>NC_137907.1:15799086-16399086 GCF_963455335.1 Martes martes
AAGAAAGCGGGGGTGGCAATCCTTAGATCAATTAAATTTTACGCCAAAGACTATAAGAAGAGATGAGGAAGGACACTAAGTCATACTCCACAGGTCTGTCCAACAAGAATATCTAACAAATTTAATATCTATACCCTTAACATGGGAGCAGCTAACTATATAAACCAATTAATAACAAAATCAAAGAAACACATTGACAATAATACAATAATAGTAGTGGACTTTAACACTCCATTCGCTGAAATGAATAGATCATCTAAGCAAAATTTAACAAGGAAATAAAGGCTTTAAATGACACACTGGACATCACAGATCTATTTAGAACATTCCATCCCAAAGCAACAGAATACACATTCTTCTCTAGCGCACTTGGAACATTCTTCAGAATAGATCACATTCTGGGTCACAAGTCAGGTCTCAATCAGTACCAAAGTATTGGGGTCATTCCCCACATATTTTAAGACCACAATGCTCTGAAGCTAGAACTCAATCACAAGAGGAAAGTTGGAAAGAACCCAAACACATGCAGGCTAAAGAGCACCCTATTTAAGGATGAATGGGTCAACCAGGAAATTAAAAAATTGATAAAAATTCATGGAAACTAATGATAATGAAAACACAACAGTTCAAAATCTGTGGGACACAGAAAAGGCAGTCCTGAGAGGAAAGTATATAGCAATTCAAGCCTTTTTCAAGAAACAAGAAAGGTCTCAAACACACAACCTAACCCTACACTTAAAGGAGCTGGAGAAAGAACAGCAAAGAAAGCCTAAACCCAGGCAGAGAAGAGAAATAATACAGATCAGAGCAGAAATCAATGAAATGGAAACCAAAAAAACAGTAGAAGTAATCAACAAAACTAAGAGCTAGTTCTTTGAAAGAATTAATATGATTGATAAATCCCTGGCCAGACTTATCAAAAAAAGAGAAAGAACCCAAATAAATAAAATCATCAATGAAAGGGGAAAGATCACAAGCAACACCAAAGAAATGCAAACAATTATAAGAACATATTATGAGCAAATATACGTCCTGGAAGCAAATGTACATATCTGGAAGAAATGGATGCATTCCTAGAGATGTATAGCCTACTACAACTGAACCAGGAAGAAATTAAAAACCTGAACAGACCCATAACCGTAAGGAGATTGAAGTAGTCATCAAAAATCTCCCAACAAACAAGAGCCCAGGGCCAGAGGGCTTCCCAGGGAAATTCTACTAAACATTTAAAGAAGAATTAATACCTATTCTCCTGAAAATGTCCGCCCCCAAAAAATGGAAGGAAAACTTCCAAACCCATTTTATGAGGCCAGCATTACGTTGATCCCAACACCAGAAAAAGACCCCATAAAAAAACAGAATTACAGACCAATATCCTTGAAGAACACAGATATGAAAATTTTCACAAAAATACTAGCCAATAAGATCCAAGAGTACATTAAAAGGATTAGTCACCACGACCAAGTGGGATTTATTCCAGGGCTTCCAGGATGGTTCAACATCCATAAATCAAGCAATGCATTACAATACAAAAATAAGGGATAGATCGTGAACCATATGACATTTTCAATAGATGCTGAAAAAGCATTTGACAACATACATCTTTTCTTGGTCAAAACTCTTCAAAGTGTGGGGAGTGGTAGAGGGTACCTACCTCAATATCATCAAAGCCATCTATGAAAAACCCACAGCGAATATCATTCTCAATGGAGCAATTATTTAAACAGGTGCATGTGCCATATGGAATTGTTAACCACATATTTCAGAATTGGAGTAGCAAAAAGAAAGCACAAAGACATTATGGAATAGGAACTTTATGAATCAGCTGCTATCCTCAGAAGTCATGGAATAAAAGAAAGAGATTATAATTTTTAAACCAAGGATGCTTGCAGAGGGGCTGATGGCTGGCCTATGAGCAAATATCTCAGCTCTAGCCAGAGCTGAGACTGGCATAGAAAGAGCTGTGCACTTAGTGTAAGTCCTTCTGTGGCTCAGAGGGATCACAGTGCTGCCATCTTGACCTCAGATCATGCAGTCATTGCTGGTGTAACTGCAGAGAGTGCAGAAATGGGCAGGAGCCATCCTGTACCAGTCCTCTCACCAAGACATATCCCTCTGGGGCTCACTTCGAGCTGCCCTAAGGATGGAGTTGGAAACTCATTGGGAATGTTGTTGTCTGTTGTCTGAGATGACCCACAAATCCCAAAAAGAGAAGTATGGGTTGAAGCTTAGGACAACAACATAATACTTGGCAGAGAATATATCACTTCAATGAGAAAAGGGCACCCCCATGTTTTATTAAATTCAACAGACCATTTAGTGCCTAGATGGGAGTCTATACACAGTAAAAGATCATTGATGGAAGTCCAAGTGTACTTGGCCATTAACAAGCTAATTGGGATTAGCAAAATGTGATATACAATCTCCTCACACTATGGCAAATTTATAAAAATAACAACAACAACAGCTCAATGGACCTTCACAAGAGTAGGAAATCTTGAGAAATTATTGTGAGATATAAAGTTTGAAGACTTGTCTTCCAGAAGCTGAGAAAGAGAGTTGAATTCAGTAATTGCTTTTACATTTTCAGAGCTCAGATATTTTCTGTTTAAAGCAGAAGCAGTTTGATCTTTGGGTGACAGTAATCCTGATGTGACCCATTTTTCAGTAAATGAGTACACACACAGAGAAGGTGATGATCCCTCGATTTGCACAGTGGTATCCATCAGGGTCCAGTAAAGAACTGGACTCCCTGGAATGATTCCAATGAGTAGAATTTAATGAAGGGGAGAAAGCATGGTTCTGAGAACCCAGAGATGAGCTACTGCTGGAAGCCACTGCATCCCCTGGGGACAAAAAAGCAAGGGGATAATATGAAGAGGAAGCAGTGCCTCTTGGAATTCTACAGTGTGTGGGAACATTGCAATTGCTCTCACTCCAGAGCTACAACCAGGAGTAAGAAGGAGAAATCCTGAAGCTTCCTCCAGGCTAGGCATATTCTGCCAGTGCTCAGGTGGGCTAACCCTCACCTCTGGACATCTATTATGGTAGCCTTAGCTATGCAGAACAAGGCTATAGCCTTTCTGTGTGAAGGTCAAGGCAAGCATGAACAGAGATTAATTTAGAACGAGGATGATCAGCAAAAGAGCTCCAAACGGTTTTCCAGCCCACCTTTATAATGCAACTTGTGAATGAGTAGCTCTCTTTTTAAATTAATTAATTTTTTTTTATGAGTGGATTTCTGCATATGGAATATGACTAGTTTACAGGATAAGAACTAGTTTGGATGACTGGGAGGTTTTATGTTCTGCCAACAGCCAGAATCCATCCGGATTTCACATATTTTTTAAAAAATGAAATATCTCATCATATTTCCTATGGTAATAATTATCTACTCATTTATATTGAACTCACAGTGCCTATCAAAATTTTTACACATTTCTTGTGAAGAAAAACCACCACCTACCATAATGGGGGATCCTAAAAAAGGGTCTTTGGTGAATCTTCCTATGGCAAGTGGTTTAAATGTCAGACAGTGAACAAGACAAATTATGGCAAATACAAGCAAATGTAATAGAAACAAAATGCTAATACAAATCTTTTCCTTGTATTTTGTACAGGATATTATTTAGAAATGTGTTTGAGATACGGTTAATACAGCTAGCCTAAATCGGGAGAAAGTCTTTTTAAGATAAATTTTTATTTATCAGCTGCAATTGTGACATACATTAGTGCTGTTTATTAAAGTATTCCCAAATTTTTGTCTTCTAGGAACAAGTGAAAGTGGCAATCCCTTTGTTATTTACTTTGGCCAATAAAATGTGAATGGCAGTGTCATGTTCATTCCTAGGGGCACTTGAAGAGTCTCCCCCCACTGCCACAGTTAGCAGCAATTCTGCAAAGACTGGCCACTGTGCAGGCTCAGGGCCTTAATCAGAAGAATGCAGGGAATCATAGTGGCTATGTCGTTTGAAGCCACCATAATGTGAGTTTGTTTTATGGCAGGGTGATTTTGCTTGTGTTGTTTGGTAGAGTAAGTGTTCAAAACAAAAGCAGCTCACGCTTGCAAAGCCTGGCATCAACAAAGGGTGTGGTAGCGATGATATGATCGAGTTATTCATGATGGTGGCTTCATGGCTTGAGAAAATGGCTCCCACCTGCAAACCTTCCCTTGCTACATTATATATACCTGAGGCCTGAGAGTCTCTTGGTAACAGAGGTTATCTGTGCCTTATCGGTCTGTTGGTGAGGTGCTTGGTGTAACGCTAACCTCTGCACTGATGTCATCATGCAGTACCTTGGTTGGTGGCAAACAGTGGGTTCCCAGATTTATGCAAAGTCTGAGCTCCACACAGCTCGCACATCTGTGCTGTGGGGTCTCTTAAAATAATTAAAAGCAGACATCTGGAAAACACTGATTACTGAGGCATTCATAGCCTCAGCAATATTCTCTATGGATAACCAAGGCTTAGTTTTTTTTAAAAAAGGAGTATTTTCCATTTTGTTTTAAAAGAAGCTCATGTCTCTGCATATGAAACACAAATATTTAAATGGGGAGAGCTCATTCTGAAATTTTTTCTTAGAAATTTCAGAAGCAGAATGATTTCTCCAGAAAAGAGCATTTGGCAAGATCACAGGAGGCATTGCATAGTAGGCAGGTAAAGTTTTATGACAGTGTTCATTCTGTGAACGTTTCCAGAGAACCTGCATTATGAGGGATGGCTCTGCCAATTGCTGAGAATACAAATGTGAATGACACATTTTCTCCAGTCTAGTGGGATTTAGAAACAACAAGTCAATGGAAACAGAGTGGTGCTCTAGTGGAAGCATGCACATTGTTGCTCCAAAGCAAATTTATTGGCTAAATTTTAGGGAGAAATTTGATGCCATGCTTGGTTTTTAATAAATGACCAAGAAAAACTGAAAATATCCTAATTCCTGCTCATTTTAGAACTCTGGTTTTTACAACTACCATAAGATCTCCCTGATATGAGGAAGTGGAGATGCAATAATGGGGGTTTTGGAGGGTAGGAAAAGAATAAATGAAACAAGATGAGATCAGGAGGGAGACAAACCGTAAGTAACACAAAGATATCAAGATACATCCAGGAAGAATCAAAATAACCTTCCTCGCCCACACTGAGAATCTATAACCATGCTCCCATCTTTTTCTTCTGCCAGTGTCTCTGTGTATTTAAGTTTGTCCTGATAGTATATAAATCTTATACTTGAGGTTCTTTTTGATGAGGTTCTTACTTTTTTTGCATATATATATTTTTTTTCTCTCATCATATACTTTTATCAGTCTTTTTGTTTGTCTGTTTTTGTTTGTATACGTCATAAATCTTACCCTGGGGCTCATTTGGGCTGAACCTTCTCTTTTATCTACCCTTTTCTTCCTGTCTCTCTCTCTCTCTCTTTTTTCTTTTTCTTTTCTTTTTTCTCTCGTTTGGGTGGGGAGTCCTGAGTGCTCAGAAGCGTTCCAGGGTGCACCTTGACAGCACCATGGTCGATACATCCAGCTACATCTGTCCAGTCATCTCTCACCAAAATGACTAGGAGGAGGAATCCCCAACAGAAGAAAAATACAGAGGATGGGCCTTCTGCAACAGAGCTAATGGCTATCAACATAGACAATATGTCAGAAAGAGAATTCAGGCTAACAATTATCCAGACAATAGCTAGGTTGGAGAAAGCCATGGCTGACCAAATGAAATTGATTAAGGCAGAATTGAAGCCACGAGGGATGATGATCATAATGTTAGGGCAGAGCTGAAGGCCACCAGGGATGAGGTTCACAATGCTCTCAATGAGTTCCAATCTAATCTAAATTCTCTAAAAGCTAGGGTAACTGAGACAGAAGATAGAATTGGTGATCTGGAGGACAAACAGATAGAGAGAAAGGATCAGGAGGAAGCCTGGAACAAACAGCTTAGAAGCCACGAAAACAGAATCAGGGAAATAAATGATGCCATGAAACATTCCAATGTCAGAATTATTGGAATCCCTGAAGGGGAGGAGAAAGAAGTCTAGAAGATATAGTGGAACAAGTTCTTCATGAAAATTTTCCCAATATTGTGAATGGAACAAGTGTTCATGTACTACAGGCAGAACGGTCTCCCCCCAAGATTATAAATTCCAAAAAAACATCCAGGCACCTCATAGTAAAATTGAGGAATCATAATTGTAGATACAATCTCCTGAAAGCCGCTAGGAAAAAGAAGCTCCTTACATACAAAGGAAAGCCCATCAGAATAACGTCAGACCACTCCACAGAGGCCTGGCAAGCAAGAAAGGGCTGGCAAGATATATTCAGGGCACTAAATGAGAAGAACATGCAGCCAAGAATACTTTATCCAACAAGACTGACATTCAAAATGGATGGAGAGATAAAGAGTTTCCAAGACCGACAAGGCTTAAAAGACTATGCAACCACCAAGCTGACACTGCAGGAAATATTAAGAGGGGTTCTATAAAAGAGGAAAAACCCTAAGAATAGCATTGAACAGAAATATAGAGACAATCGACAGAAAGAAAGACTTCGAAGATAACACAATGTAAATAAAAACATATCTCTCAATAATCACTCTCAAGTGATTGGCCTAAATGCGCCCATAAAATGACACAGGGTTGCAGATTGGATAAAACGACAGGACCCATCCATATGTTGTCTACAAGAGACCCATTTTGAACCTAAAGATACACCCAGCCTGAAAGAGAAGGGATGGAGAAGCATCTTTCATGCCAATGGGCCTCAAAAGAAGGCCAGGGTAGCAATTCTCATATCAGATAAATTAGATTTTAAACTAAGGACGGTAGTCAGAGATACAGAAGGACACTACATCATTCTTAAAGGGACTATCCACCAAGATGATCTAACAATTGTAAATATCTATGCCCCCAATATGGGAGCAGCCAATTACATAAGAAAACTATTAATCAAGATAAAGAGTCATATTGATATGAATACATTAATAGTAGGAGATCTTAACACGCCTCTCTCAGAAATAGACAGATCATCGAAGCAGAAAATCCATAAAGAAATAAGAGCATTGAATGACACATTGGACCAGATGGACCTCATAGATATATACAGAACATTCCACCCTAAAACAACAGAATACTCATTCTTCTCAAGTGCACATGGAACCTTCTCCAGAATAGACCACATACTGGGTCACAAATCAGGGCTCAACAGATACCAAAAGACTGAGTTTATTCCTTGCATATTCTCAGATCACAATGCTTTGAAACTGGAGCTCAATCACAAGGAAAAGTTCAGAAGGAACTCAAACACCTGGAAGCTAAAGACCACCTTGCTTAAGAATGCTTGGATCAACCAGAAGATCAAAGAAGAACTTAAACAATTTATGGAAACCAATGAGAATGAAGACACTTCACTCCAAAACCTATGGGATACAGCAAAGGCGGCCCTAAGGGGGAAATACATAGCCATCCAAGCCTCCCTCAAAAAAATTGAAAAATCCAGAATACACCAGCTGTGTCTACACCTTAAAGAACTGGAGAATCAACAACAAATTGATCCAACTCCACACATAAGAAGGAAAATAATCAAGATTAGAGCAGAGATCAATGAGGTAGAAACCAGAGATACAGTAGAAAGTATCAATGAAACTAGAAGCTGGTTTTTTGAAAGAATCAATAAGATCGATAAACCATTGGCCACACTAATCCAAAAGAAAAGAGAGAAAGCCCAAATTAATAAAATTATGAATGAAAAGGGAGAGATCACAACTAACACCAAGAAGTAGAAACAATCATCAGAAGTTATTATCAACAGTTATATGCCAATAAGCTAAGCAACCTAGATGAAATGGATGCATTCCTGAAAAACTATAAACTCCCAAAATTGAACCAGGAAGAAATTGACAACCTGAATAGACCGATATCTAGTAACGAGATTGAAGCAGTGATCAAAAACCTCCCAAAAAACAAGAGCCCAGGACCCGACGGATTCCCTGGGGAATTGTACCAAACTTTCAAAGAAGAAATAACACCTATTATCCTGAAGCTGTTTCAAAAAATTGAAGCAGAAGTCAAACTTCCAGACTCTTTTCATGAAGCCAGCATTACCCTGATCCCCAAACCAGGCAAAGACCCTACCAAAAAGGAGAATTTCAGACCAGTATCACTGATGAAGATGGATGCTAAGATTCTCAACAAGATCCTAGCAAACAGGATCCAACAGCACATTAAAAAGATTACCCACCATGACCAGGTGGGATTCATCCCTGGGTTACAAGGATGGTTCAACATTCGCAAATCAATCAATGTGATAGAACATATCAATAAGAGAAGAGAGAAGAACCACATGATAATCTCAATTGATGCAGAAAAAGCTTTTGACAAAATCCAGCATCCGTTCCTGATTAAAACGCTTCAAAGTATAGGGATAGAGGGAACATTCCTGAACTTCATCATATCTATGAAATACCCACAGCAAATATCATCCTCAATGGGAAAAAGCTTGCAGCCCTCCCATTGAGATCAGGAACACGACAAGGATGCCCACTGTCGCCACTCTTGTTCAACATAGTATTAGAAGTCCTAGCAACAGCAATCAGACAACAAAGAGAAATAAAAGGTATCCAAATTGGCAAGGAAGAAGTCAAACTCTCTCTTTTCGCAGATGACATGATTCTTTATATGGAAAAACTGAAAGATTCTACCCCCAAACTACTAGAACTCATACAGCCATTCAGTAATGAGGCAGGATACAAAGTCAATGTACAGAAATCAGTGGCTTTCTTATACACTAACAATGAAAATACAGAAAGGCAAATTAGAGAATCGATTCCATTTATTATAGCACCAAAAACCATAAGATACCTTGGAATAAACTTAACCAAAGAGGTTAAAGATCTGTACTCGAGGAACTACAGAACACTCATGAAAGAGATTGATGAAGACACAAAAAGATGGAAGACCATTCCATGCTCTTGGATCTGAAGAATAAACATCGTTAAAATGTCTATTCTGCCCAGAGCAATCTGTACTTTTAATGCCATTCCGATCAAAATTCCACCAGTATTTTTCAAAGAGCTGGAGCAAATAATCCTAAAATTTGTATGGAATCAGAAGAGACCCCGAATTGCTAAGGAAATGTTGAAAAACAAAAATAAAACCGGCGGCATCACGTTACCTGATTTCAAGCCTTACTACAAAGCTGTGATCACCAAGACAGCATGGTACTGGCATAAAAACAGACACATGGACCAGTGGAACAGAGTAGAGAGCCCAGATCTGGACCCTCAACTCTATGGTCAAATAATCTTCGACAAAGCAGGAAAAAATATCCAGTGGAAAAAAGACAGTCTCTTCAATAAATGGTGCTGGGAAAACTGGACAGCTATATGTAGAAGAATGAAACTCGACCATTCTCTTACACCGTACACAAAGATAAACTCGAAATGGATAAAAGACCTCAACGTGAGACAGGAATCCATCAGAATCCTCGAGGAGAACATAGGCAGCAACCTCTTTGATATCAGCCACAGGAACTTCTTTCAAGAAATGTCTCCAAAGGCGAAGGAAACAAAAGCGAAAATGAATTTTTGGGACTTCATCAAGATCCAAAGCTTCTGCACAGCAAAAGAAACAGTCAACAAAACAAAGAGGCGACCCATGGAATGGGAGAAGATATTTGCAAATGACAGTACAGACAAACGGTTTATATCCAGGATCTATAAAGAACTCCTAAAACTCAACACACACAAAACAGATAATCATATTAAAAAATGGGCAGAAGATATGAACAGACACTTCTCCAATGAAGACATACAAATGGCTATCAGACACATGAAAAAATGTTCATCATCACTAGCCATCAGGGAGATTCAAATCAAAACCACATTGAGATACCACCTTACACCAGTTAGAATGGCCAAAATTAGCAAGACAGGAAACAACGTGTGTTGGAGAGGATGTGGAGAAAGGGGAACCCTCTTACACTGTTGGTGGGAATGCAAACTGCTGCAGCCACTTTGGAGAACAATGTGGAGATTCCTCAGGAAATTAAAAATAGAGCTTCCCTATGACCCTGCAATTGCACTACTGGGTATTTACCCCAAAGGTACAGATGTATTGAGAAGAAGGGCCATCTGTACCCCAATGTTTATAGCAACAATGGCCACGGTCGCCAAACTGTGGAAAGAACCAAGATGCCCTACAACGGATGAATGGATAAGGAAGAGGTGGTCCATATACACTGTGGAGTATTACGCCTCCATCAGAAAGGACGAATACCCAACTTTTGTAGCAACATGGAAAGGACTGGAAGAGATTATGCTGAGTGAAATAAGTCAAACAGAGAGAGTCAAGTATCATATGGTTTCACTTATTGGTGGAGCATAACAAATAATATAGAGGACAAGGGTAGATGGAGAGGAGAAGGGAGTTGAGGGAAATTGGAAGGGGAGGTGAACCATGAGAGACTATGGACTCTGAAAAACCTGAGGGTTTTGAAGGGGTGGGGGGTGGGAGGGTGGGGGAACCAGGTGGTGGGTATTAGGGAGGGCACAGATTACATGGAGCACTGGGTGTTGTGAAAAAACAATGAATACTGTTACACTGAAAATAAATAAAAAATTTAATAATAAAAAAAAAGATACAAGCATTTTGTAACTGATCAGGTAGATCATAGGAACACGCCATTGCATTCAATCTGACATACAGTCCTTTGTAGAAAGGAATTTGCCCTGATGTATTCTTCCTGCCAGGTTGCCAAGATATCAAACAGTGGTGTGATACTATGTGCTGGTTCCAGGAACCGGACACGTCGACCTAGTGTGCTGAGGGTGCGACATTCAGCCAACAGCAAGAGTCTACAAGGGAGAAGCTTGGAGTGTGTTTGTGTTCAAGAAACTTGGTAGTGCCCTATCCTTCTTCCCAAAAGGATGTCTGGTAGCACACAGCGTTCCAGTCATGTCTTGACTCCTGAGGAGAGTATTGTTGCCTCAAGCTCTTCTGCAATTTTGGATTAGTCATCTCAGATGGAGTTTGGAGGAACAAGTGTGGGAGGAATGGGATTATCAACCAATTCTGGTTTTGGAAACTTGAGGCCCTCTGCCATGGGCGGTAGGGTAGCAAAAGGAAGGTGCCATGTTGCAGACGAGTGGAAACAAGCCCATGAGAGACACAAGCCAAGAAACACATTTCTCAGCAAACAGCAAGGTTCTTCAGCAGACAAGCTTTCCTGTGTAGGTCCGCTTGAAACCACTCGGAAATACCCTAGCCTTTGGCTGAGAGTGTCTACAGGACAATAAAACGTTTGAGTCTTCTTGGCCTTGTAGACTGTTGAAGGCATTTCAGATGCACGTGGTGAATCACAAGGAAGCCAACCCAGACGGAAATCTGAGAATTAAGTCAATGGAGAATGGAATGCTCAAGGAATTCTGGGTTCCTAGCACAGATAGCAGGGATGAGGTGCCATGTCGCAGGCATATGTGTGGAGAAGGCAACGTTCCGCAATCAAGTTTCTGCAGGCGTGAGGCCTTCTAGATGATGTGTATTTCAGGGACAAGCAAGTGTCCTCTCCTTGCCTCTGAGTAAGAAGTCTGTGTAAGAAACAACCTCCAAGGGACATCTCATCCCAGGCATAGAAAGAGTTTGCAAGGCACATGCTCATTCATGAGGAAAGTGGCACAAGACTCACTCTGAGAAACAAGATGGCAGACTCTGGGAAGCTCAACGAGTCGGTGCTTCCAGAATAGGGACACCATATCATATCTGTGTGTTACAGTACAGCAAAGGTGCCACATCCCTATGAATAGATCCTCGTGTGTGGAGATGGCTCCTCTCAGGAAACAATGTCTGAAGGAGAGAAGACTTTAAGAATGTATGTGATAAGGAAAGAGGAAGTGATTCCACATTCTCCTCTTGGAAAGCGGACTATGGAGAACACAGTTCAAGGAACACGTGGCCTCCTTCAGAAGAAGGGTTTTCAGACAGGCATGTGGTGGTGGTGTGTGTGATGGGGCAATTTGCCACAGATGCCAGTGTCACAGACAAGTCTGAGGAGAATGGGACTCTCCTCTCCTTCTTGTTGACAGGAGATAGATGGATATCAAGTATAGTGGTGACCTTCAAGGAAAGAGGCCGTATCCGTGAGATGTAGAAACAAGTTGTGCTGCATCTCGGGAATGCAGAGAGCAGTCTGAGAGACTGCAAGTTTCAGCAATAAATAAGTTTTTTGAAAGGAGATGCCTCCTGGCAGGGATATGTTTCAATAGGAGGAATATGGCCTGTTTTCTGCCTACACAAGAAGTCTGTACAGAACAGAACGTCAAAGGAAAATTGTGTGCTTTAGAGAGAATTTTCTTCAAAGGCACAAATGGAATGAGAAGGAACCAGCCTTTCCTTGGCCTCTAGAAACAAGCCCTTGGAGACAGGAAGTGTCAGCTCCCATCCTATTTTAAAATAAGAAGCAATACTCCATAGATCTGGGGTCGTATAAGACAGGTGCCATGTCAATGGTGGGTAGAATAAAGTAGGCAGTGAGTGAACAACTGCAGAATGTTAGTCTCGATTTCTCTTTGTTTCCTGGAAATTGCAGTGACAGCAAAGAGATGTGTGGTGGTTTAACAAAGGACCAATGTCCCCAAAGCGGGGAAACAAGTCTGTAGAGAATGCAACTTCATGTGAACTACACGATCCATCAAGGGAGAAGCCTTGGATCTCAGAGGTCTGGAAGCCCCAGGACAGTGCCTTTTCATTTGCCTTCAGAAGTCATTTGTGAAGAACAAGATGTTCCTAATCCTTTGCTTCCTGAAGTTGGCAGTTTTTCCAAAGGCCGTGAACTCATCCCGAAACTGCCACCCGTGTATCTCTGAGAAACAAGGGTATGGAGAATGTACTTCTACGGTGTCAATACGTGCTGTTTGGAGTACTGGCGTCACTTCCTTGGAGATATTTGTTCCTTCCTGGCTACCCCAACAGCTAGGTGTTGGTTGACAAGTGTTTGGTCTTTTGGCTAGAAAACCCTGCCAGCTACACTTTCCAAGCCTGAACATCAGTAGGTCTGCCCACTGGTGGTCATTGTTGGGGATCTCAAGTCTGATATAGCCCCTCAGGGAGAATTCTAGGGTGGTGGAGAGCCACGGGCCAAGGGAAGAATGCCTGGGCCATTATCATGCCTTCTCATCTCTTGATGCTTATGCTGGAGGGCAGCCTCGCAGCTTCCATAGTCCAGTCTCTACGTTAGTTGTGATTGCAAAATTGAGGTGAAATCCAGGGATCCTGAGGGTCGCATCAGGTAGGTCAACTGGGATCCAGACCCAGAGGTCCCCAGATTCGGCCACACAAACCCCAACCATTTTCCCTGGAACCCTCTATGGCTTGTTCCTCAGGGCTCAGGAAGGAAGTGCTAAGATCAAAAGGGGTGAGGAGAAGCAGAAGGGTGCCCCAATCCATCTCCCATTTTTCTCCTTTGCACAGACGCCCTGCCTTGCCCCTTTGACTGGGACAACATCCCACGTACCTTGGAAGGAGGTGTTTAGGATTAGATATGTGCCTCTGTAGGCTGCCAGGAGAGCCATCTCTGCCTTTCAACTGAAGAGATGAGTCCATTGGCATGGGCATTCTTTGGATCGTTCCTTTCACTAGTAGTGCCCTGTGTCCCTTGGATGGGAAGAGTGAGGATTGTGAGCAAATTTCCAAAGCTTTGTCATGTTAGGTCTTTGTGCACTTACTGCCCTTTACTCTCCCGCATCTCTTCTGGCGTTCTCAATTTGTGCATGTTGGTGGTGGGCATGAAGGTTTCCCAGAGACCGCTGTTCACTCCATTTCTTTGTAACTTTGCCTCTCCTTTCACCTGAATGACCTCATGAGACCTGTCTTCAGGTTGATGTGTGCTATTGGATCTCGTCTTGAAGCCCAGGCAGGAAAGGGTCCTTTCAGCCAGTCTGCCTTGCAAGGTACAGAATTCAACCTAGAGTGGATTCATTCCTCCTTCCCTGCATCAGCCCTTCCTCACTCCCTCCCTACCTCACCCTTCCATTCTTTCCCCTCTCCCTTCCACTTCTCTTCCTTGCTCCTCTCTCCCTCCTCCCTCCTCTCCCTCCCTCCCATTCTCCCTCTCTCTACCATACCCTCCTCTCCATCTCCCCTTCTCTCCATCTCTTCCTCATATCCCTCTCTTCCCCCCTCTCCCTGTCACCACCCCAGCCTTCTCCATCTCCAAAGCTGTGCTGTGTTTGGTACTGTATTTCTCCAGGAGCCTCCTTTGGTAGCATAGACAAGGTTACAAGAGGTAGGTCAGTTTGGATTACACCAGTAATTACAAAGTCTGGGCTGTCTCAGGGACGGTCTCAGAAAAATTTTATTCTCCCCCCAGACGGCCATATGTTTTTCTCCCTACAGATGTCCTTGTTTGTGTTGAGAAGTAGATTTTGAAATAGTGACACTTGTTCTGACCAAGCGCCCTACACTTAACCCCAAAGGAGTTCCTCCTTCCTCTTTCTGGCCAAATTCCCCCCAAGACACCCCTACCCATTCCTTTTAAATGAGGCCCTCACATGATCCAACCCCAATGCTGGCAGCCTTGCCATCACCCATGGAGCCTTCCTGAAGACTCCAGCTGTGTGTGTTCTATATGTCCAACTTCCTCCTCCCCCCACCCAGAGTGGACGTGCATGAGGTGTGGTCCTGTCTCGAAAGACCTGGTGAGTACCAGAGAAAGGGCACATGCTCTGTCAGTGCTCACTTGGCCATCCCCTCCCTGGCTGGTACTCCATTCAGTGACAGAGACAGACTTAGAAGAATATGTAGCAGAGTTGGAAGAAAGACACAGAGAGACCTCGCATGAAAGTCAGGTGATGAAGGAGAAAGCAAAGAGGAAAAGGGACACAGACAGAAAAGGTAAAAGGGTTGGGCAGAGGAAAGTACAGTTGGAGTGAGTCCTACCAGTGGCTTGGGTGGAAGAATACCCAGAATTTCAGTTTGGGTTAGATGTCTGGCCTCTGTCTTTTCCTTGTTTTTGTTGTTGTTGTTGTTGTTAATTTGTTTGTTTGTTTTGCAAAATTCACATAACATAAAAGTAAAAATTTAAACCATACAACTCAAAGGGATTTAATACATTCACTATGTTGTATATATACCACTGGTATCTAGTTCCAAAACATTTTCATCACCACAAATGTTACCTCTTTGCCCATAAACTAGGCACTGCCTACTCCATATCCTCACACACTCTGGAAAACACTAATTTGCCCCTGGGAAACACCAATATACCTATGGATATATCCATTTTGGATATTTGTGTTTTAAAACATAAATTTTTAATTATCTAATTTATTTATTATCTAATTTATGTATTTATTTATTAGTATGGTGAGGCCAACAGATTAGGAAATAATTGACATTGAAACATATTTCTTGCATTTGCCTGTCCCAAAAGAAGGGGTCACTTCCAAAAGAAGGAATACCACTGCACTCCTGGGGATGCACCCAGGAGGTGAGAGGAGAAAATGTGGGCAGGAGCCTTGATGGTGTTCTTGTAAGCAGGTTTACTTTGTCTGATTTAAATAATTTAAATAATCTCTGGGGAATGGTGGCATCTCCTAGTTGTCTGGCACCTGGACTTGATATACTTAGGTCAGGGTGAAGTGACTGAGAGTGCAAGAAACACTTGGAAAGGGGGCTCTGGATTTAGTTGGTTTACATTTGAAATGTGTGCTCAAGCTTGAACTGTTTCACTGTCTCTCAAGAGTTAGCTAGTCCTTTGGTAAAATGTTTATTCATAATTCTGCCCCATTTTAAATTGGATAACTGTTTTGGAGGGTTGAGCTTTATATCTTCCTTATGTATTTTTTCACTTTTTCTTCTTTTTTTTTAATTTAAATTTTAGTTTGTGAAAATACACTGCAGTCTTTGCCTCTGGAGTAGAATTTTGTGATTTATCACTTATATACAATACTCAGTGCTCATCACAAGTGCCCTCCTTAATACCCATCACCCTCCCAGCCTATCCCACACTCACCTCCCTCCATCAACCCTCAGTTTGTTCTCCACCAATAAGAGTCTCTTGTGTTTTGCTTCCCTCTTTCCTTATTTCCTTTTCCCCCTTCCCATATGTTCATTTGTTCTCTTTCTTAAAACCCATAAATAAGGGGAAGATCATATGGCATTTCCCTTTCTCTCCCTGATTTATTTTACTCAGCATAACACATTTCAGCTCCTTCCACATCACTGCAAATGGCAATGTTTCATTATTTTTGATGGCTGAGTAATATTTCATTGTGTGTATCCATTCATCCACAGATGGATATTTGGCCTCTTTCCAAAATTTGGCTACCATTAATAATGCAACCATAAACAATAGGGTGACTGTTCCCCCTGAATCTGTATTTTTGTATCCTTCTAATAAATAAACACCTAGAAGTTCAGTTGTTGGGTCATAGAGTAATTCTATTTTTAACTTTTGGCGTAACCTCCATGCTGTTCTCTAGAATGGATGCCTCAGTTGGCATTCCCACCAACAGTGCAGGTCCTGTGTCGTTAACTTGAGACATTCTGATAGGTGTGAGGTGGTATCTCGCTGTGGTTTTCATTTGTATTTCCCTGATGATGAGTGATGGGGAGCACCTTTTCAAGTGTCTAGTAGCCATCTAGATGTCTTCTTTGAACAGGTGTCTATTCATGTTTCCTGCCCATATCTTAATAGGATTGTTTGTTTGGAAGTATTGAGTTTGATAACTTCCTTACAGATTTTGGATATTAATCCTCTATCAAATATGTTTGCAAATATCTTTTCCATTCTGAATGCTACATCTTATTTTTTATTGTTTCCTTTGTTGTGCAGAAGCTTTTAATCTTGTTGAGGTCCCAATAATTCATTTTTGTTTTTGTTTCCCTTGCCTCCAGCAATATATCTAGTAGGAAGTTGCTACAACTGAGGTCAGAGCAGTTGCCTCTAGGATTTTGATGATTTCCTGACTCACATTCAGGTCTTTTGAATCCATGTTGAGCTTATTTCTGTGATGGTGTAACAAAGTGGCCCATATTTGTTCTTCTGGATATTGCCCTTCTGTTTCCCCAGTGCCATTTGTTGAAGAGAGTGCATCTTTTCCTGCTGTGGATACTCTTTCCTGATTCATCAAAGATTAGTTGACCACATGGTTGAGGGTCAATTTCTGGGTTTTCTATTCTGTTCCATTGATCCATATGTCTCTTTTTGTGCCAGTAGCATACTGTCTTAATGATCACACCTTTGTAATATAACTTGAAATCTGGAATCCTGGTGCTGGATTTTTCAGGATTGCTTTGGTTCATTGGGGTCTTTTGTGGACCCATACCAATTTTAGGATTTTTTTTGTTCTAGCTCCAGGAAATATGCTGGTGTTATTTTTATAGGGATTTCATTAAATGTGCAGATTGCTTTGTGTAGTATACACATTTTGACAATATTCTTACTTCTACTCCATGAGCCTGGGATACTTTTCCATTTCTTTGTGTCTTCTTCAATTTCTCTCATGTTCTATAGTTTTTTTCTATAGTTTTTTATATAGTTTGTATAGCTTTTTTTCTATAGTTTTTTGTATAGTTTTCAGAGTATAAAACTTTCACCTCTGTAGCTAAGATTATTCCTGGGTATGTTATTGGTTTTGGTGCAATAGCAAATGGGTTGGATTCCTTCATTTCTTTTTCTACTGCTTCATTATTAGTGTATAGAAATGTAAGAGATTTCTGCACATAGAGTGTATGTCTTGTGACTTTGTTGAATTCACATATGAATGTTAGCAGTTACTTGAGTTTTCTAAATAGAGTATCCTGTCATATGCAAAAGAATGTGAAAAGCAAATGCAAGTGAAAATTTGACTTCGCCCTTGCCAATTTGGAGACCTTTTACTTCTCTTTGTTGTCTGATTGCTGAGGTCAAGAATTCCAGTTCTACGTTAAATAGTAATGGTGAGAACTGGACATCCTTGTCATGTTCCTGATTGTGAGTAGGTGAAAGGTTCTCAGTTTTTTCCCCTAAAGGACAATAATAGCTTATGGTCATTATGATATGGTTTGGCCCATATCCCTACTTTGTTGAGGGTTTTTATTAAGAAAGGATGCTGTATTTTATCAATTTTTATTTGTTTATTTATTTTTTTTTTTAGTGAGAGGACTATATGGTTCTGCTCATTTCATTTATTAATGTGACCTATCACGTGGTTTGATTTACAAATACTGAACCATGCCTGCAGGTCATAAATAAATCCCACTTGATTGTGGTGAAAAATCCTTTTAAGGTATTGTTGAATCTGATTTGTGAGTATCTGGTTGAGGATTATTGCATCCAGTTTCATCAAGGATATTGGTCTGTAGTTCTCCTTTTTTGTGGGGTATGTCCTGGATTTAGATTCAAGGTAGTGCTAGCCTCATAGAAGGAAGTGGGAAGTTTTCCTTCCATTTCTACATTTTTGGGAACAGTTGGAGAATAGTAGGTATGGAGTCTTTTTTAAATATATGATAGAGTTCTCCTGGGAAGCCATTTGGCCCAGAACTTTTGTTTGTTGTGAGATTTTTTATTACTATTGCATTTTATTTATTTATTTATTTATTTATTTATTTATTTATTTATTTAGCTGGTTGTGCATCTGTTCAAATTTTCCATTTCTTCCTCTTTCAATTTTGGGACTTTGTATGTTTCTAGGGATCTGCCCATTTCTTCCAGGTTGCTCAGTTCCTTGGCATGTGATTTTTCATAGTATTCTGTTTTGATTGTTTGTATTTCTGTGGTGTTTGTTGTGACCTTCCCTCTTTCGTTTGTGATTTTACCTATCCATGTCCTTTCACTTTTCTGTCGTTAAGTTTGGCTGTGGGCTTAACAATTTTATTCATTTTTTCTATGAACCAGTTCTTAGTTTTGTTGATCTGTATTGGTTTTGTTGTTGTTGTTTTTATATTGTTAATTTTGGCTCTAATCTTTATTTCGCCTTTTTGCTGGTTTTAGGCTTTATTTGGTTATCTTTTTCTAGTGAGAGTGGACATTCCTGTCTTGTTCCTGACCTTAGAGAAAAGTGTAAGTTTTTTTTTTTCTACTGAGGATGATGTTAGCTGTGGGATTTTTAATACATGGCCTTTGTTATGTTGAGGAGTGTTACCTCTCACCCTACCCTGTTGAGTTATCTTATCATGAATGTATGTTGTAATTTGTCAAATGCTCTGTCTGCACTTACTGAAAGGATCATATGGTTTTCTCATCTTTTGTTGTTGTTGTGATGTTTCACAGTGATTGATTTACAAATTGAACCAACCTTGCATGGTTTGATCCCAGAAATAAATCCCTCTTATTTGAGATAAGTGACATTTTAAATGTATTGCTGGACTTGGTTTGCCAATATTTTGTTGAGGATTTTTCTATCTAGGTTATCTAGATATTTTGCATTTAGAGACATTGTAGTATCTTTTTAGGGAGGTTTGTTTGTTTGTTTGTTTGTTTTCCCATTCTGGAATTAAGGTAACACTAGCCTCATATAATTAATTTGTAAAATTTATATCATCTTCTTTTGGGGGATAATTTGAGAGTAATAGGTATTAATTTGTCTTTAAGTGTCAGGTAGAAATTCTCTGTGAAACCATCTGTTACTGGACTTTTGTTTGGTGGTCTGTTTTGTTATTGTTTTTGTTGTTTTTGGTGGTTGTTTTTTAACTGATTCAATTTTATTTCTGGTAATTGATATGTTCAAATTTCCTTCTGCTTCAGTTTTGGCAGGTTTTATGATTAATGGAATCTATCCATTTCTCCTAAGTTGTTTAACTTTTCAGGATGTAATTTTTCAAAATATTCTCTTATCACTCTTTGTATTTCTGTGGTATCAGTTTTTTGTCCTCTCTCATTTCTGAATTTGAGTATCTTTCTTTCTCTCTCTCTTCCTCTCCTTCTCTCTCTCCCTCTCTCTCACTGATAACTCTAACTGGAGGTTTATTGATTTTGTTGATCTTTTCAAATAATGCCCACAGGTTTCATTGATGTATCCTATTGTATTTGAGTTACTGTTTTGTTTACTTCTCTAAATATTATTTCTTTAAAAAATTTATAACCTATAATATTGTTCAAGATTAATATTATTACTAACAATATCTCTAAAGGAATATTTTTGATTTTTGCTTTTTGAGATTAAGAGACTCATGCACATGAATGACATAACTTACACAACATAATAAAAATAATAATAAAAAGAAGATAACACTAACTGCCTCAGGAAATTCACTTTACATGAAAACCTGCTCCCCAGTGGACTGTTTAAAATTGTCATTAACCATTATTTCCTTAATTCTTGTGGCTTTGGGGTTTTTTTTTCTCTTCTTTTTCTACCTCCTTCACATGTAAGGTTAGGTTATTTATTAGAAATGTTCTTGCTTCTTGAAGTAGAGCTGTATTGCTATAAACTTCCCTATTAAGACTGCTTTGATATATTCCAAAAGTGTTGGAGCATTGCATTTTCATTTTTGTCAGTTTTCACATGCTTTTTAACTTCTTTGACTTCTTGGTTGACCCATTGATTGTTCAGTACCATGGTATCTATCCTCTATATATTTATGTGCTTTCAAAATTTTTTCTTGTGATTGACTTCTCATTCCATACCATATGGTCAGAAAAGATGGATAGTATGTCTTGGACTTTTTCAAAAGTTTGTTGAGACTTCTTTTGTGAGCTAGTATGTGATCTGGAGAATGCTCTGTGTGCACTTGAAAAGAATGTGTACTTCTGTTGTTTTAGGTTGGAATGATCTGAACACATTTGTTAGATCCATCTGGCCAAACGTGTCATGTAAAGCCCCTGATTTCTCATAGTTTTCTGTCTATATTATCTGTCCATTGATACATCAATGTATGTATATACAGCTGTGTATTAAACTCCCTTGCTGTTAGTGTGTTACTATCCATTATTTCCTTTATATTCACTCTAGGTTTCTTGATGTACTTGGGTTCTCATTTTGTGTTCATAAATATTTATAATTGTTATATATTTCCTGGATTATTCCCTTTATGATTATGTAGTGTTCTTATTTTTCTCTTGTTATAGGCTTTGTCCTAAAACCTCTTTCATTGGGTGCATGGGAGGCTCAATCGCTTACGTTTCTGCCTTCAGCTCAGGTCCAGCATCTGGATCCCTGCTCAGAGGGGAATTTGCTTCTCCCTCTACCCCTCTCCCTGATCCTGATCTATCTATCTCTCTCTCTCTCTCTCATCCTTTCTCTCAAATAAATAAATTAATATTTTTTTAAAAATATTTTTGTTTTGTTTTTTTAGAATCCATTTTGTTTATATAGGTATTATTACCCTGGAGTTCTTTTCACTTTCATTTGCATGGTAAGTGTTCTGCACTCCCTCAATTTCAATCTGCATATGATTTTAGGTCTAAAATGAGTCTTTTGAGAGCGACATATAGATGGGTCTTGTTCGTTTATCCATTCTGACACTCTATGTTATTTGACTGTGATGTGGTAAACAAAGGCAGAAGAGAAATTATTAAATTTCCTCACCACCTACAGCCCCCTGGCATGTCCTTGAAACAGGCAGAGTGATATTCCACTAGGGACTCTGTTGCCTTCATAATGATCCTTTGCTAAGGGCAAAATATAATCCTAGCCTGACCTAACCTCCTTCCCTGTCAGGATCCTCTAAGTCTACTTTAGTGTATAAAAATTACTTTGGAAACTTCCTTTACTTCTAACCTCCCACCCAAGATAGGTGTTGACAATCATCCCCGAGCATATGGTCCACTGATATACATCTGAAGTGTCTCATAACTGAGGTTCTATTAGGTGGAAATAAATGAGTTTTCCCAATATGTAGCCCCCCTCAAGGTCCTGTGAAGTATGTTTCCAAAATTCCTTAGAGACTTACATTATTCCTAACCCCTTCCCAACTTGAAAGTATAAAATGGACCCCTCCTCATGACACCAGTGCAGCTCTTTCTACCCATGACTCCTGTCCCCATGCTTAAATAAAATCACCTTTTTACACTAAAGATGTCTTGAGAATTCTTTCTTGGCTGTTGGTCTCAATATTTAATGTCTTTCCAACATGAATTCAAGTGTTTAATTCATTTGGAAGCAAGCTACTTATTGGTAGGTGTGTAACTACTTCCAGATTTGTTTCTTGTTTAATGGTTGTTTTTGTAGTTCTTTGTTTCTTCTCTACCTGTCTCAGGGTTTGCATGTTTTCTTTAGTGATATACTTGGATTACTTTTCTTTCTGGCATATCTATTATTGGTGCTGGATTTGTGGTTACCATGAGGTTTATGTACAACATTTTGCATATAGAAGTCTATATTAAATTGATGGCCCCTTAAATTTGAACCCATTCTAAAATCACTAAAGTTTTACTCAATTTCCCCCCAACAATTTACGAAGTCATACTTCATACTTCAAAGTATGAAGTCATACTTTGCATTCTCTTATTTTGTGAATCCTTTATGTACACTTATAGATATACCTAATTTTACAGATTTTGTGCTTCCTACTTTTCTTATTCTTGCTTATCATAGGGGCTTCTTTCACTATATCTCAGTCCTCTTAGTCATCAAAGTGCCACACGTGCCATGCCCTGGATACGGAGGTACCTACCGAGTTTGCTCTATGGAGTTCTTCATCCTCTAAGTGTGTCTGGCAGGTCCATACAGATTCTTGAAGCCACAGCTTCTTCTGTGCCCTTGCACAGGTCTTTGGCTCTGTCTCCTGTATCAGCAAAGGATGCATGGCACTATGCCATGGCTCCACTCCTCGGGTGGCTGGACTGATGCTATCACAGAGGTGGGGAGGTTGACATCCCTCATCTCCTTGGTTCCAGCTATGCAGAGGTCACGCCGGCTATATTCTAAGGTGCAAGTGGTGTTCAGTACACCTGTGTGCTTACACACCATGTGTTCAGACCAAGGTTTCTGTGTGTGCCCCAGGTGCATGTGTATGCAGCTGGATGTAACACCATGGAAAGCGGTACACAGGCGTGGCCTTCCACATACACACACCTGCATATGAAAGCGTGCAACAGACAGACCTATTATGTCCCTGACCACGTTTGGATGGGTTTCCAGCAGAGTGGATTTCATATGCACCCCCACTGTCTGGATTGTTATTTCCATCTGTTCAGCCATCATGTGGATGATGTCCATCTCTACTCCCAAACCAGGGAGACTCATGCAATGACAGACATGTGGCATTGCCCTTGCTAGGGAAGAAAATTGAGAGGGGACACAGGACAAGAGCTGTGCAGCATGGAAGGCTGCACATGGAAGCATGTGCAGCATGGAAGGCTGCACATTCAGCCTCATGGGAGGCTGAATCTCAAGTGCAGCTCCCTTGCCTCTTGTTCACACTGCCTCCACACATGTACTGGAAAACACACATGCATGATGGACATCCCATCCCTTGACTGCAAAGCCACATCCAGAGAAGCCCATTGCTCTGGGCCATCCAGTCCTGTACCAAACATCCATATCCCTACAGCTCCGGCCATTAAGCCCCTGAAATTGACGATCTCCTTCAAGAGGTGCTCAGCCCTTCTATGCCACACTATGGGTTTGCCCTGAACCTGTCTGGTGTCTTTTGCTATCTTGCCCTGGGGACCCTGGGACCCCAGAACCTTGGGAACATTATGTCTGCATTCTCCATGTAAAATCCCAAACTCTAGGATCTTCTTGACCTGCTCCAGGATGGCAGTGGCTAAATGAAAGTGTTTGCCAGAGCTTCAACCAGGAGAGACCCTCAGAGACACAGGCAGACAGTGACAGATGTATGTGGGCCTTAAGGGTCAGAGAAGGTGTTGGTCTGAAGCTCAGAGAGAGACATAAACTCACACCCAGAAAGGGAGAAGAAGATGGGCAAATGTGAACCCAGGAGCTGTCCTCACTAGGAAGGATGACATGTAGACCCTGGCCAGACCTGACCTCAACAAATCTATCTCCCCAGAAAGCCCATCAACCCCCATGGGTCCAGGGGAAGACTACATTGCCTCAAAATACTAGCTACTCCAGGTCCCAGGGCCCCTGTTGCTCCAGGGGCAATAAGGTTAGGGCCATTCATTTGGAACCATGTCTGCAACAACATTGGGGCCCCAGCAGGGCTAACAGGGGTCCCCTGCTCTGTAGCACTGGGTACTCCAGGGAGATGCTCACAAGCCACATCCTCTGGTTTGCACCATAAGGTCCTGGTAGGAAACCCAATATCCTTATGATGTTATGAATAGCTTAAGCCATGCTACCTGAGGCATGTGTCCAACCCTAAACACCTCCTTCCAAGGCAGATGGGACATCCCCCAGTCAAGGCAGCAGGGCACCTGTTCACAGGGGACATGTGGGAGACGATTTAGTGGCACCATCCAGCCTTTCGTCTCACCTTTAGAGCTTGGCAGGACCTACTGAAATTCCTGAGGAGTGAACTGCAGAAGGTTCCAGGGAAAGTGGGTGGGGTGAACACAGCACATTCTAGGAACCTCTGGGTCCAGATCCTAGCTGGAAGACCTGCTGCAACCCTCAAGATGCCTGAATCTTCACCTCCATCTTGTCCACATGATGAATCCTGGGGATTGGCCTTAGGAGCTGCGATGCTGCGCTCTAGTTTAGGCATCAAGGAGATGAGAAGACATGACAATGGCCCAAGCACTCCTCCTTTGGCCCACTGCTCTCCACCATCCTAGAATTCTCCCTGAGGGCCTATATCAGATTTGAGATCCCCATCACTGACCTACAGTGGGCAGACCTACTGATCTTCAGGCCTGAATCAAGAAACTGACAGGGTTTCCTGAGCCCAAAGGCCGAATCCTCCTCAACATGCACCTAGCTGCTGGGGCAGCCAAGAG
This sequence comes from Martes martes, assembly GCF_963455335.1. Taxonomy (NCBI): domain Eukaryota; kingdom Metazoa; phylum Chordata; class Mammalia; order Carnivora; family Mustelidae; genus Martes; species Martes martes. The sequence continues at coordinate 15,823,898 of NC_137907.1, forward strand.
GGAACACAGTTCACCAAGAAAGTGAAGCCAGACTCCAAACAGCCTGATATGTCAGTGTAGCACCACAGGGGCCACTGGGAGGCTTGGTGAGGATCCATTTATTGTCAAAAGAAAGAGATATGTGGGGAACATATTGCATGGTCCCAAGCCCAGCTGTGGTGCAGGTAGTGGGGAACCTCAAAGAAGGGATGAATGCAGGGTGAGTGAAGGGGGTGAGCTCAGGACTGATGAGAGATGTTGCTGGGAAACCCCTGTTGGCTCAGGGAACAGCAAGCCGAGTGTCCCTCGGTGAGGCAGGGAACACATTCCTATGGGTCCAGCTCCTCTCCTTTCCATCTTCTCTGCCTGGTACACAGGAGGTGGACAAGACTGCCCTAAACAGGAGAACAGATGCCAGGATGGCCTTTCTGCCAGGCTGTTTCTGCAAATACATGCATATGCTACGCATGCCCACACATGATCTCTGAACAAAGGCAATAGATGGCGCACACACACACACACAAGTGCACATGCAAACCCACACTGGCAGGCACCACTCACACTCACATGCACACACATACACACATGTGCTCATGCAAACCACCGGAACACATGACACATACACTTGCCCATACTGAACTCATGACTGCACACCAGCCCTCGTATGCACACACATAGTGTCTTCCAAACACACACACAACACACAACACTCACACAAGATCTCTGGCACCATCCCAAAAAATATACACATGCACCCAATAAACACAGACACTCACACACACACACACACCAAAACACATCCACAGCCTTTGGCACACAGGCTTACATAACTGACCCCTACACATCTGAGCACACACACACACACACACACACACCTCTGAGGATACAAAACATGTAAGGAAAACACGTGGCCTCTGTCATACAGGAATGCACACATACCCACTGAATCACACACGCACATATACACATACGTATGAGCTTATGGAAACACGATGAACATACCACACCACACACAAACATCACACACACAGACATATACACATACATATGTGCTTATGGAAACACACTGAAGACATTACATCACCCCCCATCACACACACACACAGCACACTCAGAAATGCACCCCTACCCTTCCAAACACACAGAGCTATGCTTGAAAGCACACACACACACACACACACACACACAGACAACACATACAAGTCCTCCAGCACAGGTGTACACAGTTGACCCTGCACAAAAAAGAAATTCACCCATGGGCCTACACAAACAAAATCCACAGTCTTTGACACACAGGCATACACAACTGTCCCACACACACATTCATATGCACCACACCCCTGAGGATACAGACGCATGTGAGAAAAAAACACAATCTCTGTGATATAGGAAGTATAGGAATGCACATTTAACTGCTGAAACACACACACACACACACACACACACACACTCATGCCCATGCCAACCCACATGCACTCCCTGCACACATCCAATCTCTGGCGGAGAGGCATGCACCCTTAATTCACAAATGTACACAGAAGTTCACATTTAAACACACACCCATACCACACCAAAGCATTCCACCACAACTGCATACAAACAAGACCCCAAAGCAACACACACATGCACACACACACACTGCTTACAGAACAGGAGATACGCAATGAAAACATATGGTCTAGGGCACAGAGGCATTCCCAATTGTACACACACACACGTCAATGCAAACACAAAGAAAGCCCACACATACACACATTTGCTGACACAGAGGTATGCACGTGTGACCATGCAAATACATGCACCTGTGCTTATGAAACACGCACACACTCACACCGTCTCCAACACAGAGACATGCACGAGTGGTGATAGATACACACACAAATACACAATCACTAATGGGCCTGCACACAGAGACACACAGCAGACACAGGTGTACAGGCAAGGATATGGACAGAAAACACTCACCTACAAGGTTTCTGGCATACAGACATATACACGTAGCCCTACAGGATCACACATGCAGCTGTGCCAGGAAATGAATACACATGGAATAGAAACACAGGTAACCTCACACAGGCATGCAGAATTCTGCATGTAAGCGTACACACATGCATGTGTGCTTAGAAGCACACAAATATGTAACACACCAGTAGTCCCTGCTCCCAGGGATGACACTCACCTGCACAAACACACAGTCCTGCACATGTAAACACACAATCATGAAACAAACACCTACACACACGGGGTTCAACACCTAGGTATTCATGCTTACCACAAACTCACATATGTGTGCACCTGAAACCTACACACACACAATAGGCAAGCACACTTACTCACACTCAGAGACACATATCTGCAAATGCCGACATACGCATGCAGCACATATGAAAACCCACAATCCCTATGTGCATGCAGTCACATGAGGCCTCACAACAGACTCAGCCATGTGCAAGCAAAAACACAGGCACAAAACTCAAACACACATTTCTCCGGGATGGAGGCATACACACTTGTCTCTCTCACACACACACACCACACACACACACACACGGGTACATGAAACACACAGGCACAACACATAAGCACTCATTATGTCCTGCACACATGTAAACAAAAGAGGCCACATGTGTCAACACACATGTGCAGAAGCATACACACATGTCTTCAATTCAGAGGAATGCTCAGGAGCCACACATTCTTGCACACATAAACAAACATGCACACAAACACATGCACACACATGCACACACACACGCAGACCTACCCACATCTGCTCCCTCAGCACACTCAGGATGTCACACAGACCACAGTGCACACCTGCCTTCCCTGGCACATCCGAGAAAACTATCTCCTGCAGATGGGTAGTGTTATCTGCGGGAAGGTTGTGAGTCCACAGTGAATGAGTGAATGCCTCCTGCTTGGTCCTCCCGGGAACCTTGGTTTTGCGCTGGACCAGACCAGAAGCATACACAGGATCGCATCACAGCTATGCAGGGCACAATTCCAGGAGTAGGGGAACTGGGCAGAACTCTCCAAGTGATGTGATTGTGGTAGTACAAGGAGCCACGGGGTCATAACAGCACCACTTGCCAGGATCCTATGTCGCCTGTATGCCCTGACCTATAGAATAAGGCTCCCACCAGGAGAGGTCTTCCTTTTACCATCGAACCACCAGAACATGACTAGGAAGTATGGAGTCCCTCTGCAGGCCAAACCATAAGATGCCCTACCCCATGCTACATATCACTCCCTCAGGTCGAATCAAACAGGAGGGAGGTTGGAGAATCCCACAAGCCTGATTAACTCCTTGCCAGTTTCTGTGCCCCTGATATAAACCAAGACACAGACAAAGTGCTTCATACTTAATTAAGGCCCTCTCCTTATAAATGCACGTATATGCAGCATACTCACTAGAGCTGGCCTGGAGATCCTCTTCACCATTTCTGTCAAAGCAGGCAGAACAACATGTAGACTAGCTCATCCATATCTCACAACACTGGCTGGCTCAAAAACTTCTGCGTGGTCAAACTCAGATGATCTGCGATATCCATTAACACACCTGCCATGCGTGAATACATAAAAAATGCAAACACACACAAACACAACACACACAAACACACAAACACGGACATGCAAACACATGAAAGTACACAAAGAGAGACCCAGACCCTGAGGAGGAGACACAGAGGAAGGGGAGAGAGGAGAGAGGGAGGGGGCGGGGGTGGGGGACTTGGAGAGGGAGAGGTATGTAGGGAAGATACGTGTCTTTGGGCACCTGGGCCAGGGGCTTCAGGTCTGCCACAGCAGGGCCTGTGGAGACAGAGTTTGTAGCACCCCCTGCACCGTGTCTGGGCTCCTGGGGTTCGCTGAAGCCAGGCCGCCTGCCGACTGAGTTTCAGTGAGCCCATGCAGACAAAACTGTGGTCTACACCGAACAATCTGGGAAACTACACTGGCTGTGCAGGACAGGGAAGGGGGTGGACAGACTCTCCATCTGCCCCATGTGCCCAGAGAACCATTTCCTTCCAATATATGCCCTGAGCCAGGTGTGCCTGGGCTTCACTAGGTGTTGAAAGTGTTGACGCGTGTTCCCTGCCCCCCCAGAAGAGTGGTGGGGGTGCTGAAGCTTCAGAGCATTGGCCCGGAGCTTCTGTTCAGGCAGGCCTGAACAGGTCTCATCCCATCCCCTGCCCTTCCCCCCAGTGCCCACTCCAGCCCAGCAAACAACCCCTCCAGGACCACAATGTGCTGCTGTGCATTAGAGAGGTGAGGTCACTGCTGGGGGTGGGGCGCAATGCTGCAGGGGTGGGGGGTGCCCACCGATGGAGGGCTGGGGCCCGTTGTTGGGGGAGCGGGGTCATCCCCACAGCTCTCCTTGCCCTGGCTCTGGACCTGCTCTGCCGCTGTCCCCCTCCCAATCCTCTCCCACTGCCGCCAAAGCCAACCAGCAGGATGAAGGACACGGCCTGGGCCCAGAAGCCAGGGATGGCCTGGATGATAGCCCTCCTTCCAGCCAGGTGAGAGCTCCGCTTCTGATTCATCCTGCGCTTGGGCCGCAAGTAGGCCCTGGAGGCTTGGGCATCCAGAGAGCGGAGCGCTTCCTGAACCACCTCCAGCGTGGCAAGTGGGGTCCCGGCTGTGTCGGGCAACGGCACTGGCTCTGCCTGCGGCAGCTCCTGGAGCCTCTCGTCCTGCTCTGCTTGCGCCGCCTCCTCGTCTTCCACCGACGCCACCCCCACCACCAGGGCCCACGCGTCCCCCGCTGCGGCCTCCTCTGTGTCCGGCTGGGCCTCAGCTTCCCGCACAGCCTCTGCCGCCATCCCCACAGCCTCTAGGGCCAGAAGCGCCCCCCGCGTGCCCACCGGAGCCCGGGATCCCTGAGGGGCCCCCGCCTCCTCACCGCCCCCTTCCAGGGCAAAGGCGGTCCGGGATCCTGGGGCAGCCCCGCCTTCTCCAGACCTCGCCTAGATCTCCATGGGCGGTGGCCCTGAGCCCAGGCAGCTGCGGAGGGAAGGAGATGGCCGCGAGACGGGCAGGTTGAGCTCTGCGGCCCAGGAGGTGGGCGGGTAGCAGCCACGTCTCAGAGTGTGCGGGCCTGGGGCACACACGCGCACAGGGCCTCGGTGCGGGAGGTGTCGGGGGCAGCGGTGGCGGAGGCACGCATGCGGCCTGGGCTGGATGCCGCCTCCGAGCCATGCCCAGGATGCTGGGTGGCCCCCGGATCTAACCAGTGACAGGGCGGTGGGCGTGGCCACCACCAGCCTTGTCCCTTGCCCACGCAGGAGCCAGCCAGGGAGCCGGCCAGGGTTCCTCCTTCAGGGGGGGCCTGCGGCCCTCACCCCCAAACGTTTTCTTCGGAGACACCGCCCAGGCCATTCCCGCAAGTCCCCTGGCATCACAGACACACCCTACCCTCCCTCATCCGTTCTCCTGGGACCACTCGGCCGGCACCAGAGAACTGAAATCCAGCGGCTGAATCCACTGTCTGCCCGCTGCTCGGAGGCCTCACCCGCCCCTTCTCAGCCGACCTGGGGCAAAGCCCTGGAGTCATCAGCTGGTGCTCCACCGCTGCCACATCACTGTCCACGTGGCTTTCCCCCTTGACCCGCCCAGTGGTGGAGGGAGCCAGGTGGCCGCCGCCAAGACGCTGGATGCAGGGACCATCTCCCTCCCCCACCCTACCAACCCCCAGGTCCCACATTTCCTTAAAACAGAGGAACCGCACACAAAGCAATGTCCCTGGAGTTAGTTAGCACAGAGCCACGGTCCGTGGCCGCCCTGGTGTACGGATCTACTACCCCAGCCCCAGTGAGGTCCGTGGTTGCGACTCGGTGGCATGCCACTGGGCCAGACCTCTAGCCCGAAGGGCAATTCTGGGTATTCTTCCGTCCAAGCCACCAGTAGGACTCGCTCCCACTGTACTTTCCTCTGCCCGACCCTTTCCCCTGTTCTGTCAGTGTCTCTTCTCCTCTTTGCTTTCTCTTCCGTCGCCTGACTTTCATGCGAGGTCTCTCTGTGTCTTCCTTCCAACTCTGCTCCAAGTTCTCCCTTAGTCTGGGTCCGTCGCTGAGTGGAGTGCCAGTACCAGCCGGGGAGGGGATGGCCAGGCGAGCATTAACAGCACGCACGAGTGCAATTTCTGTGGTACTCACCAGGTCCTTCCAGTCCGAACCACACCCTGTGCAGGTCCAGGCCGGGGGGGTGGGGGGTCATGGGGCCGATAGGACACATGCTGCCAGAGGTGTGAGGAAGTTCCCATGGGCGATGGCAAGGCTGGCAGCGTTGGGGTTGCATCATGGGAGGGCCTCATTTAAAAAGAATGGGTGGGGGTGTCCTGGGGGATTTGGACCGTAAAGAAGCAGGGGGAACTCCCTTGCGGTTACGTGCAGGGTGCTTGGTGGGTGCGAGTGTCTCTATTAAAAGTCTACTGGTCGGGGCAAACAGGGACGCCTGCAGGGAGAGAAATGCATGGCCGCCTGTGGGAGGAGACAAATTTTCTGAGACTGTCCCTGAAACGGTCCCGGCATCGGAGTGACTGGCGAAATCCAAACTGACCTAGCACGTGCAACCGTACCCACAACACTAGAGGAGGCTCCTGAGGCCATGCTGCACTACAAACAGCCCAGCCTTGGAGATGGGGAAGGCTGGGGTGGTGACACGGAGAGGGGGGAAGAGAGGGAGACCGGGAAGAGAGGGAGAGACGCGGAGAAGGCTAGGAAGAGGCGGGTGAGTGAGGGGGAATGGGAGGGATGCACCGGAGGGAAGAGAGGGACACGGGCAGGAGGGAGAGTACTGTAGTAGCAGGGGTGGGAGGGGCAGAGAGGGAGGGAGTGAGGAAGGGCAGAGACAGGGAGGCAGGGCCTTGATTGGCCCCAGCCGCATTCATACGTTGCAAGGCATACAGACCAAAAGGACACACTGCCTGTGAGGAAGGGACCACCCACATGTGCAGAAGCAAGACGTCCTCTGAGCAGAGCTCAATCCGGTGGTGTCAATGAGGTCAGCAATCATGTTTCCTGGAAACAAGAATCATACACCACAGGAGGAAGTAATGGAGGAATAGAGGGTGGAAACAGGCCGGGGGCACACGGGGGTACACAGAAACCTAGTACTGCAGTCAAGGACATCAGTCTGCCCTGGTCAGTAAAGAGGCTTCGGAGCAATGGAGTAAGATGTGGACGACAGCTTTTCAGCCTCTGAAAAGCTGCCCATGTCTATGCTACGTGCAGGACACTGAGCTTTCAGTCCCAAAGCCACAGAGCAGTTGAAAGTGGGAGGAGTGAGAAAGATGAGTGACCTCATGCCCTAAGCGAGGCCACTGAGGTCCCTACCCCTCGCGGACGGGCAGTAGGTGCGGGGCTGTTCCTCAATTCCCAAGGATGCGTCACCAGGTACCTTACGGCCCGGGCAGCCAAGGACTTCTCGGGGCGCACCAAAGATCACAGACGCTGCGCCAGCCCCGTTGAAGGAGGAGAGGGTTCTGACTCCAAAATGGAAGAAACGGGGTCCAATTCACAGGCAGACCGCCTCAGAAATAGGAACTCATACAACCAACACAAGTCAGGCCAGCAACCCGGCAGCTGTCGCAAAGCAGAGACTCACCAGGGCCAAAGGCACTTACGGGGGCCCAACAACGGCATATCCGGGACGCCCACAGATGCGAGATCAGAGACGTGACGGCACAGGTAGAGCCACACCAAGGCACGCCAAGGCACGCTCCAGAAGACACAGAAACACGGGCAAAGAGCGGACCCCCCCTTTACCCAGATGAGTACACGAAGTTCCAGAGCGGCCAGGGACAGACGCACGTGCTCCAGGGCCGTGGAGGCAGAACGCCTGGCAGTTCTTCAGGCGGTCCTCTCCTATCAGACAGCACTCCGGGTTACAGAAGTTTTGTTCCCTTAGTGCCCAGGTTGCTGGGCACGCTGCTTCAGCGGAGGGAAGCGGTAGACCAGACACAGAGTGCTGGGCAGCGGGGCAAACTTCACTGGGCAAGGGCACGAAGCTCCCGGGAGGGCTGCCATGTTCCCATTCAGATGTAGGGTTTTTTTTTTTTTTTTTTTTAGCTCTTTCAGGGACCTTGAGAGTGAGGCCCCTGCGGATTTGCTGTGAAGGTGCTGCCAGTCAGGGCTTTGATCATGCCCCTGTCCACCACGTCCACGGGGCGGATGGGCTTGCATCTCGAGACTCACTGCCTCAACTTGGGTCAGGGACTGATGTCTCATGGTTAGTGGCTTTGTTTCAGCTTGTGCTGCCAAAGTCAGCCCTGCAGAGGCGGCTGGACAGGACACCCTCGTGCTCTCGTCTAGGTGGGAAAACGGAATTTGTCTTAGCGCGGATTTGTCTTAGAAGTCCTGGCTCCCTGTCTTCGGGTTGGGGACCCTGGCCCTGACTCCCTCGCCCTCCATGAACTCCTAACATCTGGGGCTCCCTGAACTCCAGAAGGATCCGCCCTCCACAGCCTCACCTTCTCTCTGGGCCGGGCCAGGCCGGGCTGGGGGCAGGGGGCGGGCCATGCTTCAACACCAGCCCAGTGCCCAGAGCGAGGTGGGAGATGCCTAGGAGTGGGGGACCCTGTTCCTTCCTCCCCCCTAGGCTTCACATCCTCGGCAACAGCCTACCAAACGCCACAAGCGTAGAGGAATACGCGGCAGCCCCCGAAATGGCCCAGGCCGAGGACCCCTTAAGGCCATGCTCTACAACGGGAGTTGTCCCGCTCCCGCTGCTCAGCGAAGGTCCAGCACCTATGACAGTTTCAGCGGACCAGCACAAGCAGAGCCAGGTGCCAGCGTGCGGGTGCCCGTCGAGGATACCCCAGCATTTCCAGGTCAAGAGTCCAAGACGACCGGTCTCCCCTACACTCTCAGAGAGACGAGCCTTCCCTCCTGGAGCCTCAGGCACCTCCACCCACCCCGGAAGGGTCAAGGCTAAGTCATAGAGATCATCAACTGCACAGCCTGACACGGAACAGGCGATTTGCGCTGCACACTGAAAGGGACCAGAGGCACCCATGAGTTTGACTGCCAGACCCTCCTGGCTGAGGCTCGTGACGGGTACTCTGTACACGCCAGGTCTTTCCACGGACCTTCACACAGAAGTCTAAGCCCTCAGACGATGGACAGTGCCCTATGCTTTCGGAAGCCCCCTGTGCGCACACAAGATGTCAGCCAGGGGCGCATGCTCCCTGAGGTGATGGTGAGGACTAGGTGTCGCTCTTGGTGGCATTTCCCTTTTGGGGTCTTCACCGGATGGAGGGCATTGGGCTGATGCCTTAAGCCCGTGGAGAGAGAGGCATATCAGCCTCAGAGTCAGCACGGGACAGACACTGCACGGGGGGGTGGCTGTACTGGTCCTTGCGTTCAGCAATCCTCCCACCCCTCGCCCTCTCCTCTGTTTACCGTCTGGGGGACCCCAACCCAAGGCCCTAGGGAAGCAGGGAACGGGGGATCCTGGGGCAGCGTGGGTTTGTCAGTATGTGAGCGTGTCGCCGGACACGTCACTGAGCGGAGGTTGTGTGCGTGGGAGGGGAGGGGAGTGTGTGCGTGTCAGGACATCAGAGTGAGGGAACGACTGTGGGGGGGGGCGGTGACTGCTTTGCCCCTGAGTGTGTGTGTCAGTATATGGGAGTGGCTAAAGGAGCCCATGTGGGCGGTGGGGGGGTGGTGGTCTTTGAAACCAAGGGGGTGTGTGTGTGCGTGCGCGTTGCTCCCCTGCCTTTTGTACTTCCTCCCAGCCACTTGGGCCAGAATGAGAGTGTCACCTTTCCTACATTCCCACCTCCCTCTGTCCCCGCTCCAACAGTCCCTCCACAGGGACTCGCCCCCCCGTCTCTCATGGTTTTTTTTTTTTTTTCTGGGGCTGAGAGGATGACTGTGTCAGCAAGAGCCCGGGCCCCTTGTTAGACCAACGGAGACACTGGCGCCGGGGTTCAACAGAGTAATGAAACACTAGTCCCCGCCCCGTGCTGTGTGTAGTGGATGTGTCTGAGGACATCCACCAGGGAGCATCTCTGGAGGACCGTCATCGCCATCCGGCAAACCTGGGCACTGGACGTGCTCGGCCCGGGCGCGTCCCTCCCTTTCCTTGACCTCTGTCATTTCCCCAGGGAAGAGATGAGCCCCGTCAGCAGGCCTTTCGCTCTTTTCTCCTCTCCCTGCCCACACCCCCAACCCCAGCGGAAGGACCTCTGCCCCCTGGGATGCCGTCCCAGTGAGTGTGTGACCTAGACCTCTGGGCAAGCATACGGGCCCATCCCTTCCACGGACCCGGGATGCACAGGCAGAGTACGAAGCACCGATGGGAACCCCGTGAGCTCAGGCACCCCACTGGCCCCTTTCCGTGGAGAGAAGCGTGCACGATCATACGGACACCACCGCACATAAACACAGCAGACATCGTATTACTAGTTTTCAGTATTTTTCCAAGGAGGCCTCCGTCGGCCCTGCGTTTCACCCCGGCACCAGACTTCGGGTATTCCCCGTGCTGAGGAACCGGGCTGACCATACGGCTCCATCTGAAGGTTCTGACTGGTTCCGGTCAAGTGCGATGCTTCTGCGTCTTCATCCCAACGTCTTGAAGCTCCCTGGGAGGGACACATACACTGAGACACACGGGCACACGGGCACACGGGCACACAGGAGGAGGCCCGTGTGTAACCTCTGTGGGCCATACGTAAGGTTGCTTGAGGGTTTCAAGGCCCTCCCGGGCAAGGGTGGTCATCCTCCCCCGGCCCCCCGCCGACCCGGACTGCGATCGCCCTCCATTTCCTCCACCCACGTAGTACACGTATCTGTGCACGCTGGCCAGTGCTCTCGGGGTGATTGTGGTGGGCACAGAACACTGCCCCCAGAGAGGAAGGGGACAACCGTGCTGATGAACACAGAAAAGTGACGGGGTGACGCGTGAGGCTTTACACCACGGTACCCAGACACCTGTGCCACGGGTGGTGGGAGGCCCGTAGGTGGGCACAAGGGTGAGGTGGTGGCTAGTCGACCTGCGGGCAGGAGTCCAGGGCCAGGGAATGGCACTTCCCACAAGGGCAGCTGCCGAGCCGACGCTGCTTCTCCAGCTCTGCTCATTGATGCTGCCTGGCCCCGCCTACCTCAAGCTTCCCCAGGCAGAACCAGTTCGACACCGCCCTCCTGCAGTCTCCCTGTCTCACGGCGAGGCCCTTCTGACCTGGGGCCACCGCCTCTGAGTGTTCCCCAGAGCCTCCGTCTCTGCATTTGTGGAGCCCAGCTCCCACGGAGCCGCACGGAGCATTTTCAGCGCCCACGCCCTGGGCGTCTCACCTGCCCTCCTCTCAGTTCCCTCTGCTGGGGCCTTCTTCCTCACGTAGTACTGCAGGGGATTGGGCCACAGGTCGTCCATGATGATCTGGCAGGGGAAACGGGGCAGGGCTCAGATGCACATCCCAGTCCGCTGGGGAGCACAGCCAGGTTCATGAGCGCGGTTTGTCACAGGGACCCACCTCAGCTATCCTGCTGGACCCGGCAAAGCTGTGGTCAGAGAACCAGTTGAAGAAGTTAAGGCCGCTGTTGTGGTGTCTGCGCCTATAGGCCTCCCGTTCATAATTCCGGTGCCACTGGATGGGAGTGGAATGAGACGGCTCGTACCCTGCAGGAAGAAGGGTCCGTGCGAAGGCGCTGGATAATGCATCATGCTCAGCCCCGCCGCCTCCACCCGCTGCCGCCCATCCACGCAGAGGCCCCTTACCAGCAGCCCTGAGGACATACTCCTTCTCAACGACTTCGTTGCGGAAGTAGGAGTTCTCGCGAAAGAAGAGCAGGATCTTGCGGCCATCACGGGGAGACTCGAGTTCCCCCACCTGCCGGGCGGCAAAGTGAGGGAGAGGGCTGAATTCTCTCTCCAGCGGACCCTTCCCGTCCTGGCTGTGGGGAGGAGTCACTTCTGTTACCCGCTCCTCTCCCATCCCCCTGGCCGGCCTCCCTCTCCCGGGCCAGACCTTCAAATCCGTCATGGAGCCAAGTATGCCTTTATCTCGGCCACTGATCATGCCTGACATCTGCGGGTGGTTCACAAACTGCTTTGGGTCAAGGGCTCTCTGAGGGCTGGAGATGAGAGTGCTAGAACAACAGAGCAAGCCTGGACGGCAGGTGGGCCCTGCATCCCCTCTCCTCCCACTGGGACCCACTCCCTCCTCACGGCCTTAGTCAAGGCCCCCTGGGCCTGCGCACGGCCTGTTGCAGTAGGTACTTAGGTAGCGCACGGCCGGGCACTAACACAGAAACAGCTGTGCATCCTCGGAGACCTCCCTCCCAGCCCACGCCACCCCTCTCTGGCCCATCCTCCTGGGCTGATGGCTAGGCAGAACTGGCTCATTCCCAGACAGCCTCCCTTGGTGCCTCCGGCTGACCAGAGTGGGCGTTCACACCCCCCTCGCCTGCTGCATTATTCCCAGGGGAGCCTGAGCTTTGAGTGGAGCTGTTTTGCGTGAGGCGGCCCCGGGGCTATGCCTAATTCGGACCCGGACTTCTGCTCCTACTCCGCCGGCGGAGCTTCAGGGCCTCCTGCGACATCAAGGGCAACCTGCAGGCCCCACCAGGGACCCCCGCCCGGAACCAGGAATTCAAGGCTGTCGTGATCACATGTCGAGGCATGAGCCAGGCCACCACAATGCGGGCCCCCTGCCACAGGAGTCTCCTGCACTAGCCCCGCCACCCTGGGGTCCCTCCAGGAAGGTATCAAGGATACAGCCTTGGCCCAGAAGCCAGGGATGCCCCGGATGAGGGCGCTTCGGTGGTCCAGGTGATGCCGTCGCCTCTGCCAGAACCTGAGCTTGAGCCGAGAGTAGGCCCTGCTGGCGTCCTTGTTCACGGGCTCCAGCTCTGACTGCAGGGCCCGGAGGGCCCGGAGGGCCTGGAGCGGGGACCGGGGCGGACCTGCCTGTGCCCCTCGCTGTTCTTCCCCTTCCTGCTTCTCCTGCAGCTCCTGGGCTGCTTCCTCCTTCTGGCTCTCCTCCCTGGCCTCTTCCCTCTTGTCCTCCTCCTCCGCCTCCGCCTCGGCCTCCACGTCCTCAGCCACGTGCTCTTCAAAATCCTCCTCTTTGGCCTCCTCAGCCTTAGCCCCTTCCTCCACAGAATCCCCCCCAGGCTCCTCTGGGGGATTAAGTTGCTCATCCTCCTCCTCAGCCTCTTCCTCAACAGACTCTTCCTTGTCATCTTTCTCCCCTTCCTCCTTAACCTCCTCAGCCCCCCGCCCCTCCGCAGCCTCCTCCTCGTCTCCCTCCTCAGCCTCTTCAGGACATTCCACCACTTCATCCTCTGCGTCCTCCTTCCCCTCCTCCCGTTCCTCTCGACCCTCGTCCCCCTCGTCTGCCGCTGCCCCAAGGTCAGGCGCCGCCATTGCGCCCTCCACCAAGACCACCAATTCCGCCCCCAGGCGGGCCTCGCCTCCGGCCTGCCGGGCCTCGGCTTCCCGCACAGCCTCTGCCGCCACCGCCCCAGCCCCTACGGCCTGCAGCAGCCCCACTTCCCCCGTGGCACCCGGCTCCCGGATGGCGCCCGCCCCCTCACCGCACCCTTCCCGGACCAAGGTGGACCAGGATTCTGGGGCAGCCCCGTCTTCCCCGGACCCCGCCCCGCTCTCCATGTGGCCGTGGCCCTGAGCCCTGGCAGCGCTGGAGGGAAGGAGACGCACGCGAGAGCACGTGGCTCCCCACACAGCCCGGCAGCTAGTGCTCTGGCGCCCAGGAATGGCGGCGGACAGCCGCCTCCAGACAGCGGGTGTGAGCCCGGGGGACGCATGCGCACAAGGCCTTCGGGCAAGCGGGCGACGCCGCAGAGGCGGCAGAGGCACGCATGCGGCTTGGGCCACGTGAGCCCGCCCAAGCCACGCCCAGGATGATGGTCGTGCCCCGGGGCCAACCACTGACACCAGGCCGGGCAGGGCCTCCTCTGGCCCCACCCCTCACCCCCACAGGAGCCAGCCAGGGAGCCCAGCAGTACACCTGCTACGGTGTGGCCTCGGGCTCCAGAGTAGCCTCGGGGGTCCTTGCGCCCCCCCCAGGCCACCAACACCCCCATCCCGTGCCCGCCTTCACCACGCTCTCCGCCCGGTGTTTGAAGCTTGTCAAGGAGAAACGGTCCCTTGCCCTTCCCCAACACGGTCCTCGAAGACAGAAGACACCGTATGCACCCCCGGGAACCCTGGTCAGGCGTGCCGGGAAATCGTCAGCCCAGGCATCGCAGAATAGTGCCATTCCAGGAGACAGAGGCCCCGAAGCTGTCTGCGTCTTTGGAGGATGGGGGTTGGGAAGGGCGGCCGCAGCTCCCCCTAGTCCCTGTCCTGGGCTGCTCAGTACAAGCAGGACGGAGAGTGCTCCATCCATCCGTCCGCCTGTCCTTTCCTCATGCTCTCCGCTCCGTCTTCCCCTCTCTCGCTCTTTGTATTCAGGGGCTCTTTCTCTGCCCTCTCCCTGCCCACAGGGTCTCTGGAAGATCGAGGCTTCAGCAAGAAAGATGCAGAAGCCTCTCTGAGCAGCTCTTCTCCCAGGAAGTAAAAGCCCTCGGCCCCTCTGCGACTTGCCGCCGGTCACGTGACCAGCAATAGGGACCCAGGCTGGGTGCCCCCCCAGACACTCAAACATTCACACACAGTCAAAGCACACGCCTCCGCATACGCACGCGACCCCAGCACAGGCATACACATATGGCCCCACCCCCAAAGAAACCATACACACGTGTGCCCAATAAAACTCACACTCACGCTCTCACACACACACACACACCCAACCACATCCACAGCCTCTGGCACACAGGCATACACCATTGACCCCCACACATCTGAGCATGCGCGCGCGCATACACACACACACACACACACACACACACAGACGCGCCCCTGAGGATACAGAAACGTGTAAGTAAAACACATACTCTGAGGCTTACAGGCACACACGTAGCCACGTAAGAGCGCGTGCACAAGTGTGCGCTCTTATGCAAGCACACGAAACACACTAGCCACACGCGCACACGCACACGCACACAAACACACACAACACACTGAGGCATGCAACCCTGCGCCACCTAACATCACAGCTAGGCTCGCAAGCACACGCACCCTGAAACGACACGCAGAAGGTCTCCGGCACAGGCAGACACAGTTGAACCTGCCCTGAAGAAAAAAAATACATCTGTAGGCCTACTCCATCAAAACTCATCCACAGTCTGTGACACACAGGCATACACAACTGTCCCCCCACACACACACCCCTGAGGATACAGACACATGTGAGAAAAACACATGATCTCGGTGATACAGGAATGCACACTCACAGCTCCGACACATGCGCACACACACACTCATGCTCATACAAACCCACACGTGCTCCCTGCACACATCCTGGTACTGGCACAGAGGCATGCACCCTTATCTCACCAATGTACACAAAAGGGCACGTGTGAACACACAACCACAACACACATGAAAACTCTCCAGCACAACTGTATGCAAACAAGCCCCAGAGCAGCATACACAGACACACACACAAGCGCACGCGCGCGTGTGCCTGCACGACCTCCAACAGCGATCACGCACTGCTGGTGACACCTACACACGCAGGTACGCACACAAACACACAATCACCCATGGGCCTGCAAGCACACAGACACGCAACGGACACTCGGGGGCACGCAAGGATTATGCACCCAGAGCACTCGCGTACAAGGTCTCTGGCACACAGCCATATACACGTAGCCCTGCAGGATCACACACCCAGCCGTGCCTGAAAAAGCACACACACACACACAATACACACACGCGTCACCTCACACACAGCCAAGCAGATTTCTGCACGCAGGTACACACACACACACACACACACACACGTGTGCTTAGAAGCACACAAACACGCACAACACACCCGGTCCCCTGCTCCGGCGCATGACCCTCGGTCGCACAAACACACAATCCTGCGTGTGTAAACCCACAATCGAACAAAAACGAAACAAACACCTACATACACGGGGTCCAGCACGGAGGCGTTCATGCTCACCACAAACTCACACATAGGTGCACTTGAAACTATACAATGCAACAGGCAAGCATAGGTGGCCGCACTCAGAGGCACATATGTGCACATGCCGACATGCACACGAAGCTTATATGAACACACCTGGGTCCTATGCGCGTGCAGTCACACGAGGCCTCGCTACACTCACCCATGGGTGTGCAAACACACGGACACAAGACACAAACACACACTGTCTCCAGGATGCAGGCATACACCCTTGTCACTCTCACACACACGGACACAGGAACACACATGCACAACGCCTAATCACACATGATGTCCTCCTGCACACATGTGAGCAAACTGGGCCACACATGTCCACACACACGTGCAGAAGGATAAACACACGGTCCCAAGCTCAGAGGAATACTCAGGTGGCACAAGGGTGCTTGATGTGCGCGCGTGCACGCATGCACGCGCACGCGCACGCGCACACACACACACACTCACAAACGTGCACGTGCGCACGCGCGCTCGCAGAAACGACGGATACGCACGCAGACAGTCCCAAACCCGCTCCCCCACACGCAGCACACTCACGACGTCACACAGCCCACAGCGCACACCTGCCTTCCCTGAGACATCCTTGGAACTGTCTCCTGCGGGTGGGTGGTGTTATCAGCGGGAGGGTCGTGAGTCCACAGGGACCACGAGTGAGCGCCACCACCTTGGTCCTCCCGGGACCCTTGGTTTTGCGCTGGACCTGACCAGGCGCATGCGCGGGATCACATCACAGCCATGCAGGGCACACATCCAGGAGCAAGGGAGCTGGGCAAAGCTCTCCAAGCGAAGTGAATGTCGGGGTACGAGGAGCCACGGGGCCAATAGGGCCCTGCTTGGGCGGGAGCCTCCCCTGCCTGTGCCCCCTGCTCTAAAGAGCAAGGCTTCGCCAAGTGAGGTCTGCCTTTTCCCATCCTCCCCCCAGACCCTGCCTAGGAAGTGCGGGGGTCTCTCCGCAGGCCAAGCCCTGCCGCGCCCTGCCCCCATGCTACACATCACCCCCACACGTGGACTCCCACAGGATGGGGGTTGGAGGATCCCACCGGCCCGATTTCCTCCTTGCCATTTCCTGTGCCCCCGATATAAACTGACACACCGACACAAAGTGCCTCGTAACTTGCTTATGGCCCTCTCCCTGTCCCTGCAGGTATGTGCAGGATACACTCCAGACCTGCCCCTGGTGATCCTTTTCCTCGTCGCTGTCCCCCGTAGGCAGAGCAACACGCGGACGAGCCCATCCATGTCTCACAACGGTGGAGGCCTCCTCCACTTCTTCTTCGTGGTCAAACTCAGATGCTCTGCGATGTCCGTTTCCACAGAGCTGCCATGCCCCGACACATACACACAGGCAGACAGACAGACAGACAGACACACGCACGCACACGAAAATACACACAGAAATGTTAGCTCTTTGTGAAACTGTATGATGCCAAGGATAGCCAAGGCGGTGTTGAGAGCATGCCTCGTCCTTGTGGGATCCCTCTTCCTCCTCAGCGAGGGCTTCACGACCCATCCCCCAGATGGCCTAGTACCATCCCCAAGGATGGCCTGATGGGAGGACATGTGGGAGGACATGTGGTTCTCAGGAACGTGGAGGGAAGTCAGGGAATCGTGGCACAGGAGGGGATGGGACAAGGGAGCCCCACTCCCAAAGACAGGCAGGCCGTCCCCAACTGAATGAGTGGCAGGAGGACCCAGAGAGAGGGGCCGACCGTCACGGGTGACAGTTCGGAGGAATGGGGTGGAGAAGCCTTGCTTCTCCTGATTGACCAGGAACATTCTGGCTAACAGCCTGGCAGGCCTGATCTCCCCCAGGTGGACATACCCGCTGCCCCGGGGGCTGTGCCCTGACTTCCCACAGGCTCCCTTCCCTCACTGCAACCCGCGCCCAGAGCAAGCTGGGGCCCCGGCTCTTCTGAGTCTCGGTTGCCCTGCCGCTAAGCTGACAGTCCCTGGCACCTTCCTTCCACATTCGAGAACCAGCCCTCCATGGCTCCTCACCGACAGGTCCTCCTGTCAGCTCATTCCCATGGGCTGCCTTCCTGCCTCGGGTAGTACTGCAAGGGATTGGGCCACAGGTCCTCGATGATGATCTGGCACGCCAAAATGGGCAGGTGAGCACGGGGCCCAGGCCCCGGTCCCCGGCAGCCGGGGCTCCAGCATCACCGCTGCTGACGAAGGCTGCAGGGACCCCACCTCGGCAATCCTGTAGACCCTGGGCACCTGGGGTCAGACGACCAGTTAAAGTTCAGGCTGCTGGTGTCCTGCCTGCAGCTGGCAGCTCCACGTTCATAATCCCAGAACCAGTGGGCTGCAGTGCCACGAGTCGCAGGACGAGAAAATTTAAGGGAGGCTCTCCATGGCCATGGACCCACGCCGTCCCTCCCTCTCAACCTCCATCCTTTCTCCCTCCTGTGCCGAATCCCACCCCTGCCCCGAGTACCCTGCGTTCCCCCCTACGCGCTCCCAGTTCCCACCTGTCCGGCGGCCCTCCGCCAGCTCCCTTGAAGCTCAAGCCCACTCCTGCCGGCAACGCTAAGGTGATACTCCTTAACGATCATTTTGATCTGGAAGTAAGGGCTGCTCCCAGAGGAAAGCATCAACCAGCAGCGGTATGTGGGACGGCCCAGTTCCCCCACCTGCCCCGCCAAAGAAAGAGGAGGGGGAGGGGAAACGTGTCCTCTCGGTGTCCTGACTGAGTGCCTGGCCATGACTCGGAACAACTTTACCACGCGCCCTCCTGCTCATACCCCGCTGCCAACGCACCTCCGCCAGCCTAGGTCTCCAGGGCCAACCTCTAAATTGGTCAGGTAGCTGAGCATGTCTGTGTCCTGGCCGCCCGTCACGGCTGGTGTCTGGGGGGTGATTCAGGATCTGCCTTGGGTCGAGGAGCCTCGATGTCAGGGGCTCCGGAAAGAGAACCAGGATGGACCCAGCCCTTCCCGTCTGAGAGCAGGGGACCGAAACAGCAGGCACCGCCACCGCTTCCAACCTCCTTGGAAAGCGCTTGCCCTTTCATCCCACCCGTGCTCTACACTGGGGCATCGCTGGGCTTCGAGGACCAACAGGGCTGAGGCTGACAGGGCCCAACATGGGAAGGCCAAGGGCCTGCCTGCACTCCCTTCCTATGGCCCTCTGGCCTGTGCCCGGGGCCTGCTGTACCAGGGGGCAGTCACCACTTTGGAGGTCTGGATGTGCTGGGTCCCTGGATGATGGCCCTCCTTCCAGCCAGGTGAGAGCTCCGCTTCCGATTCATCCTGCGCTTGGGCCGCAAGTAGGCCCTGGAGGCTTGGGCATCCAGAGAGCGGAGCGCTTCCTGAACCACCTCCAGCGCGGCAAGTGCGGCCCCGGCTGGGTCGGGCCACGGCACTGGCTCTGCCTGCGGCAGCTCCTGGAGCCTCTCGTCCTGCTCTGCTTGCGCCGCCTCCTCGTCTTCCACCGACGCCACAGGCGATTTGCGCTGCACACTGAAAGGGACCAGAAGCACCCATGAGTTTGACTGCCAGACCCTCCTGGCTGAGGCTCGTGACGGGTACTCTGTACACGCCAGGTCTTTCCACGGACCTTCACACAGAAGTCTAAGCCCTCAGACGACGGACAGTGCCCTATGCTTTCGGAAGCCCCCTGTGCGCACACAAGACGTCAGCCAGGGGCGCATGCTCCCTGAGGTGATGGTGAGGACTAGGTGTCGCTCTTGGTGGCATTTCCCTTTTGGGGTCTTCACCGGATGGAGGGCATTGGGCTGATGCCTTAAGCCCGTGGAGAGAGAGGCATATCAGCCTCAGAGTCAGCACGGGACAGACACTGCATGGGACGAGCGGCTGTACTGGTCCTTGCGTTCAGCAATCCTCCCACCCCTCGCCCTCTCCTCTGTTTACCGTCTGGGGGACCCCAACCCAAGGCCCTAGGGAAGCAGGGAACTGGGGATCTTGGGGCAGCGTGGGTTTGTCAGTATGTGAGCGTGTCGCCGGACACGTCAGTGAGCGGAGGTTGTGTGCGTGGGAGGGGAGGGGAGCGTGTACGTGTCAGGACATCAGAGTGAGGGAACGACTGTGGGGGGGGCGGTGACTGGTTTGCCCCTGAGTGTGTGTGTCAGTATATGGGAGTGGCTAAGGAGCCCGTGTGGGCGGTGGGGGGTGGTGGTCTTTGAAACCAAGGCGGTGTGTGTGCGCGCGCGCGTTGCTCCCCTGCCTTTTGTACTTCCTCCCAGCCACTTGGGCCATAATGAGAGTGTCACCTTTCCTACATTCCCACCTCCCTCTGTCCCCACTCCAACAGTCCCTCCACAGGGACTCGCCCCCCGTCTCTCATGTTTTGTTTTTTTTTTTTTTTTTCTGGGGCTGAGAGGATGACTGTGTCAGCAAGAGCCCGGGCCCCTTGTTAGACCAACGGAGACACTGGCGCCGGGGTTCAACAGAGTAATGAAACACTAGTCCCCGCCCCGTGCTGTGTGTAGTGGATGTGTCTGAGGACATCCACCAGGGAGCATCTCTGGAGGACCGTCATCGCCATCCGGCAAACCTGGGCACTGGACGTGCTCGGCCCGGGCGCGTCCCTCCCTTTCCTTGACCTCTGTCATTTCCCCAGGGAAGAGATGAGCCCCGTCAGCAGGCCTTTCGCTCTTTTCTCCTCTCCCTGCCCACACCCCCAACCCCAGCGGAAGGACCTCTGCCCCCTGGGATGCCGTCCCAGTGCGTGTGTGACCTAGACCTCTGGGCAAGCATACGGGCCCATCCCTTCCACGGACCCGGGATGCCCAGGCAGAGTACGAAGCACCGATGGGAACCCCGTGAGCTCAGGCACCCCACTGGCCCCTTTCCGTGGAGAGAAGCGTGCGCGATCATACGGACACCACCGCACATAAACACAGCAGACATCGTATTACTAGTTTTCAGTATTTTTCCAAGGAGGCCTCCGTCGGCCCTGCGTTTCACCCCGGCACCAGACTTCGGGTATTCCCCGTGCTGAGGAACCGGGCTGACCATACGGCTCCATCTGAAGGTTCTGACTGGTTCCGGTCAAGTGCGATGCTTCTGCGTCTTCATCCCAACGTCTTGAAGCTCCCTGGGAGGGACACATACACTGAGACACACGGGCACACGGGCACACGGGCACACAGGAGGAGGCCCGTGTGTAACCTCTGTGGGCCATACGTAAGGTTGCTTGAGGGTTTCAAGGCCCTCCCGGGCAAGGGTGGTCATCCTCCCCCGGCCCCCCGCCGACCCGGACTGCGATCGCCCTCCATTTCCTCCACCCACGTAGTAAACGTATCTGTGCACGCTGGCCAGTGCTCTCGGGGTGATTGTGGTGGGCACAGAACACTGCCCCCAGAGAGGAAGGGGACAACCGTGCTGATGAACACAGAAAAGTGACGGGGTGACGCGTGAGGCTTTACACCACGGTACCCAGGCACCTGTGCCACGGGTGGTGGGAGGCCCGTAGGTGGGCACAAGGGTGAGGTGGTGGCTAGTCGACCTGCGGGCAGGAGTCCAGGGCCAGGGAATGGCACTTCCCACAAGGGCAGCTGCCGAGCCGACGCTGCTTCTCCAGCTCTGCTCATTGATGCTGCCTGGCCCCGCCTACCTCAAGCTTCCCCAGGCAGAACCAGTTCGACACCGCCCTCCTGCAGTCTCCCTGTCTCACGGCGAGGCCCTTCTGACCTGGGGCCACCGCCTCTGAGTGTTCCCCAGAGCCTCCGTCTCTGCATTTGTGGAGCCCAGCTCCCACGGAGCCGCACGGAGCATTTTCAGCGCCCACGCCCTGGGCGTCTCACCTGCCCTCCTCTCAGTTCCCTCTGCTGGGGCCTTCTTCCTCACGTAGTACTGCAGGGGATTGGGCCACAGGTCGTCCATGATGATCTGGCAGGGGAAACGGGGCAGGGCTCAGATGCACATCCCAGTCCGCTGGGGAGCACAGCCAGGTTCATGAGCGCGGTTTGTCACAGGGACCCACCTCAGCTATCCTGCTGGACCCGGCAAAGCTGTGGTCAGAGAACCAGTTGAAGAAGTTAAGGCCGCTGTTGTGGTGTCTGCGCCTATAGGCCTCCCGTTCATAATTCCGGTGCCACTGGATGGGAGTGGAATGAGACGGCTCGTACCCTGCAGGAAGAAGGGTCCGTGCGAAGGCGCTGGATAATGCATCATGCTCAGCCCCGCCGCCTCCACCCGCTGCCGCCCATCCACGCAGAGGCCCCTTACCAGCAGCCCTGAGGACATACTCCTTCTCAACGACTTCGTTGCGGAAGTAGGAGTTCTCGCGAAAGAAGAGCAGGATCTTGCGGCCATCACGGGGAGACTCGAGTTCCCCCACCTGCCGGGCGGCAAAGTGAGGGAGAGGGCTGAATTCTCTCTCCAGCGGACCCTTCCCGTCCTGGCTGTGGGGAGGAGTCACTTCTGTTACCCGCTCCTCTCCCATCCCCCTGGCCGGCCTCCCTCTCCCGGGCCAGACCTTCAAATCCGTCATGGAGCCAAGTATGCCTTTATCTCGGCCACTGATCATGCCTGACATCTGCGGGTGGTTCACAAACTGCTTTGGGTCAAGGGCTCTCTGAGGGCTGGAGATGAGAGTGCTAGAACAACAGAGCAAGCCTGGACGGCAGGTGGGCCCTGCATCCCCTCTCCTCCCACTGGGACCCACTCCCTCCTCACGGCCTTAGTCAAGGCCCCCTGGGCCTGCGCACGGCCTGTTGCAGTAGGTACTTAGGTAGCGCACGGCCGGGCACTAACACAGAAACAGCTGTGCATCCTCGGAGACCTCCCTCCCAGCCCACGCCACCCCTCTCTGGCCCATCCTCCTGGGCTGATGGCTAGGCAGAACTGGCTCATTCCCAGACAGCCTCCCTTGGTGCCTCCGGCTGACCAGAGTGGGCGTTCACACCCCCCTCGCCTGCTGCATTATTCCCAGGGGAGCCTGAGCTTTGAGTGGAGCTGTTTTGCGTGAGGCGGCCCCGGGGCTATGCCTAATTCGGACCCGGACTTCTGCTCCTACTCCGCCGGCGGAGCTTCAGGGCCTCCTGCGACATCAAGGGCAACCTGCAGGCCCCACCAGGGACCCCCGCCCGGAACCAGGAATTCAAGGCTGTCGTGATCACATGTCGAGGCATGAGCCAGGCCACCACAATGCGGGCCCCCTGCCACAGGAGTCTCCTGCACTAGCCCCGCCACCCTGGGGTCCCTCCAGGAAGGTATCAAGGATACAGCCTTGGCCCAGAAGCCAGGGATGCCCCGGATGAGGGCGCTTCGGTGGTCCAGGTGATGCCGTCGCCTCTGCCAGAACCTGAGCTTGAGCCGAGAGTAGGCCCTGCTGGCGTCCTTGTTCACGGGCTCCAGCTCTGACTGCAGGGCCCGGAGGGCCCGGAGGGCCTGGAGCGGGGACCGGGGCGGACCTGCCTGTGCCCCTCGCTGTTCTTCCCCTTCCTGCTTCTCCTGCAGCTCCTGGGCTGCTTCCTCCTTCTGGCTCTCCTCCCTGGCCTCTTCCCTCTTGTCCTCCTCCTCCGCCTCCGCCTCGGCCTCCACGTCCTCAGCCACGTGCTCTTCAAAATCCTCCTCTTTGGCCTCCTCAGCCTTAGCCCCTTCCTCCACAGAATCCCCCCCAGGCTCCTCTGGGGGATTAAGTTGCTCATCCTCCTCCTCAGCCTCTTCCTCAACAGACTCTTCCTTGTCATCTTTCTCCCCTTCCTCCTTAACCTCCTCAGCCCCCCGCCCCTCCGCAGCCTCCTCCTCGTCTCCCTCCTCAGCCTCTTCAGGACATTCCACCTCTGCATCCTCTGCGTCCTCCTTCCCCTCCTCCCGTTCCTCTCGACCCTCGTCCCCCTCGTCTGCCGCTGCCCCAAGGTCAGGCGCCGCCATTGCGCCCTCCACCAAGACCACCAATTCCGCCCCCAGGCGGGCCTCGCCTCCGGCCTGCCGGGCCTCGGCTTCCCGCACAGCGTCTGCCGCCACCGCCCCAGCCCCTACGGCCTGCAGCAGCCCCACTTCCCCCGTGGCACCCGGCTCCCGGATGGCGCCCGCCCCCTCACCGCACCCTTCCCGGACCAAGGTGGACCAGGATTCTGGGGCAGCCCCGTCTTCCCCGGACCCCGCCCCGCTCTCCATGTGGCCGTGGCCCTGAGCCCTGGCAGCGCTGGAGGGAAGGAGACGCAGGCGAGAGCACGTGGCTCCCCACACAGCCCGGCAGCTAGTGCTCTGGCGCCCAGGAATGGCGGCGGACAGCCGCCTCCAGACAGCGGGTGTGAGCCCGGGGGACGCATGCGCACAAGGCCTTCGGGCAAGCGGGCGACGCCGCAGAGGCGGCAGAGGCACGCATGCGGCTTGGGCCACGTGAGCCCGCCCAAGCCACGCCCAGGATGATGGTCGTGCCCCGGGGCCAACCACTGACACCAGGCCGGGCAGGGCCTCCTCTGGCCCCACCCCTCACCCCCACAGGAGCCAGCCAGGGAGCCCAGCGGTACACCTGCTACGGTGTGGCCTCGGGCTCCAGAGTAGCCTCGGGGGTCCTTGCGCCCCCCCCAGGCCACCAACACCCCCATCCCGTGCCCGTCTTCACCACGCTCTCCGCCCGGTGTTTGAAGCTTGTCAAGGAGAAACGGTCCCTTGCCCTTCCCCAACACGGTCCTCGAAGACAGAAGACACCGTATGCACCCCCGGGAACCCTGGTCAGGCGTGCCGGGAAATCGTCAGCCCAGGCATCGCAGAATAGTGCCATTCCAGGAGACAGAGGCCCCGAAGCTGTCTGCGTCTTTGGAGGATGGGGGTTGGGAAGGGCGGCCGCAGCTCCCCCTAGTCCCTGTCCTGGGCTGCTCAGTACAAGCAGGACGGAGAGTGCTCCATCCATCCGTCCGCCTGTCCTTTCCTCATGCTCTCCGCTCCGTCTTCCCCTCTCTCGCTCTTTGTATTCAGGGGCTCTTTCTCTGCCCTCTCCCTGCCCACAGGGTCTCTGGAAGATCGAGGCTTCAGCAAGAAAGATGCAGAAGCCTCTCTGAGCAGCTCTTCTCCCAGGAAGTAAAAGCCCTCGGCCCCTCTGCGACTTGCCGCCGGTCACGTGACCAGCAATAGGGACCCAGGCTGGGTGCCCCCCCAGACACTCAAACATTCACACACAGTCAAAGCACACGCCTCCGCATACGCACGCGACCCCAGCACAGGCATACACATACGGCCCCACCCCCAAAGAAACCATACACACGTGTGCCCAGGAAAACTCACACTCACGCTCTCTCACACACACACACACCCAACCACATCCACGGCCTCTGGCACACAGGCATACACCATTGACCCCCACACATCTGAGCATGTGCGCGCGCATACACACACACACACACACACACACACACACACAGACGCGCCCCTGAGGATACAGAAACGTGTAAGTAAAACACATACTCTGAGGCTTACAGGCACACACGTAGCCACGTAAGAGCGCGTGCACAAGTGCGCGCTCTTATGCAAGCACACGAAACACACTAGCCACACGCGCACACGCACACGCACACAAACACACACAACACACTGAGGCATGCAACCCTGCGCCACCTAACATCACAGCTAGGCTCGCAAGCACACGCACCCTGAAACGACACGCAGAAGGTCTCCGGCACAGGCAGACACAGTTGAACCTGCCCTGAAGAAAAAAAATACACCTGTAGGCCTACTCCATCAAAACTCATCCACAGTCTGTGACACACAGGCATACACAACTGTCCCCCCACACACACACCCCTGAGGATACAGACACATGTGAGAAAAACACATGATCTCGGTGATACAGGAATGCACACTCACAGCTCCGACACATGCGCACACACACACTCATGCTCATACAAACCCACACGTGCTCCCTGCACACATCCTGGTACTGGCACAGAGGCATGCACCCTTATCTCACCAATGTACACAAAAGGGCACGTGTGAACACACAACCACGACACACATGAAAACTCTCCAGCACAACTGTATGCAAACAAGCCCCAGAGCAGCATACACAGACACACACACAAGCGCACGCGCGCGTGTGCCTGCACGACCTCCAACAGCGATCACGCACTTCTGGTGACACCTATACACGCAGGTACGCACACAAACACACAATCACCCATGGGCCTGCAAGCACACAGACACGCAACGGACACTCGGGGGCACGCAAGGATTATGCACCCAGGGCACTCGCGTACAAGGTCTCTGGCACACAGCCATATACACGTAGCCCTGCAGGATCACACACCCAGCCGTGCCTGAAAAAGCACACACACACACACACAATACACACACGCGTCACCTCACACACAGCCAAGCAGATTTCTGCACGCAGGTACACACACACACACACACACACACGTGTGCTTAGAAGCACACAAACACGCACAACACACCCGGTCCCCTGCTCCGGCGCATGACCCTCGGTCGCACAAACACACAATCCTGCGCGTGTAAACCCACAATCGAACAAAAACGAAACAAACACCTACATACACGGGGTCCAGCACGGAGGCGTTCATGCTCACCACAAACTCACACATAGGTGCACTTGAAACTATACAATGCAACAGGCAAGCATAGGTGGCCGCACTCAGAGGCACATATGTGCACATGCCGACATGCACACGAAGCTTATATGAACACACCTGGGTCCTATGCGCGTGCAGTCACACGAGGCCTCGCTACACTCACCCATGGGTGTGCAAACACACGGACACAAGACACAAACACACACTGTCTCCAGGATGCAGGCATACACCCTTGTCACTCTCACACACACGGACACAGGAACACACATGCACAACGCCTAATCACACATGATGTCCTCCTGCACACATGTGAGCAAACTGGGCCACACATGTCCACACACACGTGCAGAAGGATAAACACACGGTCCCAAGCTCAGAGGAATACTCAGGTGGCACAAGGGTGCTTGATGTGCGCGCGTGCACGCATGCACGCGCACGCACACGCGCACACACACACACACTCACAAACGTGCACGTGCGCACGCGCGCTCGCAGAAACGACGGATACGCACGCAGACAGTCCCAAACCCGCTCCCCCACACGCAGCACACTCACGATGTCACACAGCCCACAGCGCACACCTGCCTTCCCTGAGACATCCTTGGAACTGTCTCCTGCGGGTGGGTGGTGTTATCAGCGGGAGGGTCGTGAGTCCACAGGGACCACGAGTGAGCGCCACCACCTTGGTCCTCCCGGGACCCTTGGTTTTGCGCTGGACCTGACCAGGCGCATGCGCGGGATCACATCACAGCCATGCAGGGCACACATCCAGGAGCAAGGGAGCTGGGCAAAGCTCTCCAAGCGAAGTGAATGTCGGGGTACGAGGAGCCACGGGGCCAATAGGGCCCTGCTTGGGCGGGAGCCTCCCCTGCCTGTGCCCCCTGCTCTAAAGAGCAAGGCTTCGCCAAGTGAGGTCTGCCTTTTCCCATCCTCCCCCCAGACCCTGCCTAGGAAGTGCGGGGGTCTCTCCGCAGGCCAAGCCCTGCCGCGCCCTGCCCCCATGCTATACATCACCCCCACACGTGGACTCCCACAGGATGGGGGTTGGAGGATCCCACCGGCCCGATTTCCTCCTTGCCATTTCCTGTGCCCCCGATATAAACTGACACACCGACACAAAGTGCCTCGTAACTTGCTTATGGCCCTCTCCCTGTCCCTGCAGGTATGTGCAGGATACACTCCAGACCTGCCCCTGGTGATCCTTTTCCTCGTCGCTGTCCCCCGTAGGCAGAGCAACACGCGGACGAGCCCATCCATGTCTCACAACGGTGGAGGCCTCCTCCACTTCTTCTTCGTGGTCAAACTCAGATGCTCTGCGATGTCCGTTTCCACAGTGCTGCCATGCCCCGACACATACACACAGGCAGACAGACAGACAGACAGACACACGCACGCACACGAAAATACACACAGAAATGTTAGCTCTTTGTGAAACTGTATGATGCCAAGGATAGCCAAGGCGGTGTTGAGAGCATGCCTCGTCCTTGTGGGATCCCTCTTCCTCCTCAGCGAGGGCTTCACGACCCATCCCCCAGATGGCCTAGTACCATCCCCAAGGATGGCCTGATGGGAGGACATGTGGGAGGACATGTGGTTCTCAGGAACGTGGAGGGAAGTCAGGGAATCGTGGCACAGGAGGGGATGGGACAAGGGAGCCCCACTCCCAAAGACAGGCAGGCCGTCCCCAACTGAATGAGTGGCAGGAGGACCCAGAGAGAGGGGCCGACCGTCACGGGTGACAGTTCGGAGGAATGGGGTGGAGAAGCCTTGCTTCTCCTGATTGACCAGGAACATTCTGGCTAACAGCCTGGCAGGCCTGATCTCCCCCAGGTGGACATACCCGCTGCCCCGGGGGCTGTGCCCTGACTTCCCACAGGCTCCCTTCCCTCACTGCAACCCGCGCCCAGAGCAAGCTGGGGCCCCGGCTCTTCTGAGTCTCGGTTGCCCTGCCGCTAAGCTGACAGTCCCTGGCACCTTCCTTCCACATTCGAGAACCAGCCCTCCATGGCTCCTCACCGACAGGTCCTCCTGTCAGCTCATTCCCATGGGCTGCCTTCCTGCCTCGGGTAGTACTGCAAGGGATTGGGCCACAGGTCCTCGATGATGATCTGGCACGCCAAAATGGGCAGGTGAGCACGGGGCCCAGGCCCCGGTCCCCGGCAGCCGGGGCTCCAGCATCACCGCTGCTGACGAAGGCTGCAGGGACCCCACCTCGGCAATCCTGTAGACCCTGGGCACCTGGGGTCAGACGACCAGTTAAAGTTCAGGCTGCTGGTGTCCTGCCTGCAGCTGGCAGCTCCACGTTCATAATCCCAGAACCAGTGGGCTGCAGTGCCACGAGTCGCAGGACGAGAAAATTTAAGGGAGGCTCTCCATGGCCATGGACCCACGCCGTCCCTCCCTCTCAACCTCCATCCTTTCTCCCTCCTGTGCCGAATCCCACCCCTGCCCCGAGTACCCTGCGTTCCCCCCTACGCGCTCCCAGTTCCCACCTGTCCGGCGGCCCTCCGCCAGCTCCCTTGAAGCTCAAGCCCACTCCTGCCGGCAACGCTAAGGTGATACTCCTTAACGATCATTTTGATCTGGAAGTAAGGGCTGCTCCCAGAGGAAAGCATCAACCAGCAGCGGTATGTGGGACGGCCCAGTTCCCCCACCTGCCCCGCCAAAGAAAGAGGAGGGGGAGGGGAAACGTGTCCTCTCGGTGTCCTGACTGAGTGCCTGGCCATGACTCGGAACAACTTTACCACGCGCCCTCCTGCTCATACCCCGCTGCCAACGCACCTCCGCCAGCCTAGGTCTCCAGGGCCAACCTCTAAATTGGTCAGGTAGCTGAGCATGTCTGTGTCCTGGCCGCCCGTCACGGCTGGTGTCTGGGGGGTGATTCAGGATCTGCCTTGGGTCGAGGAGCCTCGATGTCAGGGGCTCCGGAAAGAGAACCAGGATGGACCCAGCCCTTCCCGTCTGAGAGCAGGGGACCGAAACAGCAGGCACCGCCACCGCTTCCAACCTCCTTGGAAAGCGCTTGCCCTTTCATCCCACCCGTGCTCTACACTGGGGCATCGCTGGGCTTCGAGGACCAACAGGGCTGAGGCTGACAGGGCCCAACATGGGAAGGCCAAGGGCCTGCCTGCACTCCCTTCCTATGGCCCTCTGGCCTGTGCCCGGGGCCTGCTGTACCAGGGGGCAGTCACCACTTTGGAGGTCTGGATGTGCTGGGTCCCTGGATGATGGCCCTCCTTCCAGCCAGGTGAGAGCTCCGCTTCCGATTCATCCTGCGCTTGGGCCGCAAGTAGGCCCTGGAGGCTTGGGCATCCAGAGAGCGGAGCGCTTCCTGAACCACCTCCAGCGCGGCAAGTGCGGCCCCGGCTGGGTCGGGCCACGGCACTGGCTCTGCCTGCGGCAGCTCCTGGAGCCTCTCGTCCTGCTCTGCTTGCGCCGCCTCCTCGTCTTCCACCGACGCCACAGGCGATTTGCGCTGCACACTGAAAGGGACCAGAAGCACCCATGAGTTTGACTGCCAGACCCTCCTGGCTGAGGCTCGTGACGGGTACTCTGTACACGCCAGGTCTTTCCACGGACCTTCACACAGAAGTCTAAGCCCTCAGACGACGGACAGTGCCCTATGCTTTCGGAAGCCCCCTGTGCGCACACAAGACGTCAGCCAGGGGCGCATGCTCCCTGAGGTGATGGTGAGGACTAGGTGTCGCTCTTGGTGGCATTTCCCTTTTGGGGTCTTCACCGGATGGAGGGCATTGGGCTGATGCCTTAAGCCCGTGGAGAGAGAGGCATATCAGCCTCAGAGTCAGCACGGGACAGACACTGCATGGGACGAGCGGCTGTACTGGTCCTTGCGTTCAGCAATCCTCCCACCCCTCGCCCTCTCCTCTGTTTACCGTCTGGGGGACCCCAACCCAAGGCCCTAGGGAAGCAGGGAACTGGGGATCTTGGGGCAGCGTGGGTTTGTCAGTATGTGAGCGTGTCGCCGGACACGTCAGTGAGCGGAGGTTGTGTGCGTGGGAGGGGAGGGGAGCGTGTACGTGTCAGGACATCAGAGTGAGGGAACGACTGTGGGGGGGGGGCGGTGACTGGTTTGCCCCTGAGTGTGTGTGTCAGTATATGGGAGTGGCTAAGGAGCCCGTGTGGGCGGTGGGGGGTGGTGGTCTTTGAAACCAAGGCGGTGTGTGTGAGCGCGCGCGTTGCTCCCCTGCCTTTTGTACTTCCTCCCAGCCACTTGGGCCATAATGAGAGTGTCACCTTTCCTACATTCCCACCTCCCTCTGTCCCCACTCCAACAGTCCCTCCACAGGGACTCGCCCCCCGTCTCTATTGTTTTGTTTTGTTTTTTTTTTTTTTTTTTTCTGGGGCTGAGAGGATGACTGTGTCAGCAAGAGCCCGGGCCCCTTGTTAGACCAACGGAGACACTGGCGCCGGGGTTCAACAGAGTAATGAAACACTAGTCCCCGCCCCGTGCTGTGTGTAGTGGATGTGTCTGAGGACATCCACCAGGGAGCATCTCTGGAGGACCGTCATCGCCATCCGGCAAACCTGGGCACTGGACGTGCTCGGCCCGGGCGCGTCCCTCCCTTTCCTTGACCTCTGTCATTTCCCCAGGGAAGAGATGAGCCCCGTCAGCAGGCCTTTCGCTCTTTTCTCCTCTCCCTGCCCACACCCCCAACCCCAGCGGAAGGACCTCTGCCCCCTGGGATGCCGTCCCAGTGAGTGTGTGACCTAGACCTCTGGGCAAGCATACGGGCCCATCCCTTCCACGGACCCGTGATGCACAGGCAGAGTACGAAGCACCGATGGGAACCCCGTGAGCTCAGGCACCCCACTGGCCCCTTTCCGT
The DNA here is from genome assembly GCF_963455335.1 of Martes martes. Lineage (NCBI taxonomy): Eukaryota > Metazoa > Chordata > Mammalia > Carnivora > Mustelidae > Martes > Martes martes. The sequence goes on from NC_137907.1 coordinate 15,855,260, forward strand.
GGAGAGAAGCGTGCGCGATCATACGGACACCACCGCACATAAACACAGCAGACATCGTATTACTAGTTTTCAGTATTTTTCCAAGGAGGCCTCCGTCGGCCCTGCGTTTCACCCCGGCACCAGACTTCGGGTATTCCCCGTGCTGAGGAACCGGGCTGACCATACGGCTCCATCTGAAGGTTCTGACTGGTTCCGGTCAAGTGCGATGCTTCTGCGTCTTCATCCCAACGTCTTGAAGCTCCCTGGGAGGGACACATACACTGAGACACACGGGCACACGGGCACACGGGCACACAGGAGGAGGCCCGTGTGTAATCTCTGCGGGCCATACGTAAGGTTGCTTGAGGGTTTCAAGGCCCTCCCGGGCAAGGGTGGTCATCCTCCCCCGGCCCCCCGCCGACCCGGACTGCGATCGCCCTCCATTTCCTCCACCCACGTAGTACACGTATCTGTGCACGCTGGCCAGTGCTCTCGGGGTGATTGTGGTGGGCACAGAACACTGCCCCCAGAGAGGAAGGGGACAACCGTGCTGATGAATACAGAAAAGTGACGGGGTGACGCGTGAGGCTTTACACCACGGTACCCAGACACCTGTGCCACGGGTGGTGGGAGGCCCGTAGGTGGGCACAAGGGTGAGGTGGTGGCTAGTCGACCTGCGGGCAGGAGTCCAGGGCCAGGGAATGGCACTTCCCACAAGGGCAGCTGCCGAGCCGACGCTGCTTCTCCAGCTCTGCTCATTGATGCTGCCTGGCCCCGCCTACCTCAAGCTTCCCCAGGCAGAACCAGTTCGACACCGCCCTCCTGCAGTCTCCCTGTCTCACGGCGAGGCCCTTCTGACCTGGGGCCACCGCCTCTGAGTGTTCCCCAGAGCCTCCGTCTCTGCATTTGTGGAGCCCAGCTCCCACGGAGCCGCACGGAGCATTTTCAGCGCCCACGCCCTGGGCGTCTCACCTGCCCTCCTCTCAGTTCCCTCTGCTGGGGCCTTCATCCTCACGTAGTACTGCAGGGGATTGGGCCACAGGTCGTCCATGATGATCTGGCAGGGGAAACGGGGCAGGGCTCAGATGCACATCCCAGTCCGCTGGGGAGCACAGCCAGGTTCATGAGTGCGGTTTGTCACAGGGACCCACCTCAGCTATCCTGCTGGACCCGGCAAAGCTGTGGTCAGAGAACCAGTTGAAGAAGTTAAGGCCGCTGTTGTGGTGTCTGCGCCTATAGGCCTCCCGTTCATAATTCCGGTGCCACTGGATGGGAGTGGAATGAGACGGCTCGTACCCTGCAGGAAGAAGGGTCCGTGCGAAGGCGCTGGATAATGCATCATGCTCAGCCCCGCCGCCTCCACCCGCTGCCGCCCATCCACGCAGAGGCCCCTTACCAGCAGCCCTGAGGACATACTCCTTCTCAACGACTTCGTTGCGGAAGTAGGAGTTCTCGCGAAAGAAGAGCAGGATCTTGCGGCCATCACGGGGAGACTCGAGTTCCCCCACCTGCCGGGCGGCAAAGTGAGGGAGAGGGCTGAATTCTCTGTCCAGCGGACCCTTCCCGTCCTGGCTTTGGGGAGGAGTCACTTCTGTTACCCGCTCCTCTCCCATCCCCCTGGCCGGCCTCCCTCTCCCGGGCCAGACCTTCAAATCCGTCATGGAGCCAAGTATGCCTTTATCTCGGCCACTGATCATGCCTGACATCTGCGGGTGGTTCACAAACTGCTTTGGGTCAAGGGCTCTCTGAGGGCTGGAGATGAGAGTGCTAGAACAACAGAGCAAGCCTGGACGGCAGGTGGGCCCTGCATCCCCTCTCCTCCCACTGGGACCCACTCCCTCCTCACGGCCTTAGTCAAGGCCCCCTGGGCCTGCGCACGGCCTGTTGCAGTAGGTACTTAGGTAGCGCACGGCCGGGCACTAACACAGAAACAGCTGTGCATCCTCGGAGACCTCCCTCCCAGCCCACGCCACCCCTCTCTGGCCCATCCTCCTGGGCTGATGGCTAGGCAGAACTGGCTCATTCCCAGACAGCCTCCCTTGGTGCCTCCGGCTGACCAGAGTGGGCGTTCACACCCCCCTCGCCTGCTGCATTATTCCCAGGGGAGCCTGAGCTTTGAGTGGAGCTGTTTTGCGTGAGGCGGCCCCGGGGCTATGCCTAATTCGGACCCGGACTTCTGCTCCTACTCCGCCGGCGGAGCTTCAGGACCTCCTGCGACATCAAGGGCAACCTGCAGGCCCCACCAGGGACCCCCGCCCGGAACCAGGAATTCAAGGCTGTCGTGATCACATGTCGAGGCATGAGCCAGGCCACCACAATGCGGGCCCCCTGCCACAGGAGTCTCCTGCACTAGCCCTGCCACCCTGGGGTCCCTCCAGGAAGGTATCAAGGATACAGCCTTGGCCCAGAAGCCTTGGATGCCCCGGATGAGGGCGCTTCGGTGGTCCAGGTGATGCCGTCGCCTCTGCCAGAACCTGAGCTTGAGCCGAGAGTAGGCCCTGCTGGCGTCCTTGTTCACGGGCTCCAGCTCTGACTGCAGGGCCCGGAGGGCCCGGAGGGCCTGGAGCGGGGACCGGGGCGGACCTGCCTGTGCCCCTCGCTGTTCTTCCCCTTCCTGCTTCTCCTGCAGCTCCTGGGCTGCTTCCTCCTTCTGGCTCTCCTCCCTGGCCTCTTCCCTCTTGTCCTCCTCCTCCGCCTCCGCCTCGGCCTCCACGTCCTCAGCCACGTGCTCTTCAAAATCCTCCTCTTTGGCCTCCTCAGCCTTAGCCCCTTCCTCCACAGAATCCCCCCCAGGCTCCTCTGGGGGATTAAGTTGCTCATCCTCCTCCTCAGCCTCTTCCTCAACAGACTCTTCCTTGTCATCTTTCTCCCCTTCCTCCTTAACCTCCTCAGCCCCCCGCCCCTCCGCAGCCTCCTCCTCGTCTCCCTCCTCAGCCTCTTCAGGACATTCCACCACTTCATCCTCTGCGTCCTCCTTCCCCTCCTCCCGTTCCTCTCGACCCTCGTCCCCCTCGTCTGCCGCTGCCCCAAGGTCAGGCGCCGCCATTGCGCCCTCCACCAAGACCACCAATTCCGCCCCCAGGCGGGCCTCGCCTCCGGCCTGCCGGGCCTCGGCTTCCCGCACAGCCTCTGCCGCCACCGCCCCAGCCCCTACGGCCTGCAGCAGCCCCACTTCCCCCGTGGCACCCGGCTCCCGGATGGCGCCCGCCCCCTCACCGCACCCTTCCCGGACCAAGGTGGACCAGGATTCTGGGGCAGCCCCGTCTTCCCCGGACCCCGCCCCGCTCTCCATGTGGCCGTGGCCCTGAGCCCTGGCAGCGCTGGAGGGAAGGAGACGCAGGCGAGAGCACGTGGCTCCCCACACAGCCCGGCAGCTAGTGCTCTGGCGCCCAGGAATGGCGGCGGACAGCCGCCTCCAGACAGCGGGTGTGAGCCCGGGGGACGCATGCGCACAAGGCCTTCGGGCAAGCGGGCGACGCCGCAGAGGCGGCAGAGGCACGCATGCGGCTTGGGCCACGTGAGCCCGCCCAAGCCACGCCCAGGATGATGGTCGTGCCCCGGGGCCAACCACTGACACCAGGCCGGGCAGGGCCTCCTCTGGCCCCACCCCTCACCCCCACAGGAGCCAGCCAGGGAGCCCAGCGGTACACCTGCTACGGTGTGGCCTCGGGCTCCAGAGTAGCCTCGGGGGTCCTTGCGCCCCCCCCAGGCCACCAACACCCCCATCCCGTGCCCGTCTTCACCACGCTCTCCGCCCGGTGTTTGAAGCTTGTCAAGGAGAAACGGTCCCTTGCCCTTCCCCAACACGGTCCTCGAAGACAGAAGACACCGTATGCACCCCCGGGAACCCTGGTCAGGCGTGCCGGGAAATCGTCAGCCCAGGCATCGCAGAATAGTGCCATTCCAGGAGACAGAGGCCCCGAAGCTGTCTGCGTCTTTGGAGGATGGGGGTTGGGAAGGGCGGCCGCAGCTCCCCCTAGTCCCTGTCCTGGGCTGCTCAGTACAAGCAGGACGGAGAGTGCTCCATCCATCCGTCCGCCTGTCCTTTCCTCATGCTCTCCGCTCCGTCTTCCCCTCTCTCGCTCTTTGTATTCAGGGGCTCTTTCTCTGCCCTCTCCCTGCCCACAGGGTCTCTGGAAGATCCAGGCTTCAGCAAGAAAGATGCAGAAGCCTCTCTGAGCAGCTCTTCTCCCAGGAAGTAAAAGCCCTCGGCCCCTCTGCGACTTGCCGCCGGTCACGTGACCAGCAATAGGGACCCAGGCTGGGTGCCCCCCCAGACACTCAAACATTCACACACAGTCAAAGCACACGCCTCCGCATACGCACGCGACCCCAGCACAGGCATACACATACGGCCCCACCCCCAAAGAAACCATACACACGTGTGCCCAGGAAAACTCACACTCACGCTCTCTCACACACACACACACCCAACCACATCCACGGCCTCTGGCACACAGTCATACACCATTGACCCCCACACATCTGAGCATGCGCGCGCGCATACACACACACACACACACACACACACACACAGACGCGCCCCTGAGGATACAGAAACGTGTAAGTAAAACACATACTCTGAGGCTTACAGGCACACACGTAGCCACGTAAGAGCGCGTGCACAAGTGCGCGCTCTTATGCAAGCACACGAAACACACTAGCCACACGCGCACACGCACACGCACACAAACACACACAACACACTGAGGCATGCAACCCTGCGCCACCTAACATCACAGCTAGGCTCGCAAGCACACGCACCCTGAAACGACACGCAGAAGGTCTCCGGCACAGGCAGACACAGTTGAACCTGCCCTGAAGAAAAAAAATACACCTGTAGGCCTACTCCATCAAAACTCATCCACAGTCTGTGACACACAGGCATACACAACTGTCCCCCCACACACACACCCCTGAGGATACAGACACATGTGAGAAAAACACATGATCTCGGTGATACAGGAATGCACACTCACAGCTCCGACACATGCGCACACACACACTCATGCTCATACAAACCCACACGTGCTCCCTGCACACATCCTGGTACTGGCACAGAGGCATGCACCCTTATCTCACTAATGTACACAAAAGGGCACGTGTGAACACACAACCACAACACACATGAAAACTCTCCAGCACAACTGTATGCAAACAAGCCCCAGAGCAGCATACACAGACACACACACAAGCGCACGCGCGCATGTGCCTGCACGACCTCCAACAGCGATCACGCACTTCTGGTGACACCTATACACGCAGGTACGCACACAAACACACAATCACCCATGGGCCTGCAAGCACACAGACACGCAACGGACACTCGGGGGCACGCAAGGATTATGCACCCAGAGCACTCGCGTACAAGGTCTCTGGCACACAGCCATATACACGTAGCCCTGCAGGATCACACACCCAGCCGTGCCTGAAAAAGCACACACACACACACACAATACACACACGCGTCACCTCACACACAGCCAAGCAGATTTCTGCACGCAGGTACACACACACACACACACACACACGTGTGCTTAGAAGCACACAAACACGCACAACACACCCGGTCCCCTGCTCCGGCGCATGACCCTCGGTCGCACAAACACACAATCCTGCGCGTGTAAACCCACAATCGAACAAAAACGAAACAAACACCTACATACACGGGGTCCAGCACGGAGGCGTTCATGCTCACCACAAACTCACACATAGGTGCACTTGAAACTATACAATGCAACAGGCAAGCATAGGTGGCCGCACTCAGAGGCACATATGTGCACATGCCGACATGCACACGAAGCTTATATGAACACACCTGGGTCCTATGCGCGTGCAGTCACACGAGGCCTCGCTACACTCACCCATGGGTGTGCAAACACACGGACACAAGACACAAACACACACTGTCTCCAGGATGCAGGCATACACCCTTGTCACTCTCACACACACGGACACAGGAACACACATGCACAACGCCTAATCACACATGATGTCCTCCTGCACACATGTGAGCAAACTGGGCCACACATGTCCACACACACGTGCAGAAGGATAAACACACGGTCCCAAGCTCAGAGGAATACTCAGGTGGCACAAGGGTGCTTGATGTGCGCGCGTGCACGCATGCACGCGCACGCACACGCGCACACACACACACACTCACAAACGTGCACGTGCGCACGCGCGCTCGCAGAAACGACGGATACGCACGCAGACAGTCCCAAACCCGCTCCCCCACACGCAGCACACTCACGACGTCACACAGCCCACAGCGCACACCTGCCTTCCCTGAGACATCCTTGGAACTGTCTCCTGCGGGTGGGTGGTGTTATCAGCGGGAGGGTCGTGAGTCCACAGGGACCACGAGTGAGCGCCACCACCTTGGTCCTCCCGGGACCCTTGGTTTTGCGCTGGACCTGACCAGGCGCATGCGCGGGATCACATCACAGCCATGCAGGGCACACATCCAGGAGCAAGGGAGCTGGGCAAAGCTCTCCAAGCGAAGTGAATGTCGGGGTACGAGGAGCCACGGGGCCAATAGGGCCCTGCTTGGGCGGGAGCCTCCCCTGCCTGTGCCCCCTGCTCTAAAGAGCAAGGCTTCGCCAAGTGAGGTCTGCCTTTTCCCATCCTCCCCCCAGACCCTGCCTAGGAAGTGCGGGGGTCTCTCCGCAGGCCAAGCCCTGCCGCGCCCTGCCCCCATGCTACACATCACCCCCACACGTGGACTCCCACAGGATGGGGGTTGGAGGATCCCACCGGCCCGATTTCCTCCTTGCCATTTCCTGTGCCCCCGATATAAACTGACACACCGACACAAAGTGCCTCGTAACTTGCTTATGGCCCTCTCCCTGTCCCTGCAGGTATGTGCAGGATACACTCCAGACCTGCCCCTGGTGATCCTTTTCCTCGTCGCTGTCCCCCGTAGGCAGAGCAACACGCGGACGAGCCCATCCATGTCTCACAACGGTGGAGGCCTCCTCCACTTCTTCTTCGTGGTCAAACTCAGATGCTCTGCGATGTCCGTTTCCACAGAGCTGCCATGCCCCGACACATACACACAGGCAGACAGACAGACAGACAGACACACGCACGCACACGAAAATACACACAGAAATGTTAGCTCTTTGTGAAACTGTATGATGCCAAGGATAGCCAAGGCGGTGTTGAGAGCATGCCTCGTCCTTGTGGGATCCCTCTTCCTCCTCAGCGAGGGCTTCACGACCCATCCCCCAGATGGCCTAGTACCATCCCCAAGGATGGCCTGATGGGAGGACATGTGGGAGGACATGTGGTTCTCAGGAACGTGGAGGGAAGTCAGGGAATCGTGGCACAGGAGGGGATGGGACAAGGGAGCCCCACTCCCAAAGACAGGCAGGCCGTCCCCAACTGAATGAGTGGCAGGAGGACCCAGAGAGAGGGGCCGACCGTCACGGGTGACAGTTCGGAGGAATGGGGTGGAGAAGCCTTGCTTCTCCTGATTGACCAGGAACATTCTGGCTAACAGCCTGGCAGGCCTGATCTCCCCCAGGTGGACATACCCGCTGCCCCGGGGGCTGTGCCCTGACTTCCCACAGGCTCCCTTCCCTCACTGCAACCCGCGCCCAGAGCAAGCTGGGGCCCCGGCTCTTCTGAGTCTCGGTTGCCCTGCCGCTAAGCTGACAGTCCCTGGCACCTTCCTTCCACATTCGAGACCCAGCCCTCCATGGCTCCTCACCGACAGGTCCTCCTGTCAGCTCATTCCCATGGGCTGCCTTCCTGCCTCGGGTAGTACTGCAAGGGATTGGGCCACAGGTCCTCGATGATGATCTGGCACGCCAAAATGGGCAGGTGAGCACGGGGCCCAGGCCCCGGTCCCCGGCAGCCGGGGCTCCAGCATCACCGCTGCTGACGAAGGCTGCAGGGACCCCACCTCGGCAATCCTGTAGACCCTGGGCACCTGGGGTCAGACGACCAGTTAAAGTTCAGGCTGCTGGTGTCCTGCCTGCAGCTGGCAGCTCCACGTTCATAATCCCAGAACCAGTGGGCTGCAGTGCCACGAGTCGCAGGACGAGAAAATTTAAGGGAGGCTCTCCATGGCCATGGACCCACGCCGTCCCTCCCTCTCAACCTCCATCCTTTCTCCCTCCTGTGCCGAATCCCACCCCTGCCCCGAGTACCCTGCGTTCCCCCCTACGCGCTCCCAGTTCCCACCTGTCCGGCGGCCCTCCGCCAGCTCCCTTGAAGCTCAAGCCCACTCCTGCCGGCAACGCTAAGGTGATACTCCTTAACGATCATTTTGATCTGGAAGTAAGGGCTGCTCCCAGAGGAAAGCATCAACCAGCAGCGGTATGTGGGACGGCCCAGTTCCCCCACCTGCCCCGCCAAAGAAAGAGGAGGGGGAGGGGAAACGTGTCCTCTCGGTGTCCTGACTGAGTGCCTGGCCATGACTCGGAACAACTTTACCACGCGCCCTCCTGCTCAAACCCCGCTGCCAACGCACCTCCGCCAGCCTAGGTCTCCAGGGCCAACCTCTAAATTGGTCAGGTAGCTGAGCATGTCTGTGTCCTGGCCGCCCGTCACGGCTGGTGTCTGGGGGGTGATTCAGGATCTGCCTTGGGTCGAGGAGCCTCGATGTCAGGGGCTCCGGAAAGAGAACCAGGATGGACCCAGCCCTTCCCGTCTGAGAGCAGGGGACCGAAACAGCAGGCACCGCCACCGCTTCCAACCTCCTTGGAAAGCGCTTGCCCTTTCATCCCACCCGTGCTCTACACTGGGGCATCGCTGGGCTTCGAGGACCAACAGGGCTGAGGCTGACAGGGCCCAACATGGGAAGGCCAAGGGCCTGCCTGCACTCCCTTCCTATGGCCCTCTGGCCTGTGCCCGGGGCCTGCTGTACCAGGGGGCAGTCACCACTTTGGAGGTCTGGATGTGCTGGGTCCCTGGATGATGGCCCTCCTTCCAGCCAGGTGAGAGCTCCGCTTCCGATTCATCCTGCGCTTGGGCCGCAAGTAGGCCCTGGAGGCTTGGGCATCCAGAGAGCGGAGCGCTTCCTGAACCACCTCCAGCGCGGCAAGTGCGGCCCCGGCTGGGTCGGGCCACGGCACTGGCTCTGCCTGCGGCAGCTCCTGGAGCCTCTCGTCCTGCTCTGCTTGTGCCGCCTCCTCGTCTTCCACCGACGCCACCCCCACCACCAGGGCCCACGCGTTCCCCGCTGCGGCCTCCTCTGTGTCCGGCTGGGCCTCAGCTTCCCGCACAGCCTCTGCCGCCATCCCCACAGCCTCTAGGGCCAGAAGCGCCCCCCGCGTGCCCACCGGAGCCCGGGATCCCTGAGGGGCCCCCGCCTCCTCACCGCCCCCTTCCAGGGCAAAGGCGGTCCGGGATCCTGGGGCAGCCCCGCCTTCTCCGGACCTCGCCTAGATCTCCATGGGCGGTGGCCCTGAGCCCAGGCAGCTGCGGAGGGAAGGAGATGGCCGCGAGACGGGCAGGTTGAGCTCTGCGGCCCAGGAGGTGGGCGGGTAGCAGCCACGTCTCAGAGTGTGCGGGCCTGGGGCACACACGCGCACAGGGCCTCGGTGCGGGAGGTGTCGGGGGCAGCGGCGGCGGAGGCGCGCATGCGGCCTGGGCTGGATGCCGCCTCCGAGCCATGCCCAGGATGCTGGGTGGCCCCTGGATCTAACCAGTGACAGGGCGGTGGGCGTGGCCACCACCAGCCTTGTCCCTTGCCCACGCAGGAGCCAGCCAGGGAGCCGGCCAGGGTTCCTCCTTCAGGGGGGGCCTGCGGCCCTCACCCCCAAACGTTTTCTTCGGAGACACCGCCCAGGCCATTCCCGCAAGTCCCCTGGCATCACAGACACACCCTACCCTCCCTCATCCGTTCTCCTGGGACCACTCGGCCGGCACCAGAGAACTGAAATCCAGCGGCTGAATCCACTGTCTGCCCGCTGCTCGGAGGCCTCACCCGCCCCTTCTCAGCCGACCTGGGGCAAAGCCCTGGAGTCATCAGCTGGTGCTCCACCGCTGCCACATCACTGTCCACGTGGCTTTCCCCCTTGACCCGCCCAGTGGTGGAGGGAGCCAGGTGGCCGCCGCTAAGACGCTGGATGCAGGGACCATCTCCCTCCCCCACCCTACCAACCCCCAGGTCCCACCTTTCCTTAAAACAGAGGAACCGCACACAAAGCAATGTCCCCGGAGTTAGTTAGCACTGAGCCACGGTCCGTGGCCGCCCTGGTGTACGGATCTACTACCCCAGCCCCAGTGAGGTCCGTGGTTGCGACTCGGTGGCATGCCACTGGGCCAGACCTCTAGCCCGAAGGGCAATTCTGGGTATTCTTCCGTCCAAGCCACCAGTAGGACTCGCTCCCACTGTACTTTCCTCTGCCCGACCCTTTCCCCTGTTCTGTCAGTGTCTCTTCTCCTCTTTGCTTTCTCTTCCGTCGCCTGACTTTCATGCGAGGTCTCTCTGTGTCTTCCTTCCAACTCTGCTCCAAGTTCTCCCTTAGTCTGGGTCCGTCGCTGAGTGGAGTGCCAGTACCAGCCGGGGAGGGGATGGCCAGGCGAGCATTAACAGCACGCACGAGTGCCCTTTCTGTGGTACTCACCAGGTCCTTCCAGTCCGAACCACACCCTGTGCAGGTCCAGGCCGGGGGGGTGGGGGGTCATGGGGCCGATAGGACACATGCTGCCGGAGGTGTGAGGAAGTTCCCATGGACGATGGCAAGGCTGGCAGCGTTGGGGTTGCATCATGGGAGGGCCTCATTTAAAAAGAATGGGTGGGGGTGTCCTGGGGGATTTGGACCGTAAAGAAGCAGGGGGAACTCCCTTGCGGTTATGTGCAGGGTGCTTGGTGGGTGTGAGCGTCTCTATTAAAAGTCTACTGGTCGGGGCAAACAGGGACGCCTGCAGGGAGAGAAATGCATGGCCACCTGTGGGGAGGAGACAAATTTTCTGAGACTGTCCCTGAAACGGTCCCGGCATCGGAGTGACTGGCGCAATCCAAACTGACCTAGCACGTGCAACCGTACCCACAACACTAGAGGAGGCTCCTGAGGCCATGCTGCACTACAAACAGCCCAGCCTTGGAGATGGGGAAGGCTGGGGTGGTGACACGGAGAGGGGGGAAGAGAGGGAGACCGGGAAGAGAGGGAGAGACGCGGAGAAGGCTAGGAAGAGGCGGGTGAGTGAGGGGGAATGGGAGGGATGCACCGGAGGAAGAGAGGGACACGGGCAGGAGGGAGAGTACTGTAGTAGCAGGGGTGGGAGGGGCAGAGAGGGAGGGAGTGAGGAAGGGCAGAGACAGGGAGGCAGGGCCTTGATTGGCCCCAGCCGCATTCATACGTTGCAAGGCATACAGACCAAAAGGACACACTGCCTGTGAGGAAGGGACCACCCACATGTGCAGAAGCAAGACGTCCTCTGAGCAGAGCTCAATCCGGTGGTGTCAATGAGGTCAGCAATCATGTTTCCTGGAAACAAGAATCATACACCACAGGAGGAAGTAATGGAGGAATAGAGGGTGGAAACAGGCCGGGGGCACACGGGGGTACACAGAAACCTAGTACTGCAGTCATGGACATCAGTCTGCCCTGGTCAGTAAAGAGGCTTCGGAGCAATGGAGTAAGATGTGGACGACAGCAGAACGGGCAGCCTCTGAAAAGCTGCCCATGTCTATGCTACGTGCAGGACACTGAGCTTTCAGTCCCAAAGCCACAGAGCAGTTGAAAGTGGGAGGAGTGAGAAAGATGAGTGACCTCATGCCCTAAGCGAGGCCACAGAGATCCCTACCCCTCGCGGACGGGCAGTAGGTGCGGGGCTGTTCCTCAATTCCCAAGGATGCGTCGCCACGTACCTTACGGCCCGGGCAGCCAAGGACTTGTCGGGGCTCACCAAAGATCACAGACGCTGCGCCAGCCCCGTTGAAGGAGGAGAGGGTTCTGACTCCAAAATGGAAGAAACGGGGTCCAATTCACAGGCAGACCGCCTCAGAGATAGGAACTCATACAACCAACACAAGTCAGGCCAGCAACCCGGCAGCTGTCGCAAAGCAGAGACTCACCAGGGCCAAAGGCACTTACGGGGGCCCAACAACGGCATATCCGGGACGCCCACAGATGCGAGATCAGAGACGTGACGGCACAGGTAGAGCCACACCAAGGCACGCCAAGGCACGCTCCAGAAGACACAGAAACACAGGCAAAGAGCGGACCCCCCCTTTACCCAGACGAGTACACGAAGTTCCAGAGCGGCCAGGGACAGACGCACGTGCTCCAGGGCCTTGGAGGCAGAACGCCTGGCAGTTCTTCAGGCGGTCCTCTCCTATCAGACAGCACTCCGGGTTACAGAAGTTTTGTTCCCTTAGTGCCCAGGTTGCTGGGCATGCTTCTTCAGCGGAGGGAAGCGGTAGACCAGACACAGAGTGCTGGACCGCGGGGCAAACTTCACTGGGCAAGGGCACCAAGCTCCCGGGAAGGCTGCCGTGTTCCCATTCAGATGTAGGGTTTTGTTTTTGTTTTTTTTTGTTTTTTTTTAGCTCTTTCAGGGACCTTGAGAGTGATGCCCCTGCGGATTTGCTGTGAAGGTGCTGCCAGTCAGGGCTTTGATCATGCCCCTGTCCACCACGTCCACGGGGCGGATGGGCTGGCATCTCGAGACTCACTGCCTCAACTTGGGTCAGGGACTGATGTCTCATGGTTAGTGGCTTTGTTTCAGCTTGTGCTGCCAAAGTCAGCCCTGCAGAGGCGGCTGGACAGGACACCCTCGTGCTCTCGTCTAGGTGGGAAAACGGAATTTGTCTTAGCGCGGATTTGTCTTAGAAGTCCTGGCTCCCTGTCTTCGGGTTGGGGACCCTGGCCCTGACTCCCTCGCCCTCCATGGACTCCGAACATCTGGGGCTCCCTGAACTCCAGAAGGATCCGCCCTCCACAGCCTCACCTTCTCTCTGGGCCGGGCCAGGCCGGGCTGGGGGCAGGGGGCGGGCCATGCTTCAACACCAGCCCAGTGCCCAGAGCGAGGTGGGAGGTGCCTAGGAGTGGGGGACCCTGTTCCTTCCTCCCCCCTAGGCTTCACATCCTCGGCAACAGCCTACCAAACGCCACAAGCGTAGAGGAATACGCGGCAGCCCCCGAAATGGCCCAGGCCGAGGACCCCTTAAGGCCATGCTCTACAACGGGAGTTGTCCCGCTCCCGCTGCTCAGCGAAGGTCCAGCACCTATGACAGTTTCAGCGGACCAGCACAAGCAGAGCCAGGTGCCAGCGTGCGGGTGCCCGTCGAGGATACCCCAGCATTTCCAGGTCAAGAGTCCAAGACGACCGGTCTCCCCTACACTCTCAGAGAGACGAGCCTTCCCTCCTGGAGCCTCAGGCACCTCCACCCACCCCGGAAGGATCAAGGCTAAGTCATAGAGATCATCAACTGCACAGCCTGACACGGAACAGGCGATTTGCGCTGCACACTGAAAGGGACCAGAAGCACCCATGAGTTTGACTGCCAGACCCTCCTGGCTGAGGCTCGTGACGGGTACTCTGTACACGCCAGGTCTTTCCACGGACCTTCACACAGAAGTCTAAGCCCTCAGACGACGGACAGTGCCCTATGCTTTCGGAAGCCCCCTGTGCGCACACAAGATGTCAGCCAGGGGCGCATGCTCCCTGAGGTGATGGTGAGGACTAGGTGTCGCTCTTGGTGGCATTTCCCTTTTGGGGTCTTCACCGGATGGAGGGCATTGGGCTGATGCCTTAAGCCCGTGGAGAGAGAGGCATATCAGCCTCAGAGTCAGCACGGGACAGACACTGCACGGGACGGGCGGCTGTACTGGTCCTTGCGTTCAGCAATCCTCCCACCCCTCGCCCTCTCCTCTGTTTACCGTCTGGGGGACCCCAACCCAAGGCCCTAGGGAAGCAGGGAACGGGGGATCCTGGGGCAGCATGGGTTTGTCAGTATGTGAGCGTGTCGCCGGACACGTCAGTGAGCGGAGGTTGTGTGCGTGGGAGGGGAGGGGAGTGTGTGCGTGTCAGGACATCAGAGTGAGGGAACGACTGTGGGGGGGGGGCGGTGACTGGTTTGCCCCTGAGTGTGTGTGTCAGTATATGGGAGTGGCTAAAGGAGCCCATGTGGGCGGTGGGGGGGTGGTGGTCTTTGAAACCAAGGGAGTGTGTGTGTGCGTGCGCATTGCTCCCCTGCCTTTTGTACTTCCTCCCAGTCACTTGGGCCAGAATGAGAGTGTCACCTTTCCTACATTCCCACCTCCCTCTGTCCCCGCTCCAACAGTCCCTCCACAGGGACTCGCCCCCCGTCTCTCATGTTTTGTTTTTTTTGTTTTTTTTTTTTTTTCTGGGGCTGAGAGGATGACTGTGTCAGCAAGAGCCCGGGCCCCTTGTTAGACCAACGGAGACACTGGCGCCGGGGTTCAACAGAGTAATGAAACACTAGTCCCCGCCCCGTGCTGTGTGTAGTGGATGTGTCTGAGGACATCCACCAGGGAGCATCTCTGGAGGACCGTCATCGCCATCCGGCAAACCTGGGCACTGGACGTGCTCGGCCCGGGCGCGTCCCTCCCTTTCCTTGACCTCTGTCATTTCCCCAGGGAAGAGATGAGCCCCGTCAGCAGGCCTTTCGCTCTTTTCTCCTCTCCCTGCCCACACCCCCAACCCCAGCGGAAGGACCTCTGCCCCCTGGGATGCCGTCCCAGTGCGTGTGTGACCTAGACCTCTGGGCAAGCATACGGGCCCATCCCTTCCACGGACCCGGGATGCCCAGGCAGAGTACGAAGCACCGATGGGAACCCCGTGAGCTCAGGCACCCCACTGGCCCCTTTCCGTGGAGAGAAGCGTGCGCGATCATACGGACACCACCGCACATAAACACAGCAGACATCGTATTACTAGTTTTCAGTATTTTTCCAAGGAGGCCTCCGTCGGCCCTGCGTTTCACCCCGGCACCAGACTTCGGGTATTCCCCGTGCTGAGGAACCGGGCTGACCATACGGCTCCATCTGAAGGTTCTGACTGGTTCCGGTCAAGTGCGATGCTTCTGCGTCTTCATCCCAACGTCTTGAAGCTCCCTGGGAGGGACACATACACTGAGACACACGGGCACACGGGCACACGGGCACACAGGAGGAGGCCCGTGTGTAACCTCTGTGGGCCATACGTAAGGTTGCTTGAGGGTTTCAAGGCCCTCCCGGGCAAGGGTGGTCATCCTCCCCCGGCCCCCCGCCGACCCGGACTGCGATCGCCCTCCATTTCCTCCACCCACGTAGTAAACGTATCTGTGCACGCTGGCCAGTGTTCTCGGGGTGATTGTGGTGGGCACAGAACACTGCCCCCAGAGAGGAAGGGGACAACCGTGCTGATGAACACAGAAAAGTGACGGGGTGACGCGTGAGGCTTTACACCACGGTACCCAGGCACCTGTGCCACGGGTGGTGGGAGGCCCGTAGGTGGGCACAAGGGTGAGGTGGTGGCTAGTCGACCTGCGGGCAGGAGTCCAGGGCCAGGGAATGGCACTTCCCACAAGGGCAGCTGCCGAGCCGACGCTGCTTCTCCAGCTCTGCTCATTGATGCTGCCTGGCCCCGCCTACCTCAAGCTTCCCCAGGCAGAACCAGTTCGACACCGCCCTCCTGCAGTCTCCCTGTCTCACGGCGAGGCCCTTCTGACCTGGGGCCACCGCCTCTGAGTGTTCCCCAGAGCCTCCGTCTCTGCATTTGTGGAGCCCAGCTCCCACGGAGCCGCACGGAGCATTTTCAGCGCCCACGCCCTGGGCGTCTCACCTGCCCTCCTCTCAGTTCCCTCTGCTGGGGCCTTCTTCCTCACGTAGTACTGCAGGGGATTGGGCCACAGGTCGTCCATGATGATCTGGCAGGGGAAACGGGGCAGGGCTCAGATGCACATCCCAGTCCGCTGGGGAGCACAGCCAGGTTCATGAGCGCGGTTTGTCACAGGGACCCACCTCAGCTATCCTGCTGGACCCGGCAAAGCTGTGGTCAGAGAACCAGTTGAAGAAGTTAAGGCCGCTGTTGTGGTGTCTGCGCCTATAGGCCTCCCGTTCATAATTCCGGTGCCACTGGATGGGAGTGGAATGAGACGGCTCGTACCCTGCAGGAAGAAGGGTCCGTGCGAAGGCGCTGGATAATGCATCATGCTCAGCCCCGCCGCCTCCACCCGCTGCCGCCCATCCACGCAGAGGCCCCTTACCAGCAGCCCTGAGGACATACTCCTTCTCAACGACTTCGTTGCGGAAGTAGGAGTTCTCGCGAAAGAAGAGCAGGATCTTGCGGCCATCACGGGGAGACTCGAGTTCCCCCACCTGCCGGGCGGCAAAGTGAGGGAGAGGGCTGAATTCTCTGTCCAGCGGACCCTTCCCGTCCTGGCTGTGGGGAGGAGTCACTTCTGTTACCCGCTCCTCTCCCATCCCCCTGGCCGGCCTCCCTCTCCCGGGCCAGACCTTCAAATCCGTCATGGAGCCAAGTATGCCTTTATCTCGGCCACTGATCATGCCTGACATCTGCGGGTGGTTCACAAACTGCTTTGGGTCAAGGGCTCTCTGAGGGCTGGAGATGAGAGTGCTAGAACAACAGAGCAAGCCTGGACGGCAGGTGGGCCCTGCATCCCCTCTCCTCCCACTGGGACCCACTCCCTCCTCACGGCCTTAGTCAAGGCCCCCTGGGCCTGCGCACGGCCTGTTGCAGTAGGTACTTAGGTAGCGCACGGCCGGGCACTAACACAGAAACAGCTGTGCATCCTCGGAGACCTCCCTCCCAGCCCACGCCACCCCTCTCTGGCCCATCCTCCTGGGCTGATGGCTAGGCAGAACTGGCTCATTCCCAGACAGCCTCCCTTGGTGCCTCCGGCTGACCAGAGTGGGCGTTCACACCCCCCTCGCCTGCTGCATTATTCCCAGGGGAGCCTGAGCTTTGAGTGGAGCTGTTTTGCGTGAGGCGGCCCCGGGGCTATGCCTAATTCGGACCCGGACTTCTGCTCCTACTCCGCCGGCGGAGCTTCAGGGCCTCCTGCGACATCAAGGGCAACCTGCAGGCCCCACCAGGGACCCCCGCCCGGAACCAGGAATTCAAGGCTGTCGTGATCACATGTCGAGGCATGAGCCAGGCCACCACAATGCGGGCCCCCTGCCACAGGAGTCTCCTGCACTAGCCCCGCCACCCTGGGGTCCCTCCAGGAAGGTATCAAGGATACAGCCTTGGCCCAGAAGCCAGGGATGCCCCGGATGAGGGCGCTTCGGTGGTCCAGGTGATGCCGTCGCCTCTGCCAGAACCTGAGCTTGAGCCGAGAGTAGGCCCTGCTGGCGTCCTTGTTCACGGGCTCCAGCTCTGACTGCAGGGCCCGGAGGGCCCGGAGGGCCTGGAGCGGGGACCGGGGCGGACCTGCCTGTGCCCCTCGCTGTTCTTCCCCTTCCTGCTTCTCCTGCAGCTCCTGGGCTGCTTCCTCCTTCTGGCTCTCCTCCCTGGCCTCTTCCCTCTTGTCCTCCTCCTCCGCCTCCGCCTCGGCCTCCACGTCCTCAGCCACGTGCTCTTCAAAATCCTCCTCTTTGGCCTCCTCAGCCTTAGCCCCTTCCTCCACAGAATCCCCCCCAGGCTCCTCTTCCTCCTTAAGTTGCTCATCCTCCTCCTCAGCCTCTTCCTCAACAGACTCTTCCTTGTCATCTTTCTCCCCTTCCTCCTTAACCTCCTCAGCCCCCCGCCCCTCCGCAGCCTCCTCCTCGTCTCCCTCCTCAGCCTCTTCAGGACATTCCACCACTTCATCCTCTGCGTCCTCCTTCCCCTCCTCCCGTTCCTCTCGACCCTCGTCCCCCTCGTCTGCCGCTGCCCCAAGGTCAGGCACCGCCATTGCGCCCTCCACCAAGACCACCAATTCCGCCCCCAGGCGGGCCTCGCCTCCGGCCTGCCGGGCCTCGGCTTCCCGCACAGCCTCTGCCGCCACCGCCCCAGCCCCTACGGCCTGCAGCAGCCCCACTTCCCCCGTGGCACCCGGCTCCCGGATGGCGCCCGCCCCCTCACCGCACCCTTCCCGGACCAAGGTGGACCAGGATTCTGGGGCAGCCCCGTCTTCCCCGGACCCCGCCCCGCTCTCCATGTGGCCGTGGCCCTGAGCCCTGGCAGCGCTGGAGGGAAGGAGACGCACGCGAGAGCACGTGGCTCCCCACACAGCCCGGCAGCTAGTGCTCTGGCGCCCAGGAATGGCGGCGGACAGCCGCCTCCAGACAGCGGGTGTGAGCCCGGGGGACGCATGCGCACAAGGCCTTCGGGCAAGCGGGCGACGCCGCAGAGGCGGCAGAGGCACGCATGCGGCTTGGGCCACGTGAGCCCGCCCAAGCCACGCCCAGGATGATGGTCGTGCCCCGGGGCCAACCACTGACACCAGGCCGGGCAGGGCCTCCTCTGGCCCCACCCCTCACCCCCACAGGAGCCAGCCAGGGAGCCCAGCGGTACACCTGCTACGGTGTGGCCTCGGGCTCCAGAGTAGCCTCGGGGGTCCTTGCGCCCCCCCCAGGCCACCAACACCCCCATCCCGTGCCGGCCTTCACCACGCTCTCCGCCTGGTGTTTGAAGCTTGTCAAGGAGAAACGGTCCCTTGCCCTTCCCCAACACGGTCCTCGAAGACAGAAGACACCGTATGCACCCCCGGGAACCCTGGTCAGGCGTGCCGGGAAATCGTCAGCCCAGGCATCGCAGAATAGTGCCATTCCAGGAGACAGAGGCCCCGAAGCTGTCTGCGTCTTTGGAGGATGGGGGTTGGGAAGGGCGGCCGCAGCTCCCCCTAGTCCCTGTCCTGGGCTGCTCAGTACAAGCAGGACGGAGAGTGCTCCATCCATCCGTCCGCCTGTCCTTTCCTCATGCTCTCCGCTCCGTCTTCCCCTCTCTCGCTCTTTGTATTCAGGGGCTCTTTCTCTGCCCTCTCCCTGCCCACAGGGTCTCTGGAAGATCGAGGCTTCAGCAAGAAAGATGCAGAAGCCTCTCTGAGCAGCTCTTCTCCCAGGAAGTAAAAGCCCTCGGCCCCTCTGCGACTTGCCGCCGGTCACGTGACCAGCAATAGGGACCCAGGCTGGGTGCCCCCCCAGACACTCAAACATTCACACACAGTCAAAGCACACGCCTCCGCATACGCACGCGACCCCAGCACAGGCATACACATACGGCCCCACCCCCAAAGAAACCATACACACGTGTGCCCAGGAAAACTCACACTCACGCTCTCTCACACACACACACACCCAACCACATCCACGGCCTCTGGCACACAGGCATACACCATTGACCCCCACACATCTGAGCATGCGCGCGCATACACACACACACACACACACAGACACACAGACGCGCCCCTGAGGATACAGAAACGTGTAAGTAAAACACATACTCTGAGGCTTACAGGCACACACGTAGCCACGTAAGAGCGCGTGCACAAGTGCGCGCTCTTATGCAAGCACACGAAACACACTAGCCACACGCGCACACGCACACGCACACAAACACACACAACACACTGAGGCATGCAACCCTGCGCCACCTAACATCACAGCTAGGCTCGCAAGCACACGCACCCTGAAACGACACGCAGAAGGTCTCCGGCACAGGCAGACACAGTTGAACCTGCCCTGAAGAAAAAAAATACACCTGTAGGCCTACTCCATCAAAACTCATCCACAGTCTGTGACACACAGGCATACACAACTGTCCCCCCACACACACACCCCTGAGGATACAGACACATGTGAGAAAAACACATGATCTCGGTGATACAGGAATGCACACTCACAGCTCCGACACATGCGCACACACACACTCATGCTCATACAAACCCACACGTGCTCCCTGCACACATCCTGGTACTGGCACAGAGGCATGCACCCTTATCTCACTAATGTACACAAAAGGGCACGTGTGAACACACAACCACAACACACATGAAAACTCTCCAGCACAACTGTATGCAAACAAGCCCCAGAGCAGCATACACAGACACACACACAAGCGCACGCGCGCATGTGCCTGCACGACCTCCAACAGCGATCACGCACTTCTGGTGACACCTATACACGCAGGTACGCACACAAACACACAATCACCCATGGGCCTGCAAGCACACAGACACGCAACGGACACTCGGGGGCACGCAAGGATTATGCACCCAGGGCACTCGCGTACAAGGTCTCTGGCACACAGCCATATACACGTAGCCCTGCAGGATCACACACCCAGCCGTGCCTGAAAAAGCACACACACACACACACAATACACACACGCGTCACCTCACACACAGCCAAGCAGATTTCTGCACGCAGGTACACACACACACACACACACACACGTGTGCTTAGAAGCACACAAACACGCACAACACACCCGGTCCCCTGCTCCGGCGCATGACCCTCGGTCGCACAAACACACAATCCTGCGCGTGTAAACCCACAATCGAACAAAAACGAAACAAACACCTACATACACGGGGTCCAGCACGGAGGCGTTCATGCTCACCACAAACTCACACATAGGTGCACTTGAAACTATACAATGCAACAGGCAAGCATAGGTGGCCGCACTCAGAGGCACATATGTGCACATGCCGACATGCACACGAAGCTTATATGAACACACCTGGGTCCTATGCGCGTGCAGTCACACGAGGCCTCGCTACACTCACCCATGGGTGTGCAAACACACGGACACAAGACACAAACACACACTGTCTCCAGGATGCAGGCATACACCCTTGTCACTCTCACACACACGGACACAGGAACACACATGCACAACGCCTAATCACACATGATGTCCTCCTGCACACATGTGAGCAAACTGGGCCACACATGTCCACACACACGTGCAGAAGGATAAACACACGGTCCCAAGCTCAGAGGAATACTCAGGTGGCACAAGGGTGCTTGATGTGCGCGCGTGCACGCATGCACGCGCACGCACACGCGCACACACACACACACTCACAAACGTGCACGTGCGCACGCGCGCTCGCAGAAACGACGGATACGCACGCAGACAGTCCCAAACCCGCTCCCCCACACGCAGCACACTCACGACGTCACACAGCCCACAGCGCACACCTGCCTTCCCTGAGACATCCTTGGAACTGTCTCCTGCGGGTGGGTGGTGTTATCAGCGGGAGGGTCGTGAGTCCACAGGGACCACGAGTGAGCGCCACCACCTTGGTCCTCCCGGGACCCTTGGTTTTGCGCTGGACCTGACCAGGCGCATGCGCGGGATCACATCACAGCCATGCAGGGCACACATCCAGGAGCAAGGGAGCTGGGCAAAGCTCTCCAAGCGAAGTGAATGTCGGGGTACGAAGAGCCACGGGGCCAATAGGGCCCTGCTTGGGCGGGAGCCTCCCCTGCCTGTGCCCCCTGCTCTAAAGAGCAAGGCTTCGCCAAGTGAGGTCTGCCTTTTCCCATCCTCCCCCCAGACCCTGCCTAGGAAGTGCGGGGGTCTCTCCGCAGGCCAAGCCCTGCCGCGCCCTGCCCCCATGCTACACATCACCCCCACACGTGGACTCCCACAGGATGGGGGTTGGAGGATCCCACCGGCCCGATTTCCTCCTTGCCATTTCCTGTGCCCCCGATATAAACTGACACACCGACACAAAGTGCCTCGTAACTTGCTTATGGCCCTCTCCCTGTCCCTGCAGGTATGTGCAGGATACACTCCAGACCTGCCCCTGGTGATCCTTTTCCTCGTCGCTGTCCCCCGTAGGCAGAGCAACACGCGGACGAGCCCATCCATGTCTCACAACGGTGGAGGCCTCCTCCACTTCTTCTTCGTGGTCAAACTCAGATGCTCTGCGATGTCCGTTTCCACAGAGCTGCCATGCCCCGACACATACACACAGGCAGACAGACAGACAGACAGACACACGCACGCACACGAAAATACACACAGAAATGTTAGCTCTTTGTGAAACTGTATGATGCCAAGGATAGCCAAGGCGGTGTTGAGAGCATGCCTCGTCCTTGTGGGATCCCTCTTCCTCCTCAGCGAGGGCTTCACGACCCATCCCCCAGATGGCCTAGTACCATCCCCAAGGATGGCCTGATGGGAGGACATGTGGGAGGACATGTGGTTCTCAGGAACGTGGAGGGAAGTCAGGGAATCGTGGCACAGGAGGGGATGGGACAAGGGAGCCCCACTCCCAAAGACAGGCAGGCCGTCCCCAACTGAATGAGTGGCAGGAGGACCCAGAGAGAGGGGCCGACCGTCACGGGTGACAGTTCGGAGGAATGGGGTGGAGAAGCCTTGCTTCTCCTGATTGACCAGGAACATTCTGGCTAACAGCCTGGCAGGCCTGATCTCCCCCAGGTGGACATACCCGCTGCCCCGGGGGCTGTGCCCTGACTTCCCACAGGCTCCCTTCCCTCACTGCAACCCGCGCCCAGAGCAAGCTGGGGCCCCGGCTCTTCTGAGTCTCGGTTGCCCTGCCGCTAAGCTGACAGTCCCTGGCACCTTCCTTCCACATTCAAGACCCAGCCCTCCATGGCTCCTCACCGACAGGTCCTCCTGTCAGCTCATTCCCATGGGCTGCCTTCCTGCCTCGGGTAGTACTGCAAGGGATTGGGCCACAGGTCCTCGATGATGATCTGGCACGCCAAAATGGGCAGGTGAGCACGGGGCCCAGGCCCCGGTCCCCGGCAGCCGGGGCTCCAGCATCACCGCTGCTGACGAAGGCTGCAGGGACCCCACCTCGGCAATCCTGTAGACCCTGGGCACCTGGGGTCAGACGACCAGTTAAAGTTCAGGCTGCTGGTGTCCTGCCTGCAGCTGGCAGCTCCACGTTCATAATCCCAGAACCAGTGGGCTGCAGTGCCACGAGTCGCAGGACGAGAAAATTTAAGGGAGGCTCTCCATGGCCATGGACCCACGCCGTCCCTCCCTCTCAACCTCCATCCTTTCTCCCTCCTGTGCCGAATCCCACCCCTGCCCCGAGTACCCTGCGTTCCCCCCTACGCGCTCCCAGTTCCCACCTGTCCGGCGGCCCTCCGCCAGCTCCCTTGAAGCTCAAGCCCACTCCTGCCGGCAACGCTAAGGTGATACTCCTTAACGATCATTTTGATCTGGAAGTAAGGGCTGCTCCCAGAGGAAAGCATCAACCAGCAGCGGTATGTGGGACGGCCCAGTTCCCCCACCTGCCCCGCCAAAGAAAGAGGAGGGGGAGGGGAAACGTGTCCTCTCGGTGTCCTGACTGAGTGCCTGGCCATGACTCGGAACAACTTTACCACGCGCCCTCCTGCTCATACCCCGCTGCCAACGCACCTCCGCCAGCCTAGGTCTCCAGGGCCAACCTCTAAATTGGTCAGGTAGCTGAGCATGTCTGTGTCCTGGCCGCCCGTCACGGCTGGTGTCTGGGGGGTGATTCAGGATCTGCCTTGGGTCGAGGAGCCTCGATGTCAGGGGCTCCGGAAAGAGAACCAGGATGGACCCAGCCCTTCCCGTCTGAGAGCAGGGGACCGAAACAGCAGGCACCGCCACCGCTTCCAACCTCCTTGGAAAGCGCTTGCCCTTTCATCCCACCCGTGCTCTACACTGGGGCATCGCTGGGCTTCGAGGACCAACAGGGCTGAGGCTGACAGGGCCCAACATGGGAAGGCCAAGGGCCTGCCTGCACTCCCTTCCTATGGCCCTCTGGCCTGTGCCCGGGGCCTGCTGTACCAGGGGGCAGTCACCACTTTGGAGGTCTGGATGTGCTGGGTCCCTGGATGATGGCCCTCCTTCCAGCCAGGTGAGAGCTCCGCTTCCGATTCATCCTGCGCTTGGGCCGCAAGTAGGCCCTGGAGGCTTGGGCATCCAGAGAGCGGAGCGCTTCCTGAACCACCTCCAGCGCGGCAAGTGCGGCCCCGGCTGGGTCGGGCCACGGCACTGGCTCTGCCTGCGGCAGTTCCTGGAGCCTCTCGTCCTGCTCTGCTTGCGCCGCCTCCTCGTCTTCCACCGACGCCACAGGCGATTTGCGCTGCACACTGAAAGGGACCAGAAGCACCCATGAGTTTGACTGCCAGACCCTCCTGGCTGAGGCTCGTGACGGGTACTCTGTACACGCCAGGTCTTTCCACGGACCTTCACACAGAAGTCTAAGCCCTCAGACGACGGACAGTGCCCTATGCTTTCGGAAGCCCCCTGTGCGCACACAAGACGTCAGCCAGGGGCGCATGCTCCCTGAGGTGATGGTGAGGACTAGGTGTCGCTCTTGGTGGCATTTCCCTTTTGGGGTCTTCACCGGATGGAGGGCATTGGGCTGATGCCTTAAGCCCGTGGAGAGAGAGGCATATCAGCCTCAGAGTCAGCACGGGACAGACACTGCATGGGACGAGCGGCTGTACTGGTCCTTGCGTTCAGCAATCCTCCCACCCCTCGCCCTCTCCTCTGTTTACCGTCTGGGGGACCCCAACCCAAGGCCCTAGGGAAGCAGGGAACTGGGGATCTTGGGGCAGCGTGGGTTTGTCAGTATGTGAGCGTGTCGCCGGACACGTCAGTGAGCGGAGGTTGTGTGCGTGGGAGGGGAGGGGAGCGTGTACGTGTCAGGACATCAGAGTGAGGGAACGACTGTGGGGGGGGGCGGTGACTGGTTTGCCCCTGAGTGTGTGTGTCAGTATATGGGAGTGGCTAAGGAGCCCGTGTGGGCGGTGGGGGGTGGTGGTCTTTGAAACCAAGGCGGTGTGTGTGAGCGCGCGCGTTGCTCCCCTGCCTTTTGTACTTCCTCCCAGCCACTTGGGCCATAATGAGAGTGTCACCTTTCCTACATTCCCACCTCCCTCTGTCCCCACTCCAACAGTCCCTCCACAGGGACTCGCCCCCCGTCTCTATTGTTTTGTTTTTTTTTTTTTTTTTTTTTTTTCTGGGGCTGAGAGGATGACTGTGTCAGCAAGAGCCCGGGCCCCTTGTTAGACCAACGGAGACACTGGCGCCGGGGTTCAACAGAGTAATGAAACACTAGTCCCCGCCCCGTGCTGTGTGTAGTGGATGTGTCTGAGGACATCCACCAGGGAGCATCTCTGGAGGACCGTCATCGCCATCCGGCAAACCTGGGCACTGGACGTGCTCGGCCCGGGCGCGTCCCTCCCTTTCCTTGACCTCTGTCATTTCCCCAGGGAAGAGATGAGCCCCGTCAGCAGGCCTTTCGCTCTTTTCTCCTCTCCCTGCCCACACCCCCAACCCCAGCGGAAGGACCTCTGCCCCCTGGGATGCCGTCCCAGTGAGTGTGTGACCTAGACCTCTGGGCAAGCATACGGGCCCATCCCTTCCACGGACCCGTGATGCACAGGCAGAGTACGAAGCACCGATGGGAACCCCGTGAGCTCAGGCACCCCACTGGCCCCTTTCCGTGGAGAGAAGCGTGCGCGATCATACGGACACCACCGCACATAAACACAGCAGACATCGTATTACTAGTTTTCAGTATTTTTCCAAGGAGGCCTCCGTCGGCCCTGCGTTTCACCCCGGCACCAGACTTCGGGTATTCCCCGTGCTGAGGAACCGGGCTGACCATACGGCTCCATCTGAAGGTTCTGACTGGTTCCGGTCAAGTGCGATGCTTCTGCGTCTTCATCCCAACGTCTTGAAGCTCCCTGGGAGGGACACATACACTGAGACACACGGGCACACGGGCACACGGGCACACAGGAGGAGGCCCGTGTGTAACCTCTGTGGGCCATACGTAAGGTTGCTTGAGGGTTTCAAGGCCCTCCCGGGCAAGGGTGGTCATCCTCCCCCGGCCCCCCGCCGACCCGGACTGCGATCGCCCTCCATTTCCTCCACCCACGTAGTACACGTATCTGTGCACGCTGGCCAGTGCTCTCGGGGTGATTGTGGTGGGCACAGAACACTGCCCCCAGAGAGGAAGGGGACAACCGTGCTGATGAACACAGAAAAGTGACGGGGTGACGCGTGAGGCTTTACACCACGGTACCCAGGCACCTGTGCCACGGGTGGTGGGAGGCCCGTAGGTGGGCACAAGGGTGAGGTGGTGGCTAGTCGACCTGCGGGCAGGAGTCCAGGGCCAGGGAATGGCACTTCCCACAAGGGCAGCTGCCGAGCCGACGCTGCTTCTCCAGCTCTGCTCATTGATGCTGCCTGGCCCCGCCTACCTCAAGCTTCCCCAGGCAGAACCAGTTCGACACCGCCCTCCTGCAGTCTCCCTGTCTCACGGCGAGGCCCTTCTGACCTGGGGCCACCGCCTCTGAGTGTTCCCCAGAGCCTCCGTCTCTGCATTTGTGGAGCCCAGCTCCCACGGAGCCGCACGGAGCATTTTCAGCGCCCACGCCCTGGGCGTCTCACCTGCCCTCCTCTCAGTTCCCTCTGCTGGGGCCTTCTTCCTCACGTAGTACTGCAGGGGATTGGGCCACAGGTCGTCCATGATGATCTGGCAGGGGAAACGGGGCAGGGCTCAGATGCACATCCCAGTCCGCTGGGGAGCACAGCCAGGTTCATGAGCGCGGTTTGTCACAGGGACCCACCTCAGCTATCCTGCTGGACCCGGCAAAGCTGTGGTCAGAGAACCAGTTGAAGAAGTTAAGGCCGCTGTTGTGGTGTCTGCGCCTATAGGCCTCCCGTTCATAATTCCGGTGCCACTGGATGGGAGTGGAATGAGACGGCTCGTACCCTGCAGGAAGAAGGGTCCGTGCGAAGGCGCTGGATAATGCATCATGCTCAGCCCCGCCGCCTCCACCCGCTGCCGCCCATCCACGCAGAGGCCCCTTACCAGCAGCCCTGAGGACATACTCCTTCTCAACGACTTCGTTGCGGAAGTAGGAGTTCTCGCGAAAGAAGAGCAGGATCTTGCGGCCATCACGGGGAGACTCGAGTTCCCCCACCTGCCGGGCGGCAAAGTGAGGGAGAGGGCTGAATTCTCTGTCCAGCGGACCCTTCCCGTCCTGGCTGTGGGGAGGAGTCACTTCTGTTACCCGCTCCTCTCCCATCCCCCTGGCCGGCCTCCCTCTCCCGGGCCAGACCTTCAAATCCGTCATGGAGCCAAGTATGCCTTTATCTCGGCCACTGATCATGCCTGACATCTGCGGGTGGTTCACAAACTGCTTTGGGTCAAGGGCTCTCTGAGGGCTGGAGATGAGAGTGCTAGAACAACAGAGCAAGCCTGGACGGCAGGTGGGCCCTGCATCCCCTCTCCTCCCACTGGGACCCACTCCCTCCTCACGGCCTTAGTCAAGGCCCCCTGGGCCTGCGCACGGCCTGTTGCAGTAGGTACTTAGGTAGCGCACGGCCGGGCACTAACACAGAAACAGCTGTGCATCCTCGGAGACCTCCCTCCCAGCCCACGCCACCCCTCTCTGGCCCATCCTCCTGGGCTGATGGCTAGGCAGAACTGGCTCATTCCCAGACAGCCTCCCTTGGTGCCTCCGGCTGACCAGAGTGGGCGTTCACACCCCCCTCGCCTGCTGCATTATTCCCAGGGGAGCCTGAGCTTTGAGTGGAGCTGTTTTGCGTGAGGCGGCCCCGGGGCTATGCCTAATTCGGACCCGGACTTCTGCTCCTACTCCGCCGGCGGAGCTTCAGGGCCTCCTGCGACATCAAGGGCAACCTGCAGGCCCCACCAGGGACCCCCGCCCGGAACCAGGAATTCAAGGCTGTCGTGATCACATGTCGAGGCATGAGCCAGGCCACCACAATGCGGGCCCCCTGCCACAGGAGTCTCCTGCACTAGCCCCGCCACCCTGGGGTCCCTCCAGGAAGGTATCAAGGATACAGCCTTGGCCCAGAAGCCAGGGATGCCCCGGATGAGGGCGCTTCGGTGGTCCAGGTGATGCCGTCGCCTCTGCCAGAACCTGAGCTTGAGCCGAGAGTAGGCCCTGCTGGCGTCCTTGTTCACGGGCTCCAGCTCTGACTGCAGGGCCCGGAGGGCCCGGAGGGCCTGGAGCGGGGACCGGGGCGGACCTGCCTGTGCCCCTCGCTGTTCTTCCCCTTCCTGCTTCTCCTGCAGCTCCTGGGCTGCTTCCTCCTTCTGGCTCTCCTCCCTGGCCTCTTCCCTCTTGTCCTCCTCCTCCGCCTCCGCCTCGGCCTCCACGTCCTCAGCCACGTGCTCTTCAAAATCCTCCTCTTTGGCCTCCTCAGCCTTAGCCCCTTCCTCCACAGAATCCCCCCCAGGCTCCTCTTCCTCCTTAAGTTGCTCATCCTCCTCCTCAGCCTCTTCCTCAACAGACTCTTCCTTGTCATCTTTCTCCCCTTCCTCCTTAACCTCCTCAGCCCCCCGCCCCTCCGCAGCCTCCTCCTCGTCTCCCTCCTCAGCCTCTTCAGGACATTCCACCACTTCATCCTCTGCGTCCTCCTTCCCCTCCTCCCGTTCCTCTCGACCCTCGTCCCCCTCGTCTGCCGCTGCCCCAAGGTCAGGCGCCGCCATTGCGCCCTCCACCAAGACCACCAATTCCGCCCCCAGGCGGGCCTCGCCTCCGGCCTGCCGGGCCTCGGCTTCCCGCACAGCCTCTGCCGCCACCGCCCCAGCCCCTACGGCCTGCAGCAGCCCCACTTCCCCCGTGGCACCCGGCTCCCGGATGGCGCCCGCCCCCTCACCGCACCCTTCCCGGACCAAGGTGGACCAGGATTCTGGGGCAGCCCCGTCTTCCCCGGACCCCGCCCCGCTCTCCATGTGGCCGTGGCCCTGAGCCCTGGCAGCGCTGGAGGGAAGGAGACGCAGGCGAGAGCACGTGGCTCCCCACACAGCCCGGCAGCTAGTGCTCTGGCGCCCAGGAATGGCGGCGGACAGCCGCCTCCAGACAGCGGGTGTGAGCCCGGGGGACGCATGCGCACAAGGCCTTCGGGCAAGCGGGCGACGCCGCAGAGGCGGCAGAGGCACGCATGCGGCTTGGGCCACGTGAGCCCGCCCAAGCCACGCCCAGGATGATGGTCGTGCCCCGGGGCCAACCACTGACACCAGGCCGGGCAGGGCCTCCTCTGGCCCCACCCCTCACCCCCACAGGAGCCAGCCAGGGAGCCCAGCGGTACACCTGCTACGGTGTGGCCTCGGGCTCCAGAGTAGCCTCGGGGGTCCTTGCGCCCCCCCCAGGCCACCAACACCCCCATCCCGTGCCCGTCTTCACCACGCTCTCCGCCCGGTGTTTGAAGCTTGTCAAGGAGAAACGGTCCCTTGCCCTTCCCCAACACGGTCCTCGAAGACAGAAGACACCGTATGCACCCCCGGGAACCCTGGTCAGGCGTGCCGGGAAATCGTCAGCCCAGGCATCGCAGAATAGTGCCATTCCAGGAGACAGAGGCCCCGAAGCTGTCTGCGTCTTTGGAGGATGGGGGTTGGGAAGGGCGGCCGCAGCTCCCCCTAGTCCCTGTCCTGGGCTGCTCAGTACAAGCAGGACGGAGAGTGCTCCATCCATCCGTCCGCCTGTCCTTTCCTCATGCTCTCCGCTCCGTCTTCCCCTCTCTCGCTCTTTGTATTCAGGGGCTCTTTCTCTGCCCTCTCCCTGCCCACAGGGTCTCTGGAAGATCGAGGCTTCAGCAAGAAAGATGCAGAAGCCTCTCTGAGCAGCTCTTCTCCCAGGAAGTAAAAGCCCTCGGCCCCTCTGCGACTTGCCGCCGGTCACGTGACCAGCAATAGGGACCCAGGCTGGGTGCCCCCCCAGACACTCAAACATTCACACACAGTCAAAGCACACGCCTCCGCATACGCACGCGACCCCAGCACAGGCATACACATACGGCCCCACCCCCAAAGAAACCATACACACGTGTGCCCAGGAAAACTCACACTCACGCTCTCTCACACACACACACACCCAACCACATCCACGGCCTCTGGCACACAGGCATACACCATTGACCCCCACACATCTGAGCATGTGCGCGCGCATACACACACACACACACACACACACACACACACAGACGCGCCCCTGAGGATACAGAAACGTGTAAGTAAAACACATACTCTGAGGCTTACAGGCACACACGTAGCCACGTAAGAGCGCGTGCACAAGTGCGCGCTCTTATGCAAGCACACGAAACACACTAGCCACACGCGCACACGCACACGCACACAAACACACACAACACACTGAGGCATGCAACCCTGCGCCACCTAACATCACAGCTAGGCTCGCAAGCACACGCACCCTGAAACGACACGCAGAAGGTCTCCGGCACAGGCAGACACAGTTGAACCTGCCCTGAAGAAAAAAAATACACCTGTAGGCCTACTCCATCAAAACTCATCCACAGTCTGTGACACACAGGCATACACAACTGTCCCCCCACACACACACCCCTGAGGATACAGACACATGTGAGAAAAACACATGATCTCGGTGATACAGGAATGCACACTCACAGCTCCGACACATGCGCACACACACACTCATGCTCATACAAACCCACACGTGCTCCCTGCACACATCCTGGTACTGGCACAGAGGCATGCACCCTTATCTCACCAATGTACACAAAAGGGCACGTGTGAACACACAACCACGACACACATGAAAACTCTCCAGCACAACTGTATGCAAACAAGCCCCAGAGCAGCATACACAGACACACACACAAGCGCACGCGCGCATGTGCCTGCACGACCTCCAACAGCGATCACGCACTTCTGGTGACACCTATACACGCAGGTACGCACACAAACACACAATCACCCATGGGCCTGCAAGCACACAGACACGCAACGGACACTCGGGGGCACGCAAGGATTATGCACCCAGAGCACTCGCGTACAAGGTCTCTGGCACACAGCCATATACACGTAGCCCTGCAGGATCACACACCCAGCCGTGCCTGAAAAAGCACACACACACACACAATACACACACGCGTCACCTCACACACAGCCAAGCAGATTTCTGCACGCAGGTACACACACACACACACACACACACGTGTGCTTAGAAGCACACAAACACGCACAACACACCCGGTCCCCTGCTCCGGCGCATGACCCTCGGTCGCACAAACACACAATCCTGCGCGTGTAAACCCACAATCGAACAAAAACGAAACAAACACCTACATACACGGGGTCCAGCACGGAGGCGTTCATGCTCACCACAAACTCACACATAGGTGCACTTGAAACTATACAATGCAACAGGCAAGCATAGGTGGCCGCACTCAGAGGCACATATGTGCACATGCCGACATGCACACGAAGCTTATATGAACACACCTGGGTCCTATGCGCGTGCAGTCACACGAGGCCTCGCTACACTCACCCATGGGTGTGCAAACACACGGACACAAGACACAAACACACACTGTCTCCAGGATGCAGGCATACACCCTTGTCACTCTCACACACACGGACACAGGAACACACATGCACAACGCCTAATCACACATGATGTCCTCCTGCACACATGTGAGCAAACTGGGCCACACATGTCCACACACACGTGCAGAAGGATAAACACACGGTCCCAAGCTCAGAGGAATACTCAGGTGGCACAAGGGTGCTTGATGTGCGCGCGTGCACGCATGCACGCGCACGCACACGCGCACACACACACACACTCACAAACGTGCACGTGCGCACGCGCGCTCGCAGAAACGACGGATACGCACGCAGACAGTCCCAAACCCGCTCCCCCACACGCAGCACACTCACGACGTCACACAGCCCACAGCGCACACCTGCCTTCCCTGAGACATCCTTGGAACTGTCTCCTGCGGGTGGGTGGTGTTATCAGCGGGAGGGTCGTGAGTCCACAGGGACCACGAGTGAGCGCCACCACCTTGGTCCTCCCGGGACCCTTGGTTTTGCGCTGGACCTGACCAGGCGCATGCGCGGGATCACATCACAGCCATGCAGGGCACACATCCAGGAGCAAGGGAGCTGGGCAAAGCTCTCCAAGCGAAGTGAATGTCGGGGTACGAGGAGCCACGGGGCCAATAGGGCCCTGCTTGGGCGGGAGCCTCCCCTGCCTGTGCCCCCTGCTCTAAAGAGCAAGGCTTCGCCAAGTGAGGTCTGCCTTTTCCCATCCTCCCCCCAGACCCTGCCTAGGAAGTGCGGGGGTCTCTCCGCAGGCCAAGCCCTGCCGCGCCCTGCCCCCATGCTACACATCACCCCCACACGTGGACTCCCACAGGATGGGGGTTGGAGGATCCCACCGGCCCGATTTCCTCCTTGCCATTTCCTGTGCCCCCGATATAAACTGACACACCGACACAAAGTGCCTCGTAACTTGCTTATGGCCCTCTCCCTGTCCCTGCAGGTATGTGCAGGATACACTCCAGACCTGCCCCTGGTGATCCTTTTCCTCGTCACTGTCCCCCGTAGGCAGAGCAACACGCGGACGAGCCCATCCATGTCTCACAACGGTGGAGGCCTCCTCCACTTCTTCTTCGTGGTCAAACTCAGATGCTCTGCGATGTCCGTTTCCACAGAGCTGCCATGCCCCGACACATACACACAGGCAGACAGACAGACAGACAGACACACGCACGCACACGAAAATACACACAGAAATGTTAGCTCTTTGTGAAACTGTATGATGCCAAGGATAGCCAAGGCGGTGTTGAGAGCATGCCTCGTCCTTGTGGGATCCCTCTTCCTCCTCAGCGAGGGCTTCACGACCCATCCCCCAGATGGCCTAGTACCATCCCCAAGGATGGCCTGATGGGAGGACATGTGGGAGGACATGTGGTTCTCAGGAACGTGGAGGGAAGTCAGGGAATCGTGGCACAGGAGGGGATGGGACAAGGGAGCCCCACTCCCAAAGACAGGCAGGCCGTCCCCAACTGAATGAGTGGCAGGAGGACCCAGAGAGAGGGGCCGACCGTCACGGGTGACAGTTCGGAGGAATGGGGTGGAGAAGCCTTGCTTCTCCTGATTGACCAGGAACATTCTGGCTAACAGCCTGGCAGGCCTGATCTCCCCCAGGTGGACATACCCGCTGCCCCGGGGGCTGTGCCCTGACTTCCCACAGGCTCCCTTCCCTCACTGCAACCCGCGCCCAGAGCAAGCTGGGGCCCCGGCTCTTCTGAGTCTCGGTTGCCCTGCCGCTAAGCTGACAGTCCCTGGCACCTTCCTTCCACATTCAAGACCCAGCCCTCCATGGCTCCTCACCGACAGGTCCTCCTGTCAGCTCATTCCCATGGGCTGCCTTCCTGCCTCGGGTAGTACTGCAAGGGATTGGGCCACAGGTCCTCGATGATGATCTGGCACGCCAAAATGGGCAGGTGAGCACGGGGCCCAGGCCCCGGTCCCCGGCAGCCGGGGCTCCAGCATCACCGCTGCTGACGAAGGCTGCAGGGACCCCACCTCGGCAATCCTGTAGACCCTGGGCACCTGGGGTCAGACGACCAGTTAAAGTTCAGGCTGCTGGTGTCCTGCCTGCAGCTGGCAGCTCCACGTTCATAATCCCAGAACCAGTGGGCTGCAGTGCCACGAGTCGCAGGACGAGAAAATTTAAGGGAGGCTCTCCATGGCCATGGACCCACGCCGTCCCTCCCTCTCAACCTCCATCCTTTCTCCCTCCTGTGCCGAATCCCACCCCTGCCCCGAGTACCCTGCGTTCCCCCCTACGCGCTCCCAGTTCCCACCTGTCCGGCGGCCCTCCGCCAGCTCCCTTGAAGCTCAAGCCCACTCCTGCCGGCAACGCTAAGGTGATACTCCTTAACGATCATTTTGATCTGGAAGTAAGGGCTGCTCCCAGAGGAAAGCATCAACCAGCAGCGGTATGTGGGACGGCCCAGTTCCCCCACCTGCCCCGCCAAAGAAAGAGGAGGGGGAGGGGAAACGTGTCCTCTCGGTGTCCTGACTGAGTGCCTGGCCATGACTCGGAACAACTTTACCACGCGCCCTCCTGCTCATACCCCGCTGCCAACGCACCTCCGCCAGCCTAGGTCTCCAGGGCCAACCTCTAAATTGGTCAGGTAGCTGAGCATGTCTGTGTCCTGGCCGCCCGTCACGGCTGGTGTCTGGGGGGTGATTCAGGATCTGCCTTGGGTCGAGGAGCCTCGATGTCAGGGGCTCCGGAAAGAGAACCAGGATGGACCCAGCCCTTCCCGTCTGAGAGCAGGGGACCGAAACAGCAGGCACCGCCACCGCTTCCAACCTCCTTGGAAAGCGCTTGCCCTTTCATCCCACCCGTGCTCTACACTGGGGCATCGCTGGGCTTCGAGGACCAACAGGGCTGAGGCTGACAGGGCCCAACATGGGAAGGCCAAGGGCCTGCCTGCACTCCCTTCCTATGGCCCTCTGGCCTGTGCCCGGGGCCTGCTGTACCAGGGGGCAGTCACCACTTTGGAGGTCTGGATGTGCTGGGTCCCTGGATGATGGCCCTCCTTCCAGCCAGGTGAGAGCTCCGCTTCCGATTCATCCTGCGCTTGGGCCGCAAGTAGGCCCTGGAGGCTTGGGCATCCAGAGAGCGGAGCGCTTCCTGAACCACCTCCAGCGCGGCAAGTGCGGCCCCGGCTGGGTCGGGCCACGGCACTGGCTCTGCCTGCGGCAGCTCCTGGAGCCTCTCGTCCTGCTCTGCTTGCGCCGCCTCCTCGTCTTCCACCGACGCCACAGGCGATTTGCGCTGCACACTGAAAGGGACCAGAAGCACCCATGAGTTTGACTGCCAGACCCTCCTGGCTGAGGCTCGTGACGGGTACTCTGTACACGCCAGGTCTTTCCACGGACCTTCACACAGAAGTCTAAGCCCTCAGACGACGGACAGTGCCCTATGCTTTCGGAAGCCCCCTGTGCGCACACAAGATGTCAGCCAGGGGCGCATGCTCCCTGAGGTGATGGTGAGGACTAGGTGTCGCTCTTGGTGGCATTTCCCTTTTGGGGTCTTCACCGGATGGAGGGCATTGGGCTGATGCCTTAAGCCCGTGGAGAGAGAGGCATATCAGCCTCAGAGTCAGCACGGGACAGACACTGCATGGGACGAGCGGCTGTACTGGTCCTTGCGTTCAGCAATCCTCCCACCCCTCGCCCTCTCCTCTGTTTACCGTCTGGGGGACCCCAACCCAAGGCCCTAGGGAAGCAGGGAACTGGGGATCTTGGGGCAGCGTGGGTTTGTCAGTATGTGAGCGTGTCGCCGGACACGTCAGTGAGCGGAGGTTGTGTGCGTGGGAGGGGAGGGGAGCGTGTACGTGTCAGGACATCAGAGTGAGGGAACGACTGTGGGGGGGGCGGTGACTGGTTTGCCCCTGAGTGTGTGTGTCAGTATATGGGAGTGGCTAAGGAGCCCGTGTGGGCGGTGGGGGGTGGTGGTCTTTGAAACCAAGGCGGTGTGTGTGCGCGCGCGCGTTGCTCCCCTGCCTTTTGTACTTCCTCCCAGCCACTTGGGCCATAATGAGAGTGTCACCTTTCCTACATTCCCACCTCCCTCTGTCCGCACTCCAACAGTCCCTCCACAGGGACTCGCCCCCCGTCTCTCATGTTTTGTTTTGTTTTTTTTTTTTTTTTTTTTTTTTCTGGGGCTGAGAGGATGACTGTGTCAGCAAGAGCCCGGGCCCCTTGTTAGACCAACGGAGACACTGGCGCCGGGGTTCAACAGAGTAATGAAACACTAGTCCCCGCCCCGTGCTGTGTGTAGTGGATGTGTCTGAGGACATCCACCAGGGAGCATCTCTGGAGGACCGTCATCGCCATCCGGCAAACCTGGGCACTGGACGTGCTCGGCCCGGGCGCGTCCCTCCCTTTCCTTGACCTCTGTCATTTCCCCAGGGAAGAGATGAGCCCCGTCAGCAGGCCTTTCGCTCTTTTCTCCTCTCCCTGCCCACACCCCCAACCCCAGCGGAAGGACCTCTGCCCCCTGGGATGCCGTCCCAGTGAGTGTGTGACCTAGACCTCTGGGCAAGCATACGGGCCCATCCCTTCCACGGACCCGTGATGCACAGGCAGAGTACGAAGCACCGATGGGAACCCCGTGAGCTCAGGCACCCCACTGGCCCCTTTCCGTGGAGAGAAGCGTGCGCGATCATACGGACACCACCGCACATAAACACAGCAGACATCGTATTACTAGTTTTCAGTATTTTTCCAAGGAGGCCTCCGTCGGCCCTGCGTTTCACCCCGGCACCAGACTTCGGGTATTCCCCGTGCTGAGGAACCGGGCTGACCATACGGCTCCATCTGAAGGTTCTGACTGGTTCCGGTCAAGTGCGATGCTTCTGCGTCTTCATCCCAACGTCTTGAAGCTCCCTGGGAGGGACACATACACTGAGACACACGGGCACACGGGCACACGGGCACACAGGAGGAGGCCCGTGTGTAACCTCTGTGGGCCATACGTAAGGTTGCTTGAGGGTTTCAAGGCCCTCCCGGGCAAGGGTGGTCATCCTCCCCCGGCCCCCCGCCGACCCGGACTGCGATCGCCCTCCATTTCCTCCACCCACGTAGTACACGTATCTGTGCACGCTGGCCAGTGCTCTCGGGGTGATTGTGGTGGGCACAGAACACTGCCCCCAGAGAGGAAGGGGACAACCGTGCTGATGAATACAGAAAAGTGACGGGGTGACGCGTGAGGCTTTACACCACGGTACCCAGACACCTGTGCCACGGGTGGTGGGAGGCCCGTAGGTGGGCACAAGGGTGAGGTGGTGGCTAGTCGACCTGCGGGCAGGAGTCCAGGGCCAGGGAATGGCACTTCCCACAAGGGCAGCTGCCGAGCCGACGCTGCTTCTCCAGCTCTGCTCATTGATGCTGCCTGGCCCCGCCTACCTCAAGCTTCCCCAGGCAGAACCAGTTCGACACCGCCCTCCTGCAGTCTCCCTGTCTCACGGCGAGGCCCTTCTGACCTGGGGCCACCGCCTCTGAGTGTTCCCCAGAGCCTCCGTCTCTGCATTTGTGGAGCCCAGCTCCCACGGAGCCGCACGGAGCATTTTCAGCGCCCACGCCCTGGGCGTCTCACCTGCCCTCCTCTCAGTTCCCTCTGCTGGGGCCTTCTTCCTCACGTAGTACTGCAGGGGATTGGGCCACAGGTCGTCCATGATGATCTGGCAGGGGAAACGGGGCAGGGCTCAGATGCACATCCCAGTCCGCTGGGGAGCACAGCCAGGTTCATGAGCGCGGTTTGTCACAGGGACCCACCTCAGCTATCCTGCTGGACCCGGCAAAGCTGTGGTCAGAGAACCAGTTGAAGAAGTTAAGGCCGCTGTTGTGGTGTCTGCGCCTATAGGCCTCCCGTTCATAATTCCGGTGCCACTGGATGGGAGTGGAATGAGACGGCTCGTACCCTGCAGGAAGAAGGGTCCGTGCGAAGGCGCTGGATAATGCATCATGCTCAGCCCCGCCGCCTCCACCCGCTGCCGCCCATCCACGCAGAGGCCCCTTACCAGCAGCCCTGAGGACATACTCCTTCTCAACGACTTCGTTGCGGAAGTAGGAGTTCTCGCGAAAGAAGAGCAGGATCTTGCGGCCATCACGGGGAGACTCGAGTTCCCCCACCTGCCGGGCGGCAAAGTGAGGGAGAGGGCTGAATTCTCTGTCCAGCGGACCCTTCCCGTCCTGGCTTTGGGGAGGAGTCACTTCTGTTACCCGCTCCTCTCCCATCCCCCTGGCCGGCCTCCCTCTCCCGGGCCAGACCTTCAAATCCGTCATGGAGCCAAGTATGCCTTTATCTCGGCCACTGATCATGCCTGACATCTGCGGGTGGTTCACAAACTGCTTTGGGTCAAGGGCTCTCTGAGGGCTGGAGATGAGAGTGCTAGAACAACAGAGCAAGCCTGGACGGCAGGTGGGCCCTGCATCCCCTCTCCTCCCACTGGGACCCACTCCCTCCTCACGGCCTTAGTCAAGGCCCCCTGGGCCTGCGCACGGCCTGTTGCAGTAGGTACTTAGGTAGCGCACGGCCGGGCACTAACACAGAAACAGCTGTGCATCCTCGGAGACCTCCCTCCCAGCCCACGCCACCCCTCTCTGGCCCATCCTCCTGGGCTGATGGCTAGGCAGAACTGGCTCATTCCCAGACAGCCTCCCTTGGTGCCTCCGGCTGACCAGAGTGGGCGTTCACACCCCCCTCGCCTGCTGCATTATTCCCAGGGGAGCCTGAGCTTTGAGTGGAGCTGTTTTGCGTGAGGCGGCCCCGGGGCTATGCCTAATTCGGACCCGGACTTCTGCTCCTACTCCGCCGGCGGAGCTTCAGGGCCTCCTGCGACATCAAGGGCAACCTGCAGGCCCCACCAGGGACCCCCGCCCGGAACCAGGAATTCAAGGCTGTCGTGATCACATGTCGAGGCATGAGCCAGGCCACCACAATGCGGGCCCCCTGCCACAGGAGTCTCCTGCACTAGCCCTGCCACCCTGGGGTCCCTCCAGGAAGGTATCAAGGATACAGCCTTGGCCCAGAAGCCTTGGATGCCCCGGATGAGGGCGCTTCGGTGGTCCAGGTGATGCCGTCGCCTCTGCCAGAACCTGAGCTTGAGCCGAGAGTAGGCCCTGCTGGCGTCCTTGTTCACGGGCTCCAGCTCTGACTGCAGGGCCCGGAGGGCCCGGAGGGCCTGGAGCGGGGACCGGGGCGGACCTGCCTGTGCCCCTCGCTGTTCTTCCCCTTCCTGCTTCTCCTGCAGCTCCTGGGCTGCTTCCTCCTTCTGGCTCTCCTCCCTGGCCTCTTCCCTCTTGTCCTCCTCCTCCGCCTCCGCCTCGGCCTCCACGTCCTCAGCCACGTGCTCTTCAAAATCCTCCTCTTTGGCCTCCTCAGCCTTAGCCCCTTCCTCCACAGAATCCCCCCCAGGCTCCTCTGGGGGATTAAGTTGCTCATCCTCCTCCTCAGCCTCTTCCTCAACAGACTCTTCCTTGTCATCTTTCTCCCCTTCCTCCTTAACCTCCTCAGCCCCCCGCCCCTCCGCAGCCTCCTCCTCGTCTCCCTCCTCAGCCTCTTCAGGACATTCCACCACTTCATCCTCTGCGTCCTCCTTCCCCTCCTCCCGTTCCTCTCGACCCTCGTCCCCCTCGTCTGCCGCTGCCCCAAGGTCAGGCGCCGCCATTGCGCCCTCCACCAAGACCACCAATTCCGCCCCCAGGCGGGCCTCGCCTCCGGCCTGCCGGGCCTCGGCTTCCCGCACAGCCTCTGCCGCCACCGCCCCAGCCCCTACGGCCTGCAGCAGCCCCACTTCCCCCGTGGCACCCGGCTCCCGGATGGCGCCCGCCCCCTCACCGCACCCTTCCCGGACCAAGGTGGACCAGGATTCTGGGGCAGCCCCGTCTTCCCCGGACCCCGCCCCGCTCTCCATGTGGCCGTGGCCCTGAGCCCTGGCAGCGCTGGAGGGAAGGAGACGCAGGCGAGAGCACGTGGCTCCCCACACAGCCCGGCAGCTAGTGCTCTGGCGCCCAGGAATGGCGGCGGACAGCCGCCTCCAGACAGCGGGTGTGAGCCCGGGGGACGCATGCGCACAAGGCCTTCGGGCAAGCGGGCGACGCCGCAGAGGCGGCAGAGGCACGCATGCGGCTTGGGCCACGTGAGCCCGCCCAAGCCACGCCCAGGATGATGGTCGTGCCCCGGGGCCAACCACTGACACCAGGCCGGGCAGGGCCTCCTCTGGCCCCACCCCTCACCCCCACAGGAGCCAGCCAGGGAGCCCAGCGGTACACCTGCTA
Organism: Martes martes; assembly: GCF_963455335.1. Classification (NCBI taxonomy): domain Eukaryota; kingdom Metazoa; phylum Chordata; class Mammalia; order Carnivora; family Mustelidae; genus Martes; species Martes martes. Next base: position 15,894,723 of record NC_137907.1, read on the forward strand.
CGGTGTGGCCTCGGGCTCCAGAGTAGCCTCGGGGGTCCTTGCGCCCCCCCCAGGCCACCAACACCCCCATCCCGTGCCCGTCTTCACCACGCTCTCCGCCCGGTGTTTGAAGCTTGTCAAGGAGAAACGGTCCCTTGCCCTTCCCCAACACGGTCCTCGAAGACAGAAGACACCGTATGCACCCCCGGGAACCCTGGTCAGGCGTGCCGGGAAATCGTCAGCCCAGGCATCGCAGAATAGTGCCATTCCAGGAGACAGAGGCCCCGAAGCTGTCTGCGTCTTTGGAGGATGGGGGTTGGGAAGGGCGGCCGCAGCTCCCCCTAGTCCCTGTCCTGGGCTGCTCAGTACAAGCAGGACGGAGAGTGCTCCATCCATCCGTCCGCCTGTCCTTTCCTCATGCTCTCCGCTCCGTCTTCCCCTCTCTCGCTCTTTGTATTCAGGGGCTCTTTCTCTGCCCTCTCCCTGCCCACAGGGTCTCTGGAAGATCGAGGCTTCAGCAAGAAAGATGCAGAAGCCTCTCTGAGCAGCTCTTCTCCCAGGAAGTAAAAGCCCTCGGCCCCTCTGCGACTTGCCGCCGGTCACGTGACCAGCAATAGGGACCCAGGCTGGGTGCCCCCCCAGACACTCAAACATTCACACACAGTCAAAGCACACGCCTCCGCATACGCACGCGACCCCAGCACAGGCATACACATACGGCCCCACCCCCAAAGAAACCATACACACGTGTGCCCAGGAAAACTCACACTCACGCTCTCTCACACACACACACACCCAACCACATCCACGGCCTCTGGCACACAGGCATACACCATTGACCCCCACACATCTGAGCATGCGCGCGCGCATACACACACACACACACACACACACACACACAGACGCGCCCCTGAGGATACAGAAACGTGTAAGTAAAACACATACTCTGAGGCTTACAGGCACACACGTAGCCACGTAAGAGCGCGTGCACAAGTGCGCGCTCTTATGCAAGCACACGAAACACACTAGCCACACGCGCACACGCACACGCACACAAACACACACAACACACTGAGGCATGCAACCCTGCGCCACCTAACATCACAGCTAGGCTCGCAAGCACACGCACCCTGAAACGACACGCAGAAGGTCTCCGGCACAGGCAGACACAGTTGAACCTGCCCTGAAGAAAAAAAATACACCTGTAGGCCTACTCCATCAAAACTCATCCACAGTCTGTGACACACAGGCATACACAACTGTCCCCCCACACACACACCCCTGAGGATACAGACACATGTGAGAAAAACACATGATCTCGGTGATACAGGAATGCACACTCACAGCTCCGACACATGCGCACACACACACTCATGCTCATACAAACCCACACGTGCTCCCTGCACACATCCTGGTACTGGCACAGAGGCATGCACCCTTATCTCACTAATGTACACAAAAGGGCACGTGTGAACACACAACCACAACACACATGAAAACTCTCCAGCACAACTGTATGCAAACAAGCCCCAGAGCAGCATACACAGACACACACACAAGCGCACGCGCGCATGTGCCTGCACGACCTCCAACAGCGATCACGCACTTCTGGTGACACCTATACACGCAGGTACGCACACAAACACACAATCACCCATGGGCCTGCAAGCACACAGACACGCAACGGACACTCGGGGGCACGCAAGGATTATGCACCCAGGGCACTCGCGTACAAGGTCTCTGGCACACAGCCATATACACGTAGCCCTGCAGGATCACACACCCAGCCGTGCCTGAAAAAGCACACACACACACACACAATACACACACGCGTCACCTCACACACAGCCAAGCAGATTTCTGCACGCAGGTACACACACACACACACACACACACACACGTGTGCTTAGAAGCACACAAACACGCACAACACACCCGGTCCCCTGCTCCGGCGCATGACCCTCGGTCGCACAAACACACAATCCTGCGCGTGTAAACCCACAATCGAACAAAAACGAAACAAACACCTACATACACGGGGTCCAGCACGGAGGCGTTCATGCTCACCACAAACTCACACATAGGTGCACTTGAAACTATACAATGCAACAGGCAAGCATAGGTGGCCGCACTCAGAGGCACATATGTGCACATGCCGACATGCACACGAAGCTTATATGAACACACCTGGGTCCTATGCGCGTGCAGTCACACGAGGCCTCGCTACACTCACCCATGGGTGTGCAAACACACGGACACAAGACACAAACACACACTGTCTCCAGGATGCAGGCATACACCCTTGTCACTCTCACACACACGGACACAGGAACACACATGCACAACGCCTAATCACACATGATGTCCTCCTGCACACATGTGAGCAAACTGGGCCACACATGTCCACACACACGTGCAGAAGGATAAACACACGGTCCCAAGCTCAGAGGAATACTCAGGTGGCACAAGGGTGCTTGATGTGCGCGCGTGCACGCATGCACGCGCACGCGCACGCGCACACACACACACACTCACAAACGTGCACGTGCGCACGCGCGCTCGCAGAAACGACGGATACGCACGCAGACAGGCCCAAACCCGCTCCCCCACACGCAGCACACTCACGACGTCACACAGCCCACAGCGCACACCTGCCTTCCCTGAGACATCCTTGGAACTGTCTCCTGCGGGTGGGTGGTGTTATCAGCGGGAGGGTCGTGAGTCCACAGGGACCACGAGTGAGCGCCACCACCTTGGTCCTCCCGGGACCCTTGGTTTTGCGCTGGACCTGACCAGGCGCATGCGCGGGATCACATCACAGCCATGCAGGGCACACATCCAGGAGCAAGGGAGCTGGGCAAAGCTCTCCAAGCGAAGTGAATGTCGGGGTACGAGGAGCCACGGGGCCAATAGGGCCCTGCTTGGGCGGGAGCCTCCCCTGCCTGTGCCCCCTGCTCTAAAGAGCAAGGCTTCGCCAAGTGAGGTCTGCCTTTTCCCATCCTCCCCCCAGACCCTGCCTAGGAAGTGCGGGGGTCTCTCCGCAGGCCAAGCCCTGCCGCGCCCTGCCCCCATGCTACACATCACCCCCACACGTGGACTCCCACAGGATGGGGGTTGGAGGATCCCACCGGCCCGATTTCCTCCTTGCCATTTCCTGTGCCCCCGATATAAACTGACACACCGACACAAAGTGCCTCGTAACTTGCTTATGGCCCTCTCCCTGTCCCTGCAGGTATGTGCAGGATACACTCCAGACCTGCCCCTGGTGATCCTTTTCCTCGTCGCTGTCCCCCGTAGGCAGAGCAACACGCGGACGAGCCCATCCATGTCTCACAACGGTGGAGGCCTCCTCCACTTCTTCTTCGTGGTCAAACTCAGATGCTCTGCGATGTCCGTTTCCACAGAGCTGCCATGCCCCGACACATACACACAGGCAGACAGACAGACAGACAGACACACGCACGCACACGAAAATACACACGGAAATGTTAGCTCTTTGTGAAACTGTATGATGCCAAGGATAGCCAAGGCGGTGTTGAGAGCATGCCTCGTCCTTGTGGGATCCCTCTTCCTCCTCAGCGAGGGCTTCACGACCCATCCCCCAGATGGCCTAGTACCATCCCCAAGGATGGCCTGATGGGAGGACATGTGGGAGGACATGTGGTTCTCAGGAACGTGGAGGGAAGTCAGGGAATCGTGGCACAGGAGGGGATGGGACAAGGGAGCCCCACTCCCAAAGACAGGCAGGCCGTCCCCAACTGAATGAGTGGCAGGAGGACCCAGAGAGAGGGGCCGACCGTCACGGGTGACAGTTCGGAGGAATGGGGTGGAGAAGCCTTGCTTCTCCTGATTGACCAGGAACATTCTGGCTAACAGCCTGGCAGGCCTGATCTCCCCCAGGTGGACATACCCGCTGCCCCGGGGGCTGTGCCCTGACTTCCCACAGGCTCCCTTCCCTCACTGCAACCCGCGCCCAGAGCAAGCTGGGGCCCCGGCTCTTCTGAGTCTCGGTTGCCCTGCCGCTAAGCTGACAGTCCCTGGCACCTTCCTTCCACATTCGAGAACCAGCCCTCCATGGCTCCTCACCGACAGGTCCTCCTGTCAGCTCATTCCCATGGGCTGCCTTCCTGCCTCGGGTAGTACTGCAAGGGATTGGGCCACAGGTCCTCGATGATGATCTGGCACGCCAAAATGGGCAGGTGAGCACGGGGCCCAGGCCCCGGTCCCCGGCAGCCGGGGCTCCAGCATCACCGCTGCTGACGAAGGCTGCAGGGACCCCACCTCGGCAATCCTGTAGACCCTGGGCACCTGGGGTCAGACGACCAGTTAAAGTTCAGGCTGCTGGTGTCCTGCCTGCAGCTGGCAGCTCCACGTTCATAATCCCAGAACCAGTGGGCTGCAGTGCCACGAGTCGCAGGACGAGAAAATTTAAGGGAGGCTCTCCATGGCCATGGACCCACGCCGTCCCTCCCTCTCAACCTCCATCCTTTCTCCCTCCTGTGCCGAATCCCACCCCTGCCCCGAGTACCCTGCGTTCCCCCCTACGCGCTCCCAGTTCCCACCTGTCCGGCGGCCCTCCGCCAGCTCCCTTGAAGCTCAAGCCCACTCCTGCCGGCAACGCTAAGGTGATACTCCTTAACGATCATTTTGATCTGGAAGTAAGGGCTGCTCCCAGAGGAAAGCATCAACCAGCAGCGGTATGTGGGACGGCCCAGTTCCCCCACCTGCCCCGCCAAAGAAAGAGGAGGGGGAGGGGAAACGTGTCCTCTCGGTGTCCTGACTGAGTGCCTGGCCATGACTCGGAACAACTTTACCACGCGCCCTCCTGCTCAAACCCCGCTGCCAACGCACCTCCGCCAGCCTAGGTCTCCAGGGCCAACCTCTAAATTGGTCAGGTAGCTGAGCATGTCTGTGTCCTGGCCGCCCGTCATGGCTGGTGTCTGGGGGGTGATTCAGGATCTGCCTTGGGTCGAGGAGCCTCGATGTCAGGGGCTCCGGAAAGAGAACCAGGATGGACCCAGCCCTTCCCGTCTGAGAGCAGGGGACCGAAACAGCAGGCACCGCCACCGCTTCCAACCTCCTTGGAAAGCGCTTGCCCTTTCATCCCACCCGTGCTCTACACTGGGGCATCGCTGGGCTTCGAGGACCAACAGGGCTGAGGCTGACAGGGCCCAACATGGGAAGGCCAAGGGCCTGCCTGCACTCCCTTCCTATGGCCCTCTGGCCTGTGCCCGGGGCCTGCTGTACCAGGGGGCAGTCACCACTTTGGAGGTCTGGATGTGCTGGGTCCCTGGATGATGGCCCTCCTTCCAGCCAGGTGAGAGCTCCGCTTCCGATTCATCCTGCGCTTGGGCCGCAAGTAGGCCCTGGAGGCTTGGGCATCCAGAGAGCGGAGCGCTTCCTGAACCACCTCCAGCGCGGCAAGTGCGGCCCCGGCTGGGTCGGGCCACGGCACTGGCTCTGCCTGCGGCAGCTCCTGGAGCCTCTCGTCCTGCTCTGCTTGTGCCGCCTCCTCGTCTTCCACCGACGCCACCCCCACCACCAGGGCCCACGCGTTCCCCGCTGCGGCCTCCTCTGTGTCCGGCTGGGCCTCAGCTTCCCGCACAGCCTCTGCCGCCATCCCCACAGCCTCTAGGGCCAGAAGCGCCCCCCGCGTGCCCACCGGAGCCCGGGATCCCTGAGGGGCCCCCGCCTCCTCACCGCCCCCTTCCAGGGCAAAGGCGGTCCGGGATCCTGGGGCAGCCCCGCCTTCTCCGGACCTCGCCTAGATCTCCATGGGCGGTGGCCCTGAGCCCAGGCAGCTGCGGAGGGAAGGAGATGGCCGCGAGACGGGCAGGTTGAGCTCTGCGGCCCAGGAGGTGGGCGGGTAGCAGCCACGTCTCAGAGTGTGCGGGCCTGGGGCACACACGCGCACAGGGCCTCGGTGCGGGAGGTGTCGGGGGCAGCGGCGGCGGAGGCGCGCATGCGGCCTGGGCTGGATGCCGCCTCCGAGCCATGCCCAGGATGCTGGGTGGCCCCTGGATCTAACCAGTGACAGGGCGGTGGGCGTGGCCACCACCAGCCTTGTCCCTTGCCCACACAGGAGCCAGCCAGGGAGCCGGCCAGGGTTCCTCCTTCAGGGGGGGCCTGCGGCCCTCACCCCCAAACGTTTTCTTCGGAGACACCGCCCAGGCCATTCCCGCAAGTCCCCTGGCATCACAGACACACCCTACCCTCCCTCATCCGTTCTCCTGGGACCACTCGGCCGGCACCAGAGAACTGAAATCCAGCGGCTGAATCCACTGTCTGCCCGCTGCTCGGAGGCCTCACCCGCCCCTTCTCAGCCGACCTGGGGCAAAGCCCTGGAGTCATCAGCTGGTGCTCCACCGCTGCCACATCACTGTCCACGTGGCTTTCCCCCTTGACCCGCCCAGTGGTGGAGGGAGCCAGGTGGCCGCCGCTAAGACGCTGGATGCAGGGACCATCTCCCTCCCCCACCCTACCAACCCCCAGGTCCCACCTTTCCTTAAAACAGAGGAACCGCACACAAAGCAATGTCCCCGGAGTTAGTTAGCACTGAGCCACGGTCCGTGGCCGCCCTGGTGTACGGATCTACTACCCCAGCCCCAGTGAGGTCCGTGGTTGCGACTCGGTGGCATGCCACTGGGCCAGACCTCTAGCCCGAAGGGCAATTCTGGGTATTCTTCCGTCCAAGCCACCAGTAGGACTCGCTCCCACTGTACTTTCCTCTGCCCGACCCTTTCCCCTGTTCTGTCAGTGTCTCTTCTCCTCTTTGCTTTCTCTTCCGTCGCCTGACTTTCATGCGAGGTCTCTCTGTGTCTTCCTTCCAACTCTGCTCCAAGTTCTCCCTTAGTCTGGGTCCGTCGCTGAGTGGAGTGCCAGTACCAGCCGGGGAGGGGATGGCCAGGCGAGCATTAACAGCACGCACGAGTGCCCTTTCTGTGGTACTCACCAGGTCCTTCCAGTCCGAACCACACCCTGTGCAGGTCCAGGCCGGGGGGGTGGGGGGTCATGGGGCCGATAGGACACATGCTGCCGGAGGTGTGAGGAAGTTCCCATGGACGATGGCAAGGCTGGCAGCGTTGGGGTTGCATCATGGGAGGGCCTCATTTAAAAAGAATGGGTGGGGGTGTCCTGGGGGATTTGGACCGTAAAGAAGCAGGGGGAACTCCCTTGCGGTTATGTGCAGGGTGCTTGGTGGGTGTGAGCGTCTCTATTAAAAGTCTACTGGTCGGGGCAAACAGGGACGCCTGCAGGGAGAGAAATGCATGGCCACCTGTGGGGAGGAGACAAATTTTCTGAGACTGTCCCTGAAACGGTCCTGGCATCGGAGTGACTGGCGCAATCCAAACTGACCTAGCACGTGCAACCGTACCCACAACACTAGAGGAGGCTCCTGAGGCCATGCTGCACTACAAACAGCCCAGCCTTGGAGATGGGGAAGGCTGGGGTGGTGACACGGAGAGGGGGGAAGAGAGGGAGACCGGGAAGAGAGGGAGAGACGCGGAGAAGGCTAGGAAGAGGCGGGTGAGTGAGGGGGAATGGGAGGGATGCACCGGAGGAAGAGAGGGACACGGGCAGGAGGGAGAGTACTGTAGTAGCAGGGGTGGGAGGGGCAGAGAGGGAGGGAGTGAGGAAGGGCAGAGACAGGGAGGCAGGGCCTTGATTGGCCCCAGCCGCATTCATACGTTGCAAGGCATACAGACCAAAAGGACACACTGCCTGTGAGGAAGGGACCACCCACATGTGCAGAAGCAAGACGTCCTCTGAGCAGAGCTCAATCCGGTGGTGTCAATGAGGTCAGCAATCATGTTTCCTGGAAACAAGAATCATACACCACAGGAGGAAGTAATGGAGGAATAGAGGGTGGAAACAGGCCGGGGGCACACGGGGGTACACAGAAACCTAGTACTGCAGTCATGGACATCAGTCTGCCCTGGTCAGTAAAGAGGCTTCGGAGCAATGGAGTAAGATGTGGACGACAGCAGAACGGGCAGCCTCTGAAAAGCTGCCCATGTCTATGCTACGTGCAGGACACTGAGCTTTCAGTCCCAAAGCCACAGAGCAGTTGAAAGTGGGAGGAGTGAGAAAGATGAGTGACCTCATGCCCTAAGCGAGGCCACAGAGATCCCTACCCCTCGCGGACGGGCAGTAGGTGCGGGGCTGTTCCTCAATTCCCAAGGATGCGTCGCCACGTACCTTACGGCCCGGGCAGCCAAGGACTTGTCGGGGCTCACCAAAGATCACAGACGCTGCGCCAGCCCCGTTGAAGGAGGAGAGGGTTCTGACTCCAAAATGGAAGAAACGGGGTCCAATTCACAGGCAGACCGCCTCAGAGATAGGAACTCATACAACCAACACAAGTCAGGCCAGCAACCCGGCAGCTGTCGCAAAGCAGAGACTCACCAGGGCCAAAGGCACTTACGGGGGCCCAACAACGGCATATCCGGGACGCCCACAGATGCGAGATCAGAGACGTGACGGCACAGGTAGAGCCACACCAAGGCACGCCAAGGCACGCTCCAGAAGACACAGAAACACAGGCAAAGAGCGGACCCCCCCTTTACCCAGACGAGTACACGAAGTTCCAGAGCGGCCAGGGACAGACGCACGTGCTCCAGGGCCTTGGAGGCAGAACGCCTGGCAGTTCTTCAGGCGGTCCTCTCCTATCAGACAGCACTCCGGGTTACAGAAGTTTTGTTCCCTTAGTGCCCAGGTTGCTGGGCATGCTTCTTCAGCGGAGGGAAGCGGTAGACCAGACACAGAGTGCTGGACCGCGGGGCAAACTTCACTGGGCAAGGGCACCAAGCTCCCGGGAAGGCTGCCGTGTTCCCATTCAGATGTAGGGTTTTGTTTTTGTTTTTTTTTGTTTTTTTTTTAGCTCTTTCAGGGACCTTGAGAGTGATGCCCCTGCGGATTTGCTGTGAAGGTGCTGCCAGTCAGGGCTTTGATCATGCCCCTGTCCACCACGTCCACGGGGCGGATGGGCTGGCATCTCGAGACTCACTGCCTCAACTTGGGTCAGGGACTGATGTCTCATGGTTAGTGGCTTTGTTTCAGCTTGTGCTGCCAAAGTCAGCCCTGCAGAGGCGGCTGGACAGGACACCCTCGTGCTCTCGTCTAGGTGGGAAAACGGAATTTGTCTTAGCGCGGATTTGTCTTAGAAGTCCTGGCTCCCTGTCTTCGGGTTGGGGACCCTGGCCCTGACTCCCTCGCCCTCCATGGACTCCGAACATCTGGGGCTCCCTGAACTCCAGAAGGATCCGCCCTCCACAGCCTCACCTTCTCTCTGGGCCGGGCCAGGCCGGGCTGGGGGCAGGGGGCGGGCCATGCTTCAACACCAGCCCAGTGCCCAGAGCGAGGTGGGAGGTGCCTAGGAGTGGGGGACCCTGTTCCTTCCTCCCCCCTAGGCTTCACATCCTCGGCAACAGCCTACCAAACGCCACAAGCGTAGAGGAATACGCGGCAGCCCCCGAAATGGCCCAGGCCGAGGACCCCTTAAGGCCATGCTCTACAACGGGAGTTGTCCCGCTCCCGCTGCTCAGCGAAGGTCCAGCACCTATGACAGTTTCAGCGGACCAGCACAAGCAGAGCCAGGTGCCAGCGTGCGGGTGCCCGTCGAGGATACCCCAGCATTTCCAGGTCAAGAGTCCAAGACGACCGGTCTCCCCTACACTCTCAGAGAGACGAGCCTTCCCTCCTGGAGCCTCAGGCACCTCCACCCACCCCGGAAGGGTCAAGGCTAAGTCATAGAGATCATCAACTGCACAGCCTGACACGGAACAGGCGATTTGCGCTGCACACTGAAAGGGACCAGAAGCACCCATGAGTTTGACTGCCAGACCCTCCTGGCTGAGGCTCGTGACGGGTACTCTGTACACGCCAGGTCTTTCCACGGACCTTCACACAGAAGTCTAAGCCCTCAGACGACGGACAGTGCCCTATGCTTTCGGAAGCCCCCTGTGCGCACACAAGATGTCAGCCAGGGGCGCATGCTCCCTGAGGTGATGGTGAGGACTAGGTGTCGCTCTTGGTGGCATTTCCCTTTTGGGGTCTTCACCGGATGGAGGGCATTGGGCTGATGCCTTAAGCCCGTGGAGAGAGAGGCATATCAGCCTCAGAGTCAGCACGGGACAGACACTGCACGGGACGGGCGGCTGTACTGGTCCTTGCGTTCAGCAATCCTCCCACCCCTCGCCCTCTCCTCTGTTTACCGTCTGGGGGACCCCAACCCAAGGCCCTAGGGAAGCAGGGAACGGGGGATCCTGGGGCAGCATGGGTTTGTCAGTATGTGAGCGTGTCGCCGGACACGTCAGTGAGCGGAGGTTGTGTGCGTGGGAGGGGAGGGGAGTGTGTGCGTGTCAGGACATCAGAGTGAGGGAACGACTGTGGGGGGGGGGCGGTGACTGGTTTGCCCCTGAGTGTGTGTGTCAGTATATGGGAGTGGCTAAAGGAGCCCATGTGGGCGGTGGGGGGGTGGTGGTCTTTGAAACCAAGGGAGTGTGTGTGTGCGTGCGCATTGCTCCCCTGCCTTTTGTACTTCCTCCCAGTCACTTGGGCCAGAATGAGAGTGTCACCTTTCCTACATTCCCACCTCCCTCTGTCCCCGCTCCAACAGTCCCTCCACAGGGACTCGCCCCCCGTCTCTCATGTTTTGTTTTTTTTGTTTTTTTTTTTTTTTCTGGGGCTGAGAGGATGACTGTGTCAGCAAGAGCCCGGGCCCCTTGTTAGACCAACGGAGACACTGGCGCCGGGGTTCAACAGAGTAATGAAACACTAGTCCCCGCCCCGTGCTGTGTGTAGTGGATGTGTCTGAGGACATCCACCAGGGAGCATCTCTGGAGGACCGTCATCGCCATCCGGCAAACCTGGGCACTGGACGTGCTCGGCCCGGGCGCGTCCCTCCCTTTCCTTGACCTCTGTCATTTCCCCAGGGAAGAGATGAGCCCCGTCAGCAGGCCTTTCGCTCTTTTCTCCTCTCCCTGCCCACACCCCCAACCCCAGCGGAAGGACCTCTGCCCCCTGGGATGCCGTCCCAGTGCGTGTGTGACCTAGACCTCTGGGCAAGCATACGGGCCCATCCCTTCCACGGACCCGGGATGCCCAGGCAGAGTACGAAGCACCGATGGGAACCCCGTGAGCTCAGGCACCCCACTGGCCCCTTTCCGTGGAGAGAAGCGTGCGCGATCATACGGACACCACCGCACATAAACACAGCAGACATCGTATTACTAGTTTTCAGTATTTTTCCAAGGAGGCCTCCGTCGGCCCTGCGTTTCACCCCGGCACCAGACTTCGGGTATTCCCCGTGCTGAGGAACCGGGCTGACCATACGGCTCCATCTGAAGGTTCTGACTGGTTCCGGTCAAGTGCGATGCTTCTGCGTCTTCATCCCAACGTCTTGAAGCTCCCTGGGAGGGACACATACACTGAGACACACGGGCACACGGGCACACGGGCACACAGGAGGAGGCCCGTGTGTAACCTCTGTGGGCCATACGTAAGGTTGCTTGAGGGTTTCAAGGCCCTCCCGGGCAAGGGTGGTCATCCTCCCCCGGCCCCCCGCCGACCCGGACTGCGATCGCCCTCCATTTCCTCCACCCACGTAGTAAACGTATCTGTGCACGCTGGCCAGTGTTCTCGGGGTGATTGTGGTGGGCACAGAACACTGCCCCCAGAGAGGAAGGGGACAACCGTGCTGATGAACACAGAAAAGTGACGGGGTGACGCGTGAGGCTTTACACCACGGTACCCAGGCACCTGTGCCACGGGTGGTGGGAGGCCCGTAGGTGGGCACAAGGGTGAGGTGGTGGCTAGTCGACCTGCGGGCAGGAGTCCAGGGCCAGGGAATGGCACTTCCCACAAGGGCAGCTGCCGAGCCGACGCTGCTTCTCCAGCTCTGCTCATTGATGCTGCCTGGCCCCGCCTACCTCAAGCTTCCCCAGGCAGAACCAGTTCGACACCGCCCTCCTGCAGTCTCCCTGTCTCACGGCGAGGCCCTTCTGACCTGGGGCCACCGCCTCTGAGTGTTCCCCAGAGCCTCCGTCTCTGCATTTGTGGAGCCCAGCTCCCACGGAGCCGCACGGAGCATTTTCAGCGCCCACGCCCTGGGCGTCTCACCTGCCCTCCTCTCAGTTCCCTCTGCTGGGGCCTTCTTCCTCACGTAGTACTGCAGGGGATTGGGCCACAGGTCGTCCATGATGATCTGGCAGGGGAAACGGGGCAGGGCTCAGATGCACATCCCAGTCCGCTGGGGAGCACAGCCAGGTTCATGAGCGCGGTTTGTCACAGGGACCCACCTCAGCTATCCTGCTGGACCCGGCAAAGCTGTGGTCAGAGAACCAGTTGAAGAAGTTAAGGCCGCTGTTGTGGTGTCTGCGCCTATAGGCCTCCCGTTCATAATTCCGGTGCCACTGGATGGGAGTGGAATGAGACGGCTCGTACCCTGCAGGAAGAAGGGTCCGTGCGAAGGCGCTGGATAATGCATCATGCTCAGCCCCGCCGCCTCCACCCGCTGCCGCCCATCCACGCAGAGGCCCCTTACCAGCAGCCCTGAGGACATACTCCTTCTCAACGACTTCGTTGCGGAAGTAGGAGTTCTCGCGAAAGAAGAGCAGGATCTTGCGGCCATCACGGGGAGACTCGAGTTCCCCCACCTGCCGGGCGGCAAAGTGAGGGAGAGGGCTGAATTCTCTGTCCAGCGGACCCTTCCCGTCCTGGCTGTGGGGAGGAGTCACTTCTGTTACCCGCTCCTCTCCCATCCCCCTGGCCGGCCTCCCTCTCCCGGGCCAGACCTTCAAATCCGTCATGGAGCCAAGTATGCCTTTATCTCGGCCACTGATCATGCCTGACATCTGCGGGTGGTTCACAAACTGCTTTGGGTCAAGGGCTCTCTGAGGGCTGGAGATGAGAGTGCTAGAACAACAGAGCAAGCCTGGACGGCAGGTGGGCCCTGCATCCCCTCTCCTCCCACTGGGACCCACTCCCTCCTCACGGCCTTAGTCAAGGCCCCCTGGGCCTGCGCACGGCCTGTTGCAGTAGGTACTTAGGTAGCGCACGGCCGGGCACTAACACAGAAACAGCTGTGCATCCTCGGAGACCTCCCTCCCAGCCCACGCCACCCCTCTCTGGCCCATCCTCCTGGGCTGATGGCTAGGCAGAACTGGCTCATTCCCAGACAGCCTCCCTTGGTGCCTCCGGCTGACCAGAGTGGGCGTTCACACCCCCCTCGCCTGCTGCATTATTCCCAGGGGAGCCTGAGCTTTGAGTGGAGCTGTTTTGCGTGAGGCGGCCCCGGGGCTATGCCTAATTCGGACCCGGACTTCTGCTCCTACTCCGCCGGCGGAGCTTCAGGGCCTCCTGCGACATCAAGGGCAACCTGCAGGCCCCACCAGGGACCCCCGCCCGGAACCAGGAATTCAAGGCTGTCGTGATCACATGTCGAGGCATGAGCCAGGCCACCACAATGCGGGCCCCCTGCCACAGGAGTCTCCTGCACTAGCCCCGCCACCCTGGGGTCCCTCCAGGAAGGTATCAAGGATACAGCCTTGGCCCAGAAGCCTTGGATGCCCCGGATGAGGGCGCTTCGGTGGTCCAGGTGATGCCGTCGCCTCTGCCAGAACCTGAGCTTGAGCCAAGAGTAGGCCCTGCTGGCGTCCTTGTTCACGGGCTCCAGCTCTGACTGCAGGGCCCGGAGGGCCCGGAGGGCCTGGAGCGGGGACCGGGGCGGACCTGCCTGTGCCCCTCGCTGTTCTTCCCCTTCCTGCTTCTCCTGCAGCTCCTGGGCTGCTTCCTCCTTCTGGCTCTCCTCCCTGGCCTCTTCCCTCTTGTCCTCCTCCTCCGCCTCCGCCTCGGCCTCCACGTCCTCAGCCACGTGCTCTTCAAAATCCTCCTCTTTGGCCTCCTCAGCCTTAGCCCCTTCCTCCACAGAATCCCCCCCAGGCTCCTCTGGGGGATTAAGTTGCTCATCCTCCTCCTCAGCCTCTTCCTCAACAGACTCTTCCTTGTCATCTTTCTCCCCTTCCTCCTTAACCTCCTCAGCCCCCCGCCCCTCCGCAGCCTCCTCCTCGTCTCCCTCCTCAGCCTCTTCAGGACATTCCACCACTTCATCCTCTGCGTCCTCCTTCCCCTCCTCCCGTTCCTCTCGACCCTCGTCCCCCTCGTCTGCCGCTGCCCCAAGGTCAGGCGCCGCCATTGCGCCCTCCACCAAGACCACCAATTCCGCCCCCAGGCGGGCCTCGCCTCCGGCCTGCCGGGCCTCGGCTTCCCGCACAGCCTCTGCCGCCACCGCCCCAGCCCCTACGGCCTGCAGCAGCCCCACTTCCCCCGTGGCACCCGGCTCCCGGATGGCGCCCGCCCCCTCACCGCACCCTTCCCGGACCAAGGTGGACCAGGATTCTGGGGCAGCCCCGTCTTCCCCGGACCCCGCCCCGCTCTCCATGTGGCCGTGGCCCTGAGCCCTGGCAGCGCTGGAGGGAAGGAGACGCACGCGAGAGCACGTGGCTCCCCACACAGCCCGGCAGCTAGTGCTCTGGCGCCCAGGAATGGCGGCGGACAGCCGCCTCCAGACAGCGGGTGTGAGCCCGGGGGACGCATGCGCACAAGGCCTTCGGGCAAGCGGGCGACGCCGCAGAGGCGGCAGAGGCACGCATGCGGCTTGGGCCACGTGAGCCCGCCCAAGCCACGCCCAGGATGATGGTCGTGCCCCGGGGCCAACCACTGACACCAGGCCGGGCAGGGCCTCCTCTGGCCCCACCCCTCACCCCCACAGGAGCCAGCCAGGGAGCCCAGCGGTACACCTGCTACGGTGTGGCCTCGGGCTCCAGAGTAGCCTCGGGGGTCCTTGCGCCCCCCCCAGGCCACCAACACCCCCATCCCGTGCCGGCCTTCACTACGCTCTCCGCCCGGTGTTTGAAGCTTGTCAAGGAGAAACGGTCCCTTGCCCTTCCCCAACACGGTCCTCGAAGACAGAAGACACCGTATGCACCCCCGGGAACCCTGGTCAGGCGTGCCGGGAAATCGTCAGCCCAGGCATCGCAGAATAGTGCCATTCCAGGAGACAGAGGCCCCGAAGCTGTCTGCGTCTTTGGAGGATGGGGGTTGGGAAGGGCGGCCGCCGCTCCCCCTAGTCCCTGTCCTGGGCTGCTCAGTACAAGCAGGACGGAGAGTGCTCCATCCATCCGTCCGCCTGTCCTTTCCTCATGCTCTCCGCTCCGTCTTCCCCTCTCTCGCTCTTTGTATTCAGGGGCTCTTTCTCTGCCCTCTCCCTGCCCACAGAGTCTCTGGAAGATCCAGGCTTCAGCAAGAAAGATGCAGAAGCCTCTCTGAGCATCTCTTCTCCCAGGAAGTAAAAGCCCTCGGCCCCTCTGCGACTTGCCGCCGGTCACGTGACCAGCAATAGGGACCCAGGCTGGGTGCCCCCCCAGACACTCAAACATTCACACACAGTCAAAGCACACGCCTCCGCATACGCACGCGACCCCAGCACAGGCATACACATACGGCCCCACCCCCAAAGAAACCATACACACGTGTGCCCAGGAAAACTCACACTCACGCTCTCACACACACACACCCAACCACATCCACGGCCTCTGGCACACAGGCATACACCATTGACCCCCACACATCTGAGCATGCGCGCGCGCATACACACACACACACACACACAGACACAGACGCACCCCTGAGGATACAGAAACGTGTAAGTAAAACACATACTCTGAGGCTTACAGGCACACACGTAGCCACGTAAGAGCGCGTGCACAAGTGCGCGCTCTTATGCAAGCACATGAAACACACTAGCCACACGCGCACACGCACACGCACACAAACACACACAACACACTGAGGCATGCAACCCTGCGCCACCTAACATCACAGCTAGGCTCGCAAGCACACACACCCTGAAACGACACGCAGAAGGTCTCCGGCACAGGCAGACACAGTTGAACCTGCCCTGAAGAAAAAAAATACACCTGTAGGCCTACTCCATCAAAACTCATCCACAGTCTGTGACACACAGGCATACACAACTGTCCCCCCACACACACACCCCTGAGGATACAGACACATGTGAGAAAAACACATGATCTCGGTGATACAGGAATGCACACTCACAGCTCCGACACATGCGCACACACACACTCATGCTCATACAAACCCACACGTGCTCCCTGCACACATCCTGGTACTGGCACAGAGGCATGCACCCTTATCTCACTAATGTACACAAAAGGGCACGTGTGAACACACAACCACAACACACATGAAAACTCTCCAGCACAACTGTATGCAAACAAGCCCCAGAGCAGCATACACAGACACACACACAAGCGCACGCGCGCATGTGCCTGCACGACCTCCAACAGCGATCACGCACTTCTGGTGACACCTATACACGCAGGTACGCACACAAACACACAATCACCCATGGGCCTGCAAGCACACAGACACGCAACGGACACTCGGGGGCACGCAAGGATTATGCACCCAGGGCACTCGCGTACAAGGTCTCTGGCACACAGCCATATACACGTAGCCCTGCAGGATCACACACCCAGCCGTGCCTGAAAAAGCGCACACACACACACACAATACACACACGCGTCACCTCACACACAGCCAAGCAGATTTCTGCACGCAGGTACACACACACACACACACACACGTGTGCTTAGAAGCACACAAACACGCACAACACACCCGGTCCCCTGCTCCGGCGCATGACCCTCGGTCGCACAAACACACAATCCTGCGCGTGTAAACCCACAATCGAACAAAAACGAAACAAACACCTACATACACGGGGTCCAGCACGGAGGCGTTCATGCTCACCACAAACTCACACATAGGTGCACGAGAAACTATACAATGCAACAGGCAAGCATAGGTGGCCGCACTCAGAGGCACATATGTGCACATGCCGACATGCACACGAAGCTTATATGAACACACCTGGGTCCTATGCGCGTGCAGTCACACGAGGCCTCGCTACACTCACCCATGGGTGTGCAAACACACGGACACAAGACACAAACACACACTGTCTCCAGGATGCAGGCATACACCCTTGTCACTCTCACACACACGGACACAGGAACACACATGCACAACGCCTAATCACACATGATGTCCTCCTGCACACATGTGAGCAAACTGGGCCACACATGTCCACACACACGTGCAGAAGGATAAACACACGGTCCCAAGCTCAGAGGAATACTCAGGTGGCACAAGGGTGCTTGATGTGCGCGCGTGCACGCATGCACGCGCACGCACACGCGCACACACACACACACTCACAAACGTGCACGTGCGCACGCGCGCTCGCAGAAACGACGGATACGCACGCAGACAGTCCCAAACCCGCTCCCCCACACGCAGCACACTCACGACGTCACACAGCCCACAGCGCACACCTGCCTTCCCTGAGACATCCTTGGAACTGTCTCCTGCGGGTGGGTGGTGTTATCAGCGGGAGGGTCGTGAGTCCACAGGGACCACGAGTGAGCGCCACCACCTTGGTCCTCCCGGGACCCTTGGTTTTGCGCTGGACCTGACCAGGCGCATGCGCGGGATCACATCACAGCCATGCAGGGCACACATCCAGGAGCAAGGGAGCTGGGCAAAGCTCTCCAAGCGAAGTGAATGTCGGGGTACGAGGAGCCACGGGGCCAATAGGGCCCTGCTTGGGCGGGAGCCTCCCCTGCCTGTGCCCCCTGCTCTAAAGAGCAAGGCTTCGCCAAGTGAGGTCTGCCTTTTCCCATCCTCCCCCCAGACCCTGCCTAGGAAGTGCGGGGGTCTCTCCGCAGGCCAAGCCCTGCCGCGCCCTGCCCCCATGCTACACATCACCCCCACACGTGGACTCCCACAGGATGGGGGTTGGAGGATCCCACCGGCCCGATTTCCTCCTTGCCATTTCCTGTGCCCCCGATATAAACTGACACACCGACACAAAGTGCCTCGTAACTTGCTTATGGCCCTCTCCCTGTCCCTGCAGGTATGTGCAGGATACACTCCAGACCTGCCCCTGGTGATCCTTTTCCTCGTCGCTGTCCCCCGTAGGCAGAGCAACACGCGGACGAGCCCATCCATGTCTCACAACGGTGGAGGCCTCCTCCACTTCTTCTTCGTGGTCAAACTCAGATGCTCTGCGATGTCCGTTTCCACAGAGCTGCCATGCCCCGACACATACACACAGGCAGACAGACAGACAGACAGACACACGCACGCACACGAAAATACACACAGAAATGTTAGCTCTTTGTGAAACTGTATGATGCCAAGGATAGCCAAGGCGGTGTTGAGAGCATGCCTCGTCCTTGTGGGATCCCTCTTCCTCCTCAGCGAGGGCTTCACGACCCATCCCCCAGATGGCCTAGTACCATCCCCAAGGATGGCCTGATGGGAGGACATGTGGGAGGACATGTGGTTCTCAGGAACGTGGAGGGAAGTCAGGGAATCGTGGCACAGGAGGGGATGGGACAAGGGAGCCCCACTCCCAAAGACAGGCAGGCCGTCCCCAACTGAATGAGTGGCAGGAGGACCCAGAGAGAGGGGCCGACCGTCACGGGTGACAGTTCGGAGGAATGGGGTGGAGAAGCCTTGCTTCTCCTGATTGACCAGGAACATTCTGGCTAACAGCCTGGCAGGCCTGATCTCCCCCAGGTGGACATACCCGCTGCCCCGGGGGCTGTGCCCTGACTTCCCACAGGCTCCCTTCCCTCACTGCAACCCGCGCCCAGAGCAAGCTGGGGCCCCGGCTCTTCTGAGTCTCGGTTGCCCTGCCGCTAAGCTGACAGTCCCTGGCACCTTCCTTCCACATTCAAGACCCAGCCCTCCATGGCTCCTCACCGACAGGTCCTCCTGTCAGCTCATTCCCATGGGCTGCCTTCCTGCCTCGGGTAGTACTGCAAGGGATTGGGCCACAGGTCCTCGATGATGATCTGGCACGCCAAAATGGGCAGGTGAGCACGGGGCCCAGGCCCCGGTCCCCGGCAGCCGGGGCTCCAGCATCACCGCTGCTGACGAAGGCTGCAGGGACCCCACCTCGGCAATCCTGTAGACCCTGGGCACCTGGGGTCAGACGACCAGTTAAAGTTCAGGCTGCTGGTGTCCTGCCTGCAGCTGGCAGCTCCACGTTCATAATCCCAGAACCAGTGGGCTGCAGTGCCACGAGTCGCAGGACGAGAAAATTTAAGGGAGGCTCTCCATGGCCATGGACCCACGCCGTCCCTCCCTCTCAACCTCCATCCTTTCTCCCTCCTGTGCCGAATCCCACCCCTGCCCCGAGTACCCTGCGTTCCCCCCTACGCGCTCCCAGTTCCCACCTGTCCGGCGGCCCTCCGCCAGCTCCCTTGAAGCTCAAGCCCACTCCTGCCGGCAACGCTAAGGTGATACTCCTTAACGATCATTTTGATCTGGAAGTAAGGGCTGCTCCCAGAGGAAAGCATCAACCAGCAGCGGTATGTGGGACGGCCCAGTTCCCCCACCTGCCCCGCCAAAGAAAGAGGAGGGGGAGGGGAAACGTGTCCTCTCGGTGTCCTGACTGAGTGCCTGGCCATGACTCGGAACAACTTTACCACGCGCCCTCCTGCTCATACCCCGCTGCCAACGCACCTCCGCCAGCCTAGGTCTCCAGGGCCAACCTCTAAATTGGTCAGGTAGCTGAGCATGTCTGTGTCCTGGCCGCCCGTCACGGCTGGTGTCTGGGGGGTGATTCAGGATCTGCCTTGGGTCGAGGAGCCTCGATGTCAGGGGCTCCGGAAAGAGAACCAGGATGGACCCAGCCCTTCCCGTCTGAGAGCAGGGGACCGAAACAGCAGGCACCGCCACCGCTTCCAACCTCCTTGGAAAGCGCTTGCCCTTTCATCCCACCCGTGCTCTACACTGGGGCATCGCTGGGCTTCGAGGACCAACAGGGCTGAGGCTGACAGGGCCCAACATGGGAAGGCCAAGGGCCTGCCTGCACTCCCTTCCTATGGCCCTCTGGCCTGTGCCCGGGGCCTGCTGTACCAGGGGGCAGTCACCACTTTGGAGGTCTGGATGTGCTGGGTCCCTGGATGATGGCCCTCCTTCCAGCCAGGTGAGAGCTCCGCTTCCGATTCATCCTGCGCTTGGGCCGCAAGTAGGCCCTGGAGGCTTGGGCATCCAGAGAGCGGAGCGCTTCCTGAACCACCTCCAGCGCGGCAAGTGCGGCCCCGGCTGGGTCGGGCCACGGCACTGGCTCTGCCTGCGGCAGTTCCTGGAGCCTCTCGTCCTGCTCTGCTTGCGCCGCCTCCTCGTCTTCCACCGACGCCACAGGCGATTTGCGCTGCACACTGAAAGGGACCAGAAGCACCCATGAGTTTGACTGCCAGACCCTCCTGGCTGAGGCTCGTGACGGGTACTCTGTACACGCCAGGTCTTTCCACGGACCTTCACACAGAAGTCTAAGCCCTCAGACGACGGACAGTGCCCTATGCTTTCGGAAGCCCCCTGTGCGCACACAAGACGTCAGCCAGGGGCGCATGCTCCCTGAGGTGATGGTGAGGACTAGGTGTCGCTCTTGGTGGCATTTCCCTTTTGGGGTCTTCACCGGATGGAGGGCATTGGGCTGATGCCTTAAGCCCGTGGAGAGAGAGGCATATCAGCCTCAGAGTCAGCACGGGACAGACACTGCATGGGACGAGCGGCTGTACTGGTCCTTGCGTTCAGCAATCCTCCCACCCCTCGCCCTCTCCTCTGTTTACCGTCTGGGGGACCCCAACCCAAGGCCCTAGGGAAGCAGGGAACTGGGGATCTTGGGGCAGCGTGGGTTTGTCAGTATGTGAGCGTGTCGCCGGACACGTCAGTGAGCGGAGGTTGTGTGCGTGGGAGGGGAGGGGAGCGTGTACGTGTCAGGATATCAGAGTGAGGGAACGACTGTGGGGGGGGGCGGTGACTGGTTTGCCCCTGAGTGTGTGTGTCAGTATATGGGAGTGGCTAAGGAGCCCGTGTGGGCGGTGGGGGGTGGTGGTCTTTGAAACCAAGGCGGTGTGTGTGAGCGCGCGCGTTGCTCCCCTGCCTTTTGTACTTCCTCCCAGCCACTTGGGCCATAATGAGAGTGTCACCTTTCCTACATTCCCACCTCCCTCTGTCCCCACTCCAACAGTCCCTCCACAGGGACTCGCCCCCCGTCTCTATTGTTTTGTTTTTTTTTTTTTTTTTTTTTTTTTTTTCTGGGGCTGAGAGGATGACTGTGTCAGCAAGAGCCCGGGCCCCTTGTTAGACCAACGGAGACACTGGCGCCGGGGTTCAACAGAGTAATGAAACACTAGTCCCCGCCCCGTGCTGTGTGTAGTGGATGTGTCTGAGGACATCCACCAGGGAGCATCTCTGGAGGACCGTCATCGCCATCCGGCAAACCTGGGCACTGGACGTGCTCGGCCCGGGCGCGTCCCCCCCTTTCCTTGACCTCTGTCATTTCCCCAGGGAAGAGATGAGCCCCGTCAGCAGGCCTTTCGCTCTTTTCTCCTCTCCCTGCCCACACCCCCAACCCCAGCGGAAGGACCTCTGCCCCCTGGGATGCCGTCCCAGTGAGTGTGTGACCTAGACCTCTGGGCAAGCATACGGGCCCATCCCTTCCACGGACCCGTGATGCACAGGCAGAGTACGAAGCACCGATGGGAACCCCGTGAGCTCAGGCACCCCACTGGCCCCTTTCCGTGGAGAGAAGCGTGCGCGATCATACGGACACCACCGCACATAAACACAGCAGACATCGTATTACTAGTTTTCAGTATTTTTCCAAGGAGGCCTCCGTCGGCCCTGCGTTTCACCCCGGCACCAGACTTCGGGTATTCCCCGTGCTGAGGAACCGGGCTGACCATACGGCTCCATCTGAAGGTTCTGACTGGTTCCGGTCAAGTGCGATGCTTCTGCGTCTTCATCCCAACGTCTTGAAGCTCCCTGGGAGGGACACATACACTGAGACACACGGGCACACGGGCACACGGGCACACAGGAGGAGGCCCGTGTGTAACCTCTGTGGGCCATACGTAAGGTTGCTTGAGGGTTTCAAGGCCCTCCCGGGCAAGGGTGGTCATCCTCCCCCGGCCCCCCGCCGACCCGGACTGCGATCGCCCTCCATTTCCTCCACCCACGTAGTAAACGTATCTGTGCACGCTGGCCAGTGTTCTCGGGGTGATTGTGGTGGGCACAGAACACTGCCCCCAGAGAGGAAGGGGACAACCGTGCTGATGAACACAGAAAAGTGACGGGGTGACGCGTGAGGCTTTACACCACGGTACCCAGGCACCTGTGCCACGGGTGGTGGGAGGCCCGTAGGTGGGCACAAGGGTGAGGTGGTGGCTAGTCGACCTGCGGGCAGGAGTCCAGGGCCAGGGAATGGCACTTCCCACAAGGGCAGCTGCCGAGCCGACGCTGCTTCTCCAGCTCTGCTCATTGATGCTGCCTGGCCCCGCCTACCTCAAGCTTCCCCAGGCAGAACCAGTTCGACACCGCCCTCCTGCAGTCTCCCTGTCTCACGGCGAGGCCCTTCTGACCTGGGGCCACCGCCTCTGAGTGTTCCCCAGAGCCTCCGTCTCTGCATTTGTGGAGCCCAGCTCCCACGGAGCCGCACGGAGCATTTTCAGCGCCCACGCCCTGGGCGTCTCACCTGCCCTCCTCTCAGTTCCCTCTGCTGGGGCCTTCTTCCTCACGTAGTACTGCAGGGGATTGGGCCACAGGTCGTCCATGATGATCTGGCAGGGGAAACGGGGCAGGGCTCAGATGCACATCCCAGTCCGCTGGGGAGCACAGCCAGGTTCATGAGCGCGGTTTGTCACAGGGACCCACCTCAGCTATCCTGCTGGACCCGGCAAAGCTGTGGTCAGAGAACCAGTTGAAGAAGTTAAGGCCGCTGTTGTGGTGTCTGCGCCTATAGGCCTCCCGTTCATAATTCCGGTGCCACTGGATGGGAGTGGAATGAGACGGCTCGTACCCTGCAGGAAGAAGGGTCCGTGCGAAGGCGCTGGATAATGCATCATGCTCAGCCCCGCCGCCTCCACCCGCTGCCGCCCATCCACGCAGAGGCCCCTTACCAGCAGCCCTGAGGACATACTCCTTCTCAACGACTTCGTTGCGGAAGTAGGAGTTCTCGCGAAAGAAGAGCAGGATCTTGCGGCCATCACGGGGAGACTCGAGTTCCCCCACCTGCCGGGCGGCAAAGTGAGGGAGAGGGCTGAATTCTCTGTCCAGCGGACCCTTCCCGTCCTGGCTTTGGGGAGGAGTCACTTCTGTTACCCGCTCCTCTCCCATCCCCCTGGCCGGCCTCCCTCTCCCGGGCCAGACCTTCAAATCCGTCATGGAGCCAAGTATGCCTTTATCTCGGCCACTGATCATGCCTGACATCTGCGGGTGGTTCACAAACTGCTTTGGGTCAAGGGCTCTCTGAGGGCTGGAGATGAGAGTGCTAGAACAACAGAGCAAGCCTGGACGGCAGGTGGGCCCTGCATCCCCTCTCCTCCCACTGGGACCCACTCCCTCCTCACGGCCTTAGTCAAGGCCCCCTGGGCCTGCGCACGGCCTGTTGCAGTAGGTACTTAGGTAGCGCACGGCCGGGCACTAACACAGAAACAGCTGTGCATCCTCGGAGACCTCCCTCCCAGCCCACGCCACCCCTCTCTGGCCCATCCTCCTGGGCTGATGGCTAGGCAGAACTGGCTCATTCCCAGACAGCCTCCCTTGGTGCCTCCGGCTGACCAGAGTGGGCGTTCACACCCCCGTCCCCTGCTGCATTATTCCCAGGGGAGCCTGAGCTTTGAGTGGAGCTGTTTTGCGTGAGGCGGCCCCGGGGCTATGCCTAATTCGGACCCGGACTTCTGCTCCTACTCCGCCGGCGGAGCTTCAGGGCCTCCTGCGACATCAAGGGCAACCTGCAGGCCCCACCAGGGACCCCCGCCCGGAACCAGGAATTCAAGGCTGTCGTGATCACATGTCGAGGCATGAGCCAGGCCACCACAATGCGGGCCCCCTGCCACAGGAGTCTCCTGCACTAGCCCCGCCACCCTGGGGTCCCTCCAGGAAGGTATCAAGGATACAGCCTTGGCCCAGAAGCCAGGGATGCCCCGGATGAGGGCGCTTCGGTGGTCCAGGTGATGCCGTCGCCTCTGCCAGAACCTGAGCTTGAGCCGAGAGTAGGCCCTGCTGGCGTCCTTGTTCACGGGCTCCAGCTCTGACTGCAGGGCC
Organism: Martes martes; assembly: GCF_963455335.1. Lineage (NCBI taxonomy): Eukaryota > Metazoa > Chordata > Mammalia > Carnivora > Mustelidae > Martes > Martes martes. The sequence continues at coordinate 15,918,912 of NC_137907.1, forward strand.
CGGAGGGCCCGGAGGGCCTGGAGCGGGGACCGGGGCGGACCTGCCTGTGCCCCTCGCTGTTCTTCCCCTTCCTGCTTCTCCTGCAGCTCCTGGGCTGCTTCCTCCTTCTGGCTCTCCTCCCTGGCCTCTTCCCTCTTGTCCTCCTCCTCCGCCTCCGCCTCGGCCTCCACGTCCTCAGCCACGTGCTCTTCAAAATCCTCCTCTTTGGCCTCCTCAGCCTTAGCCCCTTCCTCCACAGAATCCCCCCCAGGCTCCTCTGGGGGATTAAGTTGCTCATCCTCCTCCTCAGCCTCTTCCTCAACAGACTCTTCCTTGTCATCTTTCTCCCCTTCCTCCTTAACCTCCTCAGCCCCCCGCCCCTCCGCAGCCTCCTCCTCGTCTCCCTCCTCAGCCTCTTCAGGACATTCCACCACTTCATCCTCTGCGTCCTCCTTCCCCTCCTCCCGTTCCTCTCGACCCTCGTCCCCCTCGTCTGCCGCTGCCCCAAGGTCAGGCGCCGCCATTGCGCCCTCCACCAAGACCACCAATTCCGCCCCCAGGCGGGCCTCGCCTCCGGCCTGCCGGGCCTCGGCTTCCCGCACAGCCTCTGCCGCCACCGCCCCAGCCCCTACGGCCTGCAGCAGCCCCACTTCCCCCGTGGCACCCGGCTCCCGGATGGCGCCCGCCCCCTCACCGCACCCTTCCCGGACCAAGGTGGACCAGGATTCTGGGGCAGCCCCGTCTTCCCCGGACCCCGCCCCGCTCTCCATGTGGCCGTGGCCCTGAGCCCTGGCAGCGCTGGAGGGAAGGAGACGCACGCGAGAGCACGTGGCTCCCCACACAGCCCGGCAGCTAGTGCTCTGGCGCCCAGGAATGGCGGCGGACAGCCGCCTCCAGACAGCGGGTGTGAGCCCGGGGGACGCATGCGCACAAGGCCTTCGGGCAAGCGGGCGACGCCGCAGAGGCGGCAGAGGCACGCATGCGGCTTGGGCCACGTGAGCCCGCCCAAGCCACGCCCAGGATGATGGTCGTGCCCCGGGGCCAACCACTGACACCAGGCCGGGCAGGGCCTCCTCTGGCCCCACCCCTCACCCCCACAGGAGCCAGCCAGGGAGCCCAGCGGTACACCTGCTACGGTGTGGCCTCGGGCTCCAGAGTAGCCTCGGGGGTCCTTGCGCCCCCCCCAGGCCACCAACACCCCCATCCCGTGCCCGTCTTCACCACGCTCTCCGCCCGGTGTTTGAAGCTTGTCAAGGAGAAACGGTCCCTTGCCCTTCCCCAACACGGTCCTCGAAGACAGAAGACACCGTATGCACCCCCGGGAACCCTGGTCAGGCGTGCCGGGAAATCGTCAGCCCAGGCATCGCAGAATAGTGCCATTCCAGGAGACAGAGGCCCCGAAGCTGTCTGCGTCTTTGGAGGATGGGGGTTGGGAAGGGCGGCCGCAGCTCCCCCTAGTCCCTGTCCTGGGCTGCTCAGTACAAGCAGGACGGAGAGTGCTCCATCCATCCGTCCGCCTGTCCTTTCCTCATGCTCTCCGCTCCGTCTTCCCCTCTCTCGCTCTTTGTATTCAGGGGCTCTTTCTCTGCCCTCTCCCTGCCCACAGGGTCTCTGGAAGATCGAGGCTTCAGCAAGAAAGATGCAGAAGCCTCTCTGAGCAGCTCTTCTCCCAGGAAGTAAAAGCCCTCGGCCCCTCTGCGACTTGCCGCCGGTCACGTGACCAGCAATAGGGACCCAGGCTGGGTGCCCCCCCAGACACTCAAACATTCACACACAGTCAAAGCACACGCCTCCGCATACGCACGCGACCCCAGCACAGGCATACACATACGGCCCCACCCCCAAAGAAACCATACACACGTGTGCCCAGGAAAACTCACACTCACGCTCTCTCACACACACACACACCCAACCACATCCACGGCCTCTGGCACACAGGCATACACCATTGACCCCCACACATCTGAGCATGCGCGCGCGCATACACACACACACACACACACACACACAGACGCGCCCCTGAGGATACAGAAACGTGTAAGTAAAACACATACTCTGAGGCTTACAGGCACACACGTAGCCACGTAAGAGCGCGTGCACAAGTGCGCGCTCTTATGCAAGCACACGAAACACACTAGCCACACGCGCACACGCACACGCACACAAACACACACAACACACTGAGGCATGCAACCCTGCGCCACCTAACATCACAGCTAGGCTCGCAAGCACACGCACCCTGAAACGACACGCAGAAGGTCTCCGGCACAGGCAGACACAGTTGAACCTGCCCTGAAGAAAAAAAATACACCTGTAGGCCTACTCCATCAAAACTCATCCACAGTCTGTGACACACAGGCATACACAACTGTCCCCCCACACACACACCCCTGAGGATACAGACACATGTGAGAAAAACACATGATCTCGGTGATACAGGAATGCACACTCACAGCTCCGACACATGCGCACACACACACTCATGCTCATACAAACCCACACGTGCTCCCTGCACACATCCTGGTACTGGCACAGAGGCATGCACCCTTATCTCACTAATGTACACAAAAGGGCACGTGTGAACACACAACCACAACACACATGAAAACTCTCCAGCACAACTGTATGCAAACAAGCCCCAGAGCAGCATACACAGACACACACACAAGCGCACGCGCGCATGTGCCTGCACGACCTCCAACAGCGATCACGCACTTCTGGTGACACCTATACACGCAGGTACGCACACAAACACACAATCACCCATGGGCCTGCAAGCACACAGACACGCAACGGACACTCGGGGGCACGCAAGGATTATGCACCCAGGGCACTCGCGTACAAGGTCTCTGGCACACAGCCATATACACGTAGCCCTGCAGGATCACACACCCAGCCGTGCCTGAAAAAGCACACACACACACACACAATACACACACGCGTCACCTCACACACAGCCAAGCAGATTTCTGCACGCAGGTACACACACACACACACACACACACGTGTGCTTAGAAGCACACAAACACGCACAACACACCCGGTCCCCTGCTCCGGCGCATGACCCTCGGTCGCACAAACACACAATCCTGCGCGTGTAAACCCACAATCGAACAAAAACGAAACAAACACCTACATACACGGGGTCCAGCACGGAGGCGTTCATGCTCACCACAAACTCACACATAGGTGCACTTGAAACTATACAATGCAACAGGCAAGCATAGGTGGCCGCACTCAGAGGCACATATGTGCACATGCCGACATGCACACGAAGCTTATATGAACACACCTGGGTCCTATGCGCGTGCAGTCACACGAGGCCTCGCTACACTCACCCATGGGTGTGCAAACACACGGACACAAGACACAAACACACACTGTCTCCAGGATGCAGGCATACACCCTTGTCACTCTCACACACACGGACACAGGAACACACATGCACAACGCCTAATCACACATGATGTCCTCCTGCACACATGTGAGCAAACTGGGCCACACATGTCCACACACACGTGCAGAAGGATAAACACACGGTCCCAAGCTCAGAGGAATACTCAGGTGGCACAAGGGTGCTTGATGTGCGCGCGTGCACGCATGCACGCGCACGCGCACGCGCACACACACACACACACTCACAAACGTGCACGTGCGCACGCGCGCTCGCAGAAACGACGGATACGCACGCAGACAGGCCCAAACCCGCTCCCCCACACGCAGCACACTCACGACGTCACACAGCCCACAGCGCACACCTGCCTTCCCTGAGACATCCTTGGAACTGTCTCCTGCGGGTGGGTGGTGTTATCAGCGGGAGGGTCGTGAGTCCACAGGGACCACGAGTGAGCGCCACCACCTTGGTCCTCCCGGGACCCTTGGTTTTGCGCTGGACCTGACCAGGCGCATGCGCGGGATCACATCACAGCCATGCAGGGCACACATCCAGGAGCAAGGGAGCTGGGCAAAGCTCTCCAAGCGAAGTGAATGTCGGGGTACGAGGAGCCACGGGGCCAATAGGGCCCTGCTTGGGCGGGAGCCTCCCCTGCCTGTGCCCCCTGCTCTAAAGAGCAAGGCTTCGCCAAGTGAGGTCTGCCTTTTCCCATCCTCCCCCCAGACCCTGCCTAGGAAGTGCGGGGGTCTCTCCGCAGGCCAAGCCCTGCCGCGCCCTGCCCCCATGCTACACATCACCCCCACACGTGGACTCCCACAGGATGGGGGTTGGAGGATCCCACCGGCCCGATTTCCTCCTTGCCATTTCCTGTGCCCCCGATATAAACTGACACACCGACACAAAGTGCCTCGTAACTTGCTTATGGCCCTCTCCCTGTCCCTGCAGGTATGTGCAGGATACACTCCAGACCTGCCCCTGGTGATCCTTTTCCTCGTCGCTGTCCCCCGTAGGCAGAGCAACACGCGGACGAGCCCATCCATGTCTCACAACGGTGGAGGCCTCCTCCACTTCTTCTTCGTGGTCAAACTCAGATGCTCTGCGATGTCCGTTTCCACAGAGCTGCCATGCCCCGACACATACACACAGGCAGACAGACAGACAGACAGACACACGCACGCACACGAAAATACACACAGAAATGTTAGCTCTTTGTGAAACTGTATGATGCCAAGGATAGCCAAGGCGGTGTTGAGAGCATGCCTCGTCCTTGTGGGATCCCTCTTCCTCCTCAGCGAGGGCTTCACGACCCATCCCCCAGATGGCCTAGTACCATCCCCAAGGATGGCCTGATGGGAGGACATGTGGGAGGACATGTGGTTCTCAGGAACGTGGAGGGAAGTCAGGGAATCGTGGCACAGGAGGGGATGGGACAAGGGAGCCCCACTCCCAAAGACAGGCAGGCCGTCCCCAACTGAATGAGTGGCAGGAGGACCCAGAGAGAGGGGCCGACCGTCACGGGTGACAGTTCGGAGGAATGGGGTGGAGAAGCCTTGCTTCTCCTGATTGACCAGGAACATTCTGGCTAACAGCCTGGCAGGCCTGATCTCCCCCAGGTGGACATACCCGCTGCCCCGGGGGCTGTGCCCTGACTTCCCACAGGCTCCCTTCCCTCACTGCAACCCGCGCCCAGAGCAAGCTGGGGCCCCGGCTCTTCTGAGTCTCGGTTGCCCTGCCGCTAAGCTGACAGTCCCTGGCACCTTCCTTCCACATTCAAGACCCAGCCCTCCATGGCTCCTCACCGACAGGTCCTCCTGTCAGCTCATTCCCATGGGCTGCCTTCCTGCCTCGGGTAGTACTGCAAGGGATTGGGCCACAGGTCCTCGATGATGATCTGGCACGCCAAAATGGGCAGGTGAGCACGGGGCCCAGGCCCCGGTCCCCGGCAGCCGGGGCTCCAGCATCACCGCTGCTGACGAAGGCTGCAGGGACCCCACCTCGGCAATCCTGTAGACCCTGGGCACCTGGGGTCAGACGACCAGTTAAAGTTCAGGCTGCTGGTGTCCTGCCTGCAGCTGGCAGCTCCACGTTCATAATCCCAGAACCAGTGGGCTGCAGTGCCACGAGTCGCAGGACGAGAAAATTTAAGGGAGGCTCTCCATGGCCATGGACCCACGCCGTCCCTCCCTCTCAACCTCCATCCTTTCTCCCTCCTGTGCCGAATCCCACCCCTGCCCCGAGTACCCTGCGTTCCCCCCTACGCGCTCCCAGTTCCCACCTGTCCGGCGGCCCTCCGCCAGCTCCCTTGAAGCTCAAGCCCACTCCTGCCGGCAACGCTAAGGTGATACTCCTTAACGATCATTTTGATCTGGAAGTAAGGGCTGCTCCCAGAGGAAAGCATCAACCAGCAGCGGTATGTGGGACGGCCCAGTTCCCCCACCTGCCCCGCCAAAGAAAGAGGAGGGGGAGGGGAAACGTGTCCTCTCGGTGTCCTGACTGAGTGCCTGGCCATGACTCGGAACAACTTTACCACGCGCCCTCCTGCTCATACCCCGCTGCCAACGCACCTCCGCCAGCCTAGGTCTCCAGGGCCAACCTCTAAATTGGTCAGGTAGCTGAGCATGTCTGTGTCCTGGCCGCCCGTCACGGCTGGTGTCTGGGGGGTGATTCAGGATCTGCCTTGGGTCGAGGAGCCTCGATGTCAGGGGCTCCGGAAAGAGAACCAGGATGGACCCAGCCCTTCCCGTCTGAGAGCAGGGGACCGAAACAGCAGGCACCGCCACCGCTTCCAACCTCCTTGGAAAGCGCTTGCCCTTTCATCCCACCCGTGCTCTACACTGGGGCATCGCTGGGCTTCGAGGACCAACAGGGCTGAGGCTGACAGGGCCCAACATGGGAAGGCCAAGGGCCTGCCTGCACTCCCTTCCTATGGCCCTCTGGCCTGTGCCCGGGGCCTGCTGTACCAGGGGGCAGTCACCACTTTGGAGGTCTGGATGTGCTGGGTCCCTGGATGATGGCCCTCCTTCCAGCCAGGTGAGAGCTCCGCTTCCGATTCATCCTGCGCTTGGGCCGCAAGTAGGCCCTGGAGGCTTGGGCATCCAGAGAGCGGAGCGCTTCCTGAACCACCTCCAGCGCGGCAAGTGCGGCCCCGGCTGGGTCGGGCCACGGCACTGGCTCTGCCTGCGGCAGTTCCTGGAGCCTCTCGTCCTGCTCTGCTTGCGCCGCCTCCTCGTCTTCCACCGACGCCACAGGCGATTTGCGCTGCACACTGAAAGGGACCAGAAGCACCCATGAGTTTGACTGCCAGACCCTCCTGGCTGAGGCTCGTGACGGGTACTCTGTACACGCCAGGTCTTTCCACGGACCTTCACACAGAAGTCTAAGCCCTCAGACGACGGACAGTGCCCTATGCTTTCGGAAGCCCCCTGTGCGCACACAAGACATCAGCCAGGGGCGCATGCTCCCTGAGGTGATGGTGAGGACTAGGTGTCGCTCTTGGTGGCATTTCCCTTTTGGGGTCTTCACCGGATGGAGGGCATTGGGCTGATGCCTTAAGCCCGTGGAGAGAGAGGCATATCAGCCTCAGAGTCAGCACGGGACAGACACTGCATGGGACGAGCGGCTGTACTGGTCCTTGCGTTCAGCAATCCTCCCACCCCTCGCCCTCTCCTCTGTTTACCGTCTGGGGGACCCCAACCCAAGGCCCTAGGGAAGCAGGGAACTGGGGATCTTGGGGCAGCGTGGGTTTGTCAGTATGTGAGCGTGTCGCCGGACACGTCAGTGAGCGGAGGTTGTGTGCGTGGGAGGGGAGGGGAGCGTGTACGTGTCAGGACATCAGAGTGAGGGAACGACTGTGGGGGGGGGCGGTGACTGGTTTGCCCCTGAGTGTGTGTGTCAGTATATGGGAGTGGCTAAGGAGCCCGTGTGGGCGGTGGGGGGTGGTGGTCTTTGAAACCAAGGCGGTGTGTGTGAGCGCGCGCGTTGCTCCCCTGCCTTTTGTACTTCCTCCCAGCCACTTGGGCCATAATGAGAGTGTCACCTTTCCTACATTCCCACCTCCCTCTGTCCCCACTCCAACAGTCCCTCCACAGGGACTCGCCCCCCGTCTCTATTGTTTTGTTTTTTTTTGTTTTTTTTTTTTTTTTTTCTGGGGCTGAGAGGATGACTGTGTCAGCAAGAGCCCGGGCCCCTTGTTAGACCAACGGAGACACTGGCGCCGGGGTTCAACAGAGTAATGAAACACTAGTCCCCGCCCCGTGCTGTGTGTAGTGGATGTGTCTGAGGACATCCACCAGGGAGCATCTCTGGAGGACCGTCATCGCCATCCGGCAAACCTGGGCACTGGACGTGCTCGGCCCGGGCGCGTCCCTCCCTTTCCTTGACCTCTGTCATTTCCCCAGGGAAGAGATGAGCCCCGTCAGCAGGCCTTTCGCTCTTTTCTCCTCTCCCTGCCCACACCCCCAACCCCAGCGGAAGGACCTCTGCCCCCTGGGATGCCGTCCCAGTGAGTGTGTGACCTAGACCTCTGGGCAAGCATACGGGCCCATCCCTTCCACGGACCCGTGATGCACAGGCAGAGTACGAAGCACCGATGGGAACCCCGTGAGCTCAGGCACCCCACTGGCCCCTTTCCGTGGAGAGAAGCGTGCGCGATCATACGGACACCACCGCACATAAACACAGCAGACATCGTATTACTAGTTTTCAGTATTTTTCCAAGGAGGCCTCCGTCGGCCCTGCGTTTCACCCCGGCACCAGACTTCGGGTATTCCCCGTGCTGAGGAACCGGGCTGACCATACGGCTCCATCTGAAGGTTCTGACTGGTTCCGGTCAAGTGCGATGCTTCTGCGTCTTCATCCCAACGTCTTGAAGCTCCCTGGGAGGGACACATACACTGAGACACACGGGCACACGGGCACACGGGCACACAGGAGGAGGCCCGTGTGTAACCTCTGTGGGCCATACGTAAGGTTGCTTGAGGGTTTCAAGGCCCTCCCGGGCAAGGGTGGTCATCCTCCCCCGGCCCCCCGCCGACCCGGACTGCGATCGCCCTCCATTTCCTCCACCCACGTAGTAAACGTATCTGTGCACGCTGGCCAGTGTTCTCGGGGTGATTGTGGTGGGCACAGAACACTGCCCCCAGAGAGGAAGGGGACAACCGTGCTGATGAACACAGAAAAGTGACGGGGTGACGCGTGAGGCTTTACACCACGGTACCCAGGCACCTGTGCCACGGGTGGTGGGAGGCCCGTAGGTGGGCACAAGGGTGAGGTGGTGGCTAGTCGACCTGCGGGCAGGAGTCCAGGGCCAGGGAATGGCACTTCCCACAAGGGCAGCTGCCGAGCCGACGCTGCTTCTCCAGCTCTGCTCATTGATGCTGCCTGGCCCCGCCTACCTCAAGCTTCCCCAGGCAGAACCAGTTCGACACCGCCCTCCTGCAGTCTCCCTGTCTCACGGCGAGGCCCTTCTGACCTGGGGCCACCGCCTCTGAGTGTTCCCCAGAGCCTCCGTCTCTGCATTTGTGGAGCCCAGCTCCCACGGAGCCGCACGGAGCATTTTCAGCGCCCACGCCCTGGGCGTCTCACCTGCCCTCCTCTCAGTTCCCTCTGCTGGGGCCTTCTTCCTCACGTAGTACTGCAGGGGATTGGGCCACAGGTCGTCCATGATGATCTGGCAGGGGAAACGGGGCAGGGCTCAGATGCACATCCCAGTCCGCTGGGGAGCACAGCCAGGTTCATGAGCGCGGTTTGTCACAGGGACCCACCTCAGCTATCCTGCTGGACCCGGCAAAGCTGTGGTCAGAGAACCAGTTGAAGAAGTTAAGGCCGCTGTTGTGGTGTCTGCGCCTATAGGCCTCCCGTTCATAATTCCGGTGCCACTGGATGGGAGTGGAATGAGACGGCTCGTACCCTGCAGGAAGAAGGGTCCGTGCGAAGGCGCTGGATAATGCATCATGCTCAGCCCCGCCGCCTCCACCCGCTGCCGCCCATCCACGCAGAGGCCCCTTACCAGCAGCCCTGAGGACATACTCCTTCTCAACGACTTCGTTGCGGAAGTAGGAGTTCTCGCGAAAGAAGAGCAGGATCTTGCGGCCATCACGGGGAGACTCGAGTTCCCCCACCTGCCGGGCGGCAAAGTGAGGGAGAGGGCTGAATTCTCTGTCCAGCGGACCCTTCCCGTCCTGGCTTTGGGGAGGAGTCACTTCTGTTACCCGCTCCTCTCCCATCCCCCTGGCCGGCCTCCCTCTCCCGGGCCAGACCTTCAAATCCGTCATGGAGCCAAGTATGCCTTTATCTCGGCCACTGATCATGCCTGACATCTGCGGGTGGTTCACAAACTGCTTTGGGTCAAGGGCTCTCTGAGGGCTGGAGATGAGAGTGCTAGAACAACAGAGCAAGCCTGGACGGCAGGTGGGCCCTGCATCCCCTCTCCTCCCACTGGGACCCACTCCCTCCTCACGGCCTTAGTCAAGGCCCCCTGGGCCTGCGCACGGCCTGTTGCAGTAGGTACTTAGGTAGCGCACGGCCGGGCACTAACACAGAAACAGCTGTGCATCCTCGGAGACCTCCCTCCCAGCCCACGCCACCCCTCTCTGGCCCATCCTCCTGGGCTGATGGCTAGGCAGAACTGGCTCATTCCCAGACAGCCTCCCTTGGTGCCTCCGGCTGACCAGAGTGGGCGTTCACACCCCCGTCCCCTGCTGCATTATTCCCAGGGGAGCCTGAGCTTTGAGTGGAGCTGTTTTGCGTGAGGCGGCCCCGGGGCTATGCCTAATTCGGACCCGGACTTCTGCTCCTACTCCGCCGGCGGAGCTTCAGGGCCTCCTGCGACATCAAGGGCAACCTGCAGGCCCCACCAGGGACCCCCGCCCGGAACCAGGAATTCAAGGCTGTCGTGATCACATGTCGAGGCATGAGCCAGGCCACCACAATGCGGGCCCCCTGCCACAGGAGTCTCCTGCACTAGCCCCGCCACCCTGGGGTCCCTCCAGGAAGGTATCAAGGATACAGCCTTGGCCCAGAAGCCAGGGATGCCCCGGATGAGGGCGCTTCGGTGGTCCAGGTGATGCCGTCGCCTCTGCCAGAACCTGAGCTTGAGCCGAGAGTAGGCCCTGCTGGCGTCCTTGTTCACGGGCTCCAGCTCTGACTGCAGGGCCCGGAGGGCCCGGAGGGCCTGGAGCGGGGACCGGGGCGGACCTGCCTGTGCCCCTCGCTGTTCTTCCCCTTCCTGCTTCTCCTGCAGCTCCTGGGCTGCTTCCTCCTTCTGGCTCTCCTCCCTGGCCTCTTCCCTCTTGTCCTCCTCCTCCGCCTCCGCCTCGGCCTCCACGTCCTCAGCCACGTGCTCTTCAAAATCCTCCTCTTTGGCCTCCTCAGCCTTAGCCCCTTCCTCCACAGAATCCCCCCCAGGCTCCTCTGGGGGATTAAGTTGCTCATCCTCCTCCTCAGCCTCTTCCTCAACAGACTCTTCCTTGTCATCTTTCTCCCCTTCCTCCTTAACCTCCTCAGCCCCCCGCCCCTCCGCAGCCTCCTCCTCGTCTCCCTCCTCAGCCTCTTCAGGACATTCCACCACTTCATCCTCTGCGTCCTCCTTCCCCTCCTCCCGTTCCTCTCGACCCTCGTCCCCCTCGTCTGCCGCTGCCCCAAGGTCAGGCGCCGCCATTGCGCCCTCCACCAAGACCACCAATTCCGCCCCCAGGCGGGCCTCGCCTCCGGCCTGCCGGGCCTCGGCTTCCCGCACAGCCTCTGCCGCCACCGCCCCAGCCCCTACGGCCTGCAGCAGCCCCACTTCCCCCGTGGCACCCGGCTCCCGGATGGCGCCCGCCCCCTCACCGCACCCTTCCCGGACCAAGGTGGACCAGGATTCTGGGGCAGCCCCGTCTTCCCCGGACCCCGCCCCGCTCTCCATGTGGCCGTGGCCCTGAGCCCTGGCAGCGCTGGAGGGAAGGAGACGCACGCGAGAGCACGTGGCTCCCCACACAGCCCGGCAGCTAGTGCTCTGGCGCCCAGGAATGGCGGCGGACAGCCGCCTCCAGACAGCGGGTGTGAGCCCGGGGGACGCATGCGCACAAGGCCTTCGGGCAAGCGGGCGACGCCGCAGAGGCGGCAGAGGCACGCATGCGGCTTGGGCCACGTGAGCCCGCCCAAGCCACGCCCAGGATGATGGTCGTGCCCCGGGGCCAACCACTGACACCAGGCCGGGCAGGGCCTCCTCTGGCCCCACCCCTCACCCCCACAGGAGCCAGCCAGGGAGCCCAGCGGTACACCTGCTACGGTGTGGCCTCGGGCTCCAGAGTAGCCTCGGGGGTCCTTGCGCCCCCCCCAGGCCACCAACACCCCCATCCCGTGCCCGTCTTCACCACGCTCTCCGCCCGGTGTTTGAAGCTTGTCAAGGAGAAACGGTCCCTTGCCCTTCCCCAACACGGTCCTCGAAGACAGAAGACACCGTATGCACCCCCGGGAACCCTGGTCAGGCGTGCCGGGAAATCGTCAGCCCAGGCATCGCAGAATAGTGCCATTCCAGGAGACAGAGGCCCCGAAGCTGTCTGCGTCTTTGGAGGATGGGGGTTGGGAAGGGCGGCCGCAGCTCCCCCTAGTCCCTGTCCTGGGCTGCTCAGTACAAGCAGGACGGAGAGTGCTCCATCCATCCGTCCGCCTGTCCTTTCCTCATGCTCTCCGCTCCGTCTTCCCCTCTCTCGCTCTTTGTATTCAGGGGCTCTTTCTCTGCCCTCTCCCTGCCCACAGGGTCTCTGGAAGATCGAGGCTTCAGCAAGAAAGATGCAGAAGCCTCTCCGAGCAGCTCTTCTCCCAGGAAGTAAAAGCCCTCGGCCCCTCTGCGACTTGCCGCCGGTCACGTGACCAGCAATAGGGACCCAGGCTGGGTGCCCCCCCAGACACTCAAACATTCACACACAGTCAAAGCACACGCCTCCGCATACGCACGCGACCCCAGCACAGGCATACACATACGGCCCCACCCCCAAAGAAACCATACACACGTGTGCCCAGGAAAACTCACACTCACGCTCTCTCACACACACACACACCCAACCACATCCACGGCCTCTGGCACACAGGCATACACCATTGACCCCCACACATCTGAGCATGCGCGCGCGCATACACACACACACACACACACACACACAGACGCGCCCCTGAGGATACAGAAACGTGTAAGTAAAACACATACTCTGAGGCTTACAGGCACACACGTAGCCACGTAAGAGCGCGTGCACAAGTGCGCGCTCTTATGCAAGCACACGAAACACACTAGCCACACGCGCACACGCACACGCACACAAACACACACAACACACTGAGGCATGCAACCCTGCGCCACCTAACATCACAGCTAGGCTCGCAAGCACACGCACCCTGAAACGACACGCAGAAGGTCTCCGGCACAGGCAGACACAGTTGAACCTGCCCTGAAGAAAAAAAATACACCTGTAGGCCTACTCCATCAAAACTCATCCACAGTCTGTGACACACAGGCATACACAACTGTCCCCCCACACACACACCCCTGAGGATACAGACACATGTGAGAAAAACACATGATCTCGGTGATACAGGAATGCACACTCACAGCTCCGACACATGCGCACACACACACTCATGCTCATACAAACCCACACGTGCTCCCTGCACACATCCTGGTACTGGCACAGAGGCATGCACCCTTATCTCACTAATGTACACAAAAGGGCACGTGTGAACACACAACCACAACACACATGAAAACTCTCCAGCACAACTGTATGCAAACAAGCCCCAGAGCAGCATACACAGACACACACACAAGCGCACGCGCGCATGTGCCTGCACGACCTCCAACAGCGATCACGCACTTCTGGTGACACCTATACACGCAGGTACGCACACAAACACACAATCACCCATGGGCCTGCAAGCACACAGACACGCAACGGACACTCGGGGGCACGCAAGGATTATGCACCCAGGGCACTCGCGTACAAGGTCTCTGGCACACAGCCATATACACGTAGCCCTGCAGGATCACACACCCAGCCGTGCCTGAAAAAGCACACACACACACACACAATACACACACGCGTCACCTCACACACAGCCAAGCAGATTTCTGCACGCAGGTACACACACACACACACACACACACGTGTGCTTAGAAGCACACAAACACGCACAACACACCCGGTCCCCTGCTCCGGCGCATGACCCTCGGTCGCACAAACACACAATCCTGCGCGTGTAAACCCACAATCGAACAAAAACGAAACAAACACCTACATACACGGGGTCCAGCACGGAGGCGTTCATGCTCACCACAAACTCACACATAGGTGCACTTGAAACTATACAATGCAACAGGCAAGCATAGGTGGCCGCACTCAGAGGCACATATGTGCACATGCCGACATGCACACGAAGCTTATATGAACACACCTGGGTCCTATGCGCGTGCAGTCACACGAGGCCTCGCTACACTCACCCATGGGTGTGCAAACACACGGACACAAGACACAAACACACACTGTCTCCAGGATGCAGGCATACACCCTTGTCACTCTCACACACACGGACACAGGAACACACATGCACAACGCCTAATCACACATGATGTCCTCCTGCACACATGTGAGCAAACTGGGCCACACATGTCCACACACACGTGCAGAAGGATAAACACACGGTCCCAAGCTCAGAGGAATACTCAGGTGGCACAAGGGTGCTTGATGTGCGCGCGTGCACGCATGCACGCGCACGCGCACGCGCACACACACACACACTCAAAAACGTGCACGTGCGCACGCGCGCTCGCAGAAACGACGGATACGCACGCAGACAGGCCCAAACCCGCTCCCCCACACGCAGCACACTCACGACGTCACACAGCCCACAGCGCACACCTGCCTTCCCTGAGACATCCTTGGAACTGTCTCCTGCGGGTGGGTGGTGTTATCAGCGGGAGGGTCGTGAGTCCACAGGGACCACGAGTGAGCGCCACCACCTTGGTCCTCCCGGGACCCTTGGTTTTGCGCTGGACCTGACCAGGCGCATGCGCGGGATCACATCACAGCCATGCAGGGCACACATCCAGGAGCAAGGGAGCTGGGCAAAGCTCTCCAAGCGAAGTGAATGTCGGGGTACGAGGAGCCACGGGGCCAATAGGGCCCTGCTTGGGCGGGAGCCTCCCCTGCCTGTGCCCCCTGCTCTAAAGAGCAAGGCTTCGCCAAGTGAGGTCTGCCTTTTCCCATCCTCCCCCCAGACCCTGCCTAGGAAGTGCGGGGGTCTCTCCGCAGGCCAAGCCCTGCCGCGCCCTGCCCCCATGCTACACATCACCCCCACACGTGGACTCCCACAGGATGGGGGTTGGAGGATCCCACCGGCCCGATTTCCTCCTTGCCATTTCCTGTGCCCCCGATATAAACTGACACACCGACACAAAGTGCCTCGTAACTTGCTTATGGCCCTCTCCCTGTCCCTGCAGGTATGTGCAGGATACACTCCAGACCTGCCCCTGGTGATCCTTTTCCTCGTCGCTGTCCCCCGTAGGCAGAGCAACACGCGGACGAGCCCATCCATGTCTCACAACGGTGGAGGCCTCCTCCACTTCTTCTTCGTGGTCAAACTCAGATGCTCTGCGATGTCCGTTTCCACAGAGCTGCCATGCCCCGACACATACACACAGGCAGACAGACAGACAGACAGACACACGCACGCACACGAAAATACACACAGAAATGTTAGCTCTTTGTGAAACTGTATGATGCCAAGGATAGCCAAGGCGGTGTTGAGAGCATGCCTCGTCCTTGTGGGATCCCTCTTCCTCCTCAGCGAGGGCTTCACGACCCATCCCCCAGATGGCCTAGTACCATCCCCAAGGATGGCCTGATGGGAGGACATGTGGGAGGACATGTGGTTCTCAGGAACGTGGAGGGAAGTCAGGGAATCGTGGCACAGGAGGGGATGGGACAAGGGAGCCCCACTCCCAAAGACAGGCAGGCCGTCCCCAACTGAATGAGTGGCAGGAGGACCCAGAGAGAGGGGCCGACCGTCACGGGTGACAGTTCGGAGGAATGGGGTGGAGAAGCCTTGCTTCTCCTGATTGACCAGGAACATTCTGGCTAACAGCCTGGCAGGCCTGATCTCCCCCAGGTGGACATACCCGCTGCCCCGGGGGCTGTGCCCTGACTTCCCACAGGCTCCCTTCCCTCACTGCAACCCGCGCCCAGAGCAAGCTGGGGCCCCGGCTCTTCTGAGTCTCGGTTGCCCTGCCGCTAAGCTGACAGTCCCTGGCACCTTCCTTCCACATTCGAGACCCAGCCCTCCATGGCTCCTCACCGACAGGTCCTCCTGTCAGCTCATTCCCATGGGCTGCCTTCCTGCCTCGGGTAGTACTGCAAGGGATTGGGCCACAGGTCCTCGATGATGATCTGGCACGCCAAAATGGGCAGGTGAGCACGGGGCCCAGGCCCCGGTCCCCGGCAGCCGGGGCTCCAGCATCACCGCTGCTGACGAAGGCTGCAGGGACCCCACCTCGGCAATCCTGTAGACCCTGGGCACCTGGGGTCAGACGACCAGTTAAAGTTCAGGCTGCTGGTGTCCTGCCTGCAGCTGGCAGCTCCACGTTCATAATCCCAGAACCAGTGGGCTGCAGTGCCACGAGTCGCAGGACGAGAAAATTTAAGGGAGGCTCTCCATGGCCATGGACCCACGCCGTCCCTCCCTCTCAACCTCCATCCTTTCTCCCTCCTGTGCCGAATCCCACCCCTGCCCCGAGTACCCTGCGTTCCCCCCTACGCGCTCCCAGTTCCCACCTGTCCGGCGGCCCTCCGCCAGCTCCCTTGAAGCTCAAGCCCACTCCTGCCGGCAACGCTAAGGTGATACTCCTTAACGATCATTTTGATCTGGAAGTAAGGGCTGCTCCCAGAGGAAAGCATCAACCAGCAGCGGTATGTGGGACGGCCCAGTTCCCCCACCTGCCCCGCCAAAGAAAGAGGAGGGGGAGGGGAAACGTGTCCTCTCGGTGTCCTGACTGAGTGCCTGGCCATGACTTGGAACAACTTTACCACGCGCCCTCCTGCTCATACCCCGCTGCCAACGCACCTCCGCCAGCCTAGGTCTCCAGGGCCAACCTCTAAATTGGTCAGGTAGCTGAGCATGTCTGTGTCCTGGCCGCCCGTCACGGCTGGTGTCTGGGGGGTGATTCAGGATCTGCCTTGGGTCGAGGAGCCTCGATGTCAGGGGCTCCGGAAAGAGAACCAGGATGGACCCAGCCCTTCCCGTCTGAGAGCAGGGGACCGAAACAGCAGGCACCGCCACCGCTTCCAACCTCCTTGGAAAGCGCTTGCCCTTTCATCCCACCCGTGCTCTACACTGGGGCATCGCTGGGCTTCGAGGACCAACAGGGCTGAGGCTGACAGGGCCCAACATGGGAAGGCCAAGGGCCTGCCTGCACTCCCTTCCTATGGCCCTCTGGCCTGTGCCCGGGGCCTGCTGTACCAGGGGGCAGTCACCACTTTGGAGGTCTGGATGTGCTGGGTCCCTGGATGATGGCCCTCCTTCCAGCCAGGTGAGAGCTCCGCTTCCGATTCATCCTGCGCTTGGGCCGCAAGTAGGCCCTGGAGGCTTGGGCATCCAGAGAGCGGAGCGCTTCCTGAACCACCTCCAGCGCGGCAAGTGCGGCCCCGGCTGGGTCGGGCCACGGCACTGGCTCTGCCTGCGGCAGTTCCTGGAGCCTCTCGTCCTGCTCTGCTTGCGCCGCCTCCTCGTCTTCCACCGACGCCACAGGCGATTTGCGCTGCACACTGAAAGGGACCAGAAGCACCCATGAGTTTGACTGCCAGACCCTCCTGGCTGAGGCTCGTGACGGGTACTCTGTACACGCCAGGTCTTTCCACGGACCTTCACACAGAAGTCTAAGCCCTCAGACGACGGACAGTGCCCTATGCTTTCGGAAGCCCCCTGTGCGCACACAAGACGTCAGCCAGGGGCGCATGCTCCCTGAGGTGATGGTGAGGACTAGGTGTCGCTCTTGGTGGCATTTCCCTTTTGGGGTCTTCACCGGATGGAGGGCATTGGGCTGATGCCTTAAGCCCGTGGAGAGAGAGGCATATCAGCCTCAGAGTCAGCACGGGACAGACACTGCATGGGACGAGCGGCTGTACTGGTCCTTGCGTTCAGCAATCCTCCCACCCCTCGCCCTCTCCTCTGTTTACCGTCTGGGGGACCCCAACCCAAGGCCCTAGGGAAGCAGGGAACTGGGGATCTTGGGGCAGCGTGGGTTTGTCAGTATGTGAGCGTGTCGCCGGACACGTCAGTGAGCGGAGGTTGTGTGCGTGGGAGGGGAGGGGAGCGTGTACGTGTCAGGACATCAGAGTGAGGGAACGACTGTGGGGGGGGGCGGTGACTGGTTTGCCCCTGAGTGTGTGTGTCAGTATATGGGAGTGGCTAAGGAGCCCGTGTGGGCGGTGGGGGGTGGTGGTCTTTGAAACCAAGGCGGTGTGTGTGAGCGCGCGCGTTGCTCCCCTGCCTTTTGTACTTCCTCCCAGCCACTTGGGCCATAATGAGAGTGTCACCTTTCCTACATTCCCACCTCCCTCTGTCCCCACTCCAACAGTCCCTCCACAGGGACTCGCCCCCCGTCTCTATTGTTTTGTTTTTTTTTTTTTTTTTTTTTTTTCTGGGGCTGAGAGGATGACTGTGTCAGCAAGAGCCCGGGCCCCTTGTTAGACCAACGGAGACACTGGCGCCGGGGTTCAACAGAGTAATGAAACACTAGTCCCCGCCCCGTGCTGTGTGTAGTGGATGTGTCTGAGGACATCCACCAGGGAGCATCTCTGGAGGACCGTCATCGCCATCCGGCAAACCTGGGCACTGGACGTGCTCGGCCCGGGCGCGTCCCTCCCTTTCCTTGACCTCTGTCATTTCCCCAGGGAAGAGATGAGCCCCGTCAGCAGGCCTTTCGCTCTTTTCTCCTCTCCCTGCCCACACCCCCAACCCCAGCGGAAGGACCTCTGCCCCCTGGGATGCCGTCCCAGTGAGTGTGTGACCTAGACCTCTGGGCAAGCATACGGGCCCATCCCTTCCACGGACCCGTGATGCACAGGCAGAGTACGAAGCACCGATGGGAACCCCGTGAGCTCAGGCACCCCACTGGCCCCTTTCCGTGGAGAGAAGCGTGCGCGATCATACGGACACCACCGCACATAAACACAGCAGACATCGTATTACTAGTTTTCAGTATTTTTCCAAGGAGGCCTCCGTCGGCCCTGCGTTTCACCCCGGCACCAGACTTCGGGTATTCCCCGTGCTGAGGAACCGGGCTGACCATACGGCTCCATCTGAAGGTTCTGACTGGTTCCGGTCAAGTGCGATGCTTCTGCGTCTTCATCCCAACGTCTTGAAGCTCCCTGGGAGGGACACATACACTGAGACACACGGGCACACGGGCACACGGGCACACAGGAGGAGGCCCGTGTGTAACCTCTGTGGGCCATACGTAAGGTTGCTTGAGGGTTTCAAGGCCCTCCCGGGCAAGGGTGGTCATCCTCCCCCGGCCCCCCGCCGACCCGGACTGCGATCGCCCTCCATTTCCTCCACCCACGTAGTAAACGTATCTGTGCACGCTGGCCAGTGTTCTCGGGGTGATTGTGGTGGGCACAGAACACTGCCCCCAGAGAGGAAGGGGACAACCGTGCTGATGAACACAGAAAAGTGACGGGGTGACGCGTGAGGCTTTACACCACGGTACCCAGGCACCTGTGCCACGGGTGGTGGGAGGCCCGTAGGTGGGCACAAGGGTGAGGTGGTGGCTAGTCGACCTGCGGGCAGGAGTCCAGGGCCAGGGAATGGCACTTCCCACAAGGGCAGCTGCCGAGCCGACGCTGCTTCTCCAGCTCTGCTCATTGATGCTGCCTGGCCCCGCCTACCTCAAGCTTCCCCAGGCAGAACCAGTTCGACACCGCCCTCCTGCAGTCTCCCTGTCTCACGGCGAGGCCCTTCTGACCTGGGGCCACCGCCTCTGAGTGTTCCCCAGAGCCTCCGTCTCTGCATTTGTGGAGCCCAGCTCCCACGGAGCCGCACGGAGCATTTTCAGCGCCCACGCCCTGGGCGTCTCACCTGCCCTCCTCTCAGTTCCCTCTGCTGGGGCCTTCTTCCTCACGTAGTACTGCAGGGGATTGGGCCACAGGTCGTCCATGATGATCTGGCAGGGGAAACGGGGCAGGGCTCAGATGCACATCCCAGTCCGCTGGGGAGCACAGCCAGGTTCATGAGCGCGGTTTGTCACAGGGACCCACCTCAGCTATCCTGCTGGACCCGGCAAAGCTGTGGTCAGAGAACCAGTTGAAGAAGTTAAGGCCGCTGTTGTGGTGTCTGCGCCTATAGGCCTCCCGTTCATAATTCCGGTGCCACTGGATGGGAGTGGAATGAGACGGCTCGTACCCTGCAGGAAGAAGGGTCCGTGCGAAGGCGCTGGATAATGCATCATGCTCAGCCCCGCCGCCTCCACCCGCTGCCGCCCATCCACGCAGAGGCCCCTTACCAGCAGCCCTGAGGACATACTCCTTCTCAACGACTTCGTTGCGGAAGTAGGAGTTCTCGCGAAAGAAGAGCAGGATCTTGCGGCCATCACGGGGAGACTCGAGTTCCCCCACCTGCCGGGCGGCAAAGTGAGGGAGAGGGCTGAATTCTCTGTCCAGCGGACCCTTCCCGTCCTGGCTTTGGGGAGGAGTCACTTCTGTTACCCGCTCCTCTCCCATCCCCCTGGCCGGCCTCCCTCTCCCGGGCCAGACCTTCAAATCCGTCATGGAGCCAAGTATGCCTTTATCTCGGCCACTGATCATGCCTGACATCTGCGGGTGGTTCACAAACTGCTTTGGGTCAAGGGCTCTCTGAGGGCTGGAGATGAGAGTGCTAGAACAACAGAGCAAGCCTGGACGGCAGGTGGGCCCTGCATCCCCTCTCCTCCCACTGGGACCCACTCCCTCCTCACGGCCTTAGTCAAGGCCCCCTGGGCCTGCGCACGGCCTGTTGCAGTAGGTACTTAGGTAGCGCACGGCCGGGCACTAACACAGAAACAGCTGTGCATCCTCGGAGACCTCCCTCCCAGCCCACGCCACCCCTCTCTGGCCCATCCTCCTGGGCTGATGGCTAGGCAGAACTGGCTCATTCCCAGACAGCCTCCCTTGGTGCCTCCGGCTGACCAGAGTGGGCGTTCACACCCCCGTCCCCTGCTGCATTATTCCCAGGGGAGCCTGAGCTTTGAGTGGAGCTGTTTTGCGTGAGGCGGCCCCGGGGCTATGCCTAATTCGGACCCGGACTTCTGCTCCTACTCCGCCGGCGGAGCTTCAGGGCCTCCTGCGACATCAAGGGCAACCTGCAGGCCCCACCAGGGACCCCCGCCCGGAACCAGGAATTCAAGGCTGTCGTGATCACATGTCGAGGCATGAGCCAGGCCACCACAATGCGGGCCCCCTGCCACAGGAGTCTCCTGCACTAGCCCCGCCACCCTGGGGTCCCTCCAGGAAGGTATCAAGGATACAGCCTTGGCCCAGAAGCCAGGGATGCCCCGGATGAGGGCGCTTCGGTGGTCCAGGTGATGCCGTCGCCTCTGCCAGAACCTGAGCTTGAGCCGAGAGTAGGCCCTGCTGGCGTCCTTGTTCACGGGCTCCAGCTCTGACTGCAGGGCCCGGAGGGCCCGGAGGGCCTGGAGCGGGGACCGGGGCGGACCTGCCTGTGCCCCTCGCTGTTCTTCCCCTTCCTGCTTCTCCTGCAGCTCCTGGGCTGCTTCCTCCTTCTGGCTCTCCTCCCTGGCCTCTTCCCTCTTGTCCTCCTCCTCCGCCTCCGCCTCGGCCTCCACGTCCTCAGCCACGTGCTCTTCAAAATCCTCCTCTTTGGCCTCCTCAGCCTTAGCCCCTTCCTCCACAGAATCCCCCCCAGGCTCCTCTGGGGGATTAAGTTGCTCATCCTCCTCCTCAGCCTCTTCCTCAACAGACTCTTCCTTGTCATCTTTCTCCCCTTCCTCCTTAACCTCCTCAGCCCCCCGCCCCTCCGCAGCCTCCTCCTCGTCTCCCTCCTCAGCCTCTTCAGGACATTCCACCACTTCATCCTCTGCGTCCTCCTTCCCCTCCTCCCGTTCCTCTCGACCCTCGTCCCCCTCGTCTGCCGCTGCCCCAAGGTCAGGCGCCGCCATTGCGCCCTCCACCAAGACCACCAATTCCGCCCCCAGGCGGGCCTCGCCTCCGGCCTGCCGGGCCTCGGCTTCCCGCACAGCCTCTGCCGCCACCGCCCCAGCCCCTACGGCCTGCAGCAGCCCCACTTCCCCCGTGGCACCCGGCTCCCGGATGGCGCCCGCCCCCTCACCGCACCCTTCCCGGACCAAGGTGGACCAGGATTCTGGGGCAGCCCCGTCTTCCCCGGACCCCGCCCCGCTCTCCATGTGGCCGTGGCCCTGAGCCCTGGCAGCGCTGGAGGGAAGGAGACGCACGCGAGAGCACGTGGCTCCCCACACAGCCCGGCAGCTAGTGCTCTGGCGCCCAGGAATGGCGGCGGACAGCCGCCTCCAGACAGCGGGTGTGAGCCCGGGGGACGCATGCGCACAAGGCCTTCGGGCAAGCGGGCGACGCCGCAGAGGCGGCAGAGGCACGCATGCGGCTTGGGCCACGTGAGCCCGCCCAAGCCACGCCCAGGATGATGGTCGTGCCCCGGGGCCAACCACTGACACCAGGCCGGGCAGGGCCTCCTCTGGCCCCACCCCTCACCCCCACAGGAGCCAGCCAGGGAGCCCAGCGGTACACCTGCTACGGTGTGGCCTCGGGCTCCAGAGTAGCCTCGGGGGTCCTTGCGCCCCCCCCCAGGCCACCAACACCCCCATCCCGTGCCGGCCTTCACCACGCTCTCCGCCCGGTGTTTGAAGCTTGTCAAGGAGAAACGGTCCCTTGCCCTTCCCCAACACGGTCCTCGAAGACAGAAGACACCGTATGCACCCCCGGGAACCGTGGTCAGGCGTGCCGGGAAATCGTCAGCCCAGGCATTGCAGAATAGTGCCATTCCAGGAGACAGAGGCCCCGAAGCTGTCTGCGTCTTTGGAGGATGGGGGTTGGGAAGGGCGGCCGCAGCTCCCCCTAGTCCCTGTCCTGGGCTGCTCAGTACAAGCAGGACGGAGAGTGCTCCATCCATCCGTCCGCCTGTCCTTTCCTCATGCTCTCCGCTCCGTCTTCCCCTCTCTCGCTCTTTGTATTCAGGGGCTCTTTCTCTGCCCTCTCCCTGCCCACAGGGTCTCTGGAAGATCCAGGCTTCAGCAAGAAAGATGCAGAAGCCTCTCTGAGCAGCTCTTCTCCCAGGAAGTAAAAGCCCTCGGCCCCTCTGCGACTTGCCGCCGGTCACGTGACCAGCAATAGGGACCCAGGCTGGGTGCCCCCCCAGACACTCAAACATTCACACACAGTCAAAGCACACGCCTCCGCATACGCACGCGACCCCAGCACAGGCATACACATACGGCCCCACCCCCAAAGAAACCATACACACGTGTGCCCAGGAAAACTCACACTCACGCTCTCTCACACACACACACACCCAACCACATCCACGGCCTCTGGCACACAGGCATACACCATTGACCCCCACACATCTGAGCATGCGCGCGCGCATACACACACACACACACACACACACACACAGACGCGCCCCTGAGGATACAGAAACGTGTAAGTAAAACACATACTCTGAGGCTTACAGGCACACACGTAGCCACGTAAGAGCGCGTGCACAAGTGCGCGCTCTTATGCAAGCACACGAAACACACTAGCCACACGCGCACACGCACACGCACACAAACACACACAACACACTGAGGCATGCAACCCTGCGCCACCTAACATCACAGCTAGGCTCGCAAGCACACGCACCCTGAAACGACACGCAGAAGGTCTCCGGCACAGGCAGACACAGTTGAACCTGCCCTGAAGAAAAAAAATACACCTGTAGGCCTACTCCATCAAAACTCATCCACAGTCTGTGACACACAGGCATACACAACTGTCCCCCCACACACACACCCCTGAGGATACAGACACATGTGAGAAAAACACATGATCTCGGTGATACAGGAATGCACACTCACAGCTCCGACACATGCGCACACACACACTCATGCTCATACAAACCCACACGTGCTCCCTGCACACATCCTGGTACTGGCACAGAGGCATGCACCCTTATCTCACTAATGTACACAAAAGGGCACGTGTGAACACACAACCACAACACACATGAAAACTCTCCAGCACAACTGTATGCAAACAAGCCCCAGAGCAGCATACACAGACACACACACAAGCGCACGCGCGCATGTGCCTGCACGACCTCCAACAGCGATCACGCACTTCTGGTGACACCTATACACGCAGGTACGCACACAAACACACAATCACCCATGGGCCTGCAAGCACACAGACACGCAACGGACACTCGGGGGCACGCAAGGATTATGCACCCAGGGCACTCGCGTACAAGGTCTCTGGCACACAGCCATATACACGTAGCCCTGCAGGATCACACACCCAGCCGTGCCTGAAAAAGCACACACACACACACACAATACACACACGCGTCACCTCACACACAGCCAAGCAGATTTCTGCACGCAGGTACACACACACACACACACACACACACACACGTGTGCTTAGAAGCACACAAACACGCACAACACACCCGGTCCCCTGCTCCGGCGCATGACCCTCGGTCGCACAAACACACAATCCTGCGCGTGTAAACCCACAATCGAACAAAAACGAAACAAACACCTACATACACGGGGTCCAGCACGGAGGCGTTCATGCTCACCACAAACTCACACATAGGTGCACTTGAAACTATACAATGCAACAGGCAAGCATAGGTGGCCGCACTCAGAGGCACATATGTGCACATGCCGACATGCACACGAAGCTTATATGAACACACCTGGGTCCTATGCGCGTGCAGTCACACGAGGCCTCGCTACACTCACCCATGGGTGTGCAAACACACGGACACAAGACACAAACACACACTGTCTCCAGGATGCAGGCATACACCCTTGTCACTCTCACACACACGGACACAGGAACACACATGCACAACGCCTAATCACACATGATGTCCTCCTGCACACATGTGAGCAAACTGGGCCACACATGTCCACACACACGTGCAGAAGGATAAACACACGGTCCCAAGCTCAGAGGAATACTCAGGTGGCACAAGGGTGCTTGATGTGCGCGCGTGCACGCATGCACGCGCACGCGCACGCGCACACACACACACACTCACAAACGTGCACGTGCGCACGCGCGCTCGCAGAAACGACGGATACGCACGCAGACAGGCCCAAACCCGCTCCCCCACACGCAGCACACTCACGACGTCACACAGCCCACAGCGCACACCTGCCTTCCCTGAGACATCCTTGGAACTGTCTCCTGCGGGTGGGTGGTGTTATCAGCGGGAGGGTCGTGAGTCCACAGGGACCACGAGTGAGCGCCACCACCTTGGTCCTCCCGGGACCCTTGGTTTTGCGCTGGACCTGACCAGGCGCATGCGCGGGATCACATCACAGCCATGCAGGGCACACATCCAGGAGCAAGGGAGCTGGGCAAAGCTCTCCAAGCGAAGTGAATGTCGGGGTACGAGGAGCCACGGG
The DNA here is from genome assembly GCF_963455335.1 of Martes martes. NCBI lineage: Eukaryota > Metazoa > Chordata > Mammalia > Carnivora > Mustelidae > Martes > Martes martes. The sequence continues at coordinate 15,943,958 of NC_137907.1, forward strand.
GCCAATAGGGCCCTGCTTGGGCGGGAGCCTCCCCTGCCTGTGCCCCCTGCTCTAAAGAGCAAGGCTTCGCCAAGTGAGGTCTGCCTTTTCCCATCCTCCCCCCAGACCCTGCCTAGGAAGTGCGGGGGTCTCTCCGCAGGCCAAGCCCTGCCGCGCCCTGCCCCCATGCTACACATCACCCCCACACGTGGACTCCCACAGGATGGGGGTTGGAGGATCCCACCGGCCCGATTTCCTCCTTGCCATTTCCTGTGCCCCCGATATAAACTGACACACCGACACAAAGTGCCTCGTAACTTGCTTATGGCCCTCTCCCTGTCCCTGCAGGTATGTGCAGGATACACTCCAGACCTGCCCCTGGTGATCCTTTTCCTCGTCGCTGTCCCCCGTAGGCAGAGCAACACGCGGACGAGCCCATCCATGTCTCACAACGGTGGAGGCCTCCTCCACTTCTTCTTCGTGGTCAAACTCAGATGCTCTGCGATGTCCGTTTCCACAGAGCTGCCATGCCCCGACACATACACACAGGCAGACAGACAGACAGACAGACACACGCACGCACACGAAAATACACACAGAAATGTTAGCTCTTTGTGAAACTGTATGATGCCAAGGATAGCCAAGGCGGTGTTGAGAGCATGCCTCGTCCTTGTGGGATCCCTCTTCCTCCTCAGCGAGGGCTTCACGACCCATCCCCCAGATGGCCTAGTACCATCCCCAAGGATGGCCTGATGGGAGGACATGTGGGAGGACATGTGGTTCTCAGGAACGTGGAGGGAAGTCAGGGAATCGTGGCACAGGAGGGGATGGGACAAGGGAGCCCCACTCCCAAAGACAGGCAGGCCGTCCCCAACTGAATGAGTGGCAGGAGGACCCAGAGAGAGGGGCCGACCGTCACGGGTGACAGTTCGGAGGAATGGGGTGGAGAAGCCTTGCTTCTCCTGATTGACCAGGAACATTCTGGCTAACAGCCTGGCAGGCCTGATCTCCCCCAGGTGGACATACCCGCTGCCCCGGGGGCTGTGCCCTGACTTCCCACAGGCTCCCTTCCCTCACTGCAACCCGCGCCCAGAGCAAGCTGGGGCCCCGGCTCTTCTGAGTCTCGGTTGCCCTGCCGCTAAGCTGACAGTCCCTGGCACCTTCCTTCCACATTCGAGACCCAGCCCTCCATGGCTCCTCACCGACAGGTCCTCCTGTCAGCTCATTCCCATGGGCTGCCTTCCTGCCTCGGGTAGTACTGCAAGGGATTGGGCCACAGGTCCTCGATGATGATCTGGCACGCCAAAATGGGCAGGTGAGCACGGGGCCCAGGCCCCGGTCCCCGGCAGCCGGGGCTCCAGCATCACCGCTGCTGACGAAGGCTGCAGGGACCCCACCTCGGCAATCCTGTAGACCCTGGGCACCTGGGGTCAGACGACCAGTTAAAGTTCAGGCTGCTGGTGTCCTGCCTGCAGCTGGCAGCTCCACGTTCATAATCCCAGAACCAGTGGGCTGCAGTGCCACGAGTCGCAGGACGAGAAAATTTAAGGGAGGCTCTCCATGGCCATGGACCCACGCCGTCCCTCCCTCTCAACCTCCATCCTTTCTCCCTCCTGTGCCGAATCCCACCCCTGCCCCGAGTACCCTGCGTTCCCCCCTACGCGCTCCCAGTTCCCACCTGTCTGGCGGCCCTCCGCCAGCTCCCTTGAAGCTCAAGCCCACTCCTGCCGGCAACGCTAAGGTGATACTCCTTAACGATCATTTTGATCTGGAAGTAAGGGCTGCTCCCAGAGGAAAGCATCAACCAGCAGCGGTATGTGGGACGGCCCAGTTCCCCCACCTGCCCCGCCAAAGAAAGAGGAGGGGGAGGGGAAACGTGTCCTCTCGGTGTCCTGACTGAGTGCCTGGCCATGACTCGGAACAACTTTACCACGCGCCCTCCTGCTCATACCCCGCTGCCAACACACCTCCGCCAGCCTAGGTCTCCAGGGCCAACCTCTAAATTGGTCAGGTAGCTGAGCATGTCTGTGTCCTGGCCGCCCGTCACGGCTGGTGTCTGGGGGGTGATTCAGGATCTGCCTTGGGTCGAGGAGCCTCGATGTCAGGGGCTCCGGAAAGAGAACCAGGATGGACCCAGCCCTTCCCGTCTGAGAGCAGGGGACCGAAACAGCAGGCACCGCCACCGCTTCCAACCTCCTTGGAAAGCGCTTGCCCTTTCATCCCACCCGTGCTCTACACTGGGGCATCGCTGGGCTTCGAGGACCAACAGGGCTGAGGCTGACAGGGCCCAACATGGGAAGGCCAAGGGCCTGCCTGCACTCCCTTCCTATGGCCCTCTGGCCTGTGCCCGGGGCCTGCTGTACCAGGGGGCAGTCACCACTTTGGAGGTCTGGATGTGCTGGGTCCCTGGATGATGGCCCTCCTTCCAGCCAGGTGAGAGCTCCGCTTCCGATTCATCCTGCGCTTGGGCCGCAAGTAGGCCCTGGAGGCTTGGGCATCCAGAGAGCGGAGCGCTTCCTGAACCACCTCCAGCGCGGCAAGTGCGGCCCCGGCTGGGTCGGGCCACGGCACTGGCTCTGCCTGCGGCAGTTCCTGGAGCCTCTCGTCCTGCTCTGCTTGCGCCGCCTCCTCGTCTTCCACCGACGCCACAGGCGATTTGCGCTGCACACTGAAAGGGACCAGAAGCACCCATGAGTTTGACTGCCAGACCCTCCTGGCTGAGGCTCGTGACGGGTACTCTGTACACGCCAGGTCTTTCCACGGACCTTCACACAGAAGTCTAAGCCCTCAGACGACGGACAGTGCCCTATGCTTTCGGAAGCCCCCTGTGCGCACACAAGACGTCAGCCAGGGGCGCATGCTCCCTGAGGTGATGGTGAGGACTAGGTGTCGCTCTTGGTGGCATTTCCCTTTTGGGGTCTTCACCGGATGGAGGGCATTGGGCTGATGCCTTAAGCCCGTGGAGAGAGAGGCATATCAGCCTCAGAGTCAGCACGGGACAGACACTGCATGGGACGAGCGGCTGTACTGGTCCTTGCGTTCAGCAATCCTCCCACCCCTCGCCCTCTCCTCTGTTTACCGTCTGGGGGACCCCAACCCAAGGCCCTAGGGAAGCAGGGAACTGGGGATCTTGGGGCAGCGTGGGTTTGTCAGTATGTGAGCGTGTCGCCGGACACGTCAGTGAGCGGAGGTTGTGTGCGTGGGAGGGGAGGGGAGCGTGTACGTGTCAGGACATCAGAGTGAGGGAACGACTGTGGGGGGGGGCGGTGACTGGTTTGCCCCTGAGTGTGTGTGTCAGTATATGGGAGTGGCTAAGGAGCCCGTGTGGGCGGTGGGGGGTGGTGGTCTTTGAAACCAAGGCGGTGTGTGTGAGCGCGCGCGTTGCTCCCCTGCCTTTTGTACTTCCTCCCAGCCACTTGGGCCATAATGAGAGTGTCACCTTTCCTACATTCCCACCTCCCTCTGTCCCCACTCCAACAGTCCCTCCACAGGGACTCGCCCCCCGTCTCTATTGTTTTGTTTTTTTTTTTTTTTTCTGGGGCTGAGAGGATGACTGTGTCAGCAAGAGCCCGGGCCCCTTGTTAGACCAACGGAGACACTGGCGCCGGGGTTCAACAGAGTAATGAAACACTAGTCCCCGCCCCGTGCTGTGTGTAGTGGATGTGTCTGAGGACATCCACCAGGGAGCATCTCTGGAGGACCGTCATCGCCATCCGGCAAACCTGGGCACTGGACGTGCTCGGCCCGGGCGCGTCCCTCCCTTTCCTTGACCTCTGTCATTTCCCCAGGGAAGAGATGAGCCCCGTCAGCAGGCCTTTCGCTCTTTTCTCCTCTCCCTGCCCACACCCCCAACCCCAGCGGAAGGACCTCTGCCCCCTGGGATGCCGTCCCAGTGAGTGTGTGACCTAGACCTCTGGGCAAGCATACGGGCCCATCCCTTCCACGGACCCGTGATGCACAGGCAGAGTACGAAGCACCGATGGGAACCCCGTGAGCTCAGGCACCCCACTGGCCCCTTTCCGTGGAGAGAAGCGTGCGCGATCATACGGACACCACCGCACATAAACACAGCAGACATCGTATTACTAGTTTTCAGTATTTTTCCAAGGAGGCCTCCGTCGGCCCTGCGTTTCACCCCGGCACCAGACTTCGGGTATTCCCCGTGCTGAGGAACCGGGCTGACCATACGGCTCCATCTGAAGGTTCTGACTGGTTCCGGTCAAGTGCGATGCTTCTGCGTCTTCATCCCAACGTCTTGAAGCTCCCTGGGAGGGACACATACACTGAGACACACGGGCACACGGGCACACGGGCACACAGGAGGAGGCCCGTGTGTAACCTCTGTGGGCCATACGTAAGGTTGCTTGAGGGTTTCAAGGCCCTCCCGGGCAAGGGTGGTCATCCTCCCCCGGCCCCCCGCCGACCCGGACTGCGATCGCCCTCCATTTCCTCCACCCACGTAGTAAACGTATCTGTGCACGCTGGCCAGTGTTCTCGGGGTGATTGTGGTGGGCACAGAACACTGCCCCCAGAGAGGAAGGGGACAACCGTGCTGATGAACACAGAAAAGTGACGGGGTGACGCGTGAGGCTTTACACCACGGTACCCAGGCACCTGTGCCACGGGTGGTGGGAGGCCCGTAGGTGGGCACAAGGGTGAGGTGGTGGCTAGTCGACCTGCGGGCAGGAGTCCAGGGCCAGGGAATGGCACTTCCCACAAGGGCAGCTGCCGAGCCGACGCTGCTTCTCCAGCTCTGCTCATTGATGCTGCCTGGCCCCGCCTACCTCAAGCTTCCCCAGGCAGAACCAGTTCGACACCGCCCTCCTGCAGTCTCCCTGTCTCACGGCGAGGCCCTTCTGACCTGGGGCCACCGCCTCTGAGTGTTCCCCAGAGCCTCCGTCTCTGCATTTGTGGAGCCCAGCTCCCACGGAGCCGCACGGAGCATTTTCAGCGCCCACGCCCTGGGCGTCTCACCTGCCCTCCTCTCAGTTCCCTCTGCTGGGGCCTTCTTCCTCACGTAGTACTGCAGGGGATTGGGCCACAGGTCGTCCATGATGATCTGGCAGGGGAAACGGGGCAGGGCTCAGATGCACATCCCAGTCCGCTGGGGAGCACAGCCAGGTTCATGAGCGCGGTTTGTCACAGGGACCCACCTCAGCTATCCTGCTGGACCCGGCAAAGCTGTGGTCAGAGAACCAGTTGAAGAAGTTAAGGCCGCTGTTGTGGTGTCTGCGCCTATAGGCCTCCCGTTCATAATTCCGGTGCCACTGGATGGGAGTGGAATGAGACGGCTCGTACCCTGCAGGAAGAAGGGTCCGTGCGAAGGCGCTGGATAATGCATCATGCTCAGCCCCGCCGCCTCCACCCGCTGCCGCCCATCCACGCAGAGGCCCCTTACCAGCAGCCCTGAGGACATACTCCTTCTCAACGACTTCGTTGCGGAAGTAGGAGTTCTCGCGAAAGAAGAGCAGGATCTTGCGGCCATCACGGGGAGACTCGAGTTCCCCCACCTGCCGGGCGGCAAAGTGAGGGAGAGGGCTGAATTCTCTGTCCAGCGGACCCTTCCCGTCCTGGCTTTGGGGAGGAGTCACTTCTGTTACCCGCTCCTCTCCCATCCCCCTGGCCGGCCTCCCTCTCCCGGGCCAGACCTTCAAATCCGTCATGGAGCCAAGTATGCCTTTATCTCGGCCACTGATCATGCCTGACATCTGCGGGTGGTTCACAAACTGCTTTGGGTCAAGGGCTCTCTGAGGGCTGGAGATGAGAGTGCTAGAACAACAGAGCAAGCCTGGACGGCAGGTGGGCCCTGCATCCCCTCTCCTCCCACTGGGACCCACTCCCTCCTCACGGCCTTAGTCAAGGCCCCCTGGGCCTGCGCACGGCCTGTTGCAGTAGGTACTTAGGTAGCGCACGGCCGGGCACTAACACAGAAACAGCTGTGCATCCTCGGAGACCTCCCTCCCAGCCCACGCCACCCCTCTCTGGCCCATCCTCCTGGGCTGATGGCTAGGCAGAACTGGCTCATTCCCAGACAGCCTCCCTTGGTGCCTCCGGCTGACCAGAGTGGGCGTTCACACCCCCGTCCCCTGCTGCATTATTCCCAGGGGAGCCTGAGCTTTGAGTGGAGCTGTTTTGCGTGAGGCGGCCCCGGGGCTATGCCTAATTCGGACCCGGACTTCTGCTCCTACTCCGCCGGCGGAGCTTCAGGGCCTCCTGCGACATCAAGGGCAACCTGCAGGCCCCACCAGGGACCCCCGCCCGGAACCAGGAATTCAAGGCTGTCGTGATCACATGTCGAGGCATGAGCCAGGCCACCACAATGCGGGCCCCCTGCCACAGGAGTCTCCTGCACTAGCCCCGCCACCCTGGGGTCCCTCCAGGAAGGTATCAAGGATACAGCCTTGGCCCAGAAGCCAGGGATGCCCCGGATGAGGGCGCTTCGGTGGTCCAGGTGATGCCGTCGCCTCTGCCAGAACCTGAGCTTGAGCCGAGAGTAGGCCCTGCTGGCGTCCTTGTTCACGGGCTCCAGCTCTGACTGCAGGGCCCGGAGGGCCCGGAGGGCCTGGAGCGGGGACCGGGGCGGACCTGCCTGTGCCCCTCGCTGTTCTTCCCCTTCCTGCTTCTCCTGCAGCTCCTGGGCTGCTTCCTCCTTCTGGCTCTCCTCCCTGGCCTCTTCCCTCTTGTCCTCCTCCTCCGCCTCCGCCTCGGCCTCCACGTCCTCAGCCACGTGCTCTTCAAAATCCTCCTCTTTGGCCTCCTCAGCCTTAGCCCCTTCCTCCACAGAATCCCCCCCAGGCTCCTCTGGGGGATTAAGTTGCTCATCCTCCTCCTCAGCCTCTTCCTCAACAGACTCTTCCTTGTCATCTTTCTCCCCTTCCTCCTTAACCTCCTCAGCCCCCCGCCCCTCCGCAGCCTCCTCCTCGTCTCCCTCCTCAGCCTCTTCAGGACATTCCACCACTTCATCCTCTGCGTCCTCCTTCCCCTCCTCCCGTTCCTCTCGACCCTCGTCCCCCTCGTCTGCCGCTGCCCCAAGGTCAGGCGCCGCCATTGCGCCCTCCACCAAGACCACCAATTCCGCCCCCAGGCGGGCCTCGCCTCCGGCCTGCCGGGCCTCGGCTTCCCGCACAGCCTCTGCCGCCACCGCCCCAGCCCCTACGGCCTGCAGCAGCCCCACTTCCCCCGTGGCACCCGGCTCCCGGATGGCGCCCGCCCCCTCACCGCACCCTTCCCGGACCAAGGTGGACCAGGATTCTGGGGCAGCCCCGTCTTCCCCGGACCCCGCCCCGCTCTCCATGTGGCCGTGGCCCTGAGCCCTGGCAGCGCTGGAGGGAAGGAGACGCAGGCGAGAGCACGTGGCTCCCCACACAGCCCGGCAGCTAGTGCTCTGGCGCCCAGGAATGGCGGCGGACAGCCGCCTCCAGACAGCGGGTGTGAGCCCGGGGGACGCATGCGCACAAGGCCTTCGGGCAAGCGGGCGACGCCGCAGAGGCGGCAGAGGCACGCATGCGGCTTGGGCCACGTGAGCCCGCCCAAGCCACGCCCAGGATGATGGTCGTGCCCCGGGGCCAACCACTGACACCAGGCCGGGCAGGGCCTCCTCTGGCCCCACCCCTCACCCCCACAGGAGCCAGCCAGGGAGCCCAGCGGTACACCTGCTACGGTGTGGCCTCGGGCTCCAGAGTAGCCTCGGGGGTCCTTGCGCCCCCCCCCAGGCCACCAACACCCCCATCCCGTGCCGGCCTTCACCACGCTCTCCGCCCGGTGTTTGAAGCTTGTCAAGGAGAAACGGTCCCTTGCCCTTCCCCAACACGGTCCTCGAAGACAGAAGACACCGTATGCACCCCCGGGAACCGTGGTCAGGCGTGCCGGGAAATCGTCAGCCCAGGCATTGCAGAATAGTGCCATTCCAGGAGACAGAGGCCCCGAAGCTGTCTGCGTCTTTGGAGGATGGGGGTTGGGAAGGGCGGCCGCAGCTCCCCCTAGTCCCTGTCCTGGGCTGCTCAGTACAAGCAGGACGGAGAGTGCTCCATCCATCCGTCCGCCTGTCCTTTCCTCATGCTCTCCGCTCCGTCTTCCCCTCTCTCGCTCTTTGTATTCAGGGGCTCTTTCTCTGCCCTCTCCCTGCCCACAGGGTCTCTGGAAGATCCAGGCTTCAGCAAGAAAGATGCAGAAGCCTCTCTGAGCAGCTCTTCTCCCAGGAAGTAAAAGCCCTCGGCCCCTCTGCGACTTGCCGCCGGTCACGTGACCAGCAATAGGGACCCAGGCTGGGTGCCCCCCCAGACACTCAAACATTCACACACAGTCAAAGCACACGCCTCCGCATACGCACGCGACCCCAGCACAGGCATACACATACGGCCCCACCCCCAAAGAAACCATACACACGTGTGCCCAGGAAAACTCACACTCACGCTCTCTCACACACACACACACCCAACCACATCCACGGCCTCTGGCACACAGGCATACACCATTGACCCCCACACATCTGAGCATGCGCGCGCGCATACACACACACACACACACACACACACACAGACGCGCCCCTGAGGATACAGAAACGTGTAAGTAAAACACATACTCTGAGGCTTACAGGCACACACGTAGCCACGTAAGAGCGCGTGCACAAGTGCGCGCTCTTATGCAAGCACACGAAACACACTAGCCACACGCGCACACGCACACGCACACAAACACACACAACACACTGAGGCATGCAACCCTGCGCCACCTAACATCACAGCTAGGCTCGCAAGCACACGCACCCTGAAACGACACGCAGAAGGTCTCCGGCACAGGCAGACACAGTTGAACCTGCCCTGAAGAAAAAAAATACACCTGTAGGCCTACTCCATCAAAACTCATCCACAGTCTGTGACACACAGGCATACACAACTGTCCCCCCACACACACACCCCTGAGGATACAGACACATGTGAGAAAAACACATGATCTCGGTGATACAGGAATGCACACTCACAGCTCCGACACATGCGCACACACACACTCATGCTCATACAAACCCACACGTGCTCCCTGCACACATCCTGGTACTGGCACAGAGGCATGCACCCTTATCTCACTAATGTACACAAAAGGGCACGTGTGAACACACAACCACAACACACATGAAAACTCTCCAGCACAACTGTATGCAAACAAGCCCCAGAGCAGCATACACAGACACACACACAAGCGCACGCGCGCATGTGCCTGCACGACCTCCAACAGCGATCACGCACTTCTGGTGACACCTATACACGCAGGTACGCACACAAACACACAATCACCCATGGGCCTGCAAGCACACAGACACGCAACGGACACTCGGGGGCACGCAAGGATTATGCACCCAGGGCACTCGCGTACAAGGTCTCTGGCACACAGCCATATACACGTAGCCCTGCAGGATCACACACCCAGCCGTGCCTGAAAAAGCACACACACACACACACAATACACACACGCGTCACCTCACACACAGCCAAGCAGATTTCTGCACGCAGGTACACACACACACACACACACACACACACGTGTGCTTAGAAGCACACAAACACGCACAACACACCCGGTCCCCTGCTCCGGCGCATGACCCTCGGTCGCACAAACACACAATCCTGCGCGTGTAAACCCACAATCGAACAAAAACGAAACAAACACCTACATACACGGGGTCCAGCACGGAGGCGTTCATGCTCACCACAAACTCACACATAGGTGCACTTGAAACTATACAATGCAACAGGCAAGCATAGGTGGCCGCACTCAGAGGCACATATGTGCACATGCCGACATGCACACGAAGCTTATATGAACACACCTGGGTCCTATGCGCGTGCAGTCACACGAGGCCTCGCTACACTCACCCATGGGTTTGCAAACACACGGACACAAGACACAAACACACACTGTCTCCAGGATGCAGGCATACACCCTTGTCACTCTCACACACACGGACACAGGAACACACATGCACAACGCCTAATCACACATGATGTCCTCCTGCACACATGTGAGCAAACTGGGCCACACATGTCCACACACACGTGCAGAAGGATAAACACACGGTCCCAAGCTCAGAGGAATACTCAGGTGGCACAAGGGTGCTTGATGTGCGCGCGTGCACGCATGCACGCGCACGCGCACACACACACACACTCACAAACGTGCACGTGCGCACGCGCGCTCGCAGAAACGACGGATACGCACGCAGACAGGCCCAAACCCGCTCCCCCACACGCAGCACACTCACGACGTCACACAGCCCACAGCGCACACCTGCCTTCCCTGAGACATCCTTGGAACTGTCTCCTGCGGGTGGGTGGTGTTATCAGCGGGAGGGTCGTGAGTCCACAGGGACCACGAGTGAGCGCCACCACCTTGGTCCTCCCGGGACCCTTAGTTTTGCGCTGGACCTGACCAGGCGCATGCGCGGGATCACATCACAGCCATGCAGGGCACACATCCAGGAGCAAGGGAGCTGGGCAAAGCTCTCCAAGCGAAGTGAATGTCGGGGTACGAGGAGCCACGGGGCCAATAGGGCCCTGCTTGGGCGGGAGCCTCCCCTGCCTGTGCCCCCTGCTCTAAAGAGCAAGGCTTCGCCAAGTGAGGTCTGCCTTTTCCCATCCTCCCCCCAGACCCTGCCTAGGAAGTGCGGGGGTCTCTCCGCAGGCCAAGCCCTGCCGCGCCCTGCCCCCATGCTACACATCACCCCCACACGTGGACTCCCACAGGATGGGGGTTGGAGGATCCCACCGGCCCGATTTCCTCCTTGCCATTTCCTGTGCCCCCGATATAAACTGACACACCGACACAAAGTGCCTCGTAACTTGCTTATGGCCCTCTCCCTGTCCCTGCAGGTATGTGCAGGATACACTCCAGACCTGCCCCTGGTGATCCTTTTCCTCGTCGCTGTCCCCCGTAGGCAGAGCAACACGCGGACGAGCCCATCCATGTCTCACAACGGTGGAGGCCTCCTCCACTTCTTCTTCGTGGTCAAACTCAGATGCTCTGCGATGTCCGTTTCCACAGTGCTGCCATGCCCCGACACATACACACAGGCAGACAGACAGACAGACAGACACACGCATGCACACGAAAATACACACAGAAATGTTAGCTCTTTGTGAAACTGTATGATGCCAAGGATAGCCAAGGCGGTGTTGAGAGCATGCCTCGTCCTTGTGGGATCCCTCTTCCTCCTCAGCGAGGGCTTCACGACCCATCCCCCAGATGGCCTAGTACCATCCCCAAGGATGGCCTGATGGGAGGACATGTGGGAGGACATGTGGTTCTCAGGAACGTGGAGGGAAGTCAGGGAATCGTGGCACAGGAGGGGATGGGACAAGGGAGCCCCACTCCCAAAGACAGGCAGGCCGTCCCCAACTGAATGAGTGGCAGGAGGACCCAGAGAGAGGGGCCGACCGTCACGGGTGACAGTTCGGAGGAATGGGGTGGAGAAGCCTTGCTTCTCCTGATTGACCAGGAACATTCTGGCTAACAGCCTGGCAGGCCTGATCTCCCCCAGGTGGACATACCCGCTGCCCCGGGGGCTGTGCCCTGACTTCCCACAGGCTCCCTTCCCTCACTGCAACCCGCGCCCAGAGCAAGCTGGGGCCCCGGCTCTTCTGAGTCTCGGTTGCCCTGCCGCTAAGCTGACAGTCCCTGGCACCTTCCTTCCACATTCAAGACCCAGCCCTCCATGGCTCCTCACCGACAGGTCCTCCTGTCAGCTCATTCCCATGGGCTGCCTTCCTGCCTCGGGTAGTACTGCAAGGGATTGGGCCACAGGTCCTCGATGATGATCTGGCACGCCAAAATGGGCAGGTGAGCACGGGGCCCAGGCCCCGGTCCCCGGCAGCCGGGGCTCCAGCATCACCGCTGCTGACGAAGGCTGCAGGGACCCCACCTCGGCAATCCTGTAGACCCTGGGCACCTGGGGTCAGACGACCAGTTAAAGTTCAGGCTGCTGGTGTCCTGCCTGCAGCTGGCAGCTCCACGTTCATAATCCCAGAACCAGTGGGCTGCAGTGCCACGAGTCGCAGGACGAGAAAATTTAAGGGAGGCTCTCCATGGCCATGGACCCACGCCGTCCCTCCCTCTCAACCTCCATCCTTTCTCCCTCCTGTGCCGAATCCCACCCCTGCCCCGAGTACCCTGCGTTCCCCCCTACGCGCTCCCAGTTCCCACCTGTCCGGCGGCCCTCCGCCAGCTCCCTTGAAGCTCAAGCCCACTCCTGCCGGCAACGCTAAGGTGATACTCCTTAACGATCATTTTGATCTGGAAGTAAGGGCTGCTCCCAGAGGAAAGCATCAACCAGCAGCGGTATGTGGGACGGCCCAGTTCCCCCACCTGCCCCGCCAAAGAAAGAGGAGGGGGAGGGGAAACGTGTCCTCTCGGTGTCCTGACTGAGTGCCTGGCCATGACTCGGAACAACTTTACCACGCGCCCTCCTGCTCATACCCCGCTGCCAACGCACCTCCGCCAGCCTAGGTCTCCAGGGCCAACCTCTAAATTGGTCAGGTAGCTGAGCATGTCTGTGTCCTGGCCGCCCGTCACGGCTGGTGTCTGGGGGGTGATTCAGGATCTGCCTTGGGTCGAGGAGCCTCGATGTCAGGGGCTCCGGAAAGAGAACCAGGATGGACCCAGCCCTTCCCGTCTGAGAGCAGGGGACCGAAACAGCAGGCACCGCCACCGCTTCCAACCTCCTTGGAAAGCGCTTGCCCTTTCATCCCACCCGTGCTCTACACTGGGGCATCGCTGGGCTTCGAGGACCAACAGGGCTGAGGCTGACAGGGCCCAACATGGGAAGGCCAAGGGCCTGCCTGCACTCCCTTCCTATGGCCCTCTGGCCTGTGCCCGGGGCCTGCTGTACCAGGGGGCAGTCACCACTTTGGAGGTCTGGATGTGCTGGGTCCCTGGATGATGGCCCTCCTTCCAGCCAGGTGAGAGCTCCGCTTCCGATTCATCCTGCGCTTGGGCCGCAAGTAGGCCCTGGAGGCTTGGGCATCCAGAGAGCGGAGCGCTTCCTGAACCACCTCCAGCGCGGCAAGTGCGGCCCCGGCTGGGTCGGGCCACGGCACTGGCTCTGCCTGCGGCAGCTCCTGGAGCCTCTCGTCCTGCTCTGCTTGTGCCGCCTCCTCGTCTTCCACCGACGCCACCCCCACCACCAGGGCCCACGCGTTCCCCGCTGCGGCCTCCTCTGTGTCCGGCTGGGCCTCAGCTTCCCGCACAGCCTCTGCCGCCATCCCCACAGCCTCTAGGGCCAGAAGCGCCCCCCGCGTGCCCACCGGAGCCCGGGATCCCTGAGGGGCCCCCGCCTCCTCACCGCCCCCTTCCAGGGCAAAGGCGGTCCGGGATCCTGGGGCAGCCCCGCCTTCTCCGGACCTCGCCTAGATCTCCATGGGCGGTGGCCCTGAGCCCAGGCAGCTGCGGAGGGAAGGAGATGGCCGCGAGACGGGCAGGTTGAGCTCTGCGGCCCAGGAGGTGGGCGGGTAGCAGCCACGTCTCAGAGTGTGCGGGCCTGGGGCACACACGCGCACAGGGCCTCGGTGCGGGAGGTGTCGGGGGCAGCGGCGGCGGAGGCGCGCATGCGGCCTGGGCTGGATGCCGCCTCCGAGCCATGCCCAGGATGCTGGGTGGCCCCTGGATCTAACCAGTGACAGGGCGGTGGGCGTGGCCACCACCAGCCTTGTCCCTTGCCCACACAGGAGCCAGCCAGGGAGCCGGCCAGGGTTCCTCCTTCAGGGGGGGCCTGCGGCCCTCACCCCCAAACGTTTTCTTCGGAGACACCGCCCAGGCCATTCCCGCAAGTCCCCTGGCATCACAGACACACCCTACCCTCCCTCATCCGTTCTCCTGGGACCACTCGGCCGGCACCAGAGAACTGAAATCCAGCGGCTGAATCCACTGTCTGCCCGCTGCTCGGAGGCCTCACCCGCCCCTTCTCAGCCGACCTGGGGCAAAGCCCTGGAGTCATCAGCTGGTGCTCCACCGCTGCCACATCACTGTCCACGTGGCTTTCCCCCTTGACCCGCCCAGTGGTGGAGGGAGCCAGGTGGCCGCCGCTAAGACGCTGGATGCAGGGACCATCTCCCTCCCCCACCCTACCAACCCCCAGGTCCCACCTTTCCTTAAAACAGAGGAACCGCACACAAAGCAATGTCCCCGGAGTTAGTTAGCACTGAGCCACGGTCCGTGGCCGCCCTGGTGTACGGATCTACTACCCCAGCCCCAGTGAGGTCCGTGGTTGCGACTCGGTGGCATGCCACTGGGCCAGACCTCTAGCCCGAAGGGCAATTCTGGGTATTCTTCCGTCCAAGCCACCAGTAGGACTCGCTCCCACTGTACTTTCCTCTGCCCGACCCTTTCCCCTGTTCTGTCAGTGTCTCTTCTCCTCTTTGCTTTCTCTTCCGTCGCCTGACTTTCATGCGAGGTCTCTCTGTGTCTTCCTTCCAACTCTGCTCCAAGTTCTCCCTTAGTCTGGGTCCGTCGCTGAGTGGAGTGCCAGTACCAGCCGGGGAGGGGATGGCCAGGCGAGCATTAACAGCACGCACGAGTGCCCTTTCTGTGGTACTCACCAGGTCCTTCCAGTCCGAACCACACCCTGTGCAGGTCCAGGCCGGGGGGGTGGGGGGTCATGGGGCCGATAGGACACATGCTGCCGGAGGTGTGAGGAAGTTCCCATGGATGATGGCAAGGCTGGCAGCGTTGGGGTTGCATCATGGGAGGGCCTCATTTAAAAAGAATGGGTGGGGGTGTCCTGGGGGATTTGGACCGTAAAGAAGCAGGGGGAACTCCCTTGCGGTTATGTGCAGGGTGCTTGGTGGGTGTGAGCGTCTCTATTAAAAGTCTACTGGTCGGGGCAAACAGGGACGCCTGCAGGGAGAGAAATGCATGGCCACCTGTGGGGAGGAGACAAATTTTCTGAGACTGTCCCTGAAACGGTCCCGGCATCGGAGTGACTGGCGCAATCCAAACTGACCTAGCACGTGCAACCGTACCCACAACACTAGAGGAGGCTCCTGAGGCCATGCTGCACTACAAACAGCCCAGCCTTGGAGATGGGGAAGGCTGGGGTGGTGACACGGAGCGGGGGGAAGAGAGGGAGACCGGGAAGAGAGGGAGAGACGCGGAGAAGGCTAGGAAGAGGCGGGTGAGTGAGGGGGAATGGGAGGGATGCACAGGAGGAAGAGAGGGACACGGGCAGGAGGGAGAGTACTGTAGTAGCAGGGGTGGGAGGGGCAGAGAGGGAGGGAGTGAGGAAGGGCAGAGACAGGGAGGCAGGGCCTTGATTGGCCCCAGCCGCATTCATACGTTGCAAGGCATACAGACCAAAAGGACACACTGCCTGTGAGGAAGGGACCACCCACATGTGCAGAAGCAAGACGTCCTCTGAGCAGAGCTCAATCCGGTGGTGTCAATGAGGTCAGCAATCATGTTTCCTGGAAACAAGAATCATACACCACAGGAGGAAGTAATGGAGGAATAGAGGGTGGAAACAGGCCGGGGGCACACGGGGGTACACAGAAACCTAGTACTGCAGTCATGGACATCAGTCTGCCCTGGTCAGTAAAGAGGCTTCGGAGCAATGGAGTAAGATGTGGACGACAGCAGAACGGGCAGCCTCTGAAAAGCTGCCCATGTCTATGCTACGTGCAGGACACTGAGCTTTCAGTCCCAAAGCCACAGAGCAGTTGAAAGTGGGAGGAGTGAGAAAGATGAGTGACCTCATGCCCTAAGCGAGGCCACAGAGATCCCTACCCCTCGCGGACGGGCAGTAGGTGCGGGGCTGTTCCTCAATTCCCAAGGATGCGTCGCCACGTACCTTACGGCCCGGGCAGCCAAGGACTTGTCGGGGCTCACCAAAGATCACAGACGCTGCGCCAGCCCCGTTGAAGGAGGAGAGGGTTCTGACTCCAAAATGGAAGAAACGGGGTCCAATTCACAGGCAGACCGCCTCAGAGATAGGAACTCATACAACCAACACAAGTCAGGCCAGCAACCCGGCAGCTGTCGCAAAGCAGAGACTCACCAGGGCCAAAGGCACTTACGGGGGCCCAACAACGGCATATCCGGGACGCCCACAGATGCGAGATCAGAGACGTGACGGCACAGGTAGAGCCACACCAAGGCACGCCAAGGCACGCTCCAGAAGACACAGAAACACAGGCAAAGAGCGGACCCCCCCTTTACCCAGACGAGTACACGAAGTTCCAGAGCGGCCAGGGACAGACGCACGTGCTCCAGGGCCTTGGAGGCAGAACGCCTGGCAGTTCTTCAGGCGGTCCTCTCCTATCAGACAGCACTCCGGGTTACAGAAGTTTTGTTCCCTTAGTGCCCAGGTTGCTGGGCATGCTTCTTCAGCGGAGGGAAGCGGTAGACCAGACACAGAGTGCTGGACCGCGGGGCAAACTTCACTGGGCAAGGGCACCAAGCTCCCGGGAAGGCTGCCGTGTTCCCATTCAGATGTAGGGTTTTGTTTTTGTTTTTTTTGTTTTTTTTTTAGCTCTTTCAGGGACCTTGAGAGTGATGCCCCTGCGGATTTGCTGTGAAGGTGCTGCCAGTCAGGGCTTTGATCATGCCCCTGTCCACCACGTCCACGGGGCGGATGGGCTGGCATCTCGAGACTCACTGCCTCAACTTGGGTCAGGGACTGATGTCTCATGGTTAGTGGCTTTGTTTCAGCTTGTGCTGCCAAAGTCAGCCCTGCAGAGGCGGCTGGACAGGACACCCTCGTGCTCTCGTCTAGGTGGGAAAACGGAATTTGTCTTAGCGCGGATTTGTCTTAGAAGTCCTGGCTCCCTGTCTTCGGGTTGGGGACCCTGGCCCTGACTCCCTCGCCCTCCATGGACTCCTAACATCTGGGGCTCCCTGAACTCCAGAAGGATCCGCCCTCCACAGCCTCACCTTCTCTCTGGGCCGGGCCAGGCCGGGCTGGGGGCAGGGGGCGGGCCATGCTTCAACACCAGCCCAGTGCCCAGAGCGAGGTGGGAGGTGCCTAGGAGTGGGGGACCCTGTTCCTTCCTCCCCCCTAGGCTTCACATCCTCGGCAACAGCCTACCAAACGCCACAAGCGTAGAGGAATACGCGGCAGCCCCCGAAATGGCCCAGGCCGAGGACCCCTTAAGGCCATGCTCTACAACGGGAGTTGTCCCGCTCCCGCTGCTCAGCGAAGGTCCAGCACCTATGACAGTTTCAGCGGACCAGCACAAGCAGAGCCAGGTGCCAGCGTGCGGGTGCCCGTCGAGGATACCCCAGCATTTCCAGGTCAAGAGTCCAAGACGACCGGTCTCCCCTACACTCTCAGAGAGACGAGCCTTCCCTCCTGGAGCCTCAGGCACCTCCACCCACCCCGGAAGGGGCAAGGCTAAGTCATAGAGATCATCAACTGCACAGCCTGACACCGAACAGGCGATTTGCGCTGCACACTGAAAGGGACCAGAAGCACCCATGAGTTTGACTGCCAGACCCTCCTGGCTGAGGCTCGTGACGGGTACTCTGTACACGCCAGGTCTTTCCACGGACCTTCACACAGAAGTCTAAGCCCTCAGACGACGGACAGTGCCCTATGCTTTCGGAAGCCCCCTGTGCGCACACAAGACGTCAGCCAGGGGCGCATGCTCCCTGAGGTGATGGTGAGGACTAGGTGTCGCTCTTGGTGGCATTTCCCTTTTGGGGTCTTCACCGGATGGAGGGCATTGGGCTGATGCCTTAAGCCCGTGGAGAGAGAGGCATATCAGCCTCAGAGTCAGCACGGGACAGACACTGCACGGGACGGGCGGCTGTACTGGTCCTTGCGTTCAGCAATCCTCCCACCCCTCGCCCTCTCCTCTGTTTACCGTCTGGGGGACCCCAACCCAAGGCCCTAGGGAAGCAGGGAACGGGGGATCCTGGGGCAGCATGGGTTTGTCAGTATGTGAGCGTGTCGCCGGACACGTCAGTGAGCGGAGGTTGTGTGCGTGGGAGGGGAGGGGAGTGTGTGCGTGTCAGGACATCAGAGTGAGGGAACGACTGTGGGGGGGGCGGTGACTGGTTTGCCCCTGAGTGTGTGTGTCAGTATATGGGAGTGGCTAAAGGAGCCCATGTGGGCGGTGGGGGGGTGGTGGTCTTTGAAACCAAGGGAGTGTGTGTGTGCGTGCGCATTGCTCCCCTGCCTTTTGTACTTCCTCCCAGTCACTTGGGCCAGAATGAGAGTGTCACCTTTCCTACATTCCCACCTCCCTCTGTCCCCACTCCAACAGTCCCCCCACAGGGACTCGCCCCCCGTCTCTCATGTTTTGTTTTGTTTTGTTTTGTTTTTTTTTTTTTCTGGGGCTGAGAGGATGACTGTGTCAGCAAGAGCCCGGGCCCCTTGTTAGACCAACGGAGACACTGGCGCCGGGGTTCAACAGAGTAATGAAACACTAGTCCCCGCCCCGTGCTGTGTGTAGTGGATGTGTCTGAGGACATCCACCAGGGAGCATCTCTGGAGGACCGTCATCGCCATCCGGCAAACCTGGGCACTGGACGTGCTCGGCCCGGGCGCGTCCCTCCCTTTCCTTGACCTCTGTCATTTCCCCAGGGAAGAGATGAGCCCCGTCAGCAGGCCTTTCGCTCTTTTCTCCTCTCCCTGCCCACACCCCCAACCCCAGCGGAAGGACCTCTGCCCCCTGGGATGCCGTCCCAGTGCGTGTGTGACCTAGACCTCTGGGCAAGCATACGGGCCCATCCCTTCCACGGACCCGGGATGCCCAGGCAGAGTACGAAGCACCGATGGGAACCCCGTGAGCTCAGGCACCCCACTGGCCCCTTTCCGTGGAGAGAAGCGTGCGCGATCATACGGACACCACCGCACATAAACACAGCAGACATCGTATTACTAGTTTTCAGTATTTTTCCAAGGAGGCCTCCGTCGGCCCTGCGTTTCACCCCGGCACCAGACTTCGGGTATTCCCCGTGCTGAGGAACCGGGCTGACCATACGGCTCCATCTGAAGGTTCTGACTGGTTCCGGTCAAGTGCGATGCTTCTGCGTCTTCATCCCAACGTCTTGAAGCTCCCTGGGAGGGACACATACACTGAGACACACGGGCACACGGGCACACGGGCACACAGGAGGAGGCCCGTGTGTAACCTCTGTGGGCCATACGTAAGGTTGCTTGAGGGTTTCAAGGCCCTCCCGGGCAAGGGTGGTCATCCTCCCCCGGCCCCCCGCCGACCCGGACTGCGATCGCCCTCCATTTCCTCCACCCACGTAGTAAACGTATCTGTGCACGCTGGCCAGTGCTCTCGGGGTGATTGTGGTGGGCACAGAACACTGCCCCCAGAGAGGAAGGGGACAACCGTGCTGATGAACACAGAAAAGTGACGGGGTGACGCGTGAGGCTTTACACCACGGTACCCAGGCACCTGTGCCACGGGTGGTGGGAGGCCCGTAGGTGGGCACAAGGGTGAGGTGGTGGCTAGTCGACCTGCGGGCAGGAGTCCAGGGCCAGGGAATGGCACTTCCCACAAGGGCAGCTGCCGAGCCGACGCTGCTTCTCCAGCTCTGCTCATTGATGCTGCCTGGCCCCGCCTACCTCAAGCTTCCCCAGGCAGAACCAGTTCGACACCGCCCTCCTGCAGTCTCCCTGTCTCACGGCGAGGCCCTTCTGACCTGGGGCCACCGCCTCTGAGTGTTCCCCAGAGCCTCCGTCTCTGCATTTGTGGAGCCCAGCTCCCACGGAGCCGCACGGAGCATTTTCAGCGCCCACGCCCTGGGCGTCTCACCTGCCCTCCTCTCAGTTCCCTCTGCTGGGGCCTTCTTCCTCACGTAGTACTGCAGGGGATTGGGCCACAGGTCGTCCATGATGATCTGGCAGGGGAAACGGGGCAGGGCTCAGATGCACATCCCAGTCCGCTGGGGAGCACAGCCAGGTTCATGAGCGCGGTTTGTCACAGGGACCCACCTCAGCTATCCTGCTGGACCCGGCAAAGCTGTGGTCAGAGAACCAGTTGAAGAAGTTAAGGCCGCTGTTGTGGTGTCTGCGCCTATAGGCCTCCCGTTCATAATTCCGGTGCCACTGGATGGGAGTGGAATGAGACGGCTCGTACCCTGCAGGAAGAAGGGTCCGTGCGAAGGCGCTGGATAATGCATCATGCTCAGCCCCGCCGCCTCCACCCGCTGCCGCCCATCCACGCAGAGGCCCCTTACCAGCAGCCCTGAGGACATACTCCTTCTCAACGACTTCGTTGCGGAAGTAGGAGTTCTCGCGAAAGAAGAGCAGGATCTTGCGGCCATCACGGGGAGACTCGAGTTCCCCCACCTGCCGGGCGGCAAAGTGAGGGAGAGGGCTGAATTCTCTGTCCAGCGGACCCTTCCCGTCCTGGCTTTGGGGAGGAGTCACTTCTGTTACCCGCTCCTCTCCCATCCCCCTGGCCGGCCTCCCTCTCCCGGGCCAGACCTTCAAATCCGTCATGGAGCCAAGTATGCCTTTATCTCGGCCACTGATCATGCCTGACATCTGCGGGTGGTTCACAAACTGCTTTGGGTCAAGGGCTCTCTGAGGGCTGGAGATGAGAGTGCTAGAACAACAGAGCAAGCCTGGACGGCAGGTGGGCCCTGCATCCCCTCTCCTCCCACTGGGACCCACTCCCTCCTCACGGCCTTAGTCAAGGCCCCCTGGGCCTGCGCACGGCCTGTTGCAGTAGGTACTTAGGTAGCGCACGGCCGGGCACTAACACAGAAACAGCTGTGCATCCTCGGAGACCTCCCTCCCAGCCCACGCCACCCCTCTCTGGCCCATCCTCCTGGGCTGATGGCTAGGCAGAACTGGCTTATTCCCAGACAGCCTCCCTTGGTGCCTCCGGCTGACCAGAGTGGGCGTTCACACCCCCCTCGCCTGCTGCATTATTCCCAGGGGAGCCTGAGCTTTGAGTGGAGCTGTTTTGCGTGAGGCGGCCCCGGGGCTATGCCTAATTCGGACCCGGACTTCTGCTCCTACTCCGCCGGCGGAGCTTCAGGGCCTCCTGCGACATCAAGGGCAACCTGCGGGCCCCACCAGGGACCCCCGCCCGGAACCAGGAATTCAAGGCTGTCGTGATCACATGTCGAGGCATGAGCCAGGCCACCACAATGCGGGCCCCCTGCCACAGGAGTCTCCTGCACTAGCCCCGCCACCCTGGGGTCCCTCCAGGAAGGTATCAAGGATACAGCCTTGGCCCAGAAGCCAGGGATGCCCCGGATGAGGGCGCTTCGGTGGTCCAGGTGATGCCGTCGCCTCTGCCAGAACCTGAGCTTGAGCCGAGAGTAGGCCCTGCTGGCGTCCTTGTTCACGGGCTCCAGCTCTGACTGCAGGGCCCGGAGGGCCCGGAGGGCCTGGAGCGGGGACCGGGGCGGACCTGCCTGTGCCCCTCGCTGTTCTTCCCCTTCCTGCTTCTCCTGCAGCTCCTGGGCTGCTTCCTCCTTCTGGCTCTCCTCCCTGGCCTCTTCCCTCTTGTCCTCCTCCTCCGCCTCCGCCTCGGCCTCCACGTCCTCAGCCACGTGCTCTTCAAAATCCTCCTCTTTGGCCTCCTCAGCCTTAGCCCCTTCCTCCACAGAATCCCCCCCAGGCTCCTCTGGGGGATTAAGTTGCTCATCCTCCTCCTCAGCCTCTTCCTCAACAGACTCTTCCTTGTCATCTTTCTCCCCTTCCTCCTTAACCTCCTCAGCCCCCCGCCCCTCCGCAGCCTCCTCCTCGTCTCCCTCCTCAGCCTCTTCAGGACATTCCACCACTTCATCCTCTGCGTCCTCCTTCCCCTCCTCCCGTTCCTCTCGACCCTCGTCCCCCTCGTCTGCCGCTGCCCCAAGGTCAGGCGCCGCCATTGCGCCCTCCACCAAGACCACCAATTCCGCCCCCAGGCGGGCCTCGCCTCCGGCCTGCCGGGCCTCGGCTTCCCGCACAGCCTCTGCCGCCACCGCCCCAGCCCCTACGGCCTGCAGCAGCCCCACTTCCCCCGTGGCACCCGGCTCCCGGATGGCGCCCGCCCCCTCACCGCACCCTTCCCGGACCAAGGTGGACCAGGATTCTGGGGCAGCCCCGTCTTCCCCGGACCCCGCCCCGCTCTCCATGTGGCCGTGGCCCTGAGCCCTGGCAGCGCTGGAGGGAAGGAGACGCAGGCGAGAGCACGTGGCTCCCCACACAGCCCGGCAGCTAGTGCTCTGGCGCCCAGGAATGGCGGCGGACAGCCGCCTCCAGACAGCGGGTGTGAGCCCGGGGGACGCATGCGCACAAGGCCTTCGGGCAAGCGGGCGACGCCGCAGAGGCGGCAGAGGCACGCATGCGGCTTGGGCCACGTGAGCCCGCCCAAGCCACGCCCAGGATGATGGTCGTGCCCCGGGGCCAACCACTGACACCAGGCCGGGCAGGGCCTCCTCTGGCCCCACCCCTCACCCCCACAGGAGCCAGCCAGGGAGCCCAGCGGTACACCTGCTACGGTGTGGCCTCGGGCTCCAGAGTAGCCTCGGGGGTCCTTGCGCCCCCCCCCAGGCCACCAACACCCCCATCCCGTGCCGGCCTTCACCACGCTCTCCGCCCGGTGTTTGAAGCTTGTCAAGGAGAAACGGTCCCTTGCCCTTCCCCAACACGGTCCTCGAAGACAGAAGACACCGTATGCACCCCCGGGAACCCTGGCCAGGCGTGCCGGGAAATCGTCAGCCCAGGCATCGCAGAATAGTGCCATTCCAGGAGACAGAGGCCCCGAAGCTGTCTGCGTCTTTGGAGGATGGGGGTTGGGAAGGGCGGCCGCAGCTCCCCCTAGTCCCTGTCCTGGGCTGCTCAGTACAAGCAGGACGGAGAGTGCTCCATCCATCCGTCCGCCTGTCCTTTCCTCATGCTCTCCGCTCCGTCTTCCCCTCTCTCGCTCTTTGTATTCAGGGGCTCTTTCTCTGCCCTCTCCCTGCCCACAGGGTCTCTGGAAGATCCAGGCTTCAGCAAGAAAGATGCAGAAGCCTCTCTGAGCAGCTCTTCTCCCAGGAAGTAAAAGCCCTCGGCCCCTCTGCGACTTGCCGCCGGTCACGTGACCAGCAATAGGGACCCAGGCTGGGTGCCCCCCCAGACACTCAAACATTCACACACAGTCAAAGCACACGCCTCCGCATACGCACGCGACCCCAGCACAGGCATACACATACGGCCCCACCCCCAAAGAAACCATACACACGTGTGCCCAGGAAAACTCACACTCACGCTCTCACACACACACACCCAACCACATCCACGGCCTCTGGCACACAGGCATACACCATTGACCCCCACACATCTGAGCATGCGCGCGCGCATACACACACACACACACACACAGACACAGACGCACCCCTGAGGATACAGAAACGTGTAAGTAAAACACATACTCTGAGGCTTACAGGCACACACGTAGCCACGTAAGAGCGCGTGCACAAGTGCGCGCTCTTATGCAAGCACACGAAACACACTAGCCACACGCGCACACGCACACGCACACAAACACACACAACACACTGAGGCATGCAACCCTGCGCCACCTAACATCACAGCTAGGCTCGCAAGCACACGCACCCTGAAACGACACGCAGAAGGTCTCCGGCACAGGCAGACACAGTTGAACCTGCCCTGAAGAAAAAAAATACACCTGTAGGCCTACTCCATCAAAACTCATCCACAGTGTGTGACACACAGGCATACACAACTGTCCCCCCACACACACACCCCTGAGGATACAGACACATGTGAGAAAAACACATGATCTCGGTGATACAGGAATGCACACTCACAGCTCCGACACATGCGCACACACACACTCATGCTCATACAAACCCACACGTGCTCCCTGCACACATCCTGGTACTGGCACAGAGGCATGCACCCTTATCTCACTAATGTACACAAAAGGGCACGTGTGAACACACAACCACAACACACATGAAAACTCTCCAGCACAACTGTATGCAAACAAGCCCCGGGGAAGCATACACAGACACACACACAAGCGCACGCGCGCGTGTGCCTGCACGACCTCCAACAGCGATCACGCACTGCTGGTGACACCTACACACGCAGGTACGCACACAAACACACAATCACCCATGGGCCTGCAAGCACACAGACACGCAACGGACACTCGGGGGCCCGCAAGGATTATGCACCCAGGGCACTCGCGTACAAGGTCTCTGGCACACAGCCATATACACGTAGCCCTGCAGGATCACACACCCAGTCGTGCCTGAAAAAGCACACACACACACACACACAATACACACACGCGTCACCTCACACACAGCCAAGCAGATTTCTGCACGCAGGTACACACACACACACACACACGTGTGCTTAGAAGCACACAAACACGCACAACACACCCGGTCCCCTGCTCCGGCGCATGACCCTCGGTCGCACAAACACACAATCCTGCGCGTGTAAACCCACAATCGAACAAAAACGAAACAAACACCTACATACACGGGGTCCAGCACGGAGGCGTTCATGCTCACCACAAACTCACACATAGGTGCACTTGAAACTATACAATGCAACAGGCAAGCATAGGTGGCCGCACTCAGAGGCACATATGTGCACATGCCGACATGCACACGAAGCTTATATGAACACACCTGGGTCCTATGCGCGTGCAGTCACACGAGGCCTCGCTACACTCACCCATGGGTGTGCAAACACACGGACACAAGACACAAACACACACTGTCTCCAGGATGCAGGCATACACCCTTGTCACTCTCACACACACGGACACAGGAACACACATGCACAACGCCTAATCACACATGATGTCCTCCTGCACACATGTGAGCAAACTGGGCCACACATGTCCACACACACGTGCAGAAGGATAAACACACGGTCCCAAGCTCAGAGGAATACTCAGGTGGCACAAGGGTGCTTGATGTGCGCGCGTGCACGCATGCACGCGCGCACGCACACACACTCACAAACGTGCACGTGCGCACGCGCGCTCGCAGAAACGACGGATACGCACGCAGACAGGCCCAAACCCGCTCCCCCACACGCAGCACACTCACGACGTCACACAGCCCACAGCGCACACCTGCCTTCCCTGAGACATCCTTGGAACTGTCTCCTGCGGGTGGGTGGTGTTATCAGCGGGAGGGTCGTGAGTCCACAGGGACCACGAGTGAGCGCCACCACCTTGGTCCTCCCGGGACCCTTGGTTTTGCGCTGGACCTGACCAGGCGCATGCGCGGGATCACATCACAGCCATGCAGGGCACACATCCAGGAGCAAGGGAGCTGGGCAAAGCTCTCCAAGCGAAGTGAATGTCGGGGTACGAGGAGCCACGGGGCCAATAGGGCCCTGCTTGGGCGGGAGCCTCCCCTGCCTGTGCCCCCTGCTCTAAAGAGCAAGGCTTCGCCAAGTGAGGTCTGCCTTTTCCCATCCTCCCCCCAGACCCTGCCTAGGAAGTGCGGGGGTCTCTCCGCAGGCCAAGCCCTGCCGCGCCCTGCCCCCATGCTACACATCACCCCCACACGTGGACTCCCACAGGATGGGGGTTGGAGGATCCCACCGGCCCGATTTCCTCCTTGCCATTTCCTGTGCCCCCGATATAAACTGACACACCGACACAAAGTGCCTCGTAACTTGCTTATGGCCCTCTCCCTGTCCCTGCAGGTATGTGCAGGATACACTCCAGACCTGCCCCTGGTGATCCTTTTCCTCGTCGCTGTCCCCCGTAGGCAGAGCAACACGCGGACGAGCCCATCCATGTCTCACAACGGTGGAGGCCTCCTCCACTTCTTCTTCGTGGTCAAACTCAGATGCTCTGCGATGTCCGTTTCCACAGAGCTGCCATGCCCCGACACATACACACAGGCAGACAGACAGACAGACAGACACACGCACGCACACGAAAATACACACAGAAATGTTAGCTCTTTGTGAAACTGTATGATGCCAAGGATAGCCAAGGCGGTGTTGAGAGCATGCCTCGTCCTTGTGGGATCCCTCTTCCTCCTCAGCGAGGGCTTCACGACCCATCCCCCAGATGGCCTAGTACCATCCCCAAGGATGGCCTGATGGGAGGACATGTGGGAGGACATGTGGTTCTCAGGAACGTGGAGGGAAGTCAGGGAATCGTGGCACAGGAGGGGATGGGACAAGGGAGCCCCACTCCCAAAGACAGGCAGGCCGTCCCCAACTGAATGAGTGGCAGGAGGACCCAGAGAGAGGGGCCGACCGTCACGGGTGACAGTTCGGAGGAATGGGGTGGAGAAGCCTTGCTTCTCCTGATTGACCAGGAACATTCTGGCTAACAGCCTGGCAGGCCTGATCTCCCCCAGGTGGACATACCCGCTGCCCCGGGGGCTGTGCCCTGACTTCCCACAGGCTCCCTTCCCTCACTGCAACCCGCGCCCAGAGCAAGCTGGGGCCCCGGCTCTTCTGAGTCTCGGTTGCCCTGCCGCTAAGCTGACAGTCCCTGGCACCTTCCTTCCACATTCGAGAACCAGCCCTCCATGGCTCCTCACCGACAGGTCCTCCTGTCAGCTCATTCCCATGGGCTGCCTTCCTGCCTCGGGTAGTACTGCAAGGGATTGGGCCACAGGTCCTCGATGATGATCTGGCACGCCAAAATGGGCAGGTGAGCACGGGGCCCAGGCCCCGGTCCCCGGCAGCCGGGGCTCCAGCATCACCGCTGCTGACGAAGGCTGCAGGGACCCCACCTCGGCGATCCTGTAGACCCTGGGCACCTGGGGTCAGACGACCAGTTAAAGTTCAGGCTGCTGGTGTCCTGCCTGCAGCTGGCAGCTCCACGTTCATAATCCCAGAACCAGTGGGCTGCAGTGCCACGAGTCGCAGGACGAGAAAATTTAAGGGAGGCTCTCCATGGCCATGGACCCACGCCGTCCCTCCCTCTCAACCTCCATCCTTTCTCCCTCCTGTGCCGAATCCCACCCCTGCCCCGAGTACCCTGCGTTCCCCCCTACGCGCTCCCAGTTCCCACCTGTCCGGCGGCCCTCCGCCAGCTCCCTTGAAGCTCAAGCCCACTCCTGCCGGCAACGCTAAGGTGATACTCCTTAACGATCATTTTGATCTGGAAGTAAGGGCTGCTCCCAGAGGAAAGCATCAACCAGCAGCGGTATGTGGGACGGCCCAGTTCCCCCACCTGCCCCGCCAAAGAAAGAGGAGGGGGAGGGGAAACGTGTCCTCTCGGTGTCCTGACTGAGTGCCTGGCCATGACTCGGAACAACTTTACCACGCGCCCTCCTGCTCAAACCCCGCTGCCAACGCACCTCCGCCAGCCTAGGTCTCCAGGGCCAACCTCTAAATTGGTCAGGTAGTTGAGCATGTCTGTGTCCTGGCCGCCCGTCACGGCTGGTGTCTGGGGGGTGATTCAGGATCTGCCTTGGGTCGAGGAGCCTCGATGTCAGGGGCTCCGGAAAGAGAACCAGGATGGACCCAGCCCTTCCCGTCTGAGAGCAGGGGACCGAAACAGCAGGCACCGCCACCGCTTCCAACCTCCTTGGAAAGCGCTTGCCCTTTCATCCCACCCGTGCTCTACACTGGGGCATCGCTGGGCTTCGAGGACCAACAGGGCTGAGGCTGACAGGGCCCAACATGGGAAGGCCAAGGGCCTGCCTGCACTCCCTTCCTATGGCCCTCTGGCCTGTGCCCGGGGCCTGCTGTACCAGGGGGCAGTCACCACTTTGGAGGTCTGGATGTGCTGGGTCCCTGGATGATGGCCCTCCTTCCAGCCAGGTGAGAGCTCCGCTTCCGATTCATCCTGCGCTTGGGCCGCAAGTAGGCCCTGGAGGCTTGGGCATCCAGAGAGCGGAGCGCTTCCTGAACCACCTCCAGCGCGGCAAGTGCGGCCCCGGCTGGGTCGGGCCACGGCACTGGCTCTGCCTGCGGCAGCTCCTGGAGCCTCTCGTCCTGCTCTGCTTGTGCCGCCTCCTCGTCTTCCACCGACGCCACCCCCACCACCAGGGCCCACGCGTTCCCCGCTGCGGCCTCCTCTGTGTCCGGCTGGGCCTCAGCTTCCCGCACAGCCTCTGCCGCCATCCCCACAGCCTCTAGGGCCAGAAGCGCCCCCCGCGTGCCCACCGGAGCCCGGGATCCCTGAGGGGCCCCCGCCTCCTCACCGCCCCCTTCCAGGGCAAAGGCGGTCCGGGATCCTGGGGCAGCCCCGCCTTCTCCGGACCTCGCCTAGATCTCCATGGGCGGTGGCCCTGAGCCCAGGCAGCTGCGGAGGGAAGGAGATGGCCGCGAGACGGGCAGGTTGAGCTCTGCGGCCCAGGAGGTGGGCGGGTAGCAGCCACGTCTCAGAGTGTGCGGGCCTGGGGCACACACGCGCACAGGGCCTCGGTGCGGGAGGTGTCGGGGGCAGCGGCGGCGGAGGCGCGCATGCGGCCTGGGCTGGATGCCGCCTCCGAGCCATGCCCAGGATGCTGGGTGGCCCCTGGATCTAACCAGTGACAGGGCGGTGGGCGTGGCCACCACCAGCCTTGTCCCTTGCCCACGCAGGAGCCAGCCAGGGAGCCGGCCAGGGTTCCTCCTTCAGGGGGGGCCTGCGGCCCTCACCCCCAAACGTTTTCTTCGGAGACACCGCCCAGGCCATTCCCGCAAGTCCCCTGGCATCACAGACACACCCTACCCTCCCTCATCCGTTCTCCTGGGACCACTCGGCCGGCACCAGAGAACTGAAATCCAGCGGCTGAATCCACTGTCTGCCCGCTGCTCGGAGGCCTCACCCGCCCCTTCTCAGCCGACCTGGGGCAAAGCCCTGGAGTCATCAGCTGGTGCTCCACCGCTGCCACATCACTGTCCACGTGGCTTTCCCCCTTGACCCGCCCAGTGGTGGAGGGAGCCAGGTGGCCGCCGCTAAGACGCTGGATGCAGGGACCATCTCCCTCCCCCACCCTACCAACCCCCAGGTCCCACCTTTCCTTAAAACAGAGGAACCGCACACAAAGCAATGTCCCCGGAGTTAGTTAGCACTGAGCCACGGTCCGTGGCCGCCCTGGTGTACGGATCTACTACCCCAGCCCCAGTGAGGTCCGTGGTTGCGACTCGGTGGCATGCCACTGGGCCAGACCTCTAGCCCGAAGGGCAATTCTGGGTATTCTTCCATCCAAGCCACCAGTAGGACTCGCTCCCACTGTACTTTCCTCTGCCCGACCCTTTCCCCTGTTCTGTCAGTGTCTCTTCTCCTCTTTGCTTTCTCTTCCGTCGCCTGACTTTCATGCGAGGTCTCTCTGTGTCTTCCTTCCAACTCTGCTCCAAGTTCTCCCTTAGTCTGGGTCCGTCGCTGAGTGGAGTGCCAGTACCAGCCGGGGAGGGGATGGCCAGGCGAGCATTAACAGCACGCACGAGTGCCCTTTCTGTGGTACTCACCAGGTCCTTCCAGTCCGAACCACACCCTGTGCAGGTCCAGGCCGGGGGGGTGGGGGGTCATGGGGCCGATAGGACACATGCTGCCGGAGGTGTGAGGAAGTTCCCATGGACGATGGCAAGGCTGGCAGCGTTGGGGTTGCATCATGGGAGGGCCTCATTTAAAAAGAATGGGTGGGGGTGTCCTGGGGGATTTGGACCGTAAAGAAGCAGGGGGAACTCCCTTGCGGTTATGTGCAGGGTGCTTGGTGGGTGTGAGCGTCTCTATTAAAAGTCTACTGGTCGGGGCAAACAGGGACGCCTGCAGGGAGAGAAATGCATGGCCACCTGTGGGGAGGAGACAAATTTTCTGAGACTGTCCCTGAAACGGTCCCGGCATCGGAGTGACTGGCGCAATCCAAACTGACCTAGCACGTGCAACCGTACCCACAACACTAGAGGAGGCTCCTGAGGCCATGCTGCACTACAAACAGCCCAGCCTTGGAGATGGGGAAGGCTGGGGTGGTGACACGGAGAGGGGGGAAGAGAGGGAGACCGGGAAGAGAGGGAGAGACGCGGAGAAGGCTAGGAAGAGGCGGGTGAGTGAGGGGGAATGGGAGGGATGCACCGGAGGAAGAGAGGGACACGGGCAGGAGGGAGAGTACTGTAGTAGCAGGGGTGGGAGGGGCAGAGAGGGAGGGAGTGAGGAAGGGCAGAGACAGGGAGGCAGGGCCTTGATTGGCCCCAGCCGCATTCATACGTTGCAAGGCATACAGACCAAAAGGACACACTGCCTGTGAGGAAGGGACCACCCACATGTGCAGAAGCAAGACGTCCTCTGAGCAGAGCTCAATCCGGTGGTGTCAATGAGGTCAGCAATCATGTTTCCTGGAAACAAGAATCATACACCACAGGAGGAAGTAATGGAGGAATAGAGGGTGGAAACAGGCCGGGGGCACACGGGGGTACACAGAAACCTAGTACTGCAGTCATGGACATCAGTCTGCCCTGGTCAGTAAAGAGGCTTCGGAGCAATGGAGTAAGATGTGGACGACAGCAGAACGGGCAGCCTCTGAAAAGCTGCCCATGTCTATGCTACGTGCAGGACACTGAGCTTTCAGTCCCAAAGCCACAGAGCAGTTGAAAGTGGGAGGAGTGAGAAAGATGAGTGACCTCATGCCCTAAGCGAGGCCACAGAGATCCCTACCCCTCGCGGACGGGCAGTAGGTGCGGGGCTGTTCCTCAATTCCCAAGGATGCGTCGCCACGTACCTTACGGCCCGGGCAGCCAAGGACTTGTCGGGGCTCACCAAAGATCACAGATGCTGCGCCAGCCCCGTTGAAGGAGGAGGGGGTTCTGACTCCAAAATGGAAGAAACGGGGTCCAATTCACAGGCAGACCGCCTCAGAGATAGGAACTCATACAACCAACACAAGTCAGGCCAGCAACCCGGCAGCTGTCGCAAAGCAGAGACTCACCAGGGCCAAAGGCACTTACGGGGGCCCAACAACGGCATATCCGGGACGCCCACAGATGCGAGATCAGAGACGTGACGGCACAGGTAGAGCCACACCAAGGCACGCCAAGGCACGCTCCAGAAGACACAGAAACACAGGCAAAGAGCGGACCCCCCCTTTACCCAGACGAGTACACGAAGTTCCAGAGCGGCCAGGGACAGACGCACGTGCTCCAGGGCCTTGGAGGCAGAACGCCTGGCAGTTCTTCAGGCGGTCCTCTCCTATCAGACAGCACTCCGGGTTACAGAAGTTTTGTTCCCTTAGTGCCCAGGTTGCTGGGCATGCTTCTTCAGCGGAGGGAAGCGGTAGACCAGACACAGAGTGCTGGACCGCGGGGCAAACTTCACTGGGCAAGGGCACCAAGCTCCCGGGAAGGCTGCCGTGTTCCCATTCAGATGTAGGGTTTTGTTTTTGTTTTTTTTGTTTTTTTTTTAGCTCTTTCAGGGACCTTGAGAGTGATGCCCCTGCGGATTTGCTGTGAAGGTGCTGCCAGTCAGGGCTTTGATCATGCCCCTGTCCACCACGTCCACGGGGCGGATGGGCTGGCATCTCGAGACTCACTGCCTCAACTTGGGTCAGGGACTGATGTCTCATGGTTAGTGGCTTTGTTTCAGCTTGTGCTGCCAAAGTCAGCCCTGCAGAGGCGGCTGGACAGGACACCCTCGTGCTCTCGTCTAGGTGGGAAAACGGAATTTGTCTTAGCGCGGATTTGTCTTAGAAGTCCTGGCTCCCTGTCTTCGGGTTGGGGACCCTGGCCCTGACTCCCTCGCCCTCCATGGACTCCTAACATCTGGGGCTCCCTGAACTCCAGAAGGATCCGCCCTCCACAGCCTCACCTTCTCTCTGGGCCGGGCCAGGCCGGGCTGGGGGCAGGGGGCGGGCCATGCTTCAACACCAGCCCAGTGCCCAGAGCGAGGTGGGAGGTGCCTAGGAGTGGGGGACCCTGTTCCTTCCTCCCCCCTAGGCTTCACATCCTCGGCAACAGCCTACCAAACGCCACAAGCGTAGAGGAATACGCGGCAGCCCCCGAAATGGCCCAGGCCGAGGACCCCTTAAGGCCATGCTCTACAACGGGAGTTGTCCCGCTCCCGCTGCTCAGCGAAGGTCCAGCACCTATGACAGTTTCAGCGGACCAGCACAAGCAGAGCCAGGTGCCAGCGTGCGGGTGCCCGTCGAGGATACCCCAGCATTTCCAGGTCAAGAGTCCAAGACGACCGGTCTCCCCTACACTCTCAGAGAGACGAGCCTTCCCTCCTGGAGCCTCAGGCACCTCCACCCACCCCGGAAGGGGCAAGGCTAAGTCATAGAGATCATCAACTGCACAGCCTGACACGGAACAGGCGATTTGCGCTGCACACTGAAAGGGACCAGAAGCACCCATGAGTTTGACTGCCAGACCCTCCTGGCTGAGGCTCGTGACGGGTACTCTGTACACGCCAGGTCTTTCCACGGACCTTCACACAGAAGTCTAAGCCCTCAGACGACGGACAGTGCCCTATGCTTTCGGAAGCCCCCTGTGCGCACACAAGATGTCAGCCAGGGGCGCATGCTCCCTGAGGTGATGGTGAGGACTAGGTGTCGCTCTTGGTGGCATTTCCCTTTTGGGGTCTTCACCGGATGGAGGGCATTGGGCTGATGCCTTAAGCCCGTGGAGAGAGAGGCATATCAGCCTCAGAGTCAGCACGGGACAGACACTGCACGGGACGGGCGGCTGTACTGGTCCTTGCGTTCAGCAATCCTCCCACCCCTCGCCCTCTCCTCTGTTTACCGTCTGGGGGACCCCAACCCAAGGCCCTAGGGAAGCAGGGAACGGGGGATCCTGGGGCAGCATGGGTTTGTCAGTATGTGAGCGTGTCGCCGGACACGTCAGTGAGCGGAGGTTGTGTGCGTGGGAGGGGAGGGGAGTGTGTGCGTGTCAGGACATCAGAGTGAGGGAACGACTGTGGGGGGGGGCGGTGACTGGTTTGCCCCTGAGTGTGTGTGTCAGTATATGGGAGTGGCTAAAGGAGCCCATGTGGGCGGTGGGGGGGTGGTGGTCTTTGAAACCAAGGGAGTGTGTGTGTGCGTGCGCATTGCTCCCCTGCCTTTTGTACTTCCTCCCAGTCACTTGGGCCAGAATGAGAGTGTCACCTTTCCTACATTCCCACCTCCCTCTGTCCCCACTCCAACAGTCCCCCCACAGGGACTCGCCCCCCGTCTCTCATGTTTTGTTTTTTTGTTTTTTTTTTTTTTCTGGGGCTGAGAGGATGACTGTGTCAGCAAGAGCCCGGGCCCCTTGTTAGACCAACGGAGACACTGGCGCCGGGGTTCAACAGAGTAATGAAACACTAGTCCCCGCCCCGTGCTGTGTGTAGTGGATGTGTCTGAGGACATCCACCAGGGAGCATCTCTGGAGGACCGTCATCGCCATCCGGCAAACCTGGGCACTGGACGTGCTCGGCCCGGGCGCGTCCCTCCCTTTCCTTGACCTCTGTCATTTCCCCAGGGAAGAGATGAGCCCCGTCAGCAGGCCTTTCGCTCTTTTCTCCTCTCCCTGCCCACACCCCCAACCCCAGCGGAAGGACCTCTGCCCCCTGGGATGCCGTCCCAGTGCGTGTGTGACCTAGACCTCTGGGCAAGCATACGGGCCCATCCCTTCCACGGACCCGGGATGCCCAGGCAGAGTACGAAGCACCGATGGGAACCCCGTGAGCTCAGGCACCCCACTGGCCCCTTTCCGTGGAGAGAAGCGTGCGCGATCATACGGACACCACCGCACATAAACACAGCAGACATCGTATTACTAGTTTTCAGTATTTTTCCAAGGAGGCCTCCGTCGGCCCTGCGTTTCACCCCGGCACCAGACTTCGGGTATTCCCCGTGCTGAGGAACCGGGCTGACCATACGGCTCCATCTGAAGGTTCTGACTGGTTCCGGTCAAGTGCGATGCTTCTGCGTCTTCATCCCAACGTCTTGAAGCTCCCTGGGAGGGACACATACACTGAGACACACGGGCACACGGGCACACGGGCACACAGGAGGAGGCCCGTGTGTAACCTCTGTGGGCCATACGTAAGGTTGCTTGAGGGTTTCAAGGCCCTCCCGGGCAAGGGTGGTCATCCTCCCCCGGCCCCCCGCCGACCCGGACTGCGATCGCCCTCCATTTCCTCCACCCACGTAGTAAACGTATCTGTGCACGCTGGCCAGTGTTCTCGGGGTGATTGTGGTGGGCACAGAACACTGCCCCCAGAGAGGAAGGGGACAACCGTGCTGATGAACACAGAAAAGTGACGGGGTGACGCGTGAGGCTTTACACCACGGTACCCAGGCACCTGTGCCACGGGTGGTGGGAGGCCCGTAGGTGGGCACAAGGGTGAGGTGGTGGCTAGTCGACCTGCGGGCAGGAGTCCAGGGCCAGGGAATGGCACTTCCCACAAGGGCAGCTGCCGAGCCGACGCTGCTTCTCCAGCTCTGCTCATTGATGCTGCCTGGCCCCGCCTACCTCAAGCTTCCCCAGGCAGAACCAGTTCGACACCGCCCTCCTGCAGTCTCCCTGTCTCACGGCGAGGCCCTTCTGACCTGGGGCCACCGCCTCTGAGTGTTCCCCAGAGCCTCCGTCTCTGCATTTGTGGAGCCCAGCTCCCACGGAGCCGCACGGAGCATTTTCAGCACCCACGCCCTGGGCGTCTCACCTGCCCTCCTCTCAGTTCCCTCTGCTGGGGCCTTCTTCCTCACGTAGTACTGCAGGGGATTGGGCCACAGGTCGTCCATGATGATCTGGCAGGGGAAACGGGGCAGGGCTCAGATGCACATCCCAGTCCGCTGGGGAGCACAGCCAGGTTCATGAGCGCGGTTTGTCACAGGGACCCACCTCAGCTATCCTGCTGGACCCGGCAAAGCTGTGGTCAGAGAACCAGTTGAAGAAGTTAAGGCCGCTGTTGTGGTGTCTGCGCCTATAGGCCTCCCGTTCATAATTCCGGTGCCACTGGATGGGAGTGGAATGAGACGGCTCGTACCCTGCAGGAAGAAGGGTCCGTGCGAAGGCGCTGGATAATGCATCATGCTCAGCCCCGCCGCCTCCACCCGCTGCCGCCCATCCACGCAGAGGCCCCTTACCAGCAGCCCTGAGGACATACTCCTTCTCAACGACTTCGTTGCGGAAGTAGGAGTTCTCGCGAAAGAAGAGCAGGATCTTGCGGCCATCACGGGGAGACTCGAGTTCCCCCACCTGCCGGGCGGCAAAGTGAGGGAGAGGGCTGAATTCTCTGTCCAGCGGACCCTTCCCGTCCTGGCTGTGGGGAGGAGTCACTTCTGTTACCCGCTCCTCTCCCATCCCCCTGGCCGGCCTCCCTCTCCCGGGCCAGACCTTCAAATCCGTCATGGAGCCAAGTATGCCTTTATCTCGGCCACTGATCATGCCTGACATCTGCGGGTGGTTCACAAACTGCTTTGGGTCAAGGGCTCTCTGAGGGCTGGAGATGAGAGTGCTAGAACAACAGAGCAAGCCTGGACGGCAGGTGGGCCCTGCATCCCCTCTCCTCCCACTGGGACCCACTCCCTCCTCACGGCCTTAGTCAAGGCCCCCTGGGCCTGCGCACGGCCTGTTGCAGTAGGTACTTAGGTAGCGCACGGCCGGGCACTAACACAGAAACAGCTGTGCATCCTCGGAGACCTCCCTCCCAGCCCACGCCACCCCTCTCTGGCCCATCCTCCTGGGCTGATGGCTAGGCAGAACTGGCTCATTCCCAGACAGCCTCCCTTGGTGCCTCCGGCTGACCAGAGTGGGCGTTCACACCCCCCTCGCCTGCTGCATTATTCCCAGGGGAGCCTGAGCTTTGAGTGGAGCTGTTTTGCGTGAGGCGGCCCCGGGGCTATGCCTAATTCGGACCCGGACTTCTGCTCCTACTCCGCCGGCGGAGCTTCAGGGCCTCCTGCGACATCAAGGGCAACCTGCAGGCCCCACCAGGGACCCCCGCCCGGAACCAGGAATTCAAGGCTGTCGTGATCACATGTCGAGGCATGAGCCAGGCCACCACAATGCGGGCCCCCTGCCACAGGAGTCTCCTGCACTAGCCCCGCCACCCTGGGGTCCCTCCAGGAAGGTATCAAGGATACAGCCTTGGCCCAGAAGCCAGGGATGCCCCGGATGAGGGCGCTTCGGTGGTCCAGGTGATGCCGTCGCCTCTGCCAGAACCTGAGCTTGAGCCGAGAGTAGGCCCTGCTGGCGTCCTTGTTCACGGGCTCCAGCTCTGACTGCAGGGCCCGGAGGGCCCGGAGGGCCTGGAGCGGGGACCGGGGCGGACCTGCCTGTGCCCCTCGCTGTTCTTCCCCTTCCTGCTTCTCCTGCAGCTCCTGGGCTGCTTCCTCCTTCTGGCTCTCCTCCCTGGCCTCTTCCCTCTTGTCCTCCTCCTCCGCCTCCGCCTCGGCCTCCACGTCCTCAGCCACGTGCTCTTCAAAATCCTCCTCTTTGGCCTCCTCAGCCTTAGCCCCTTCCTCCACAGAATCCCCCCCAGGCTCCTCTGGGGGATTAAGTTGCTCATCCTCCTCCTCAGCCTCTTCCTCAACAGACTCTTCCTTGTCATCTTTCTCCCCTTCCTCCTTAACCTCCTCAGCCCCCCGCCCCTCCGCAGCCTCCTCCTCGTCTCCCTCCTCAGCCTCTTCAGGACATTCCACCACTTCATCCTCTGCGTCCTCCTTCCCCTCCTCCCGTTCCTCTCGACCCTCGTCCCCCTCGTCTGCCGCTGCCCCAAGGTCAGGCGCCGCCATTGCGCCCTCCACCAAGACCACCAATTCCGCCCCCAGGCGGGCCTCGCCTCCGGCCTGCCGGGCCTCGGCTTCCCGCACAGCCTCTGCCGCCACCGCCCCAGCCCCTACGGCCTGCAGCAGCCCCACTTCCCCCGTGGCACCCGGCTCCCGGATGGCGCCCGCCCCCTCACCGCACCCTTCCCGGACCAAGGTGGACCAGGATTCTGGGGCAGCCCCGTCTTCCCCGGACCCCGCCCCGCTCTCCATGTGGCCGTGGCCCTGAGCCCTGGCAGCGCTGGAGGGAAGGAGACGCACGCGAGAGCACGTGGCTCCCCACACAGCCCGGCAGCTAGTGCTCTGGCGCCCAGGAATGGCGGCGGACAGCCGCCTCCAGACAGCGGGTGTGAGCCCGGGGGACGCATGCGCACAAGGCCTTCGGGCAAGCGGGCGACGCCGCAGAGGCGGCAGAGGCACGCATGCGGCTTGGGCCACGTGAGCCCGCCCAAGCCACGCCCAGGATGATGGTCGTGCCCCGGGGCCAACCACTGACACCAGGCCGGGCAGGGCCTCCTCTGGCCCCACCCCTCACCCCCACAGGAGCCAGCCAGGGAGCCCAGCGGTACACCTGCTACGGTGTGGCCTCGGGCTCCAGAGTAGCCTCGGGGGTCCTTGCGCCCCCCCCCAGGCCACCAACACCCCCATCCCGTGCCGGCCTTCACCACGCTCTCCGCCCGGTGTTTGAAGCTTGTCAAGGAGAAACGGTCCCTTGACCTTCCCCAACACGGTCCTCGAAGACAGAAGACACCGTATGCACCCCCGGGAACCCTGGTCAGGCATGCCGGGAAATCGTCAGCCCAGGCATCGCAGAATAGTGCCATTCCAGGAGACAGAGGCCCCGAAGCTGTCTGCGTCTTTGGAGGATGGGGGTTGGGAAGGGCGGCCGCAGCTCCCCCTAGTCCCTGTCCTGGGCTGCTCAGTACAAGCAGGACGGAGAGTGCTCCATCCATCCGTCCGCCTGTCCTTTCCTCATGCTCTCCGCTCCGTCTTCCCCTCTCTCGCTCTTTGTATTCAGGGGCTCTTTCTCTGCCCTCTCCCTGCCCACAGGGTCTCTGGAAGATCCAGGCTTCAGCAAGAAAGATGCAGAAGCCTCTCTGAGCAGCTCTTCTCCCAGGAAGTAAAAGCCCTCGGCCCCTCTGCGACTTGCCGCCGGTCACGTGACCAGCAATAGGGACCCAGGCTGGGTG
Source organism: Martes martes (assembly GCF_963455335.1). Classification (NCBI taxonomy): domain Eukaryota; kingdom Metazoa; phylum Chordata; class Mammalia; order Carnivora; family Mustelidae; genus Martes; species Martes martes. Next base: position 15,981,739 of record NC_137907.1, read on the forward strand.
CCCCCCCAGACACTCAAACATTCACACACAGTCAAAGCACACGCCTCCGCATACGCACGCGACCCCAGCACAGGCATACACATACGGCCCCACCCCCAAAGAAACCATACACACGTGTGCCCAGGAAAACTCACACTCACGCTCTCACACACACACACACACCCAACCACATCCACGGCCTCTGGCACACAGGCATACACCATTGACCCCCACACATCTGAGCATGCGCGCGCGCATACACACACACACACACACACAGACACAGACGCACCCCTGAGGATACAGAAACGTGTAAGTAAAACACATACTCTGAGGCTTACAGGCACACACGTAGCCACGTAAGAGCGCGTGCACAAGTGCGCGCTCTTATGCAAGCACACGAAACACACTAGCCACACGCGCACACGCACACGCACACAAACACACACAACACACTGAGGCATGCAACCCTGCGCCACCTAACATCACAGCTAGGCTCGCAAGCACACGCACCCTGAAACTACACGCAGAAGGTCTCCGGCACAGGCAGACACAGTTGAACCTGCCCTGAAGAAAAAAAATACACCTGTAGGCCTACTCCATCAAAACTCATCCACAGTGTGTGACACACAGGCATACACAACTGTCCCCCCCCACACACACCCCTGAGGATACAGACACATGTGAGAAAAACACATGATCTCGGTGATACAGGAATGCACACTCACAGCTCCGACACATGCGCACACACACACTCATGCTCATACAAACCCACACGTGCTCCCTGCACACATCCTGGTACTGGCACAGAGGCATGCACCCTTATCTCACTAATGTACACAAAAGGGCACGTGTGAACACACAACCACAACACACATGAAAACTCTCCAGCACAACTGTATGCAAACAAGCCCCGGGGAAGCATACACAGACACACACACAAGCGCACGCGCGCGTGTGCCTGCACGACCTCCAACAGCGATCACGCACTGCTGGTGACACCTACACACGCAGGTACGCACACAAACACACAATCACCCATGGGCCTGCAAGCACACAGACACGCAACGGACACTCGGGGGCCCGCAAGGATTATGCACCCAGGGCACTCGCGTACAAGGTCTCTGGCACACAGCCATATACACGTAGCCCTGCAGGATCACACACCCAGTCGTGCCTGAAAAAGCACACACACACACACACACAATACACACACGCGTCACCTCACACACAGCCAAGCAGATTTCTGCACGCAGGTACACACACACACACACACACGTGTGCTTAGAAGCACACAAACACGCACAACACACCCGGTCCCCTGCTCCGGCGCATAACCCTCGGTCGCACAAACACACAATCCTGCGCGTGTAAACCCACAATCGAACAAAAACGAAACAAACACCTACATACACGGGGTCCAGCACGGAGGCGTTCATGCTCACCACAAACTCACACATAGGTGCACGAGAAACTATACAATGCAACAGGCAAGCATAGGTGGCCGCACTCAGAGGCACATATGTGCACATGCCGACATGCACACGAAGCTTATATGAACACATCTGGGTCCTATGCGCGTGCAGTCACACGAGGCCTCGCTACACTCACCCATGGGTGTGCAAACACACGGACACAAGACACAAACACACACTGTCTCCAGGATGCAGGCATACACCCTTGTCACTCTCACACACACGGACACAGGAACACACATGCACAACGCCTAATCACACATGATGTCCTCCTGCACACATGTGAGCAAACTGGGCCACACATGTCCACACACACGTGCAGAAGGATAAACACACGGTCCCAAGCTCAGAGGAATACTCAGGTGGCACAAGGGTGCTTGATGTGCGCGCGTGCACGCATGCACGCGCGCACGCACACACACTCACAAACGTGCACGTGCGCACGCGCGCTCGCAGAAACGACGGATACGCACGCAGACAGGCCCAAACCCGCTCCCCCACACGCAGCACACTCACGACGTCACACAGCCCACAGCGCACACCTGCCTTCCCTGAGACATCCTTGGAACTGTCTCCTGCGGGTGGGTGGTGTTATCAGCGGGAGGGTCGTGAGTCCACAGGGACCACGAGTGAGCGCCACCACCTTGGTCCTCCCGGGACCCTTGGTTTTGCGCTGGACCTGACCAGGCGCATGCGCGGGATCACATCACAGCCATGCAGGGCACACATCCAGGAGCAAGGGAGCTGGGCAAAGCTCTCCAAGCGAAGTGAATGTCGGGGTACGAGGAGCCACGGGGCCAATAGGGCCCTGCTTGGGCGGGAGCCTCCCCTGCCTGTGCCCCCTGCTCTAAAGAGCAAGGCTTCGCCAAGTGAGGTCTGCCTTTTCCCATCCTCCCCCCAGACCCTGCCTAGGAAGTGCGGGGGTCTCTCCGCAGGCCAAGCCCTGCCGCGCCCTGCCCCCATGCTACACATCACCCCCACACGTGGACTCCCACAGGATGGGGGTTGGAGGATCCCACCGGCCCGATTTCCTCCTTGCCATTTCCTGTGCCCCCGATATAAACTGACACACCGACACAAAGTGCCTCGTAACTTGCTTATGGCCCTCTCCCTGTCCCTGCAGGTATGTGCAGGATACACTCCAGACCTGCCCCTGGTGATCCTTTTCCTCGTCGCTGTCCCCCGTAGGCAGAGCAACACGCGGACGAGCCCATCCATGTCTCACAACGGTGGAGGCCTCCTCCACTTCTTCTTCGTGGTCAAACTCAGATGCTCTGCGATGTCCGTTTCCACAGAGCTGCCATGCCCCGACACATACACACAGGCAGACAGACAGACAGACAGACACACGCACGCACACGAAAATACACACAGAAATGTTAGCTCTTTGTGAAACTGTATGATGCCAAGGATAGCCAAGGCGGTGTTGAGAGCATGCCTCGTCCTTGTGGGATCCCTCTTCCTCCTCAGCGAGGGCTTCACGACCCATCCCCCAGATGGCCTAGTACCATCCCCAAGGATGGCCTGATGGGAGGACATGTGGGAGGACATGTGGTTCTCAGGAACGTGGAGGGAAGTCAGGGAATCGTGGCACAGGAGGGGATGGGACAAGGGAGCCCCACTCCCAAAGACAGGCAGGCCGTCCCCAACTGAATGAGTGGCAGGAGGACCCAGAGAGAGGGGCCGACCGTCACGGGTGACAGTTCGGAGGAATGGGGTGGAGAAGCCTTGCTTCTCCTGATTGACCAGGAACATTCTGGCTAACAGCCTGGCAGGCCTGATCTCCCCCAGGTGGACATACCCGCTGCCCCGGGGGCTGTGCCCTGACTTCCCACAGGCTCCCTTCCCTCACTGCAACCCGCGCCCAGAGCAAGCTGGGGCCCCGGCTCTTCTGAGTCTCGGTTGCCCTGCCGCTAAGCTGACAGTCCCTGGCACCTTCCTTCCACATTCGAGACCCAGCCCTCCATGGCTCCTCACCGACAGGTCCTCCTGTCAGCTCATTCCCATGGGCTGCCTTCCTGCCTCGGGTAGTACTGCAAGGGATTGGGCCACAGGTCCTCGATGATGATCTGGCACGCCAAAATGGGCAGGTGAGCACGGGGCCCAGGCCCCGGTCCCCGGCAGCCGGGGCTCCAGCATCACCGCTGCTGACGAAGGCTGCAGGGACCCCACCTCGGCAATCCTGTAGACCCTGGGCACCTGGGGTCAGACGACCAGTTAAAGTTCAGGCTGCTGGTGTCCTGCCTGCAGCTGGCAGCTCCACGTTCATAATCCCAGAACCAGTGGGCTGCAGTGCCACGAGTCGCAGGACGAGAAAATTTAAGGGAGGCTCTCCATGGCCATGGACCCACGCCGTCCCTCCCTCTCAACCTCCATCCTTTCTCTCTCCTGTGCCGAATCCCACCCCTGCCCCGAGTACCCTGCGTTCCCCCCTACGCGCTCCCAGTTCCCACCTGTCCGGCGGCCCTCCGCCAGCTCCCTTGAAGCTCAAGCCCACTCCTGCCGGCAACGCTAAGGTGATACTCCTTAACGATCATTTTGATCTGGAAGTAAGGGCTGCTCCCAGAGGAAAGCATCAACCAGCAGCGGTATGTGGGACGGCCCAGTTCCCCCACCTGCCCCGCCAAAGAAAGAGGAGGGGGAGGGGAAACGTGTCCTCTCGGTGTCCTGACTGAGTGCCTGGCCATGACTCGGAACAACTTTACCACGCGCCCTCCTGCTCAAACCCCGCTGCCAACGCACCTCCGCCAGCCTAGGTCTCCAGGGCCAACCTCTAAATTGGTCAGGTAGCTGAGCATGTCTGTGTCCTGGCCGCCCGTCACGGCTGGTGTCTGGGGGGTGATTCAGGATCTGCCTTGGGTCGAGGAGCCTCGATGTCAGGGGCTCCGGAAAGAGAACCAGGATGGACCCAGCCCTTCCCGTCTGAGAGCAGGGGACCGAAACAGCAGGCACCGCCACCGCTTCCAACCTCCTTGGAAAGCGCTTGCCCTTTCATCCCACCCGTGCTCTACACTGGGGCATCGCTGGGCTTCGAGGACCAACAGGGCTGAGGCTGACAGGGCCCAACATGGGAAGGCCAAGGGCCTGCCTGCACTCCCTTCCTATGGCCCTCTGGCCTGTGCCCGGGGCCTGCTGTACCAGGGGGCAGTCACCACTTTGGAGGTCTGGATGTGCTGGGTCCCTGGATGATGGCCCTCCTTCCAGCCAGGTGAGAGCTCCGCTTCCGATTCATCCTGCGCTTGGGCCGCAAGTAGGCCCTGGAGGCTTGGGCATCCAGAGAGCGGAGCGCTTCCTGAACCACCTCCAGCGCGGCAAGTGCGGCCCCGGCTGGGTCGGGCCACGGCACTGGCTCTGCCTGCGGCAGCTCCTGGAGCCTCTCGTCCTGCTCTGCTTGTGCCGCCTCCTCGTCTTCCACCGACGCCACCCCCACCACCAGGGCCCACGCGTTCCCCGCTGCGGCCTCCTCTGTGTCCGGCTGGGCCTCAGCTTCCCGCACAGCCTCTGCCGCCATCCCCACAGCCTCTAGGGCCAGAAGCGCCCCCCGCGTGCCCACCGGAGCCCGGGATCCCTGAGGGGCCCCCGCCTCCTCACCGCCCCCTTCCAGGGCAAAGGCGGTCCGGGATCCTGGGGCAGCCCCGCCTTCTCCGGACCTCGCCTAGATCTCCATGGGCGGTGGCCCTGAGCCCAGGCAGCTGCGGAGGGAAGGAGATGGCCGCGAGACGGGCAGGTTGAGCTCTGCGGCCCAGGAGGTGGGCGGGTAGCAGCCACGTCTCAGAGTGTGCGGGCCTGGGGCACACACGCGCACAGGGCCTCGGTGCGGGAGGTGTCGGGGGCAGCGGCGGCGGAGGCGCGCATGCGGCCTGGGCTGGATGCCGCCTCCGAGCCATGCCCAGGATGCTGGGTGGCCCCTGGATCTAACCAGTGACAGGGCGGTGGGCGTGGCCACCACCAGCCTTGTCCCTTGCCCACGCAGGAGCCAGCCAGGGAGCCGGCCAGGGTTCCTCCTTCAGGGGGGGCCTGCGGCCCTCACCCCCAAACGTTTTCTTCGGAGACACCGCCCAGGCCATTCCCGCAAGTCCCCTGGCATCACAGACACACCCTACCCTCCCTCATCCGTTCTCCTGGGACCACTCGGCCGGCACCAGAGAACTGAAATCCAGCGGCTGAATCCACTGTCTGCCCGCTGCTCGGAGGCCTCACCCGCCCCTTCTCAGCCGACCTGGGGCAAAGCCCTGGAGTCATCAGCTGGTGCTCCACCGCTGCCACATCACTGTCCACGTGGCTTTCCCCCTTGACCCGCCCAGTGGTGGAGGGAGCCAGGTGGCCGCCGCCAAGACGCTGGATGCAGGGACCATCTCCCTCCCCCACCCTACCAACCCCCAGGTCCCACCTTTCCTTAAAACAGAGGAACCGCACACAAAGCAATGTCCCCGGAGTTAGTTAGCACTGAGCCACGGTCCGTGGCCGCCCTGGTGTACGGATCTACTACCCCAGCCCCAGTGAGGTCCGTGGTTGCGACTCGGTGGCATGCCACTGGGCCAGACCTCTAGCCCGAAGGGCAATTCTGGGTATTCTTCCGTCCAAGCCACCAGTAGGACTCGCTCCCACTGTACTTTCCTCTGCCCGACCCTTTCCCCTGTTCTGTCAGTGTCTCTTCTCCTCTTTGCTTTCTCTTCCGTCGCCTGACTTTCATGCGAGGTCTCTCTGTGTCTTCCTTCCAACTCTGCTCCAAGTTCTCCCTTAGTCTGGGTCCGTCGCTGAGTGGAGTGCCAGTACCAGCCGGGGAGGGGATGGCCAGGCGAGCATTAACAGCACGCACGAGTGCCCTTTCTGTGGTACTCACCAGGTCCTTCCAGTCCGAACCACACCCTGTGCAGGTCCAGGCCGGGGGGGTGGGGGGTCATGGGGCCGATAGGACACATGCTGCCGGAGGTGTGAGGAAGTTCCCATGGACGATGGCAAGGCTGGCAGCGTTGGGGTTGCATCATGGGAGGGCCTCATTTAAAAAGAATGGGTGGGGGTGTCCTGGGGGATTTGGACCGTAAAGAAGCAGGGGGAACTCCCTTGCGGTTATGTGCAGGGTGCTTGGTGGGTGTGAGCGTCTCTATTAAAAGTCTACTGGTCGGGGCAAACAGGGACGCCTGCAGGGAGAGAAATGCATGGCCACCTGTGGGGAGGAGACAAATTTTCTGAGACTGTCCCTGAAACGGTCCCGGCATCGGAGTGACTGGCGCAATCCAAACTGACCTAGCACGTGCAACCGTACCCACAACACTAGAGGAGGCTCCTGAGGCCATGCTGCACTACAAACAGCCCAGCCTTGGAGATGGGGAAGGCTGGGGTGGTGACACGGAGAGGGGGGAAGAGAGGGAGACCGGGAAGAGAGGGAGAGACGCGGAGAAGGCTAGGAAGAGGCGGGTGAGTGAGGGGGAATGGGAGGGATGCACCGGAGGAAGAGAGGGACACGGGCAGGAGGGAGAGTACTGTAGTAGCAGGGGTGGGAGGGGCAGAGAGGGAGGGAGTGAGGAAGGGCAGAGACAGGGAGGCAGGGCCTTGATTGGCCCCAGCCGCATTCATACGTTGCAAGGCATACAGACCAAAAGGACACACTGCCTGTGAGGAAGGGACCACCCACATGTGCAGAAGCAAGACGTCCTCTGAGCAGAGCTCAATCCGGTGGTGTCAATGAGGTCAGCAATCATGTTTCCTGGAAACAAGAATCATACACCACAGGAGGAAGTAATGGAGGAATAGAGGGTGGAAACAGGCCGGGGGCACACGGGGGTACACAGAAACCTAGTACTGCAGTCATGGACATCAGTCTGCCCTGGTCAGTAAAGAGGCTTCGGAGCAATGGAGTAAGATGTGGACGGCAGCAGAACGGGCAGCCTCTGAAAAGCTGCCCATGTCTATGCTACGTGCAGGACACTGAGCTTTCAGTCCCAAAGCCACAGAGCAGTTGAAAGTGGGAGGAGTGAGAAAGATGAGTGACCTCATGCCCTAAGCGAGGCCACAGAGATCCCTACCCCTCGCGGACGGGCAGTAGGTGCGGGGCTGTTCCTCAATTCCCAAGGATGCGTCGCCACGTACCTTACGGCCCGGGCAGCCAAGGACTTGTCGGGGCTCACCAAAGATCACAGATGCTGCGCCAGCCCCGTTGAAGGAGGAGAGGGTTCTGACTCCAAAATGGAAGAAACGGGGTCCAATTCACAGGCAGACCGCCTCAGAGATAGGAACTCATACAACCAACACAAGTCAGGCCAGCAACCCGGCAGCTGTCGCAAAGCAGAGACTCACCAGGGCCAAAGGCACTTACGGGGGCCCAACAACGGCATATCCGGGACGCCCACAGATGCGAGATCAGAGACGTGACGGCACAGGTAGAGCCACACCAAGGCACGCCAAGGCACGCTCCAGAAGACACAGAAACACAGGCAAAGAGCGGACCCCCCCTTTACCCAGACGAGTACACGAAGTTCCAGAGCGGCCAGGGACAGACGCACGTGCTCCAGGGCCTTGGAGGCAGAACGCCTGGCAGTTCTTCAGGCGGTCCTCTCCTATCAGACAGCACTCCGGGTTACAGAAGTTTTGTTCCCTTAGTGCCCAGGTTGCTGGGCATGCTTCTTCAGCGGAGGGAAGCGGTAGACCAGACACAGAGTGCTGGACCGCGGGGCAAACTTCACTGGGCAAGGGCACCAAGCTCCCGGGAAGGCTGCCGTGTTCCCATTCAGATGTAGGGTTTTGTTTTTGTTTTTTTTTGTTTTTTTTTTAGCTCTTTCAGGGACCTTGAGAGTGATGCCCCTGCGGATTTGCTGTGAAGGTGCTGCCAGTCAGGGCTTTGATCATGCCCCTGTCCACCACGTCCACGGGGCGGATGGGCTGGCATCTCGAGACTCACTGCCTCAACTTGGGTCAGGGACTGATGTCTCATGGTTAGTGGCTTTGTTTCAGCTTGTGCTGCCAAAGTCAGCCCTGCAGAGGCGGCTGGACAGGACACCCTCGTGCTCTCGTCTAGGTGGGAAAACGGAATTTGTCTTAGCGCGGATTTGTCTTAGAAGTCCTGGCTCCCTGTCTTCGGGTTGGGGACCCTGGCCCTGACTCCCTCGCCCTCCATGGACTCCTAACATCTGGGGCTCCCTGAACTCCAGAAGGATCCGCCCTCCACAGCCTCACCTTCTCTCTGGGCCGGGCCAGGCCGGGCTGGGAGCAGGGGGCGGGCCATGCTTCAACACCAGCCCAGTGCCCAGAGCGAGGTGGGAGGTGCCTAGGAGTGGGGGACCCTGTTCCTTCCTCCCCCCTAGGCTTCACATCCTCGGCAACAGCCTACCAAACGCCACAAGCGTAGAGGAATACGCGGCAGCCCCTGAAATGGCCCAGGCCGAGGACCCCTTAAGGCCATGCTCTACAACGGGAGTTGTCCCGCTCCCGCTGCTCAGCGAAGGTCCAGCACCTATGACAGTTTCAGCGGACCAGCACAAGCAGAGCCAGGTGCCAGCGTGCGGGTGCCCGTCGAGGATACCCCAGCATTTCCAGGTCAAGAGTCCAAGACGACCGGTCTCCCCTACACTCTCAGAGAGACGAGCCTTCCCTCCTGGAGCCTCAGGCACCTCCACCCACCCCGGAAGGGGCAAGGCTAAGTCATAGAGATCATCAACTGCACAGCCTGACACCGAACAGGCGATTTGCGCTGCACACTGAAAGGGACCAGAAGCACCCATGAGTTTGACTGCCAGACCCTCCTGGCTGAGGCTCGTGACGGGTACTCTGTACACGCCAGGTCTTTCCACGGACCTTCACACAGAAGTCTAAGCCCTCAGACGACGGACAGTGCCCTATGCTTTCGGAAGCCCCCTGTGCGCACACAAGATGTCAGCCAGGGGCGCATGCTCCCTGAGGTGATGGTGAGGACTAGGTGTCGCTCTTGGTGGCATTTCCCTTTTGGGGTCTTCACCGGATGGAGGGCATTGGGCTGATGCCTTAAGCCCGTGGAGAGAGAGGCATATCAGCCTCAGAGTCAGCACGGGACAGACACTGCACGGGACGGGCGGCTGTACTGGTCCTTGCGTTCAGCAATCCTCCCACCCCTCGCCCTCTCCTCTGTTTACCGTCTGGGGGACCCCAACCCAAGGCCCTAGGGAAGCAGGGAACGGGGGATCCTGGGGCAGCATGGGTTTGTCAGTATGTGAGCGTGTCGCCGGACACGTCAGTGAGCGGAGGTTGTGTGCGTGGGAGGGGAGGGGAGTGTGTGCGTGTCAGGACATCAGAGTGAGGGAACGACTGTGGGGGGGGGCGGTGACTGGTTTGCCCCTGAGTGTGTGTGTCAGTATATGGGAGTGGCTAAAGGAGCCCATGTGGGCGGTGGGGGGGTGGTGGTCTTTGAAACCAAGGGAGTGTGTGTGTGCGTGCGCATTGCTCCCCTGCCTTTTGTACTTCCTCCCAGTCACTTGGGCCAGAATGAGAGTGTCACCTTTCCTACATTCCCACCTCCCTCTGTCCCCACTCCAACAGTCCCCCCACAGGGACTCGCCCCCCGTCTCTCATGTTTTGTTTTTTTGTTTTTTTTTTTTTTTTTCTGGGGCTGAGAGGATGACTGTGTCAGCAAGAGCCCGGGCCCCTTGTTAGACCAACGGAGACACTGGCGCCGGGGTTCAACAGAGTAATGAAACACTAGTCCCCGCCCCGTGCTGTGTGTAGTGGATGTGTCTGAGGACATCCACCAGGGAGCATCTCTGGAGGACCGTCATCGCCATCCGGCAAACCTGGGCACTGGACGTGCTCGGCCCGGGCGCGTCCCTCCCTTTCCTTGACCTCTGTCATTTCCCCAGGGAAGAGATGAGCCCCGTCAGCAGGCCTTTCGCTCTTTTCTCCTCTCCCTGCCCACACCCCCAACCCCAGCAGAAGGACCTCTGCCCCCTGGGATGCCGTCCCAGTGCGTGTGTGACCTAGACCTCTGGGCAAGCATACGGGCCCATCCCTTCCACGGACCCGGGATGCCCAGGCAGAGTACGAAGCACCGATGGGAACCCCGTGAGCTCAGGCACCCCACTGGCCCCTTTCCGTGGAGAGAAGCGTGCGCGATCATACGGACACCACCGCACATAAACACAGCAGACATCGTATTACTAGTTTTCAGTATTTTTCCAAGGAGGCCTCCGTCGGCCCTGCGTTTCACCCCGGCACCAGACTTCGGGTATTCCCCGTGCTGAGGAACCGGGCTGACCATACGGCTCCATCTGAAGGTTCTGACTGGTTCCGGTCAAGTGCGATGCTTCTGCGTCTTCATCCCAACGTCTTGAAGCTCCCTGGGAGGGACACATACACTGAGACACACGGGCACACGGGCACACGGGCACACAGGAGGAGGCCCGTGTGTAACCTCTGTGGGCCATACGTAAGGTTGCTTGAGGGTTTCAAGGCCCTCCCGGGCAAGGGTGGTCATCCTCCCCCGGCCCCCCGCCGACCCGGACTGCGATCGCCCTCCATTTCCTCCACCCACGTAGTAAACGTATCTGTGCACGCTGGCCAGTGTTCTCGGGGTGATTGTGGTGGGCACAGAACACTGCCCCCAGAGAGGAAGGGGACAACCGTGCTGATGAACACAGAAAAGTGACGGGGTGACGCGTGAGGCTTTACACCACGGTACCCAGGCACCTGTGCCACGGGTGGTGGGAGGCCCGTAGGTGGGCACAAGGGTGAGGTGGTGGCTAGTCGACCTGCGGGCAGGAGTCCAGGGCCAGGGAATGGCACTTCCCACAAGGGCAGCTGCCGAGCCGACGCTGCTTCTCCAGCTCTGCTCATTGATGCTGCCTGGCCCCGCCTACCTCAAGCTTCCCCAGGCAGAACCAGTTCGACACCGCCCTCCTGCAGTCTCCCTGTCTCACGGCGAGGCCCTTCTGACCTGGGGCCACCGCCTCTGAGTGTTCCCCAGAGCCTCCGTCTCTGCATTTGTGGAGCCCAGCTCCCACGGAGCCGCACGGAGCATTTTCAGCGCCCACGCCCTGGGCGTCTCACCTGCCCTCCTCTCAGTTCCCTCTGCTGGGGCCTTCTTCCTCACGTAGTACTGCAGGGGATTGGGCCACAGGTCGTCCATGATGATCTGGCAGGGGAAACGGGGCAGGGCTCAGATGCACATCCCAGTCCGCTGGGGAGCACAGCCAGGTTCATGAGCGCGGTTTGTCACAGGGACCCACCTCAGCTATCCTGCTGGACCCGGCAAAGCTGTGGTCAGAGAACCAGTTGAAGAAGTTAAGGCCGCTGTTGTGGTGTCTGCGCCTATAGGCCTCCCGTTCATAATTCCGGTGCCACTGGATGGGAGTGGAATGAGACGGCTCGTACCCTGCAGGAAGAAGGGTCCGTGCGAAGGCGCTGGATAATGCATCATGCTCAGCCCCGCCGCCTCCACCCGCTGCCGCCCATCCACGCAGAGGCCCCTTACCAGCAGCCCTGAGGACATACTCCTTCTCAACGACTTCGTTGCGGAAGTAGGAGTTCTCGCGAAAGAAGAGCAGGATCTTGCGGCCATCACGGGGAGACTCGAGTTCCCCCACCTGCCGGGCGGCAAAGTGAGGGAGAGGGCTGAATTCTCTGTCCAGCGGACCCTTCCCGTCCTGGCTGTGGGGAGGAGTCACTTCTGTTACCCGCTCCTCTCCCATCCCCCTGGCCGGCCTCCCTCTCCCGGGCCAGACCTTCAAATCCGTCATGGAGCCAAGTATGCCTTTATCTCGGCCACTGATCATGCCTGACATCTGCGGGTGGTTCACAAACTGCTTTGGGTCAAGGGCTCTCTGAGGGCTGGAGATGAGAGTGCTAGAACAACAGAGCAAGCCTGGACGGCAGGTGGGCCCTGCATCCCCTCTCCTCCCACTGGGACCCACTCCCTCCTCACGGCCTTAGTCAAGGCCCCCTGGGCCTGCGCACGGCCTGTTGCAGTAGGTACTTAGGTAGCGCACGGCCGGGCACTAACACAGAAACAGCTGTGCATCCTCGGAGACCTCCCTCCCAGCCCACGCCACCCCTCTCTGGCCCATCCTCCTGGGCTGATGGCTAGGCAGAACTGGCTCATTCCCAGACAGCCTCCCTTGGTGCCTCCGGCTGACCAGAGTGGGCGTTCACACCCCCCTCGCCTGCTGCATTATTCCCAGGGGAGCCTGAGCTTTGAGTGGAGCTGTTTTGCGTGAGGCGGCCCCGGGGCTATGCCTAATTCGGACCCGGACTTCTGCTCCTACTCCGCCGGCGGAGCTTCAGGGCCTCCTGCGACATCAAGGGCAACCTGCAGGCCCCACCAGGGACCCCCGCCCGGAACCAGGAATTCAAGGCTGTCGTGATCACATGTCGAGGCATGAGCCAGGCCACCACAATGCGGGCCCCCTGCCACAGGAGTCTCCTGCACTAGCCCCGCCACCCTGGGGTCCCTCCAGGAAGGTATCAAGGATACAGCCTTGGCCCAGAAGCCAGGGATGCCCCGGATGAGGGCGCTTCGGTGGTCCAGGTGATGCCGTCGCCTCTGCCAGAACCTGAGCTTGAGCCGAGAGTAGGCCCTGCTGGCGTCCTTGTTCACGGGCTCCAGCTCTGACTGCAGGGCCCGGAGGGCCCGGAGGGCCTGGAGCGGGGACCGGGGCGGACCTGCCTGTGCCCCTCGCTGTTCTTCCCCTTCCTGCTTCTCCTGCAGCTCCTGGGCTGCTTCCTCCTTCTGGCTCTCCTCCCTGGCCTCTTCCCTCTTGTCCTCCTCCTCCGCCTCCGCCTCGGCCTCCACGTCCTCAGCCACGTGCTCTTCAAAATCCTCCTCTTTGGCCTCCTCAGCCTTAGCCCCTTCCTCCACAGAATCCCCCCCAGGCTCCTCTGGGGGATTAAGTTGCTCATCCTCCTCCTCAGCCTCTTCCTCAACAGACTCTTCCTTGTCATCTTTCTCCCCTTCCTCCTTAACCTCCTCAGCCCCCCGCCCCTCCGCAGCCTCCTCCTCGTCTCCCTCCTCAGCCTCTTCAGGACATTCCACCACTTCATCCTCTGCGTCCTCCTTCCCCTCCTCCCGTTCCTCTCGACCCTCGTCCCCCTCGTCTGCCGCTGCCCCAAGGTCAGGCGCCGCCATTGCGCCCTCCACCAAGACCACCAATTCCGCCCCCAGGCGGGCCTCGCCTCCGGCCTGCCGGGCCTCGGCTTCCCGCACAGCCTCTGCCGCCACCGCCCCAGCCCCTACGGCCTGCAGCAGCCCCACTTCCCCCGTGGCACCCGGCTCCCGGATGGCGCCCGCCCCCTCACCGCACCCTTCCCGGACCAAGGTGGACCAGGATTCTGGGGCAGCCCCGTCTTCCCCGGACCCCGCCCCGCTCTCCATGTGGCCGTGGCCCTGAGCCCTGGCAGCGCTGGAGGGAAGGAGACGCACGCGAGAGCACGTGGCTCCCCACACAGCCCGGCAGCTAGTGCTCTGGCGCCCAGGAATGGCGGCGGACAGCCGCCTCCAGACAGCGGGTGTGAGCCCGGGGGACGCATGCGCACAAGGCCTTCGGGCAAGCGGGCGACGCCGCAGAGGCGGCAGAGGCACGCATGCGGCTTGGGCCACGTGAGCCCGCCCAAGCCACGCCCAGGATGATGGTCGTGCCCCGGGGCCAACCACTGACACCAGGCCGGGCAGGGCCTCCTCTGCCCCACCCCTCACCCCCACAGGAGCCAGCCAGGGAGCCCAGCGGTACACCTGCTACGGTGTGGCCTCGGTCTCCAGAGTAGCCTCGGGGGTCCTTGCGCCCCCCCCAGGCCACCAACACCCCCATCCCGTGCCGGCCTTCACCACGCTCTCCGCCCGGTGTTTGAAGCTTGTCAAGGAGAAACGGTCCCTTGCCCTTCCCCAACACGGTCCTCGAAGACAGAAGACACCGTATGCACCCCCGGGAACCCTGGTCAGGCGTGCCGGGAAATCGTCAGCCCAGGCATCGCAGAATAGTGCCATTCCAGGAGACAGAGGCCCCGAAGCTGTCTGCGTCTTTGGAGGATGGGGGTTGGGAAGGGCGGCCGCAGCTCCCCCTAGTCCCTGTCCTGGGCTGCTCAGTACAAGCAGGACGGAGAGTGCTCCATCCATCCGTCCGCCTGTCCTTTCCTCATGCTCTCCGCTCCGTCTTCCCCTCTCTCGCTCTTTGTATTCAGGGGCTCTTTCTCTGCCCTCTCCCTGCCCACAGGGTCTCTGGAAGATCCAGGCTTCAGCAAGAAAGATGCAGAAGCCTCTCCGAGCAGCTCTTCTCCCAGGAAGTAAAAGCCCTCGGCCCCTCTGCGACTTGCCGCCGGTCACGTGACCAGCAATAGGGACCCAGGCTGGGTGCCCCCCCAGACACTCAAACATTCACACACAGTCAAAGCACACGCCTCCGCATACGCACGCGACCCCAGCACAGGCATACACATACGGCCCCACCCCCAAAGAAACCATACACACGTGTGCCCAGGAAAACTCACACTCACGCTCTCACACACACACACCCAACCACATCCACGGCCTCTGGCACACAGGCATACACCATTGACCCCCACACATCTGAGCATGCGCGCGCGCATACACACACACACACACACACAGACACAGACGCACCCCTGAGGATACAGAAACGTGTAAGTAAAACACATACTCTGAGGCTTACAGGCACACACGTAGCCACGTAAGAGCGCGTGCACAAGTGCGCGCTCTTATGCAAGCACACGAAACACACTAGCCACACGCGCACACGCACACGCACACAAACACACACAACACACTGAGGCATGCAACCCTGCGCCACCTAACATCACAGCTAGGCTCGCAAGCACACGCACCCTGAAACTACACGCAGAAGGTCTCCGGCACAGGCAGACACAGTTGAACCTGCCCTGAAGAAAAAAAATACACCTGTAGGCCTACTCCATCAAAACTCATCCACAGTGTGTGACACACAGGCATACACAACTGTCCCCCCACACACACACCCCTGAGGATACAGACACATGTGAGAAAAACACATGATCTCGGTGATACAGGAATGCACACTCACAGCTCCGACACATGCGCACACACACACTCATGCTCATACAAACCCACACGTGCTCCCTGCACACATCCTGGTACTGGCACAGAGGCATGCCCCTTATCTCACCAATGTACACAAAAGGGCACGTGTGAACACACAACCACAACACACATGAAAACTCTCCAGCACAACTGTATGCAAACAAGCCCCGGGGAAGCATACACAGACACACACACAAGCGCACGCGCGCGTGTGCCTGCACGACCTCCAACAGCGATCACGCACTGCTGGTGACACCTACACACGCAGGTACGCACACAAACACACAATCACCCATGGGCCTGCAAGCACACAGACACGCAACGGACACTCGGGGGCCCGCAAGGATTATGCACCCAGGGCACTCGCGTACAAGGTCTCTGGCACACAGCCATATACACGTAGCCCTGCAGGATCACACACCCAGTCGTGCCTGAAAAAGCACACACACACACACACAATACACACACGCGTCACCTCACACACAGCCAAGCAGATTTCTGCACGCAGGTACACACACACACACACACACGTGTGCTTAGAAGCACACAAACACGCACAACACACCCGGTCCCCTGCTCCGGCGCATGACCCTCGGTCGCACAAACACACAATCCTGCGCGTGTAAACCCACAATCGAACAAAAACGAAACAAACACCTACATACACGGGGTCCAGCACGGAGGCGTTCATGCTCACCACAAACTCACACATAGGTGCACGAGAAACTATACAATGCAACAGGCAAGCATAGGTGGCCGCACTCAGAGGCACATATGTGCACATGCCGACATGCACACGAAGCTTATATGAACACATCTGGGTCCTATGCGCGTGCAGTCACACGAGGCCTCGCTACACTCACCCATGGGTGTGCAAACACACGGACACAAGACACAAACACACACTGTCTCCAGGATGCAGGCATACACCCTTGTCACTCTCACACACACGGACACAGGAACACACATGCACAACGCCTAATCACACATGATGTCCTCCTGCACACATGTGAGCAAACTGGGCCACACATGTCCACACACACGTGCAGAAGGATAAACACACGGTCCCAAGCTCAGAGGAATACTCAGGTGGCACAAGGGTGCTTGATGTGCGCGCGTGCACGCATGCACGCGCGCACGCACACACACTCACAAACGTGCACGTGCGCACGCGCGCTCGCAGAAACGACGGATACGCACGCAGACAGGCCCAAACCCGCTCCCCCACACGCAGCACACTCACGACGTCACACAGCCCACAGCGCACACCTGCCTTCCCTGAGACATCCTTGGAACTGTCTCCTGCGGGTGGGTGGTGTTATCAGCGGGAGGGTCGTGAGTCCACAGGGACCACGAGTGAGCGCCACCACCTTGGTCCTCCCGGGACCCTTGGTTTTGCGCTGGACCTGACCAGGCGCATGCGCGGGATCACATCACAGCCATGCAGGGCACACATCCAGGAGCAAGGGAGCTGGGCAAAGCTCTCCAAGTGAAGTGAATGTCGGGGTACGAGGAGCCACGGGGCCAATAGGGCCCTGCTTGGGCGGGAGCCTCCCCTGCCTGTGCCCCCTGCTCTAAAGAGCAAGGCTTCGCCAAGTGAGGTCTGCCTTTTCCCATCCTCCCCCCAGACCCTGCCTAGGAAGTGCGGGGGTCTCTCCGCAGGCCAAGCCCTGCCGCGCCCTGCCCCCATGCTACACATCACCCTCACACGTGGACTCCCACAGGATGGGGGTTGGAGGATCCCACCGGCCCGATTTCCTCCTTGCCATTTCCTGTGCCCCCGATATAAACTGACACACCGACACAAAGTGCCTCGTAACTTGCTTATGGCCCTCTCCCTGTCCCTGCAGGTATGTGCAGGATACACTCCAGACCTGCCCCTGGTGATCCTTTTCCTCGTCGCTGTCCCCCGTAGGCAGAGCAACACGCGGACGAGCCCATCCATGTCTCACAACGGTGGAGGCCTCCTCCACTTCTTCTTCGTGGTCAAACTCAGATGCTCTGCGATGTCCGTTTCCACAGAGCTGCCATGCCCCGACACATACACACAGGCAGACAGACAGACAGACAGACACACGCACGCACACGAAAATACACACAGAAATGTTAGCTCTTTGTGAAACTGTATGATGCCAAGGATAGCCAAGGCGGTGTTGAGAGCATGCCTCGTCCTTGTGGGATCCCTCTTCCTCCTCAGCGAGGGCTTCACGACCCATCCCCCAGATGGCCTAGTACCATCCCCAAGGATGGCCTGATGGGAGGACATGTGGGAGGACATGTGGTTCTCAGGAACGTGGAGGGAAGTCAGGGAATCGTGGCACAGGAGGGGATGGGACAAGGGAGCCCCACTCCCAAAGACAGGCAGGCCGTCCCCAACTGAATGAGTGGCAGGAGGACCCAGAGAGAGGGGCCGACCGTCACGGGTGACAGTTCGGAGGAATGGGGTGGAGAAGCCTTGCTTCTCCTGATTGACCAGGAACATTCTGGCTAACAGCCTGGCAGGCCTGATCTCCCCCAGGTGGACATACCCGCTGCCCCGGGGGCTGTGCCCTGACTTCCCACAGGCTCCCTTCCCTCACTGCAACCCGCGCCCAGAGCAAGCTGGGGCCCCGGCTCTTCTGAGTCTCGGTTGCCCTGCCGCTAAGCTGACAGTCCCTGGCACCTTCCTTCCACATTCGAGACCCAGCCCTCCATGGCTCCTCACCGACAGGTCCTCCTGTCAGCTCATTCCCATGGGCTGCCTTCCTGCCTCGGGTAGTACTGCAAGGGATTGGGCCACAGGTCCTCGATGATGATCTGGCACGCCAAAATGGGCAGGTGAGCACGGGGCCCAGGCCCCGGTCCCCGGCAGCCGGGGCTCCAGCATCACCGCTGCTGACGAAGGCTGCAGGGACCCCACCTCGGCGATCCTGTAGACCCTGGGCACCTGGGGTCAGACGACCAGTTAAAGTTCAGGCTGCTGGTGTCCTGCCTGCAGCTGGCAGCTCCACGTTCATAATCCCAGAACCAGTGGGCTGCAGTGCCACGAGTCGCAGGACGAGAAAATTTAAGGGAGGCTCTCCATGGCCATGGACCCACGCCGTCCCTCCCTCTCAACCTCCATCCTTTCTCCCTCCTGTGCCGAATCCCACCCCTGCCCCGAGTACCCTGCGTTCCCCCCTACGCGCTCCCAGTTCCCACCTGTCCGGCGGCCCTCCGCCAGCTCCCTTGAAGCTCAAGCCCACTCCTGCCGGCAACGCTAAGGTGATACTCCTTAACGATCATTTTGATCTGGAAGTAAGGGCTGCTCCCAGAGGAAAGCATCAACCAGCAGCGGTATGTGGGACGGCCCAGTTCCCCCACCTGCCCCGCCAAAGAAAGAGGAGGGGGAGGGGAAACGTGTCCTCTCGGTGTCCTGACTGAGTGCCTGGCCATGACTCGGAACAACTTTACCACGCGCCCTCCTGCTCAAACCCCGCTGCCAACGCACCTCCGCCAGCCTAGGTCTCCAGGGCCAACCTCTAAATTGGTCAGGTAGCTGAGCATGTCTGTGTCCTGGCCGCCCGTCACGGCTGGTGTCTGGGGGGTGATTCAGGATCTGCCTTGGGTCGAGGAGCCTCGATGTCAGGGGCTCCGGAAAGAGAACCAGGATGGACCCAGCCCTTCCCGTCTGAGAGCAGGGGACCGAAACAGCAGGCACCGCCACCGCTTCCAACCTCCTTGGAAAGCGCTTGCCCTTTCATCCCACCCGTGCTCTACACTGGGGCATCGCTGGGCTTCGAGGACCAACAGGGCTGAGGCTGACAGGGCCCAACATGGGAAGGCCAAGGGCCTGCCTGCACTCCCTTCCTATGGCCCTCTGGCCTGTGCCCGGGGCCTGCTGTACCAGGGGGCAGTCACCACTTTGGAGGTCTGGATGTGCTGGGTCCCTGGATGATGGCCCTCCTTCCAGCCAGGTGAGAGCTCCGCTTCCGATTCATCCTGCGCTTGGGCCGCAAGTAGGCCCTGGAGGCTTGGGCATCCAGAGAGCGGAGCGCTTCCTGAACCACCTCCAGCGCGGCAAGTGCGGCCCCGGCTGGGTCGGGCCACGGCACTGGCTCTGCCTGCGGCAGCTCCTGGAGCCTCTCGTCCTGCTCTGCTTGTGCCGCCTCCTCGTCTTCCACCGACGCCACCCCCACCACCAGGGCCCACGCGTTCCCCGCTGCGGCCTCCTCTGTGTCCGGCTGGGCCTCAGCTTCCCGCACAGCCTCTGCCGCCATCCCCACAGCCTCTAGGGCCAGAAGCGCCCCCCGCGTGCCCACCGGAGCCCGGGATCCCTGAGGGGCCCCCGCCTCCTCACCGCCCCCTTCCAGGGCAAAGGCGGTCCGGGATCCTGGGGCAGCCCCGCCTTCTCCGGACCTCGCCTAGATCTCCATGGGCGGTGGCCCTGAGCCCAGGCAGCTGCGGAGGGAAGGAGATGGCCGCGAGACGGGCAGGTTGAGCTCTGCGGCCCAGGAGGTGGGCGGGTAGCAGCCACGTCTCAGAGTGTGCGGGCCTGGGGCACACACGCGCACAGGGCCTCGGTGCGGGAGGTGTCGGGGGCAGCGGCGGCGGAGGCGTGCATGCGGCCTGGGCTGGATGCCGCCTCCGAGCCATGCCCAGGATGCTGGGTGGCCCCTGGATCTAACCAGTGACAGGGCGGTGGGCGTGGCCACCACCAGCCTTGTCCCTTGCCCACGCAGGAGCCAGCCAGGGAGCCGGCCAGGGTTCCTCCTTCAGGGGGGGCCTGCGGCCCTCACCCCCAAACGTTTTCTTCGGAGACACCGCCCAGGCCATTCCCGCAAGTCCCCTGGCATCACAGACACACCCTACCCTCCCTCATCCGTTCTCCTGGGACCACTCGGCCGGCACCAGAGAACTGAAATCCAGCGGCTGAATCCACTGTCTGCCCGCTGCTCGGAGGCCTCACCCGCCCCTTCTCAGCCGACCTGGGGCAAAGCCCTGGAGTCATCAGCTGGTGCTCCACCGCTGCCACATCACTGTCCACGTGGCTTTCCCCCTTGACCCGCCCAGTGGTGGAGGGAGCCAGGTGGCCGCCGCTAAGACGCTGGATGCAGGGACCATCTCCCTCCCCCACCCTACCAACCCCCAGGTCCCACCTTTCCTTAAAACAGAGGAACCGCACACAAAGCAATGTCCCCGGAGTTAGTTAGCACTGAGCCACGGTCCGTGGCCGCCCTGGTGTACGGATCTACTACCCCAGCCCCAGTGAGGTCCGTGGTTGCGACTCGGTGGCATGCCACTGGGCCAGACCTCTAGCCCGAAGGGCAATTCTGGGTATTCTTCCGTCCAAGCCACCAGTAGGACTCGCTCCCACTGTACTTTCCTCTGCCCGACCCTTTCCCCTGTTCTGTCAGTGTCTCTTCTCCTCTTTGCTTTCTCTTCCGTCGCCTGACTTTCATGCGAGGTCTCTCTGTGTCTTCCTTCCAACTCTGCTCCAAGTTCTCCCTTAGTCTGGGTCCGTCGCTGAGTGGAGTGCCAGTACCAGCCGGGGAGGGGATGGCCAGGCGAGCATTAACAGCACGCACGAGTGCCCTTTCTGTGGTACTCACCAGGTCCTTCCAGTCCGAACCACACCCTGTGCAGGTCCAGGCCGGGGGGGTGGGGGGTCATGGGGCCGATAGGACACATGCTGCCGGAGGTGTGAGGAAGTTCCCATGGACGATGGCAAGGCTGGCAGCGTTGGGGTTGCATCATGGGAGGGCCTCATTTAAAAAGAATGGGTGGGGGTGTCCTGGGGGATTTGGACCGTAAAGAAGCAGGGGGAACTCCCTTGCGGTTATGTGCAGGGTGCTTGGTGGGTGTGAGCGTCTCTATTAAAAGTCTACTGGTCGGGGCAAACAGGGACGCCTGCAGGGAGAGAAATGCATGGCCACCTGTGGGGAGGAGACAAATTTTCTGAGACTGTCCCTGAAACGGTCCCGGCATCGGAGTGACTGGCGCAATCCAAACTGACCTAGCACGTGCAACCGTACCCACAACACTAGAGGAGGCTCCTGAGGCCATGCTGCACTACAAACAGCCCAGCCTTGGAGATGGGGAAGGCTGGGGTGGTGACACGGAGAGGGGGGAAGAGAGGGAGACCGGGAAGAGAGGGAGAGACGCGGAGAAGGCTAGGAAGAGGCGGGTGAGTGAGGGGGAATGGGAGGGATGCACCGGAGGAAGAGAGGGACACGGGCAGGAGGGAGAGTACTGTAGTAGCAGGGGTGGGAGGGGCAGAGAGGGAGGGAGTGAGGAAGGGCAGAGACAGGGAGGCAGGGCCTTGATTGGCCCCAGCCGCATTCATACGTTGCAAGGCATACAGACCAAAAGGACACACTGCCTGTGAGGAAGGGACCACCCACATGTGCAGAAGCAAGACGTCCTCTGAGCAGAGCTCAATCCGGTGGTGTCAATGAGGTCAGCAATCATGTTTCCTGGAAACAAGAATCATACACCACAGGAGGAAGTAATGGAGGAATAGAGGGTGGAAACAGGCCGGGGGCACACGGGGGTACACAGAAACCTAGTACTGCAGTCATGGACATCAGTCTGCCCTGGTCAGTAAAGAGGCTTCGGAGCAATGGAGTAAGATGTGGACGACAGCAGAACGGGCAGCCTCTGAAAAGCTGCCCATGTCTATGCTACGTGCAGGACACTGAGCTTTCAGTCCCAAAGCCACAGAGCAGTTGAAAGTGGGAGGAGTGAGAAAGATGAGTGACCTCATGCCCTAAGCGAGGCCACAGAGATCCCTACCCCTCGCGGACGGGCAGTAGGTGCGGGGCTGTTCCTCAATTCCCAAGGATGCGTCGCCACGTACCTTACGGCCCGGGCAGCCAAGGACTTGTCGGGGCTCACCAAAGATCACAGATGCTGCGCCAGCCCCGTTGAAGGAGGAGGGGGTTCTGACTCCAAAATGGAAGAAACGGGGTCCAATTCACAGGCAGACCGCCTCAGAGATAGGAACTCATACAACCAACACAAGTCAGGCCAGCAACCCGGCAGCTGTCGCAAAGCAGAGACTCACCAGGGCCAAAGGCACTTACGGGGGCCCAACAACGGCATATCCGGGACGCCCACAGATGCGAGATCAGAGACGTGACGGCACAGGTAGAGCCACACCAAGGCACGCCAAGGCACGCTCCAGAAGACACAGAAACACAGGCAAAGAGCGGACCCCCCCTTTACCCAGACGAGTACACGAAGTTCCAGAGCGGCCAGGGACAGACGCACGTGCTCCAGGGCCTTGGAGGCAGAACGCCTGGCAGTTCTTCAGGCGGTCCTCTCCTATCAGACAGCACTCCGGGTTACAGAAGTTTTGTTCCCTTAGTGCCCAGGTTGCTGGGCATGCTTCTTCAGCGGAGGGAAGCGGTAGACCAGACACAGAGTGCTGGACCGCGGGGCAAACTTCACTGGGCAAGGGCACCAAGCTCCCGGGAAGGCTGCCGTGTTCCCATTCAGATGTAGGGTTTTGTTTTTGTTTTTTTTTGTTTTTTTTTTAGCTCTTTCAGGGACCTTGAGAGTGATGCCCCTGCGGATTTGCTGTGAAGGTGCTGCCAGTCAGGGCTTTGATCATGCCCCTGTCCACCACGTCCACGGGGCGGATGGGCTGGCATCTCGAGACTCACTGCCTCAACTTGGGTCAGGGACTGATGTCTCATGGTTAGTGGCTTTGTTTCAGCTTGTGCTGCCAAAGTCAGCCCTGCAGAGGCGGCTGGACAGGACACCCTCGTGCTCTCGTCTAGGTGGGAAAACGGAATTTGTCTTAGCGCGGATTTGTCTTAGAAGTCCTGGCTCCCTGTCTTCGGGTTGGGGACCCTGGCCCTGACTCCCTCGCCCTCCATGGACTCCTAACATCTGGGGCTCCCTGAACTCCAGAAGGATCCGCCCTCCACAGCCTCACCTTCTCTCTGGGCCGGGCCAGGCCGGGCTGGGAGCAGGGGGCGGGCCATGCTTCAACACCAGCCCAGTGCCCAGAGCGAGGTGGGAGGTGCCTAGGAGTGGGGGACCCTGTTCCTTCCTCCCCCCTAGGCTTCACATCCTCGGCAACAGCCTACCAAACGCCACAAGCGTAGAGGAATACGCGGCAGCCCCTGAAATGGCCCAGGCCGAGGACCCCTTAAGGCCATGCTCTACAACGGGAGTTGTCCCGCTCCCGCTGCTCAGCGAAGGTCCAGCACCTATGACAGTTTCAGCGGACCAGCACAAGCAGAGCCAGGTGCCAGCGTGCGGGTGCCCGTCGAGGATACCCCAGCATTTCCAGGTCAAGAGTCCAAGACGACCGGTCTCCCCTACACTCTCAGAGAGACGAGCCTTCCCTCCTGGAGCCTCAGGCACCTCCACCCACCCCGGAAGGGGCAAGGCTAAGTCATAGAGATCATCAACTGCACAGCCTGACACGGAACAGGCGATTTGCGCTGCACACTGAAAGGGACCAGAAGCACCCATGAGTTTGACTGCCAGACCCTCCTGGCTGAGGCTCGTGACGGGTACTCTGTACACGCCAGGTCTTTCCACGGACCTTCACACAGAAGTCTAAGCCCTCAGACGACGGACAGTGCCCTATGCTTTCGGAAGCCCCCTGTGCGCACACAAGATGTCAGCCAGGGGCGCATGCTCCCTGAGGTGATGGTGAGGACTAGGTGTCGCTCTTGGTGGCATTTCCCTTTTGGGGTCTTCACCGGATGGAGGGCATTGGGCTGATGCCTTAAGCCCGTGGAGAGAGAGGCATATCAGCCTCAGAGTCAGCACGGGACAGACACTGCACGGGACGGGCGGCTGTACTGGTCCTTGCGTTCAGCAATCCTCCCACCCCTCGCCCTCTCCTCTGTTTACCGTCTGGGGGACCCCAACCCAAGGCCCTAGGGAAGCAGGGAACGGGGGATCCTGGGGCAGCATGGGTTTGTCAGTATGTGAGCGTGTCGCCGGACACGTCAGTGAGCGGAGGTTGTGTGCGTGGGAGGGGAGGGGAGTGTGTGCGTGTCAGGACATCAGAGTGAGGGAACGACTGTGGGGGGGGGCGGTGACTGGTTTGCCCCTGAGTGTGTGTGTCAGTATATGGGAGTGGCTAAAGGAGCCCATGTGGGCGGTGGGGGGGTGGTGGTCTTTGAAACCAAGGGAGTGTGTGTGTGCGTGCGCATTGCTCCCCTGCCTTTTGTACTTCCTCCCAGTCACTTGGGCCAGAATGAGAGTGTCACCTTTCCTACATTCCCACCTCCCTCTGTCCCCACTCCAACAGTCCCCCCACAGGGACTCGCCCCCCGTCTCTCATGTTTTGTTTTTTTGTTTTTTTTTTTTTTTTTTCTGGGGCTGAGAGGATACTGTGTCAGCAAGAGCCCGGGCCCCTTGTTAGACCAACGGAGACACTGGCGCCGGGGTTCAACAGAGTAATGAAACACTAGTCCCCGCCCCGTGCTGTGTGTAGTGGATGTGTCTGAGGACATCCACCAGGGAGCATCTCTGGAGGACCGTCATCGCCATCCGGCAAACCTGGGCACTGGACGTGCTCGGCCCGGGCGCGTCCCTCCCTTTCCTTGACCTCTGTCATTTCCCCAGGGAAGAGATGAGCCCCGTCAGCAGGCCTTTCGCTCTTTTCTCCTCTCCCTGCCCACACCCCCAACCCCAGCAGAAGGACCTCTGCCCCCTGGGATGCCGTCCCAGTGCGTGTGTGACCTAGACCTCTGGGCAAGCATACGGGCCCATCCCTTCCACGGACCCGGGATGCCCAGGCAGAGTACGAAGCACCGATGGGAACCCCGTGAGCTCAGGCACCCCACTGGCCCCTTTCCGTGGAGAGAAGCGTGCGCGATCATACGGACACCACCGCACATAAACACAGCAGACATCGTATTACTAGTTTTCAGTATTTTTCCAAGGAGGCCTCCGTCGGCCCTGCGTTTCACCCCGGCACCAGACTTCGGGTATTCCCCGTGCTGAGGAACCGGGCTGACCATACGGCTCCATCTGAAGGTTCTGACTGGTTCCGGTCAAGTGCGATGCTTCTGCGTCTTCATCCCAACGTCTTGAAGCTCCCTGGGAGGGACACATACACTGAGACACACGGGCACACGGGCACACGGGCACACAGGAGGAGGCCCGTGTGTAACCTCTGTGGGCCATACGTAAGGTTGCTTGAGGGTTTCAAGGCCCTCCCGGGCAAGGGTGGTCATCCTCCCCCGGCCCCCCGCCGACCCGGACTGCGATCGCCCTCCATTTCCTCCACCCACGTAGTAAACGTATCTGTGCACGCTGGCCAGTGTTCTCGGGGTGATTGTGGTGGGCACAGAACACTGCCCCCAGAGAGGAAGGGGACAACCGTGCTGATGAACACAGAAAAGTGACGGGGTGACGCGTGAGGCTTTACACCACGGTACCCAGGCACCTGTGCCACGGGTGGTGGGAGGCCCGTAGGTGGGCACAAGGGTGAGGTGGTGGCTAGTCGACCTGCGGGCAGGAGTCCAGGGCCAGGGAATGGCACTTCCCACAAGGGCAGCTGCCGAGCCGACGCTGCTTCTCCAGCTCTGCTCATTGATGCTGCCTGGCCCCGCCTACCTCAAGCTTCCCCAGGCAGAACCAGTTCGACACCGCCCTCCTGCAGTCTCCCTGTCTCACGGCGAGGCCCTTCTGACCTGGGGCCACCGCCTCTGAGTGTTCCCCAGAGCCTCCGTCTCTGCATTTGTGGAGCCCAGCTCCCACGGAGCCGCACGGAGCATTTTCAGCGCCCACGCCCTGGGCGTCTCACCTGCCCTCCTCTCAGTTCCCTCTGCTGGGGCCTTCTTCCTCACGTAGTACTGCAGGGGATTGGGCCACAGGTCGTCCATGATGATCTGGCAGGGGAAACGGGGCAGGGCTCAGATGCACATCCCAGTCCGCTGGGGAGCACAGCCAGGTTCATGAGCGCGGTTTGTCACAGGGACCCACCTCAGCTATCCTGCTGGACCCGGCAAAGCTGTGGTCAGAGAACCAGTTGAAGAAGTTAAGGCCGCTGTTGTGGTGTCTGCGCCTATAGGCCTCCCGTTCATAATTCCGGTGCCACTGGATGGGAGTGGAATGAGACGGCTCGTACCCTGCAGGAAGAAGGGTCCGTGCGAAGGCGCTGGATAATGCATCATGCTCAGCCCCGCCGCCTCCACCCGCTGCCGCCCATCCACGCAGAGGCCCCTTACCAGCAGCCCTGAGGACATACTCCTTCTCAACGACTTCGTTGCGGAAGTAGGAGTTCTCGCGAAAGAAGAGCAGGATCTTGCGGCCATCACGGGGAGACTCGAGTTCCCCCACCTGCCGGGCGGCAAAGTGAGGGAGAGGGCTGAATTCTCTGTCCAGCGGACCCTTCCCGTCCTGGCTGTGGGGAGGAGTCACTTCTGTTACCCGCTCCTCTCCCATCCCCCTGGCCGGCCTCCCTCTCCCGGGCCAGACCTTCAAATCCGTCATGGAGCCAAGTATGCCTTTATCTCGGCCACTGATCATGCCTGACATCTGCGGGTGGTTCACAAACTGCTTTGGGTCAAGGGCTCTCTGAGGGCTGGAGATGAGAGTGCTAGAACAACAGAGCAAGCCTGGACGGCAGGTGGGCCCTGCATCCCCTCTCCTCCCACTGGGACCCACTCCCTCCTCACGGCCTTAGTCAAGGCCCCCTGGGCCTGCGCACGGCCTGTTGCAGTAGGTACTTAGGTAGCGCACGGCCGGGCACTAACACAGAAACAGCTGTGCATCCTCGGAGACCTCCCTCCCAGCCCACGCCACCCCTCTCTGGCCCATCCTCCTGGGCTGATGGCTAGGCAGAACTGGCTCATTCCCAGACAGCCTCCCTTGGTGCCTCCGGCTGACCAGAGTGGGCGTTCACACCCCCCTCGCCTGCTGCATTATTCCCAGGGGAGCCTGAGCTTTGAGTGGAGCTGTTTTGCGTGAGGCGGCCCCGGGGCTATGCCTAATTCGGACCCGGACTTCTGCTCCTACTCCGCCGGCGGAGCTTCAGGGCCTCCTGCGACATCAAGGGCAACCTGCAGGCCCCACCAGGGACCCCCGCCCGGAACCAGGAATTCAAGGCTGTCGTGATCACATGTCGAGGCATGAGCCAGGCCACCACAATGCGGGCCCCCTGCCACAGGAGTCTCCTGCACTAGCCCCGCCACCCTGGGGTCCCTCCAGGAAGGTATCAAGGATACAGCCTTGGCCCAGAAGCCAGGGATGCCCCGGATGAGGGCGCTTCGGTGGTCCAGGTGATGCCGTCGCCTCTGCCAGAACCTGAGCTTGAGCCGAGAGTAGGCCCTGCTGGCGTCCTTGTTCACGGGCTCCAGCTCTGACTGCAGGGCCCGGAGGGCCCGGAGGGCCTGGAGCGGGGACCGGGGCGGACCTGCCTGTGCCCCTCGCTGTTCTTCCCCTTCCTGCTTCTCCTGCAGCTCCTGGGCTGCTTCCTCCTTCTGGCTCTCCTCCCTGGCCTCTTCCCTCTTGTCCTCCTCCTCCGCCTCCGCCTCGGCCTCCACGTCCTCAGCCACGTGCTCTTCAAAATCCTCCTCTTTGGCCTCCTCAGCCTTAGCCCCTTCCTCCACAGAATCCCCCCCAGGCTCCTCTGGGGGATTAAGTTGCTCATCCTCCTCCTCAGCCTCTTCCTCAACAGACTCTTCCTTGTCATCTTTCTCCCCTTCCTCCTTAACCTCCTCAGCCCCCCGCCCCTCCGCAGCCTCCTCCTCGTCTCCCTCCTCAGCCTCTTCAGGACATTCCACCACTTCATCCTCTGCGTCCTCCTTCCCCTCCTCCCGTTCCTCTCGACCCTCGTCCCCCTCGTCTGCCGCTGCCCCAAGGTCAGGCGCCGCCATTGCGCCCTCCACCAAGACCACCAATTCCGCCCCCAGGCGGGCCTCGCCTCCGGCCTGCCGGGCCTCGGCTTCCCGCACAGCCTCTGCCGCCACCGCCCCAGCCCCTACGGCCTGCAGCAGCCCCACTTCCCCCGTGGCACCCGGCTCCCGGATGGCGCCCGCCCCCTCACCGCACCCTTCCCGGACCAAGGTGGACCAGGATTCTGGGGCAGCCCCGTCTTCCCCGGACCCCGCCCCGCTCTCCATGTGGCCGTGGCCCTGAGCCCTGGCAGCGCTGGAGGGAAGGAGACGCACGCGAGAGCACGTGGCTCCCCACACAGCCCGGCAGCTAGTGCTCTGGCGCCCAGGAATGGCGGCGGACAGCCGCCTCCAGACAGCGGGTGTGAGCCCGGGGGACGCATGCGCACAAGGCCTTCGGGCAAGCGGGCGACGCCGCAGAGGCGGCAGAGGCACGCATGCGGCTTGGGCCACGTGAGCCCGCCCAAGCCACGCCCAGGATGATGGTCGTGCCCCGGGGCCAACCACTGACACCAGGCCGGGCAGGGCCTCCTCTGGCCCCACCCCTCACCCCCACAGGAGCCAGCCAGGGAGCCCAGCGGTACACCTGCTACGGTGTGGCCTCGGTCTCCAGAGTAGCCTCGGGGGTCCTTGCGCCCCCCCCAGGCCACCAACACCCCCATCCCGTGCCCGCCTTCACCACGCTCTCCGCCCGGTGTTTGAAGCTTGTCAAGGAGAAACGGTCCCTCGCCCTTCCCCAACACGGTCCTCGAAGACAGAAGACACCGTATGCACCCCCGGGAACCCTGGTCAGGTGTGCCGGGAAATCGTCAGCCCAGGCATCGCAGAATAGTGCCATTCCAGGAGACAGAGGCCCCGAAGCTGTCTGCGTCTTTGGAGGATGGGGGTTGGGAAGGGCGGCCGCAGCTCCCCCTAGTCCCTGTCCTGGGCTGCTCAGTACAAGCAGGACGGAGAGTGCTCCATCCATCCGTCCGCCTGTCCTTTCCTCATGCTCTCCGCTCCGTCTTCCCCTCTCTCGCTCTTTGTATTCAGGGGCTCTTTCTCTGCCCTCTCCCTGCCCACAGGGTCTCTGGAAGATCCAGGCTTCAGCAAGAAAGATGCAGAAGCCTCTCTGAGCAGCTCTTCTCCCAGGAAGTAAAAGCCCTCGGCCCCTCTGCGACTTGCCGCCGGTCACGTGACCAGCAATAGGGACCCAGGCTGGGTGCCCCCCCAGACACTCAAACATTCACACACAGTCAAAGCACACGCCTCCGCATACGCACGCGACCCCAGCACAGGCATACACATACGGCCCCACCCCCAAAGAAACCATACACACGTGTGCCCAGGAAAACTCACACTCACGCTCTCACACACACACACCCAACCACATCCACGGCCTCTGGCACACAGGCATACACCATTGACCCCCACACATCTGAGCATGCGCGCGCGCATACACACACACACACACACACAGACACAGACGCACCCCTGAGGATACAGAAACGTGTAAGTAAAACACATACTCTGAGGCTTACAGGCACACACGTAGCCACGTAAGAGCGCGTGCACAAGTGCGCGCTCTTATGCAAGCACACGAAACACACTAGCCACACGCGCACACGCACACGCACACGAACACACACAACACACTGAGGCATGCAACCCTGCGCCACCTAACATCACAGCTAGGCTCGCAAGCACACGCACCCTGAAACTACACGCAGAAGGTCTCCGGCACAGGCAGACACAGTTGAACCTGCCCTGAAGAAAAAAAATACACCTGTAGGCCTACTCCATCAAAACTCATCCACAGTGTGTGACACACAGGCATACACAACTGTCCCCCCACACACACACCCCTGAGGATACAGACACATGTGAGAAAAACACATGATCTCGGTGATACAGGAATGCACACTCACAGCTCCGACACATGCGCACACACACACTCATGCTCATACAAACCCACACGTGCTCCCTGCACACATCCTGGTACTGGCACAGAGGCATGCACCCTTATCTCACTAATGTACACAAAAGGGCACGTGTGAACACACAACCACAACACACATGAAAACTCTCCAGCACAACTGTATGCAAACAAGCCCCGGGGAAGCATACACAGACACACACACAAGCGCACGCGCGCGTGTGCCTGCACGACCTCCAACAGCGATCACGCACTGCTGGTGACACCTACACACGCAGGTACGCACACAAACACACAATCACCCATGGGCCTGCAAGCACACAGACACGCAACGGACACTCGGGGGCCCGCAAGGATTATGCACCCAGGGCACTCGCGTACAAGGTCTCTGGCACACAGCCATATACACGTAGCCCTGCAGGATCACAC
This sequence comes from Martes martes, assembly GCF_963455335.1. Taxonomy (NCBI): domain Eukaryota; kingdom Metazoa; phylum Chordata; class Mammalia; order Carnivora; family Mustelidae; genus Martes; species Martes martes. The sequence goes on from NC_137907.1 coordinate 16,012,393, forward strand.
ACCCAGTCGTGCCTGAAAAAGCACACACACACACACACAATACACACACGCGTCACCTCACACACAGCCAAGCAGATTTCTGCACGCAGGTACACACACACACACACACACGTGTGCTTAGAAGCACACAAACACGCACAACACACCCGGTCCCCTGCTCCGGCGCATGACCCTCGGTCGCACAAACACACAATCCTGCGCGTGTAAACCCACAATCGAACAAAAACGAAACAAACACCTACATACACGGGGTCCAGCACGGAGGCGTTCATGCTCACCACAAACTCACACATAGGTGCACGAGAAACTATACAATGCAACAGGCAAGCATAGGTGGCCGCACTCAGAGGCACATATGTGCACATGCCGACATGCACACGAAGCTTATATGAACACATCTGGGTCCTATGCGCGTGCAGTCACACGAGGCCTCGCTACACTCACCCATGGGTGTGCAAACACACGGACACAAGACACAAACACACACTGTCTCCAGGATGCAGGCATACACCCTTGTCACTCTCACACACACGGACACAGGAACACACATGCACAACGCCTAATCACACATGATGTCCTCCTGCACACATGTGAGCAAACTGGGCCACACATGTCCACACACACGTGCAGAAGGATAAACACACGGTCCCAAGCTCAGAGGAATACTCAGGTGGCACAAGGGTGCTTGATGTGCGCGCGTGCACGCATGCACGCGCGCACGCACACACACTCACAAACGTGCACGTGCGCACGCGCGCTCGCAGAAACGACGGATACGCACGCAGACAGGCCCAAACCCGCTCCCCCACACGCAGCACACTCACGACGTCACACAGCCCACAGCGCACACCTGCCTTCCCTGAGACATCCTTGGAACTGTCTCCTGCGGGTGGGTGGTGTTATCAGCGGGAGGGTCGTGAGTCCACAGGGACCACGAGTGAGCGCCACCACCTTGGTCCTCCCGGGACCCTTGGTTTTGCGCTGGACCTGACCAGGCGCATGCGCGGGATCACATCACAGCCATGCAGGGCACACATCCAGGAGCAAGGGAGCTGGGCAAAGCTCTCCAAGCGAAGTGAATGTCGGGGTACGAGGAGCCACGGGGCCAATAGGGCCCTGCTTGGGCGGGAGCCTCCCCTGCCTGTGCCCCCTGCTCTAAAGAGCAAGGCTTCGCCAAGTGAGGTCTGCCTTTTCCCATCCTCCCCCCAGACCCTGCCTAGGAAGTGCGGGGGTCTCTCCGCAGGCCAAGCCCTGCCGCGCCCTGCCCCCATGCTACACATCACCCTCACACGTGGACTCCCACAGGATGGGGGTTGGAGGATCCCACCGGCCCGATTTCCTCCTTGCCATTTCCTGTGCCCCCGATATAAACTGACACACCGACACAAAGTGCCTCGTAACTTGCTTATGGCCCTCTCCCTGTCCCTGCAGGTATGTGCAGGATACACTCCAGACCTGCCCCTGGTGATCCTTTTCCTCGTCGCTGTCCCCCGTAGGCAGAGCAACACGCGGACGAGCCCATCCATGTCTCACAACGGTGGAGGCCTCCTCCACTTCTTCTTCGTGGTCAAACTCAGATGCTCTGCGATGTCCGTTTCCACAGAGCTGCCATGCCCCGACACATACACACAGGCAGACAGACAGACAGACAGACACACGCACGCACACGAAAATACACACAGAAATGTTAGCTCTTTGTGAAACTGTATGATGCCAAGGATAGCCAAGGCGGTGTTGAGAGCATGCCTCGTCCTTGTGGGATCCCTCTTCCTCCTCAGCGAGGGCTTCACGACCCATCCCCCAGATGGCCTAGTACCATCCCCAAGGATGGCCTGATGGGAGGACATGTGGGAGGACATGTGGTTCTCAGGAACGTGGAGGGAAGTCAGGGAATCGTGGCACAGGAGGGGATGGGACAAGGGAGCCCCACTCCCAAAGACAGGCAGGCCGTCCCCAACTGAATGAGTGGCAGGAGGACCCAGAGAGAGGGGCCGACCGTCACGGGTGACAGTTCGGAGGAATGGGGTGGAGAAGCCTTGCTTCTCCTGATTGACCAGGAACATTCTGGCTAACAGCCTGGCAGGCCTGATCTCCCCCAGGTGGACATACCCGCTGCCCCGGGGGCTGTGCCCTGACTTCCCACAGGCTCCCTTCCCTCACTGCAACCCGCGCCCAGAGCAAGCTGGGGCCCCGGCTCTTCTGAGTCTCGGTTGCCCTGCCGCTAAGCTGACAGTCCCTGGCACCTTCCTTCCACATTCGAGACCCAGCCCTCCATGGCTCCTCACCGACAGGTCCTCCTGTCAGCTCATTCCCATGGGCTGCCTTCCTGCCTCGGGTAGTACTGCAAGGGATTGGGCCACAGGTCCTCGATGATGATCTGGCACGCCAAAATGGGCAGGTGAGCACGGGGCCCAGGCCCCGGTCCCCGGCAGCCGGGGCTCCAGCATCACCGCTGCTGACGAAGGCTGCAGGGACCCCACCTCGGCAATCTTGTAGACCCTGGGCACCTGGGGTCAGACGACCAGTTAAAGTTCAGGCTGCTGGTGTCCTGCCTGCAGCTGGCAGCTCCACGTTCATAATCCCAGAACCAGTGGGCTGCAGTGCCACGAGTCGCAGGACGAGAAAATTTAAGGGAGGCTCTCCATGGCCATGGACCCACGCCGTCCCTCCCTCTCAACCTCCATCCTTTCTCCCTCCTGTGCCGAATCCCACCCCTGCCCCGAGTACCCTGCGTTCCCCCCTACGCGCTCCCAGTTCCCACCTGTCCGGCGGCCCTCCGCCAGCTCCCTTGAAGCTCAAGCCCACTCCTGCCGGCAACGCTAAGGTGATACTCCTTAACGATCATTTTGATCTGGAAGTAAGGGCTGCTCCCAGAGGAAAGCATCAACCAGCAGCGGTATGTGGGACGGCCCAGTTCCCCCACCTGCCCCGCCAAAGAAAGAGGAGGGGGAGGGGAAACGTGTCCTCTCGGTGTCCTGACTGAGTGCCTGGCCATGACTCGGAACAACTTTACCACGCGCCCTCCTGCTCAAACCCCGCTGCCAACGCACCTCCGCCAGCCTAGGTCTCCAGGGCCAACCTCTAAATTGGTCAGGTAGCTGAGCATGTCTGTGTCCTGGCCGCCCGTCACGGCTGGTGTCTGGGGGGTGATTCAGGATCTGCCTTGGGTCGAGGAGCCTCGATGTCAGGGGCTCCGGAAAGAGAACCAGGATGGACCCAGCCCTTCCCGTCTGAGAGCAGGGGACCGAAACAGCAGGCACCGCCACCGCTTCCAACCTCCTTGGAAAGCGCTTGCCCTTTCATCCCACCCGTGCTCTACACTGGGGCATCGCTGGGCTTCGAGGACCAACAGGGCTGAGGCTGACAGGGCCCAACATGGGAAGGCCAAGGGCCTGCCTGCACTCCCTTCCTATGGCCCTCTGGCCTGTGCCCGGGGCCTGCTGTACCAGGGGGCAGTCACCACTTTGGAGGTCTGGATGTGCTGGGTCCCTGGATGATGGCCCTCCTTCCAGCCAGGTGAGAGCTCCGCTTCCGATTCATCCTGCGCTTGGGCCGCAAGTAGGCCCTGGAGGCTTGGGCATCCAGAGAGCGGAGCGCTTCCTGAACCACCTCCAGCGCGGCAAGTGCGGCCCCGGCTGGGTCGGGCCACGGCACTGGCTCTGCCTGCGGCAGCTCCTGGAGCCTCTCGTCCTGCTCTGCTTGTGCCGCCTCCTCGTCTTCCACCGACGCCACCCCCACCACCAGGGCCCACGCGTTCCCCGCTGCGGCCTCCTCTGTGTCCGGCTGGGCCTCAGCTTCCCGCACAGCCTCTGCCGCCATCCCCACAGCCTCTAGGGCCAGAAGCGCCCCCCGCGTGCCCACCGGAGCCCGGGATCCCTGAGGGGCCCCCGCCTCCTCACCGCCCCCTTCCAGGGCAAAGGCGGTCCGGGATCCTGGGGCAGCCCCGCCTTCTCCGGACCTCGCCTAGATCTCCATGGGCGGTGGCCCTGAGCCCAGGCAGCTGCGGAGGGAAGGAGATGGCCGCGAGACGGGCAGGTTGAGCTCTGCGGCCCAGGAGGTGGGCGGGTAGCAGCCACGTCTCAGAGTGTGCGGGCCTGGGGCACACACGCGCACAGGGCCTCGGTGCGGGAGGTGTCGGGGGCAGCGGCGGCGGAGGCGCGCATGCGGCCTGGGCTGGATGCCGCCTCCGAGCCATGCCCAGGATGCTGGGTGGCCCCTGGATCTAACCAGTGACAGGGCGGTGGGCGTGGCCACCACCAGCCTTGTCCCTTGCCCACGCAGGAGCCAGCCAGGGAGCCGGCCAGGGTTCCTCCTTCAGGGGGGGCCTGCGGCCCTCACCCCCAAACGTTTTCTTCGGAGACACCGCCCAGGCCATTCCCGCAAGTCCCCTGGCATCACAGACACACCCTACCCTCCCTCATCCGTTCTCCTGGGACCACTCGGCCGGCACCAGAGAACTGAAATCCAGCGGCTGAATCCACTGTCTGCCCGCTGCTCGGAGGCCTCACCCGCCCCTTCTCAGCCGACCTGGGGCAAAGCCCTGGAGTCATCAGCTGGTGCTCCACCGCTGCCACATCACTGTCCACGTGGCTTTCCCCCTTGACCCGCCCAGTGGTGGAGGGAGCCAGGTGGCCGCCGCTAAGACGCTGGATGCAGGGACCATCTCCCTCCCCCACCCTACCAACCCCCAGGTCCCACCTTTCCTTAAAACAGAGGAACCGCACACAAAGCAATGTCCCCGGAGTTAGTTAGCACTGAGCCACGGTCCGTGGCCGCCCTGGTGTACGGATCTACTACCCCAGCCCCAGTGAGGTCCGTGGTTGCGACTCGGTGGCATGCCACTGGGCCAGACCTCTAGCCCGAAGGGCAATTCTGGGTATTCTTCCGTCCAAGCCACCAGTAGGACTCGCTCCCACTGTACTTTCCTCTGCCCGACCCTTTCCCCTGTTCTGTCAGTGTCTCTTCTCCTCTTTGCTTTCTCTTCCGTCGCCTGACTTTCATGCGAGGTCTCTCTGTGTCTTCCTTCCAACTCTGCTCCAAGTTCTCCCTTAGTCTGGGTCCGTCGCTGAGTGGAGTGCCAGTACCAGCCGGGGAGGGGATGGCCAGGCGAGCATTAACAGCACGCACGAGTGCCCTTTCTGTGGTACTCACCAGGTCCTTCCAGTCCGAACCACACCCTGTGCAGGTCCAGGCCGGGGGGGTGGGGGGTCATGGGGCCGATAGGACACATGCTGCCGGAGGTGTGAGGAAGTTCCCATGGACGATGGCAAGGCTGGCAGCGTTGGGGTTGCATCATGGGAGGGCCTCATTTAAAAAGAATGGGTGGGGGTGTCCTGGGGGATTTGGACCGTAAAGAAGCAGGGGGAACTCCCTTGCGGTTATGTGCAGGGTGCTTGGTGGGTGTGAGCGTCTCTATTAAAAGTCTACTGGTCGGGGCAAACAGGGACGCCTGCAGGGAGAGAAATGCATGGCCACCTGTGGGGAGGAGACAAATTTTCTGAGACTGTCCCTGAAACGGTCCCGGCATCGGAGTGACTGGCGCAATCCAAACTGACCTAGCACGTGCAACCGTACCCACAACACTAGAGGAGGCTCCTGAGGCCATGCTGCACTACAAACAGCCCAGCCTTGGAGATGGGGAAGGCTGGGGTGGTGACACGGAGAGGGGGGAAGAGAGGGAGACCGGGAAGAGAGGGAGAGACGCGGAGAAGGCTAGGAAGAGGCGGGTGAGTGAGGGGGAATGGGAGGGATGCACCGGAGGAAGAGAGGGACACGGGCAGGAGGGAGAGTACTGTAGTAGCAGGGGTGGGAGGGGCAGAGAGGGAGGGAGTGAGGAAGGGCAGAGACAGGGAGGCAGGGCCTTGATTGGCCCCAGCCGCATTCATACGTTGCAAGGCATACAGACCAAAAGGACACACTGCCTGTGAGGAAGGGACCACCCACATGTGCAGAAGCAAGACGTCCTCTGAGCAGAGCTCAATCCGGTGGTGTCAATGAGGTCAGCAATCATGTTTCCTGGAAACAAGAATCATACACCACAGGAGGAAGTAATGGAGGAATAGAGGGTGGAAACAGGCCGGGGGCACACGGGGGTACACAGAAACCTAGTACTGCAGTCATGGACATCAGTCTGCCCTGGTCAGTAAAGAGGCTTCGGAGCAATGGAGTAAGATGTGGACGACAGCAGAACGGGCAGCCTCTGAAAAGCTGCCCATGTCTATGCTACGTGCAGGACACTGAGCTTTCAGTCCCAAAGCCACAGAGCAGTTGAAAGTGGGAGGAGTGAGAAAGATGAGTGACCTCATGCCCTAAGCGAGGCCACAGAGATCCCTACCCCTCGCGGACGGGCAGTAGGTGCGGGGCTGTTCCTCAATTCCCAAGGATGCGTCGCCACGTACCTTACGGCCCGGGCAGCCAAGGACTTGTCGGGGCTCACCAAAGATCACAGATGCTGCGCCAGCCCCGTTGAAGGAGGAGGGGGTTCTGACTCCAAAATGGAAGAAACGGGGTCCAATTCACAGGCAGACCGCCTCAGAGATAGGAACTCATACAACCAACACAAGTCAGGCCAGCAACCCGGCAGCTGTCGCAAAGCAGAGACTCACCAGGGCCAAAGGCACTTACGGGGGCCCAACAACGGCATATCCGGGACGCCCACAGATGCGAGATCAGAGACGTGACGGCACAGGTAGAGCCACACCAAGGCACGCCAAGGCACGCTCCAGAAGACACAGAAACACAGGCAAAGAGCGGACCCCCCCTTTACCCAGACGAGTACACGAAGTTCCAGAGCGGCCAGGGACAGACGCACGTGCTCCAGGGCCTTGGAGGCAGAACGCCTGGCAGTTCTTCAGGCGGTCCTCTCCTATCAGACAGCACTCCGGGTTACAGAAGTTTTGTTCCCTTAGTGCCCAGGTTGCTGGGCATGCTTCTTCAGCGGAGGGAAGCGGTAGACCAGACACAGAGTGCTGGACCGCGGGGCAAACTTCACTGGGCAAGGGCACCAAGCTCCCGGGAAGGCTGCCGTGTTCCCATTCAGATGTAGGGTTTTGTTTTTGTTTTTTTTGTTTTTTTTTTAGCTCTTTCAGGGACCTTGAGAGTGATGCCCCTGCGGATTTGCTGTGAAGGTGCTGCCAGTCAGGGCTTTGATCATGCCCCTGTCCACCACGTCCACGGGGCGGATGGGCTGGCATCTCGAGACTCACTGCCTCAACTTGGGTCAGGGACTGATGTCTCATGGTTAGTGGCTTTGTTTCAGCTTGTGCTGCCAAAGTCAGCCCTGCAGAGGCGGCTGGACAGGACACCCTCGTGCTCTCGTCTAGGTGGGAAAATGGAATTTGTCTTAGCGCGGATTTGTCTTAGAAGTCCTGGCTCCCTGTCTTCGGGTTGGGGACCCTGGCCCTGACTCCCTCGCCCTCCATGGACTCCTAACATCTGGGGCTCCCTGAACTCCAGAAGGATCCGCCCTCCACAGCCTCACCTTCTCTCTGGGCCGGGCCAGGCCGGGCTGGGGGCAGGGGGCGGGCCATGCTTCAACACCAGCCCAGTGCCCAGAGCGAGGTGGGAGGTGCCTAGGAGTGGGGGACCCTGTTCCTTCCTCCCCCCTAGGCTTCACATCCTCGGCAACAGCCTACCAAACGCCACAAGCGTAGAGGAATACGCGGCAGCCCCCGAAATGGCCCAGGCCGAGGACCCCTTAAGGCCATGCTCTACAACGGGAGTTGTCCCGCTCCCGCTGCTCAGCGAAGGTCCAGCACCTATGACAGTTTCAGCGGACCAGCACAAGCAGAGCCAGGTGCCAGCGTGCGGGTGCCCGTCGAGGATACCCCAGCATTTCCAGGTCAAGAGTCCAAGACGACCGGTCTCCCCTACACTCTCAGAGAGACGAGCCTTCCCTCCTGGAGCCTCAGGCACCTCCACCCACCCCGGAAGGGGCAAGGCTAAGTCATAGAGATCATCAACTGCACAGCCTGACACGGAACAGGCGATTTGCGCTGCACACTGAAAGGGACCAGAAGCACCCATGAGTTTGACTGCCAGACCCTCCTGGCTGAGGCTCGTGACGGGTACTCTGTACACGCCAGGTCTTTCCACGGACCTTCACACAGAAGTCTAAGCCCTCAGACGACGGACAGTGCCCTATGCTTTCGGAAGCCCCCTGTGCGCACACAAGATGTCAGCCAGGGGCGCATGCTCCCTGAGGTGATGGTGAGGACTAGGTGTCGCTCTTGGTGGCATTTCCCTTTTGGGGTCTTCACCGGATGGAGGGCATTGGGCTGATGCCTTAAGCCCGTGGAGAGAGAGGCATATCAGCCTCAGAGTCAGCACGGGACAGACACTGCACGGGACGGGCGGCTGTACTGGTCCTTGCGTTCAGCAATCCTCCCACCCCTCGCCCTCTCCTCTGTTTACCGTCTGGGGGACCCCAACCCAAGGCCCTAGGGAAGCAGGGAACGGGGGATCCTGGGGCAGCATGGGTTTGTCAGTATGTGAGCGTGTCGCCGGACACGTCAGTGAGCGGAGGTTGTGTGCGTGGGAGGGGAGGGGAGTGTGTGCGTGTCAGGACATCAGAGTGAGGGAACGACTGTGGGGGGGGCGGTGACTGGTTTGCCCCTGAGTGTGTGTGTCAGTATATGGGAGTGGCTAAAGGAGCCCATGTGGGCGGTGGGGGGGTGGTGGTCTTTGAAACCAAGGGAGTGTGTGTGTGCGTGCGCATTGCTCCCCTGCCTTTTGTACTTCCTCCCAGTCACTTGGGCCAGAATGAGAGTGTCACCTTTCCTACATTCCCACCTCCCTCTGTCCCCACTCCAACAGTCCCCCCACAGGGACTCGCCCCCCGTCTCTCATGTTTTTTTTTTTTTTTTTTTTTTTTTTTTTTTTTTTCTGGGGCTGAGAGGATGACTGTGTCAGCAAGAGCCCGGGCCCCTTGTTAGACCAACGGAGACACTGGCGCCGGGGTTCAACAGAGTAATGAAACACTAGTCCCCGCCCCGTGCTGTGTGTAGTGGATGTGTCTGAGGACATCCACCAGGGAGCATCTCTGGAGGACCGTCATCGCCATCCGGCAAACCTGGGCACTGGACGTGCTCGGCCCGGGCGCGTCCCTCCCTTTCCTTGACCTCTGTCATTTCCCCAGGGAAGAGATGAGCCCCGTCAGCAGGCCTTTCGCTCTTTTCTCCTCTCCCTGCCCACACCCCCAACCCCAGCGGAAGGACCTCTGCCCCCTGGGATGCCGTCCCAGTGCGTGTGTGACCTAGACCTCTGGGCAAGCATACGGGCCCATCCCTTCCACGGACCCGGGATGCCCAGGCAGAGTACGAAGCACCGATGGGAACCCCGTGAGCTCAGGCACCCCACTGGCCCCTTTCCGTGGAGAGAAGCGTGCGCGATCATACGGACACCACCGCACATAAACACAGCAGACATCGTATTACTAGTTTTCAGTATTTTTCCAAGGAGGCCTCCGTCGGCCCTGCGTTTCACCCCGGCACCAGACTTCGGGTATTCCCCGTGCTGAGGAACCGGGCTGACCATACGGCTCCATCTGAAGGTTCTGACTGGTTCCGGTCAAGTGCGATGCTTCTGCGTCTTCATCCCAACGTCTTGAAGCTCCCTGGGAGGGACACATACACTGAGACACACGGGCACACGGGCACACGGGCACACAGGAGGAGGCCCGTGTGTAACCTCTGTGGGCCATACGTAAGGTTGCTTGAGGGTTTCAAGGCCCTCCCGGGCAAGGGTGGTCATCCTCCCCCGGCCCCCCGCCGACCCGGACTGCGATCGCCCTCCATTTCCTCCACCCACGTAGTAAACGTATCTGTGCACGCTGGCCAGTGTTCTCGGGGTGATTGTGGTGGGCACAGAACACTGCCCCCAGAGAGGAAGGGGACAACCGTGCTGATGAACACAGAAAAGTGACGGGGTGACGCGTGAGGCTTTACACCACGGTACCCAGGCACCTGTGCCACGGGTGGTGGGAGGCCCGTAGGTGGGCACAAGGGTGAGGTGGTGGCTAGTCGACCTGCGGGCAGGAGTCCAGGGCCAGGGAATGGCACTTCCCACAAGGGCAGCTGCCGAGCCGACGCTGCTTCTCCAGCTCTGCTCATTGATGCTGCCTGGCCCCGCCTACCTCAAGCTTCCCCAGGCAGAACCAGTTCGACACCGCCCTCCTGCAGTCTCCCTGTCTCACGGCGAGGCCCTTCTGACCTGGGGCCACCGCCTCTGAGTGTTCCCCAGAGCCTCCGTCTCTGCATTTGTGGAGCCCAGCTCCCACGGAGCCGCACGGAGCATTTTCAGCGCCCACGCCCTGGGCGTCTCACCTGCCCTCCTCTCAGTTCCCTCTGCTGGGGCCTTCTTCCTCACGTAGTACTGCAGGGGATTGGGCCACAGGTCGTCCATGATGATCTGGCAGGGGAAACGGGGCAGGGCTCAGATGCACATCCCAGTCCGCTGGGGAGCACAGCCAGGTTCATGAGCGCGGTTTGTCACAGGGACCCACCTCAGCTATCCTGCTGGACCCGGCAAAGCTGTGGTCAGAGAACCAGTTGAAGAAGTTAAGGCCGCTGTTGTGGTGTCTGCGCCTATAGGCCTCCCGTTCATAATTCCGGTGCCACTGGATGGGAGTGGAATGAGACGGCTCGTACCCTGCAGGAAGAAGGGTCCGTGCGAAGGCGCTGGATAATGCATCATGCTCAGCCCCGCCGCCTCCACCCGCTGCCGCCCATCCACGCAGAGGCCCCTTACCAGCAGCCCTGAGGACATACTCCTTCTCAACGACTTCGTTGCGGAAGTAGGAGTTCTCGCGAAAGAAGAGCAGGATCTTGCGGCCATCACGGGGAGACTCGAGTTCCCCCACCTGCCGGGCGGCAAAGTGAGGGAGAGGGCTGAATTCTCTGTCCAGCGGACCCTTCCCGTCCTGGCTGTGGGGAGGAGTCACTTCTGTTACCCGCTCCTCTCCCATCCCCCTGGCCGGCCTCCCTCTCCCGGGCCAGACCTTCAAATCCGTCATGGAGCCAAGTATGCCTTTATCTCGGCCACTGATCATGCCTGACATCTGCGGGTGGTTCACAAACTGCTTTGGGTCAAGGGCTCTCTGAGGGCTGGAGATGAGAGTGCTAGAACAACAGAGCAAGCCTGGACGGCAGGTGGGCCCTGCATCCCCTCTCCTCCCACTGGGACCCACTCCCTCCTCACGGCCTTAGTCAAGGCCCCCTGGGCCTGCGCACGGCCTGTTGCAGTAGGTACTTAGGTAGCGCACGGCCGGGCACTAACACAGAAACAGCTGTGCATCCTCGGAGACCTCCCTCCCAGCCCACGCCACCCCTCTCTGGCCCATCCTCCTGGGCTGATGGCTAGGCAGAACTGGCTCATTCCCAGACAGCCTCCCTTGGTGCCTCCGGCTGACCAGAGTGGGCGTTCACACCCCCCTCGCCTGCTGCATTATTCCCAGGGGAGCCTGAGCTTTGAGTGGAGCTGTTTTGCGTGAGGCGGCCCCGGGGCTATGCCTAATTCGGACCCGGACTTCTGCTCCTACTCCGCCGGCGGAGCTTCAGGGCCTCCTGCGACATCAAGGGCAACCTGCAGGCCCCACCAGGGACCCCCGCCCGGAACCAGGAATTCAAGGCTGTCGTGATCACATGTCGAGGCATGAGCCAGGCCACCACAATGCGGGCCCCCTGCCACAGGAGTCTCCTGCACTAGCCCCGCCACCCTGGGGTCCCTCCAGGAAGGTATCAAGGATACAGCCTTGGCCCAGAAGCCAGGGATGCCCCGGATGAGGGCGCTTCGGTGGTCCAGGTGATGCCGTCGCCTCTGCCAGAACCTGAGCTTGAGCCGAGAGTAGGCCCTGCTGGCGTCCTTGTTCACGGGCTCCAGCTCTGACTGCAGGGCCCGGAGGGCCCGGAGGGCCTGGAGCGGGGACCGGGGCGGACCTGCCTGTGCCCCTCGCTGTTCTTCCCCTTCCTGCTTCTCCTGCAGCTCCTGGGCTGCTTCCTCCTTCTGGCTCTCCTCCCTGGCCTCTTCCCTCTTGTCCTCCTCCTCCGCCTCCGCCTCGGCCTCCACGTCCTCAGCCACGTGCTCTTCAAAATCCTCCTCTTTGGCCTCCTCAGCCTTAGCCCCTTCCTCCACAGAATCCCCCCCAGGCTCCTCTGGGGGATTAAGTTGCTCATCCTCCTCCTCAGCCTCTTCCTCAACAGACTCTTCCTTGTCATCTTTCTCCCCTTCCTCCTTAACCTCCTCAGCCCCCCGCCCCTCCGCAGCCTCCTCCTCGTCTCCCTCCTCAGCCTCTTCAGGACATTCCACCACTTCATCCTCTGCGTCCTCCTTCCCCTCCTCCCGTTCCTCTCGACCCTCGTCCCCCTCGTCTGCCGCTGCCCCAAGGTCAGGCGCCGCCATTGCGCCCTCCACCAAGACCACCAATTCCGCCCCCAGGCGGGCCTCGCCTCCGGCCTGCCGGGCCTCGGCTTCCCGCACAGCCTCTGCCGCCACCGCCCCAGCCCCTACGGCCTGCAGCAGCCCCACTTCCCCCGTGGCACCCGGCTCCCGGATGGCGCCCGCCCCCTCACCGCACCCTTCCCGGACCAAGGTGGACCAGGATTCTGGGGCAGCCCCGTCTTCCCCGGACCCCGCCCCGCTCTCCATGTGGCCGTGGCCCTGAGCCCTGGCAGCGCTGGAGGGAAGGAGACGCACGCGAGAGCACGTGGCTCCCCACACAGCCCGGCAGCTAGTGCTCTGGCGCCCAGGAATGGCGGCGGACAGCCGCCTCCAGACAGCGGGTGTGAGCCCGGGGGACGCATGCGCACAAGGCCTTCGGGCAAGCGGGCGACGCCGCAGAGGCGGCAGAGGCACGCATGCGGCTTGGGCCACGTGAGCCCGCCCAAGCCACGCCCAGGATGATGGTCGTGCCCCGGGGCCAACCACTGACACCAGGCCGGGCAGGGCCTCCTCTGGCCCCACCCCTCACCCCCACAGGAGCCAGCCAGGGAGCCCAGCGGTACACCTGCTACGGTGTGGCCTCGGGCTCCAGAGTAGCCTCGGGGGTCCTTGCGCCCCCCCCAGGCCACCAACACCCCCATCCCGTGCCGGCCTTCACCACGCTCTCCGCCCGGTGTTTGAAGCTTGTCAAGGAGAAACGGTCCCTTGCCCTTCCCCAACACGGTCCTCGAAGACAGAAGACACCGTATGCACCCCCGGGAACCCTGGTCAGGCGTGCCGGGAAATCGTCAGCCCAGGCATCGCAGAATAGTGCCATTCCAGGAGACAGAGGCCCCGAAGCTGTCTGCGTCTTTGGAGGATGGGGGTTGGGAAGGGCGGCCGCAGCTCCCCCTAGTCCCTGTCCTGGGCTGCTCAGTACAAGCAGGACGGAGAGTGCTCCATCCATCCGTCCGCCTGTCCTTTCCTCATGCTCTCCGCTCCGTCTTCCCCTCTCTCGCTCTTTGTATTCAGGGGCTCTTTCTCTGCCCTCTCCCTGCCCACAGGGTCTCTGGAAGATCCAGGCTTCAGCAAGAAAGATGCAGAAGCCTCTCCGAGCAGCTCTTCTCCCAGGAAGTAAAAGCCCTCGGCCCCTCTGCCACTTGCCGCCGGTCACGTGACCAGCAATAGGGACCCAGGCTGGGTGCCCCCCCAGACACTCAAACATTCACACACAGTCAAAGCACACGCCTCCGCATACGCACGCGACCCCAGCACAGGCATACACATACGGCCCCACCCCCAAAGAAACCATACACACGTGTGCCCAGGAAAACTCACACTCACGCTCTCACACACACACACACACCCAACCACATCCACGGCCTCTGGCACACAGGCATACACCATTGACCCCCACACATCTGAGCATGCGCGCGCGCATACACACACACACACACACACAGACACAGACGCACCCCTGAGGATACAGAAACGTGTAAGTAAAACACATACTCTGAGGCTTACAGGCACACACGTAGCCACGTAAGAGCGCGTGCACAAGTGCGCGCTCTTATGCAAGCACACGAAACACACTAGCCACACGCGCACACGCACACGCACACAAACACACACAACACACTGAGGCATGCAACCCTGCGCCACCTAACATCACAGCTAGGCTCGCAAGCACACGCACCCTGAAACTACACGCAGAAGGTCTCCGGCACAGGCAGACACAGTTGAACCTGCCCTGAAGAAAAAAAATACACCTGTAGGCCTACTCCATCAAAACTCATCCACAGTGTGTGACACACAGGCATACACAACTGTCCCCCCACACACACACCCCTGAGGATACAGACACATGTGAGAAAAACACATGATCTCGGTGATACAGGAATGCACACTCACAGCTCCGACACATGCGCACACACACACTCATGCTCATACAAACCCACACGTGCTCCCTGCACACATCCTGGTACTGGCACAGAGGCATGCACCCTTATCTCACTAATGTACACAAAAGGGCACGTGTGAACACACAACCACAACACACATGAAAACTCTCCAGCACAACTGTATGCAAACAAGCCCCGGGGAAGCATACACAGACACACACACAAGCGCACGCGCGCGTGTGCCTGCACGACCTCCAACAGCGATCACGCACTGCTGGTGACACCTACACACGCAGGTACGCACACAAACACACAATCACCCATGGGCCTGCAAGCACACAGACACGCAACGGACACTCGGGGGCCCGCAAGGATTATGCACCCAGGGCACTCGCGTACAAGGTCTCTGGCACACAGCCATATACACGTAGCCCTGCAGGATCACACACCCAGTCGTGCCTGAAAAAGCACACACACACACACACAATACACACACGCGTCACCTCACACACAGCCAAGCAGATTTCTGCACGCAGGTACACACACACACACACACACACGTGTGCTTAGAAGCACACAAACACGCACAACACACCCGGTCCCCTGCTCCGGCGCATGACCCTCGGTCGCACAAACACACAATCCTGCGCGTGTAAACCCACAATCGAACAAAAACGAAACAAACACCTACATACACGGGGTCCAGCACGGAGGCGTTCATGCTCACCACAAACTCACACATAGGTGCACGAGAAACTATACAATGCAACAGGCAAGCATAGGTGGCCGCACTCAGAGGCACATATGTGCACATGCCGACATGCACACGAAGCTTATATGAACACATCTGGGTCCTATGCGCGTGCAGTCACACGAGGCCTCGCTACACTCACCCATGGGTGTGCAAACACACGGACACAAGACACAAACACACACTGTCTCCAGGATGCAGGCATACACCCTTGTCACTCTCACACACACGGACACAGGAACACACATGCACAACGCCTAATCACACATGATGTCCTCCTGCACACATGTGAGCAAACTGGGCCACACATGTCCACACACACGTGCAGAAGGATAAACACACGGTCCCAAGCTCAGAGGAATACTCAGGTGGCACAAGGGTGCTTGATGTGCGCGCGTGCACGCATGCACGCGCGCACGCACACACACTCACAAACGTGCACGTGCGCACGCGCGCTCGCAGAAACGACGGATACGCACGCAGACAGGCCCAAACCCGCTCCCCCACACGCAGCACACTCACGACGTCACACAGCCCACAGCGCACACCTGCCTTCCCTGAGACATCCTTGGAACTGTCTCCTGCGGGTGGGTGGTGTTATCAGCGGGAGGGTCGTGAGTCCACAGGGACCACGAGTGAGCGCCACCACCTTGGTCCTCCCGGGACCCTTGGTTTTGCGCTGGACCTGACCAGGCGCATGCGCGGGATCACATCACAGCCATGCAGGGCACACATCCAGGAGCAAGGGAGCTGGGCAAAGCTCTCCAAGCGAAGTGAATGTCGGGGTACGAGGAGCCACGGGGCCAATAGGGCCCTGCTTGGGCGGGAGCCTCCCCTGCCTGTGCCCCCTGCTCTAAAGAGCAAGGCTTCGCCAAGTGAGGTCTGCCTTTTCCCATCCTCCCCCCAGACCCTGCCTAGGAAGTGCGGGGGTCTCTCCGCAGGCCAAGCCCTGCCGCGCCCTGCCCCCATGCTACACATCACCCCCACACGTGGACTCCCACAGGATGGGGGTTGGAGGATCCCACCGGCCCGATTTCCTCCTTGCCATTTCCTGTGCCCCCGATATAAACTGACACACCGACACAAAGTGCCTCGTAACTTGCTTATGGCCCTCTCCCTGTCCCTGCAGGTATGTGCAGGATACACTCCAGACCTGCCCCTGGTGATCCTTTTCCTCGTCGCTGTCCCCCGTAGGCAGAGCAACACGCGGACGAGCCCATCCATGTCTCACAACGGTGGAGGCCTCCTCCACTTCTTCTTCGTGGTCAAACTCAGATGCTCTGCGATGTCCGTTTCCACAGAGCTGCCATGCCCCGACACATACACACAGGCAGACAGACAGACAGACAGACACACGCACGCACACGAAAATACACACAGAAATGTTAGCTCTTTGTGAAACTGTATGATGCCAAGGATAGCCAAGGCGGTGTTGAGAGCATGCCTCGTCCTTGTGGGATCCCTCTTCCTCCTCAGCGAGGGCTTCACGACCCATCCCCCAGATGGCCTAGTACCATCCCCAAGGATGGCCTGATGGGAGGACATGTGGGAGGACATGTGGTTCTCAGGAACGTGGAGGGAAGTCAGGGAATCGTGGCACAGGAGGGGATGGGACAAGGGAGCCCCACTCCCAAAGACAGGCAGGCCGTCCCCAACTGAATGAGTGGCAGGAGGACCCAGAGAGAGGGGCCGACCGTCACGGGTGACAGTTCGGAGGAATGGGGTGGAGAAGCCTTGCTTCTCCTGATTGACCAGGAACATTCTGGCTAACAGCCTGGCAGGCCTGATCTCCCCCAGGTGGACATACCCGCTGCCCCGGGGGCTGTGCCCTGACTTCCCACAGGCTCCCTTCCCTCACTGCAACCCGCGCCCAGAGCAAGCTGGGGCCCCGGCTCTTCTGAGTCTCGGTTGCCCTGCCGCTAAGCTGACAGTCCCTGGCACCTTCCTTCCACATTCGAGACCCAGCCCTCCATGGCTCCTCACCGACAGGTCCTCCTGTCAGCTCATTCCCATGGGCTGCCTTCCTGCCTCGGGTAGTACTGCAAGGGATTGGGCCACAGGTCCTCGATGATGATCTGGCACGCCAAAATGGGCAGGTGAGCACGGGGCCCAGGCCCCGGTCCCCGGCAGCCGGGGCTCCAGCATCACCGCTGCTGACGAAGGCTGCAGGGACCCCACCTCGGCAATCTTGTAGACCCTGGGCACCTGGGGTCAGACGACCAGTTAAAGTTCAGGCTGCTGGTGTCCTGCCTGCAGCTGGCAGCTCCACGTTCATAATCCCAGAACCAGTGGGCTGCAGTGCCACGAGTCGCAGGACGAGAAAATTTAAGGGAGGCTCTCCATGGCCATGGACCCACGCCGTCCCTCCCTCTCAACCTCCATCCTTTCTCCCTCCTGTGCCGAATCCCACCCCTGCCCCGAGTACCCTGCGTTCCCCCCTACGCGCTCCCAGTTCCCACCTGTCCGGCGGCCCTCCGCCAGCTCCCTTGAAGCTCAAGCCCACTCCTGCCGGCAACGCTAAGGTGATACTCCTTAACGATCATTTTGATCTGGAAGTAAGGGCTGCTCCCAGAGGAAAGCATCAACCAGCAGCGGTATGTGGGACGGCCCAGTTCCCCCACCTGCCCCGCCAAAGAAAGAGGAGGGGGAGGGGAAACGTGTCCTCTCGGTGTCCTGACTGAGTGCCTGGCCATGACTCGGAACAACTTTACCACGCGCCCTCCTGCTCAAACCCCGCTGCCAACGCACCTCCGCCAGCCTAGGTCTCCAGGGCCAACCTCTAAATTGGTCAGGTAGCTGAGCATGTCTGTGTCCTGGCCGCCCGTCACGGCTGGTGTCTGGGGGGTGATTCAGGATCTGCCTTGGGTCGAGGAGCCTCGATGTCAGGGGCTCCGGAAAGAGAACCAGGATGGACCCAGCCCTTCCCGTCTGAGAGCAGGGGACCGAAACAGCAGGCACCGCCACCGCTTCCAACCTCCTTGGAAAGCGCTTGCCCTTTCATCCCACCCGTGCTCTACACTGGGGCATCGCTGGGCTTCGAGGACCAACAGGGCTGAGGCTGACAGGGCCCAACATGGGAAGGCCAAGGGCCTGCCTGCACTCCCTTCCTATGGCCCTCTGGCCTGTGCCCGGGGCCTGCTGTACCAGGGGGCAGTCACCACTTTGGAGGTCTGGATGTGCTGGGTCCCTGGATGATGGCCCTCCTTCCAGCCAGGTGAGAGCTCCGCTTCCGATTCATCCTGCGCTTGGGCCGCAAGTAGGCCCTGGAGGCTTGGGCATCCAGAGAGCGGAGCGCTTCCTGAACCACCTCCAGCGCGGCAAGTGCGGCCCCGGCTGGGTCGGGCCACGGCACTGGCTCTGCCTGCGGCAGCTCCTGGAGCCTCTCGTCCTGCTCTGCTTGTGCCGCCTCCTCGTCTTCCACCGACGCCACCCCCACCACCAGGGCCCACGCGTTCCCCGCTGCGGCCTCCTCTGTGTCCGGCTGGGCCTCAGCTTCCCGCACAGCCTCTGCCGCCATCCCCACAGCCTCTAGGGCCAGAAGCGCCCCCCGCGTGCCCACCGGAGCCCGGGATCCCTGAGGGGCCCCCGCCTCCTCACCGCCCCCTTCCAGGGCAAAGGCGGTCCGGGATCCTGGGGCAGCCCCGCCTTCTCCGGACCTCGCCTAGATCTCCATGGGCGGTGGCCCTGAGCCCAGGCAGCTGCGGAGGGAAGGAGATGGCCGCGAGACGGGCAGGTTGAGCTCTGCGGCCCAGGAGGTGGGCGGGTAGCAGCCACGTCTCAGAGTGTGCGGGCCTGGGGCACACACGCGCACAGGGCCTCGGTGCGGGAGGTGTCGGGGGCAGCGGCGGCGGAGGCGCGCATGCGGCCTGGGCTGGATGCCGCCTCCGAGCCATGCCCAGGATGCTGGGTGGCCCCTGGATCTAACCAGTGACAGGGCGGTGGGCGTGGCCACCACCAGCCTTGTCCCTTGCCCACGCAGGAGCCAGCCAGGGAGCCGGCCAGGGTTCCTCCTTCAGGGGGGGCCTGCGGCCCTCACCCCCAAACGTTTTCTTCGGAGACACCGCCCAGGCCATTCCCGCAAGTCCCCTGGCATCACAGACACACCCTACCCTCCCTCATCCGTTCTCCTGGGACCACTCGGCCGGCACCAGAGAACTGAAATCCAGCGGCTGAATCCACTGTCTGCCCGCTGCTCGGAGGCCTCACCCGCCCCTTCTCAGCCGACCTGGGGCAAAGCCCTGGAGTCATCAGCTGGTGCTCCACCGCTGCCACATCACTGTCCACGTGGCTTTCCCCCTTGACCCGCCCAGTGGTGGAGGGAGCCAGGTGGCCGCCGCCAAGACGCTGGATGCAGGGACCATCTCCCTCCCCCACCCTACCAACCCCCAGGTCCCACCTTTCCTTAAAACAGAGGAACCGCACACAAAGCAATGTCCCCGGAGTTAGTTAGCACTGAGCCACGGTCCGTGGCCGCCCTGGTGTACGGATCTACTACCCCAGCCCCAGTGAGGTCCGTGGTTGCGACTCGGTGGCATGCCACTGGGCCAGACCTCTAGCCCGAAGGGCAATTCTGGGTATTCTTCCGTCCAAGCCACCAGTAGGACTCGCTCCCACTGTACTTTCCTCTGCCCGACCCTTTCCCCTGTTCTGTCAGTGTCTCTTCTCCTCTTTGCTTTCTCTTCCGTCGCCTGACTTTCATGCGAGGTCTCTCTGTGTCTTCCTTCCAACTCTGCTCCAAGTTCTCCCTTAGTCTGGGTCCGTCGCTGAGTGGAGTGCCAGTACCAGCCGGGGAGGGGATGGCCAGGCGAGCATTAACAGCACGCACGAGTGCCCTTTCTGTGGTACTCACCAGGTCCTTCCAGTCCGAACCACACCCTGTGCAGGTCCAGGCCGGGGGGGTGGGGGGTCATGGGGCCGATAGGACACATGCTGCCGGAGGTGTGAGGAAGTTCCCATGGACGATGGCAAGGCTGGCAGCGTTGGGGTTGCATCATGGGAGGGCCTCATTTAAAAAGAATGGGTGGGGGTGTCCTGGGGGATTTGGACCGTAAAGAAGCAGGGGGAACTCCCTTGCGGTTATGTGCAGGGTGCTTGGTGGGTGTGAGCGTCTCTATTAAAAGTCTACTGGTCGGGGCAAACAGGGACGCCTGCAGGGAGAGAAATGCATGGCCACCTGTGGGGAGGAGACAAATTTTCTGAGACTGTCCCTGAAACGGTCCCGGCATCGGAGTGACTGGCGCAATCCAAACTGACCTAGCACGTGCAACCGTACCCACAACACTAGAGGAGGCTCCTGAGGCCATGCTGCACTACAAACAGCCCAGCCTTGGAGATGGGGAAGGCTGGGGTGGTGACACGGAGAGGGGGGAAGAGAGGGAGACCGGGAAGAGAGGGAGAGACGCGGAGAAGGCTAGGAAGAGGCGGGTGAGTGAGGGGGAATGGGAGGGATGCACCGGAGGAAGAGAGGGACACGGGCAGGAGGGAGAGTACTGTAGTAGCAGGGGTGGGAGGGGCAGAGAGGGAGGGAGTGAGGAAGGGCAGAGACAGGGAGGCAGGGCCTTGATTGGCCCCAGCCGCATTCATACGTTGCAAGGCATACAGACCAAAAGGACACACTGCCTGTGAGGAAGGGACACCCACATGTGCAGAAGCAAGACGTCCTCTGAGCAGAGCTCAATCCGGTGGTGTCAATGAGGTCAGCAATCATGTTTCCTGGAAACAAGAATCATACACCACAGGAGGAAGTAATGGAGGAATAGAGGGTGGAAACAGGCCGGGGGCACACGGGGGTACACAGAAACCTAGTACTGCAGTCATGGACATCAGTCTGCCCTGGTCAGTAAAGAGGCTTCGGAGCAATGGAGTAAGATGTGGACGACAGCAGAACGGGCAGCCTCTGAAAAGCTGCCCATGTCTATGCTACGTGCAGGACACTGAGCTTTCAGTCCCAAAGCCACAGAGCAGTTGAAAGTGGGAGGAGTGAGAAAGATGAGTGACCTCATGCCCTAAGCGAGGCCACAGAGATCCCTACCCCTCGCGGACGGGCAGTAGGTGCGGGGCTGTTCCTCAATTCCCAAGGATGCGTCGCCACGTACCTTACGGCCCGGGCAGCCAAGGACTTGTCGGGGCTCACCAAAGATCACAGATGCTGCGCCAGCCCCGTTGAAGGAGGAGGGGGTTCTGACTCCAAAATGGAAGAAACGGGGTCCAATTCACAGGCAGACCGCCTCAGAGATAGGAACTCATACAACCAACACAAGTCAGGCCAGCAACCCGGCAGCTGTCGCAAAGCAGAGACTCACCAGGGCCAAAGGCACTTACGGGGGCCCAACAACGGCATATCCGGGACGCCCACAGATGCGAGATCAGAGACGTGACGGCACAGGTAGAGCCACACCAAGGCACGCCAAGGCACGCTCCAGAAGACACAGAAACACAGGCAAAGAGCGGACCCCCCCTTTACCCAGACGAGTACACGAAGTTCCAGAGCGGCCAGGGACAGACGCACGTGCTCCAGGGCCTTGGAGGCAGAACGCCTGGCAGTTCTTCAGGCGGTCCTCTCCTATCAGACAGCACTCCGGGTTACAGAAGTTTTGTTCCCTTAGTGCCCAGGTTGCTGGGCATGCTTCTTCAGCGGAGGGAAGCGGTAGACCAGACACAGAGTGCTGGACCGCGGGGCAAACTTCACTGGGCAAGGGCACCAAGCTCCCGGGAAGGCTGCCGTGTTCCCATTCAGATGTAGGGTTTTGTTTTTGTTTTTTTTGTTTTTTTTTAGCTCTTTCAGGGACCTTGAGAGTGATGCCCCTGCGGATTTGCTGTGAAGGTGCTGCCAGTCAGGGCTTTGATCATGCCCCTGTCCACCACGTCCACGGGGCGGATGGGCTGGCATCTCGAGACTCACTGCCTCAACTTGGGTCAGGGACTGATGTCTCATGGTTAGTGGCTTTGTTTCAGCTTGTGCTGCCAAAGTCAGCCCTGCAGAGGCGGCTGGACAGGACACCCTCGTGCTCTCGTCTAGGTGGGAAAATGGAATTTGTCTTAGCGCGGATTTGTCTTAGAAGTCCTGGCTCCCTGTCTTCGGGTTGGGGACCCTGGCCCTGACTCCCTCGCCCTCCATGGACTCCTAACATCTGGGGCTCCCTGAACTCCAGAAGGATCCGCCCTCCACAGCCTCACCTTCTCTCTGGGCCGGGCCAGGCCGGGCTGGGGGCAGGGGGCGGGCCATGCTTCAACACCAGCCCAGTGCCCAGAGCGAGGTGGGAGGTGCCTAGGAGTGGGGGACCCTGTTCCTTCCTCCCCCCTAGGCTTCACATCCTCGGCAACAGCCTACCAAACGCCACAAGCGTAGAGGAATACGCGGCAGCCCCCGAAATGGCCCAGGCCGAGGACCCCTTAAGGCCATGCTCTACAACGGGAGTTGTCCCGCTCCCGCTGCTCAGCGAAGGTCCAGCACCTATGACAGTTTCAGCGGACCAGCACAAGCAGAGCCAGGTGCCAGCGTGCGGGTGCCCGTCGAGGATACCCCAGCATTTCCAGGTCAAGAGTCCAAGACGACCGGTCTCCCCTACACTCTCAGAGAGACGAGCCTTCCCTCCTGGAGCCTCAGGCACCTCCACCCACCCCGGAAGGGGCAAGGCTAAGTCATAGAGATCATCAACTGCACAGCCTGACACGGAACAGGCGATTTGCGCTGCACACTGAAAGGGACCAGAAGCACCCATGAGTTTGACTGCCAGACCCTCCTGGCTGAGGCTCGTGACGGGTACTCTGTACACGCCAGGTCTTTCCACGGACCTTCACACAGAAGTCTAAGCCCTCAGACGACGGACAGTGCCCTATGCTTTCGGAAGCCCCCTGTGCGCACACAAGATGTCAGCCAGGGGCGCATGCTCCCTGAGGTGATGGTGAGGACTAGGTGTCGCTCTTGGTGGCATTTCCCTTTTGGGGTCTTCACCGGATGGAGGGCATTGGGCTGATGCCTTAAGCCCGTGGAGAGAGAGGCATATCAGCCTCAGAGTCAGCACGGGACAGACACTGCACGGGACGGGCGGCTGTACTGGTCCTTGCGTTCAGCAATCCTCCCACCCCTCGCCCTCTCCTCTGTTTACCGTCTGGGGGACCCCAACCCAAGGCCCTAGGGAAGCAGGGAACGGGGGATCCTGGGGCAGCATGGGTTTGTCAGTATGTGAGCGTGTCGCCGGACACGTCAGTGAGCGGAGGTTGTGTGCGTGGGAGGGGAGGGGAGTGTGTGCGTGTCAGGACATCAGAGTGAGGGAACGACTGTGGGGGGGGGCGGTGACTGGTTTGCCCCTGAGTGTGTGTGTCAGTATATGGGAGTGGCTAAAGGAGCCCATGTGGGCGGTGGGGGGGTGGTGGTCTTTGAAACCAAGGGAGTGTGTGTGTGCGTGCGCATTGCTCCCCTGCCTTTTGTACTTCCTCCCAGTCACTTGGGCCAGAATGAGAGTGTCACCTTTCCTACATTCCCACCTCCCTCTGTCCCCACTCCAACAGTCCCCCCACAGGGACTCGCCCCCCGTCTCTCATGTTTTGTTTTGTTTTGTTTTTTTTTTTTTTTTTCTGGGGCTGAGAGGATGACTGTGTCAGCAAGAGCCCGGGCCCCTTGTTAGACCAACGGAGACACTGGCGCCGGGGTTCAACAGAGTAATGAAACACTAGTCCCCGCCCCGTGCTGTGTGTAGTGGATGTGTCTGAGGACATCCACCAGGGAGCATCTCTGGAGGACCGTCATCGCCATCCGGCAAACCTGGGCACTGGACGTGCTCGGCCCGGGCGCGTCCCTCCCTTTCCTTGACCTCTGTCATTTCCCCAGGGAAGAGATGAGCCCCGTCAGCAGGCCTTTCGCTCTTTTCTCCTCTCCCTGCCCACACCCCCAACCCCAGCGGAAGGACCTCTGCCCCCTGGGATGCCGTCCCAGTGCGTGTGTGACCTAGACCTCTGGGCAAGCATACGGGCCCATCCCTTCCACGGACCCGGGATGCCCAGGCAGAGTACGAAGCACCGATGGGAACCCCGTGAGCTCAGGCACCCCACTGGCCCCTTTCCGTGGAGAGAAGCGTGCGCGATCATACGGACACCACCGCACATAAACACAGCAGACATCGTATTACTAGTTTTCAGTATTTTTCCAAGGAGGCCTCCGTCGGCCCTGCGTTTCACCCCGGCACCAGACTTCGGGTATTCCCCGTGCTGAGGAACCGGGCTGACCATACGGCTCCATCTGAAGGTTCTGACTGGTTCCGGTCAAGTGCGATGCTTCTGCGTCTTCATCCCAACGTCTTGAAGCTCCCTGGGAGGGACACATACACTGAGACACACGGGCACACGGGCACACGGGCACACAGGAGGAGGCCCGTGTGTAACCTCTGTGGGCCATACGTAAGGTTGCTTGAGGGTTTCAAGGCCCTCCCGGGCAAGGGTGGTCATCCTCCCCCGGCCCCCCGCCGACCCGGACTGCGATCGCCCTCCATTTCCTCCACCCACGTAGTAAACGTATCTGTGCACGCTGGCCAGTGTTCTCGGGGTGATTGTGGTGGGCACAGAACACTGCCCCCAGAGAGGAAGGGGACAACCGTGCTGATGAACACAGAAAAGTGACGGGGTGACGCGTGAGGCTTTACACCACGGTACCCAGGCACCTGTGCCACGGGTGGTGGGAGGCCCGTAGGTGGGCACAAGGGTGAGGTGGTGGCTAGTCGACCTGCGGGCAGGAGTCCAGGGCCAGGGAATGGCACTTCCCACAAGGGCAGCTGCCGAGCCGACGCTGCTTCTCCAGCTCTGCTCATTGATGCTGCCTGGCCCCGCCTACCTCAAGCTTCCCCAGGCAGAACCAGTTCGACACCGCCCTCCTGCAGTCTCCCTGTCTCACGGCGAGGCCCTTCTGACCTGGGGCCACCGCCTCTGAGTGTTCCCCAGAGCCTCCGTCTCTGCATTTGTGGAGCCCAGCTCCCACGGAGCCGCACGGAGCATTTTCAGCGCCCACGCCCTGGGCGTCTCACCTGCCCTCCTCTCAGTTCCCTCTGCTGGGGCCTTCTTCCTCACGTAGTACTGCAGGGGATTGGGCCACAGGTCGTCCATGATGATCTGGCAGGGGAAACGGGGCAGGGCTCAGATGCACATCCCAGTCCGCTGGGGAGCACAGCCAGGTTCATGAGCGCGGTTTGTCACAGGGACCCACCTCAGCTATCCTGCTGGACCCGGCAAAGCTGTGGTCAGAGAACCAGTTGAAGAAGTTAAGGCCGCTGTTGTGGTGTCTGCGCCTATAGGCCTCCCGTTCATAATCCCGGTGCCACTGGATGGGAGTGGAATGAGACGGCTCGTACCCTGCAGGAAGAAGGGTCCGTGCGAAGGCGCTGGATAATGCATCATGCTCAGCCCCGCCGCCTCCACCCGCTGCCGCCCATCCACGCAGAGGCCCCTTACCAGCAGCCCTGAGGACATACTCCTTCTCAACGACTTCGTTGCGGAAGTAGGAGTTCTCGCGAAAGAAGAGCAGGATCTTGCGGCCATCACGGGGAGACTCGAGTTCCCCCACCTGCCGGGCGGCAAAGTGAGGGAGAGGGCTGAATTCTCTGTCCAGCGGACCCTTCCCGTCCTGGCTGTGGGGAGGAGTCACTTCTGTTACCCGCTCCTCTCCCATCCCCCTGGCCGGCCTCCCTCTCCCGGGCCAGACCTTCAAATCCGTCATGGAGCCAAGTATGCCTTTATCTCGGCCACTGATCATGCCTGACATCTGCGGGTGGTTCACAAACTGCTTTGGGTCAAGGGCTCTCTGAGGGCTGGAGATGAGAGTGCTAGAACAACAGAGCAAGCCTGGACGGCAGGTGGGCCCTGCATCCCCTCTCCTCCCACTGGGACCCACTCCCTCCTCACGGCCTTAGTCAAGGCCCCCTGGGCCTGCGCACGGCCTGTTGCAGTAGGTACTTAGGTAGCGCACGGCCGGGCACTAACACAGAAACAGCTGTGCATCCTCGGAGACCTCCCTCCCAGCCCACGCCACCCCTCTCTGGCCCATCCTCCTGGGCTGATGGCTAGGCAGAACTGGCTCATTCCCAGACAGCCTCCCTTGGTGCCTCCGGCTGACCAGAGTGGGCGTTCACACCCCCCTCGCCTGCTGCATTATTCCCAGGGGAGCCTGAGCTTTGAGTGGAGCTGTTTTGCGTGAGGCGGCCCCGGGGCTATGCCTAATTCGGACCCGGACTTCTGCTCCTACTCCGCCGGCGGAGCTTCAGGGCCTCCTGCGACATCAAGGGCAACCTGCAGGCCCCACCAGGGACCCCCGCCCGGAACCAGGAATTCAAGGCTGTCGTGATCACATGTCGAGGCATGAGCCAGGCCACCACAATGCGGGCCCCCTGCCACAGGAGTCTCCTGCACTAGCCCCGCCACCCTGGGGTCCCTCCAGGAAGGTATCAAGGATACAGCCTTGGCCCAGAAGCCAGGGATGCCCCGGATGAGGGCGCTTCGGTGGTCCAGGTGATGCCGTCGCCTCTGCCAGAACCTGAGCTTGAGCCGAGAGTAGGCCCTGCTGGCGTCCTTGTTCACGGGCTCCAGCTCTGACTGCAGGGCCCGGAGGGCCCGGAGGGCCTGGAGCGGGGACCGGGGCGGACCTGCCTGTGCCCCTCGCTGTTCTTCCCCTTCCTGCTTCTCCTGCAGCTCCTGGGCTGCTTCCTCCTTCTGGCTCTCCTCCCTGGCCTCTTCCCTCTTGTCCTCCTCCTCCGCCTCCGCCTCGGCCTCCACGTCCTCAGCCACGTGCTCTTCAAAATCCTCCTCTTTGGCCTCCTCAGCCTTAGCCCCTTCCTCCACAGAATCCCCCCCAGGCTCCTCTGGGGGATTAAGTTGCTCATCCTCCTCCTCAGCCTCTTCCTCAACAGACTCTTCCTTGTCATCTTTCTCCCCTTCCTCCTTAACCTCCTCAGCCCCCCGCCCCTCCGCAGCCTCCTCCTCGTCTCCCTCCTCAGCCTCTTCAGGACATTCCACCACTTCATCCTCTGCGTCCTCCTTCCCCTCCTCCCGTTCCTCTCGACCCTCGTCCCCCTCGTCTGCCGCTGCCCCAAGGTCAGGCGCCGCCATTGCGCCCTCCACCAAGACCACCAATTCCGCCCCCAGGCGGGCCTCGCCTCCGGCCTGCCGGGCCTCGGCTTCCCGCACAGCCTCTGCCGCCACCGCCCCAGCCCCTACGGCCTGCAGCAGCCCCACTTCCCCCGTGGCACCCGGCTCCCGGATGGCGCCCGCCCCCTCACCGCACCCTTCCCGGACCAAGGTGGACCAGGATTCTGGGGCAGCCCCGTCTTCCCCGGACCCCGCCCCGCTCTCCATGTGGCCGTGGCCCTGAGCCCTGGCAGCGCTGGAGGGAAGGAGACGCACGCGAGAGCACGTGGCTCCCCACACAGCCCGGCAGCTAGTGCTCTGGCGCCCAGGAATGGCGGCGGACAGCCGCCTCCAGACAGCGGGTGTGAGCCCGGGGGACGCATGCGCACAAGGCCTTCGGGCAAGCGGGCGACGCCGCAGAGGCGGCAGAGGCACGCATGCGGCTTGGGCCACGTGAGCCCGCCCAAGCCACGCCCAGGATGATGGTCGTGCCCCGGGGCCAACCACTGACACCAGGCCGGGCAGGGCCTCCTCTGGCCCCACCCCTCACCCCCACAGGAGCCAGCCAGGGAGCCCAGCGGTACACCTGCTACGGTGTGGCCTCGGGCTCCAGAGTAGCCTCGGGGGTCCTTGCGCCCCCCCCAGGCCACCAACACCCCCATCCCGTGCCGGCCTTCACCACGCTCTCCGCCCGGTGTTTGAAGCTTGTCAAGGAGAAACGGTCCCTTGCCCTTCCCCAACACGGTCCTCGAAGACAGAAGACACCGTATGCACCCCCGGGAACCCTGGTCAGGCGTGCCGGGAAATCGTCAGCCCAGGCATCGCAGAATAGTGCCATTCCAGGAGACAGAGGCCCCGAAGCTGTCTGCGTCTTTGGAGGATGGGGGTTGGGAAGGGCGGCCGCAGCTCCCCCTAGTCCCTGTCCTGGGCTGCTCAGTACAAGCAGGACGGAGAGTGCTCCATCCATCCGTCCGCCTGTCCTTTCCTCATGCTCTCCGCTCCGTCTTCCCCTCTCTCGCTCTTTGTATTCAGGGGCTCTTTCTCTGCCCTCTCCCTGCCCACAGGGTCTCTGGAAGATCGAGGCTTCAGCAAGAAAGATGCAGAAGCCTCTCTGAGCAGCTCTTCTCCCAGGAAGTAAAAGCCCTCGGCCCCTCTGCCACTTGCCGCCGGTCACGTGACCAGCAATAGGGACCCAGGCTGGGTGCCCCCCCAGACACTCAAACATTCACACACAGTCAAAGCACACGCCTCCGCATACGCACGCGACCCCAGCACAGGCATACACATACGGCCCCACCCCCAAAGAAACCATACACACGTGTGCCCAGGAAAACTCACACTCACGCTCTCACACACACACACACACCCAACCACATCCACGGCCTCTGGCACACAGGCATACACCATTGACCCCCACACATCTGAGCATGCGCGCGCGCATACACACACACACACACACACAGACACAGACGCACCCCTGAGGATACAGAAACGTGTAAGTAAAACACATACTCTGAGGCTTACAGGCACACACGTAGCCACGTAAGAGCGCGTGCACAAGTGCGCGCTCTTATGCAAGCACACGAAACACACTAGCCACACGCGCACACGCACACGCACACAAACACACACAACACACTGAGGCATGCAACCCTGCGCCACCTAACATCACAGCTAGGCTCGCAAGCACACGCACCCTGAAACTACACGCAGAAGGTCTCCGGCACAGGCAGACACAGTTGAACCTGCCCTGAAGAAAAAAAATACACCTGTAGGCCTACTCCATCAAAACTCATCCACAGTGTGTGACACACAGGCATACACAACTGTCCCCCCACACACACACCCCTGAGGATACAGACACATGTGAGAAAAACACATGATCTCGGTGATACAGGAATGCACACTCACAGCTCCGACACATGCGCACACACACACTCATGCTCATACAAACCCACACGTGCTCCCTGCACACATCCTGGTACTGGCACAGAGGCATGCACCCTTATCTCACTAATGTACACAAAAGGGCACGTGTGAACACACAACCACAACACACATGAAAACTCTCCAGCACAACTGTATGCAAACAAGCCCCGGGGAAGCATACACAGACACACACACAAGCGCACGCGCGCGTGTGCCTGCACGACCTCCAACAGCGATCACGCACTGCTGGTGACACCTACACACGCAGGTACGCACACAAACACACAATCACCCATGGGCCTGCAAGCACACAGACACGCAACGGACACTCGGGGGCCCGCAAGGATTATGCACCCAGGGCACTCGCGTACAAGGTCTCTGGCACACAGCCATATACACGTAGCCCTGCAGGATCACACACCCAGTCGTGCCTGAAAAAGCACACACACACACACACAATACACACACGCGTCACCTCACACACAGCCAAGCAGATTTCTGCACGCAGGTACACACACACACACACACACGTGTGCTTAGAAGCACACAAACACGCACAACACACCCGGTCCCCTGCTCCGGCGCATGACCCTCGGTCGCACAAACACACAATCCTGCGCGTGTAAACCCACAATCGAACAAAAACGAAACAAACACCTACATACACGGGGTCCAGCACGGAGGCGTTCATGCTCACCACAAACTCACACATAGGTGCACGAGAAACTATACAATGCAACAGGCAAGCATAGGTGGCCGCACTCAGAGGCACATATGTGCACATGCCGACATGCACACGAAGCTTATATGAACACATCTGGGTCCTATGCGCGTGCAGTCACACGAGGCCTCGCTACACTCACCCATGGGTGTGCAAACACACGGACACAAGACACAAACACACACTGTCTCCAGGATGCAGGCATACACCCTTGTCACTCTCACACACACGGACACAGGAACACACATGCACAACGCCTAATCACACATGATGTCCTCCTGCACACATGTGAGCAAACTGGGCCACACATGTCCACACACACGTGCAGAAGGATAAACACACGGTCCCAAGCTCAGAGGAATATTCAGGTGGCACAAGGGTGCTTGATGTGCGCGCGTGCACGCATGCACGCGCGCACGCACACACACTCACAAACGTGCACGTGCGCACGCGCGCTCGCAGAAACGACGGATACGCACGCAGACAGGCCCAAACCCGCTCCCCCACACGCAGCACACTCACGACGTCACACAGCCCACAGCGCACACCTGCCTTCCCTGAGACATCCTTGGAACTGTCTCCTGCGGGTGGGTGGTGTTATCAGCGGGAGGGTCGTGAGTCCACAGGGACCACGAGTGAGCGCCACCACCTTGGTCCTCCCGGGACCCTTGGTTTTGCGCTGGACCTGACCAGGCGCATGCGCGGGATCACATCACAGCCATGCAGGGCACACATCCAGGAGCAAGGGAGCTGGGCAAAGCTCTCCAAGCGAAGTGAATGTCGGGGTACGAGGAGCCACGGGGCCAATAGGGCCCTGCTTGGGCGGGAGCCTCCCCTGCCTGTGCCCCCTGCTCTAAAGAGCAAGGCTTCGCCAAGTGAGGTCTGCCTTTTCCCATCCTCCCCCCAGACCCTGCCTAGGAAGTGCGGGGGTCTCTCCGCAGGCCAAGCCCTGCCGCGCCCTGCCCCCATGCTACACATCACCCCCACACGTGGACTCCCACAGGATGGGGGTTGGAGGATCCCACCGGCCCGATTTCCTCCTTGCCATTTCCTGTGCCCCCGATATAAACTGACACACCGACACAAAGTGCCTCGTAACTTGCTTATGGCCCTCTCCCTGTCCCTGCAGGTATGTGCAGGATACACTCCAGACCTGCCCCTGGTGATCCTTTTCCTCGTCGCTGTCCCCCGTAGGCAGAGCAACACGCGGACGAGCCCATCCATGTCTCACAACGGTGGAGGCCTCCTCCACTTCTTCTTCGTGGTCAAACTCAGATGCTCTGCGATGTCCGTTTCCACAGAGCTGCCATGCCCCGACACATACACACAGGCAGACAGACAGACAGACAGACACACGCACGCACACGAAAATACACACAGAAATGTTAGCTCTTTGTGAAACTGTATGATGCCAAGGATAGCCAAGGCGGTGTTGAGAGCATGCCTCGTCCTTGTGGGATCCCTCTTCCTCCTCAGCGAGGGCTTCACGACCCATCCCCCAGATGGCCTAGTACCATCCCCAAGGATGGCCTGATGGGAGGACATGTGGGAGGACATGTGGTTCTCAGGAACGTGGAGGGAAGTCAGGGAATCGTGGCACAGGAGGGGATGGGACAAGGGAGCCCCACTCCCAAAGACAGGCAGGCCGTCCCCAACTGAATGAGTGGCAGGAGGACCCAGAGAGAGGGGCCGACCGTCACGGGTGACAGTTCGGAGGAATGGGGTGGAGAAGCCTTGCTTCTCCTGATTGACCAGGAACATTCTGGCTAACAGCCTGGCAGGCCTGATCTCCCCCAGGTGGACATACCCGCTGCCCCGGGGGCTGTGCCCTGACTTCCCACAGGCTCCCTTCCCTCACTGCAACCCGCGCTCAGAGCAAGCTGGGGCCCCGGCTCTTCTGAGTCTCGGTTGCCCTGCCGCTAAGCTGACAGTCCCTGGCACCTTCCTTCCACATTCAAGACCCAGCCCTCCATGGCTCCTCACCGACAGGTCCTCCTGTCAGCTCATTCCCATGGGCTGCCTTCCTGCCTCGGGTAGTACTGCAAGGGATTGGGCCACAGGTCCTCGATGATGATCTGGCACGCCAAAATGGGCAGGTGAGCACGGGGCCCAGGCCCCGGTCCCCGGCAGCCGGGGCTCCAGCATCACCGCTGCTGACGAAGGCTGCAGGGACCCCACCTCGGCAATCCTGTAGACCCTGGGCACCTGGGGTCAGACGACCAGTTAAAGTTCAGGCTGCTGGTGTCCTGCCTGCAGCTGGCAGCTCCACGTTCATAATCCCAGAACCAGTGGGCTGCAGTGCCACGAGTCGCAGGACGAGAAAATTTAAGGGAGGCTCTCCATGGCCATGGACCCACGCCGTCCCTCCCTCTCAACCTCCATCCTTTCTCCCTCCTGTGCCGAATCCCACCCCTGCCCCGAGTACCCTGCGTTCCCCCCTACGCGCTCCCAGTTCCCACCTGTCCGGCGGCCCTCCGCCAGCTCCCTTGAAGCTCAAGCCCACTCCTGCCGGCAACGCTAAGGTGATACTCCTTAACGATCATTTTGATCTGGAAGTAAGGGCTGCTCCCAGAGGAAAGCATCAACCAGCAGCGGTATGTGGGACGGCCCAGTTCCCCCACCTGCCCCGCCAAAGAAAGAGGAGGGGGAGGGGAAACGTGTCCTCTCGGTGTCCTGACTGAGTGCCTGGCCATGACTCGGAACAACTTTACCACGCGCCCTCCTGCTCAAACCCCGCTGCCAACGCACCTCCGCCAGCCTAGGTCTCCAGGGCCAACCTCTAAATTGGTCAGGTAGCTGAGCATGTCTGTGTCCTGGCCGCCCGTCACGGCTGGTGTCTGGGGGGTGATTCAGGATCTGCCTTGGGTCGAGGAGCCTCGATGTCAGGGGCTCCGGAAAGAGAACCAGGATGGACCCAGCCCTTCCCGTCTGAGAGCAGGGGACCGAAACAGCAGGCACCGCCACCGCTTCCAACCTCCTTGGAAAGCGCTTGCCCTTTCATCCCACCCGTGCTCTACACTGGGGCATCGCTGGGCTTCGAGGACCAACAGGGCTGAGGCTGACAGGGCCCAACATGGGAAGGCCAAGGGCCTGCCTGCACTCCCTTCCTATGGCCCTCTGGCCTGTGCCCGGGGCCTGCTGTACCAGGGGGCAGTCACCACTTTGGAGGTCTGGATGTGCTGGGTCCCTGGATGATGGCCCTCCTTCCAGCCAGGTGAGAGCTCCGCTTCCGATTCATCCTGCGCTTGGGCCGCAAGTAGGCCCTGGAGGCTTGGGCATCCAGAGAGCGGAGCGCTTCCTGAACCACCTCCAGCGCGGCAAGTGCGGCCCCGGCTGGGTCGGGCCACGGCACTGGCTCTGCCTGCGGCAGCTCCTGGAGCCTCTCGTCCTGCTCTGCTTGTGCCGCCTCCTCGTCTTCCACCGACGCCACCCCCACCACCAGGGCCCACGCGTTCCCCGCTGCGGCCTCCTCTGTGTCCGGCTGGGCCTCAGCTTCCCGCACAGCCTCTGCCGCCATCCCCACAGCCTCTAGGGCCAGAAGCGCCCCCCGCGTGCCCACCGGAGCCCGGGATCCCTGAGGGGCCCCCGCCTCCTCACCGCCCCCTTCCAGGGCAAAGGCGGTCCGGGATCCTGGGGCAGCCCCGCCTTCTCCGGACCTCGCCTAGATCTCCATGGGCGGTGGCCCTGAGCCCAGGCAGCTGCGGAGGGAAGGAGATGGCCGCGAGACGGGCAGGTTGAGCTCTGCGGCCCAGGAGGTGGGCGGGTAGCAGCCACGTCTCAGAGTGTGCGGGCCTGGGGCACACACGCGCACAGGGCCTCGGTGCGGGAGGTGTCGGGGGCAGCGGCGGCGGAGGCGCGCATGCGGCCTGGGCTGGATGCCGCCTCCGAGCCATGCCCAGGATGCTGGGTGGCCCCTGGATCTAACCAGTGACAGGGCGGTGGGCGTGGCCACCACCAGCCTTGTCCCTTGCCCACGCAGGAGCCAGCCAGGGAGCCGGCCAGGGTTCCTCCTTCAGGGGGGGCCTGCGGCCCTCACCCCCAAACGTTTTCTTCGGAGACACCGCCCAGGCCATTCCCGCAAGTCCCCTGGCATCACAGACACACCCTACCCTCCCTCATCCGTTCTCCTGGGACCACTCGGCCGGCACCAGAGAACTGAAATCCAGCGGCTGAATCCACTGTCTGCCCGCTGCTCGGAGGCCTCACCCGCCCCTTCTCAGCCGACCTGGGGCAAAGCCCTGGAGTCATCAGCTGGTGCTCCACCGCTGCCACATCACTGTCCACGTGGCTTTCCCCCTTGACCCGCCCAGTGGTGGAGGGAGCCAGGTGGCCGCCGCCAAGACGCTGGATGCAGGGACCATCTCCCTCCCCCACCCTACCAACCCCCAGGTCCCACCTTTCCTTAAAACAGAGGAACCGCACACAAAGCAATGTCCCCGGAGTTAGTTAGCACTGAGCCACGGTCCGTGGCCGCCCTGGTGTACGGATCTACTACCCCAGCCCCAGTGAGGTCCGTGGTTGCGACTCGGTGGCATGCCACTGGGCCAGACCTCTAGCCCGAAGGGCAATTCTGGGTATTCTTCCGTCCAAGCCACCAGTAGGACTCGCTCCCACTGTACTTTCCTCTGCCCGACCCTTTCCCCTGTTCTGTCAGTGTCTCTTCTCCTCTTTGCTTTCTCTTCCGTCGCCTGACTTTCATGCGAGGTCTCTCTGTGTCTTCCTTCCAACTCTGCTCCAAGTTCTCCCTTAGTCTGGGTCCGTCGCTGAGTGGAGTGCCAGTACCAGCCGGGGAGGGGATGGCCAGGCGAGCATTAACAGCACGCACGAGTGCCCTTTCTGTGGTACTCACCAGGTCCTTCCAGTCCGAACCACACCCTGTGCAGGTCCAGGCCGGGGGGGTGGGGGGTCATGGGGCCGATAGGACACATGCTGCCGGAGGTGTGAGGAAGTTCCCATGGACGATGGCAAGGCTGGCAGCGTTGGGGTTGCATCATGGGAGGGCCTCATTTAAAAAGAATGGGTGGGGGTGTCCTGGGGGATTTGGACCGTAAAGAAGCAGGGGGAACTCCCTTGCGGTTATGTGCAGGGTGCTTGGTGGGTGTGAGCGTCTCTATTAAAAGTCTACTGGTCGGGGCAAACAGGGACGCCTGCAGGGAGAGAAATGCATGGCCACCTGTGGGGAGGAGACAAATTTTCTGAGACTGTCCCTGAAACGGTCCCGGCATCGGAGTGACTGGCGCAATCCAAACTGACCTAGCACGTGCAACCGTACCCACAACACTAGAGGAGGCTCCTGAGGCCATGCTGCACTACAAACAGCCCAGCCTTGGAGATGGGGAAGGCTGGGGTGGTGACACGGAGAGGGGGGAAGAGAGGGAGACCGGGAAGAGAGGGAGAGACGCGGAGAAGGCTAGGAAGAGGCGGGTGAGTGAGGGGGAATGGGAGGGATGCACCGGAGGAAGAGAGGGACACGGGCAGGAGGGAGAGTACTGTAGTAGCAGGGGTGGGAGGGGCAGAGAGGGAGGGAGTGAGGAAGGGCAGAGACAGGGAGGCAGGGCCTTGATTGGCCCCAGCCGCATTCATACGTTGCAAGGCATACAGACCAAAAGGACACACTGCCTGTGAGGAAGGGACCACCCACATGTGCAGAAGCAAGACGTCCTCTGAGCAGAGCTCAATCCGGTGGTGTCAATGAGGTCAGCAATCATGTTTCCTGGAAACAAGAATCATACACCACAGGAGGAAGTAATGGAGGAATAGAGGGTGGAAACAGGCCGGGGGCACACGGGGGTACACAGAAACCTAGTACTGCAGTCATGGACATCAGTCTGCCCTGGTCAGTAAAGAGGCTTCGGAGCAATGGAGTAAGATGTGGACGACAGCAGAACGGGCAGCCTCTGAAAAGCTGCCCATGTCTATGCTACGTGCAGGACACTGAGCTTTCAGTCCCAAAGCCACAGAGCAGTTGAAAGTGGGAGGAGTGAGAAAGATGAGTGACCTCATGCCCTAAGCGAGGCCACAGAGATCCCTACCCCTCGCGGACGGGCAGTAGGTGCGGGGCTGTTCCTCAATTCCCAAGGATGCGTCGCCACGTACCTTACGGCCCGGGCAGCCAAGGACTTGTCGGGGCTCACCAAAGATCACAGATGCTGCGCCAGCCCCGTTGAAGGAGGAGAGGGTTCTGACGCCAAAATGGAAGAAACGGGGTCCAATTCACAGGCAGACCGCCTCAGAGATAGGAACTCATACAACCAACACAAGTCAGGCCAGCAACCCGGCAGCTGTCGCAAAGCAGAGACTCACCAGGGCCAAAGGCACTTACGGGGGCCCAACAACGGCATATCCGGGACGCCCACAGATGCGAGATCAGAGACGTGACGGCACAGGTAGAGCCACACCAAGGCACGCCAAGGCACGCTCCAGAAGACACAGAAACACAGGCAAAGAGCGGACCCCCCCTTTACCCAGACGAGTACACGAAGTTCCAGAGCGGCCAGGGACAGACGCACGTGCTCCAGGGCCTTGGAGGCAGAACGCCTGGCAGTTCTTCAGGCGGTCCTCTCCTATCAGACAGCACTCCGGGTTACAGAAGTTTTGTTCCCTTAGTGCCCAGGTTGCTGGGCATGCTTCTTCAGCGGAGGGAAGCGGTAGACCAGACACAGAGTGCTGGACCGCGGGGCAAACTTCACTGGGCAAGGGCACCAAGCTCCCGGGAAGGCTGCCGTGTTCCCATTCAGATGTAGCGTTTTGTTTTTGTTTTTTTTGTTTTTTTTTTAGCTCTTTCAGGGACCTTGAGAGTGATGCCCCTGCGGATTTGCTGTGAAGGTGCTGCCAGTCAGGGCTTTGATCATGCCCCTGTCCACCACGTCCACGGGGCGGATGGGCTGGCATCTCGAGACTCACTGCCTCAACTTGGGTCAGGGACTGATGTCTCATGGTTAGTGGCTTTGTTTCAGCTTGTGCTGCCAAAGTCAGCCCTGCAGAGGCGGCTGGACAGGACACCCTCGTGCTCTCGTCTAGGTGGGAAAATGGAATTTGTCTTAGCGCGGATTTGTCTTAGAAGTCCTGGCTCCCTGTCTTCGGGTTGGGGACCCTGGCCCTGACTCCCTCGCCCTCCATGGACTCCTAACATCTGGGGCTCCCTGAACTCCAGAAGGATCCGCCCTCCACAGCCTCACCTTCTCTCTGGGCCGGGCCAGGCCGGGCTGGGGGCAGGGGGCGGGCCATGCTTCAACACCAGCCCAGTGCCCAGAGCGAGGTGGGAGGTGCCTAGGAGTGGGGGACCCTGTTCCTTCCTCCCCCCTAGGCTTCACATCCTCGGCAACAGCCTACCAAACGCCACAAGCGTAGAGGAATACGCGGCAGCCCCCGAAATGGCCCAGGCCGAGGACCCCTTAAGGCCATGCTCTACAACGGGAGTTGTCCCGCTCCCGCTGCTCAGCGAAGGTCCAGCACCTATGACAGTTTCAGCGGACCAGCACAAGCAGAGCCAGGTGCCAGCGTGCGGGTGCCCGTCGAGGATACCCCAGCATTTCCAGGTCAAGAGTCCAAGACGACCGGTCTCCCCTACACTCTCAGAGAGACGAGCCTTCCCTCCTGGAGCCTCAGGCACCTCCACCCACCCCGGAAGGGGCAAGGCTAAGTCATAGAGATCATCAACTGCACAGCCTGACACGGAACAGGCGATTTGCGCTGCACACTGAAAGGGACCAGAAGCACCCATGAGTTTGACTGCCAGACCCTCCTGGCTGAGGCTCGTGACGGGTACTCTGTACACGCCAGGTCTTTCCACGGACCTTCACACAGAAGTCTAAGCCCTCAGACGACGGACAGTGCCCTATGCTTTCGGAAGCCCCCTGTGCGCACACAAGATGTCAGCCAGGGGCGCATGCTCCCTGAGGTGATGGTGAGGACTAGGTGTCGCTCTTGGTGGCATTTCCCTTTTGGGGTCTTCACCGGATGGAGGGCATTGGGCTGATGCCTTAAGCCCGTGGAGAGAGAGGCATATCAGCCTCAGAGTCAGCACGGGACAGACACTGCACGGGACGGGCGGCTGTACTGGTCCTTGCGTTCAGCAATCCTCCCACCCCTCGCCCTCTCCTCTGTTTACCGTCTGGGGGACCCCAACCCAAGGCCCTAGGGAAGCAGGGAACGGGGGATCCTGGGGCAGCATGGGTTTGTCAGTATGTGAGCGTGTCGCCGGACACGTCAGTGAGCGGAGGTTGTGTGCGTGGGAGGGGAGGGGAGTGTGTGCGTGTCAGGACATCAGAGTGAGGGAACGACTGTGGGGGGGGGCGGTGACTGGTTTGCCCCTGAGTGTGTGTGTCAGTATATGGGAGTGGCTAAAGGAGCCCATGTGGGCGGTGGGGGGGTGGTGGTCTTTGAAACCAAGGGAGTGTGTGTGTGCGTGCGCATTGCTCCCCTGCCTTTTGTACTTCCTCCCAGTCACTTGGGCCAGAATGAGAGTGTCACCTTTCCTACATTCCCACCTCCCTCTGTCCCCACTCCAACAGTCCCCCCACAGGGACTCGCCCCCCGTCTCTCATGTTTTGTTTTTTTTTTTTTTTTTTTTTTTTTTTTTTTGGGGCTGAGAGGATGACTGTGTCAGCAAGAGCCCGGGCCCCTTGTTAGACCAACGGAGACACTGGCGCCGGGGTTCAACAGAGTAATGAAACACTAGTCCCCGCCCCGTGCTGTGTGTAGTGGATGTGTCTGAGGACATCCACCAGGGAGCATCTCTGGAGGACCGTCATCGCCATCCGGCAAACCTGGGCACTGGACGTGCTCGGCCCGGGCGCGTCCCTCCCTTTCCTTGACCTCTGTCATTTCCCCAGGGAAGAGATGAGCCCCGTCAGCAGGCCTTTCGCTCTTTTCTCCTCTCCCTGCCCACACCCCCAACCCCAGCGGAAGGACCTCTGCCCCCTGGGATGCCGTCCCAGTGCGTGTGTGACCTAGACCTCTGGGCAAGCATACGGGCCCATCCCTTCCACGGACCCGGGATGCCCAGGCAGAGTACGAAGCACCGATGGGAACCCCGTGAGCTCAGGCACCCCACTGGCCCCTTTCCGTGGAGAGAAGCGTGCGCGATCATACGGACACCACCGCACATAAACACAGCAGACATCGTATTACTAGTTTTCAGTATTTTTCCAAGGAGGCCTCCGTCGGCCCTGCGTTTCACCCCGGCACCAGACTTCGGGTATTCCCCGTGCTGAGGAACCGGGCTGACCATACGGCTCCATCTGAAGGTTCTGACTGGTTCCGGTCAAGTGCGATGCTTCTGCGTCTTCATCCCAACGTCTTGAAGCTCCCTGGGAGGGACACATACACTGAGACACACGGGCACACGGGCACACGGGCACACAGGAGGAGGCCCGTGTGTAACCTCTGTGGGCCATACGTAAGGTTGCTTGAGGGTTTCAAGGCCCTCCCGGGCAAGGGTGGTCATCCTCCCCCGGCCCCCCGCCGACCCGGACTGCGATCGCCCTCCATTTCCTCCACCCACGTAGTAAACGTATCTGTGCACGCTGGCCAGTGTTCTCGGGGTGATTGTGGTGGGCACAGAACACTGCCCCCAGAGAGGAAGGGGACAACCGTGCTGATGAACACAGAAAAGTGACGGGGTGACGCGTGAGGCTTTACACCACGGTACCCAGGCACCTGTGCCACGGGTGGTGGGAGGCCCGTAGGTGGGCACAAGGGTGAGGTGGTGGCTAGTCGACCTGCGGGCAGGAGTCCAGGGCCAGGGAATGGCACTTCCCACAAGGGCAGCTGCCGAGCCGACGCTGCTTCTCCAGCTCTGCTCATTGATGCTGCCTGGCCCCGCCTACCTCAAGCTTCCCCAGGCAGAACCAGTTCGACACCGCCCTCCTGCAGTCTCCCTGTCTCACGGCGAGGCCCTTCTGACCTGGGGCCACCGCCTCTGAGTGTTCCCCAGAGCCTCCGTCTCTGCATTTGTGGAGCCCAGCTCCCACGGAGCCGCACGGAGCATTTTCAGCGCCCACGCCCTGGGCGTCTCACCTGCCCTCCTCTCAGTTCCCTCTGCTGGGGCCTTCTTCCTCACGTAGTACTGCAGGGGATTGGGCCACAGGTCGTCCATGATGATCTGGCAGGGGAAACGGGGCAGGGCTCAGATGCACATCCCAGTCCGCTGGGGAGCACAGCCAGGTTCATGAGCGCGGTTTGTCACAGGGACCCACCTCAGCTATCCTGCTGGACCCGGCAAAGCTGTGGTCAGAGAACCAGTTGAAGAAGTTAAGGCCGCTGTTGTGGTGTCTGCGCCTATAGGCCTCCCGTTCATAATCCCGGTGCCACTGGATGGGAGTGGAATGAGACGGCTCGTACCCTGCAGGAAGAAGGGTCCGTGCGAAGGCGCTGGATAATGCATCATGCTCAGCCCCGCCGCCTCCACCCGCTGCCGCCCATCCACGCAGAGGCCCCTTACCAGCAGCCCTGAGGACATACTCCTTCTCAACGACTTCGTTGCGGAAGTAGGAGTTCTCGCGAAAGAAGAGCAGGATCTTGCGGCCATCACGGGGAGACTCGAGTTCCCCCACCTGCCGGGCGGCAAAGTGAGGGAGAGGGCTGAATTCTCTGTCCAGCGGACCCTTCCCGTCCTGGCTGTGGGGAGGAGTCACTTCTGTTACCCGCTCCTCTCCCATCCCCCTGGCCGGCCTCCCTCTCCCGGGCCAGACCTTCAAATCCGTCATGGAGCCAAGTATGCCTTTATCTCGGCCACTGATCATGCCTGACATCTGCGGGTGGTTCACAAACTGCTTTGGGTCAAGGGCTCTCTGAGGGCTGGAGATGAGAGTGCTAGAACAACAGAGCAAGCCTGGACGGCAGGTGGGCCCTGCATCCCCTCTCCTCCCACTGGGACCCACTCCCTCCTCACGGCCTTAGTCAAGGCCCCCTGGGCCTGCGCACGGCCTGTTGCAGTAGGTACTTAGGTAGCGCACGGCCGGGCACTAACACAGAAACAGCTGTGCATCCTCGGAGACCTCCCTCCCAGCCCACGCCACCCCTCTCTGGCCCATCCTCCTGGGCTGATGGCTAGGCAGAACTGGCTCATTCCCAGACAGCCTCCCTTGGTGCCTCCGGCTGACCAGAGTGGGCGTTCACACCCCCCTCGCCTGCTGCATTATTCCCAGGGGAGCCTGAGCTTTGAGTGGAGCTGTTTTGCGTGAGGCGGCCCCGGGGCTATGCCTAATTCGGACCCGGACTTCTGCTCCTACTCCGCCGGCGGAGCTTCAGGGCCTCCTGCGACATCAAGGGCAACCTGCAGGCCCCACCAGGGACCCCCGCCCGGAACCAGGAATTCAAGGCTGTCGTGATCACATGTCGAGGCATGAGCCAGGCCACCACAATGCGGGCCCCCTGCCACAGGAGTCTCCTGCACTAGCCCCGCCACCCTGGGGTCCCTCCAGGAAGGTATCAAGGATACAGCCTTGGCCCAGAAGCCAGGGATGCCCCGGATGAGGGCGCTTCGGTGGTCCAGGTGATGCCGTCGCCTCTGCCAGAACCTGAGCTTGAGCCGAGAGTAGGCCCTGCTGGCGTCCTTGTTCACGGGCTCCAGCTCTGACTGCAGGGCCCGGAGGGCCCGGAGGGCCTGGAGCGGGGACCGGGGCGGACCTGCC
The DNA here is from genome assembly GCF_963455335.1 of Martes martes. Classification (NCBI taxonomy): domain Eukaryota; kingdom Metazoa; phylum Chordata; class Mammalia; order Carnivora; family Mustelidae; genus Martes; species Martes martes. The sequence continues at coordinate 16,053,853 of NC_137907.1, forward strand.
TGTGCCCCTCGCTGTTCTTCCCCTTCCTGCTTCTCCTGCAGCTCCTGGGCTGCTTCCTCCTTCTGGCTCTCCTCCCTGGCCTCTTCCCTCTTGTCCTCCTCCTCCGCCTCCGCCTCGGCCTCCACGTCCTCAGCCACGTGCTCTTCAAAATCCTCCTCTTTGGCCTCCTCAGCCTTAGCCCCTTCCTCCACAGAATCCCCCCCAGGCTCCTCTGGGGGATTAAGTTGCTCATCCTCCTCCTCAGCCTCTTCCTCAACAGACTCTTCCTTGTCATCTTTCTCCCCTTCCTCCTTAACCTCCTCAGCCCCCCGCCCCTCCGCAGCCTCCTCCTCGTCTCCCTCCTCAGCCTCTTCAGGACATTCCACCACTTCATCCTCTGCGTCCTCCTTCCCCTCCTCCCGTTCCTCTCGACCCTCGTCCCCCTCGTCTGCCGCTGCCCCAAGGTCAGGCGCCGCCATTGCGCCCTCCACCAAGACCACCAATTCCGCCCCCAGGCGGGCCTCGCCTCCGGCCTGCCGGGCCTCGGCTTCCCGCACAGCCTCTGCCGCCACCGCCCCAGCCCCTACGGCCTGCAGCAGCCCCACTTCCCCCGTGGCACCCGGCTCCCGGATGGCGCCCGCCCCCTCACCGCACCCTTCCCGGACCAAGGTGGACCAGGATTCTGGGGCAGCCCCGTCTTCCCCGGACCCCGCCCCGCTCTCCATGTGGCCGTGGCCCTGAGCCCTGGCAGCGCTGGAGGGAAGGAGACGCACGCGAGAGCACGTGGCTCCCCACACAGCCCGGCAGCTAGTGCTCTGGCGCCCAGGAATGGCGGCGGACAGCCGCCTCCAGACAGCGGGTGTGAGCCCGGGGGACGCATGCGCACAAGGCCTTCGGGCAAGCGGGCGACGCCGCAGAGGCGGCAGAGGCACGCATGCGGCTTGGGCCACGTGAGCCCGCCCAAGCCACGCCCAGGATGATGGTCGTGCCCCGGGGCCAACCACTGACACCAGGCCGGGCAGGGCCTCCTCTGGCCCCACCCCTCACCCCCACAGGAGCCAGCCAGGGAGCCCAGCGGTACACCTGCTACGGTGTGGCCTCGGTCTCCAGAGTGGCCTCGGGGGTCCTTGCGCCCCCCCCCCCAGGCCACCAACACCCCCATCCCGTGCCCGTCTTCACCACGCTCTCCGCCCGGTGTTTGAAGCTTGTCAAGGAGAAACGGTCCCTTGCCCTTCCCCAACACGGTCCTCGAAGACAGAAGACACCGTATGCACCCCCGGGAACCGTGGTCAGGCGTGCCGGGAAATCGTCAGCCCAGGCATCGCAGAATAGTGCCATTCCAGGAGACAGAGGCCCCGAAGCTGTCTGCGTCTTTGGAGGATGGGGGTTGGGAAGGGCGGCCGCAGCTCCCCCTAGTCCCTGTCCTGGGCTGCTCAGTACAAGCAGGACGGAGAGTGCTCCATCCATCCGTCCGCCTGTCCTTTCCTCATGCTCTCCGCTCCGTCTTCCCCTCTCTCGCTCTTTGTATTCAGGGGCTCTTTCTCTGCCCTCTCCCTGCCCACAGGGTCTCTGGAAGATCCAGGCTTCAGCAAGAAAGATGCAGAAGCCTCTCTGAGCAGCTCTTCTCCCAGGAAGTAAAAGCCCTCGGCCCCTCTGCCACTTGCCGCCGGTCACGTGACCAGCAATAGGGACCCAGGCTGGGTGCCCCCCCAGACACTCAAACATTCACACACAGTCAAAGCACACGCCTCCGCATACGCACGCGACCCCAGCACAGGCATACACATACGGCCCCACCCCCAAAGAAACCATACACACGTGTGCCCAGGAAAACTCACACTCACGCTCTCACACACACACACACACCCAACCACATCCACGGCCTCTGGCACACAGGCATACACCATTGACCCCCACACATCTGAGCATGCGCGCGCGCATACACACACACACACACACACAGACACAGACGCACCCCTGAGGATACAGAAACGTGTAAGTAAAACACATACTCTGAGGCTTACAGGCACACACGTAGCCACGTAAGAGCGCGTGCACAAGTGCGCGCTCTTATGCAAGCACACGAAACACACTAGCCACACGCGCACACGCACACGCACACAAACACACACAACACACTGAGGCATGCAACCCTGCGCCACCTAACATCACAGCTAGGCTCGCAAGCACACGCACCCTGAAACTACACGCAGAAGGTCTCCGGCACAGGCAGACACAGTTGAACCTGCCCTGAAGAAAAAAAATACACCTGTAGGCCTACTCCATCAAAACTCATCCACAGTGTGTGACACACAGGCATACACAACTGTCCCCCCACACACACACCCCTGAGGATACAGACACATGTGAGAAAAACACATGATCTCGGTGATACAGGAATGCACACTCACAGCTCCGACACATGCGCACACACACACTCATGCTCATACAAACCCACACGTGCTCCCTGCACACATCCTGGTACTGGCACAGAGGCATGCACCCTTATCTCACTAATGTACACAAAAGGGCACGTGTGAACACACAACCACAACACACATGAAAACTCTCCAGCACAACTGTATGCAAACAAGCCCCGGGGAAGCATACACAGACACACACACAAGCGCACGCGCGCGTGTGCCTGCACGACCTCCAACAGCGATCACGCACTGCTGGTGACACCTACACACGCAGGTACGCACACAAACACACAATCACCCATGGGCCTGCAAGCACACAGACACGCAACGGACACTCGGGGGCCCGCAAGGATTATGCACCCAGGGCACTCGCGTACAAGGTCTCTGGCACACAGCCATATACACGTAGCCCTGCAGGATCACACACCCAGTCGTGCCTGAAAAAGCACACACACACACACACAATACACACACGCGTCACCTCACACACAGCCAAGCAGATTTCTGCACGCAGGTACACACACACACACACACACGTGTGCTTAGAAGCACACAAACACGCACAACACACCCGGTCCCCTGCTCCGGCGCATGACCCTCGGTCGCACAAACACACAATCCTGCGCGTGTAAACCCACAATCGAACAAAAACGAAACAAACACCTACATACACGGGGTCCAGCACGGAGGCGTTCATGCTCACCACAAACTCACACATAGGTGCACGAGAAACTATACAATGCAACAGGCAAGCATAGGTGGCCGCACTCAGAGGCACATATGTGCACATGCCGACATGCACACGAAGCTTATATGAACACATCTGGGTCCTATGCGCGTGCAGTCACACGAGGCCTCGCTACACTCACCCATGGGTGTGCAAACACACGGACACAAGACACAAACACACACTGTCTCCAGGATGCAGGCATACACCCTTGTCACTCTCACACACACGGACACAGGAACACACATGCACAACGCCTAATCACACATGATGTCCTCCTGCACACATGTGAGCAAACTGGGCCACACATGTCCACACACACGTGCAGAAGGATAAACACACGGTCCCAAGCTCAGAGGAATACTCAGGTGGCACAAGGGTGCTTGATGTGCGCGCGTGCACGCATGCACGCGCGCACGCACACACACTCACAAACGTGCACGTGCGCACGCGCGCTCGCAGAAACGACGGATACGCACGCAGACAGGCCCAAACCCGCTCCCCCACACGCAGCACACTCACGACGTCACACAGCCCACAGCGCACACCTGCCTTCCCTGAGACATCCTTGGAACTGTCTCCTGCGGGTGGGTGGTGTTATCAGCGGGAGGGTCGTGAGTCCACAGGGACCACGAGTGAGCGCCACCACCTTGGTCCTCCCGGGACCCTTGGTTTTGCGCTGGACCTGACCAGGCGCATGCGCGGGATCACATCACAGCCATGCAGGGCACACATCCAGGAGCAAGGGAGCTGGGCAAAGCTCTCCAAGCGAAGTGAATGTCGGGGTACGAGGAGCCACGGGGCCAATAGGGCCCTGCTTGGGCGGGAGCCTCCCCTGCCTGTGCCCCCTGCTCTAAAGAGCAAGGCTTCGCCAAGTGAGGTCTGCCTTTTCCCATCCTCCCCCCAGACCCTGCCTAGGAAGTGCGGGGGTCTCTCCGCAGGCCAAGCCCTGCCGCGCCCTGCCCCCATGCTACACATCACCCCCACACGTGGACTCCCACAGGATGGGGGTTGGAGGATCCCACCGGCCCGATTTCCTCCTTGCCATTTCCTGTGCCCCCGATATAAACTGACACACCGACACAAAGTGCCTCGTAACTTGCTTATGGCCCTCTCCCTGTCCCTGCAGGTATGTGCAGGATACACTCCAGACCTGCCCCTGGTGATCCTTTTCCTCGTCGCTGTCCCCCGTAGGCAGAGCAACACGCGGACGAGCCCATCCATGTCTCACAACGATGGAGGCCTCCTCCACTTCTTCTTCGTGGTCAAACTCAGATGCTCTGCGATGTCCGTTTCCACAGAGCTGCCATGCCCCGACACATACACACAGGCAGACAGACAGACAGACAGACACACGCACGCACACGAAAATACACACAGAAATGTTAGCTCTTTGTGAAACTGTATGATGCCAAGGATAGCCAAGGCGGTGTTGAGAGCATGCCTCGTCCTTGTGGGATCCCTCTTCCTCCTCAGCGAGGGCTTCACGACCCATCCCCCAGATGGCCTAGTACCATCCCCAAGGATGGCCTGATGGGAGGACATGTGGGAGGACATGTGGTTCTCAGGAACGTGGAGGGAAGTCAGGGAATCGTGGCACAGGAGGGGATGGGACAAGGGAGCCCCACTCCCAAAGACAGGCAGGCCGTCCCCAACTGAATGAGTGGCAGGAGGACCCAGAGAGAGGGGCCGACCGTCACGGGTGACAGTTCGGAGGAATGGGGTGGAGAAGCCTTGCTTCTCCTGATTGACCAGGAACATTCTGGCTAACAGCCTGGCAGGCCTGATCTCCCCCAGGTGGACATACCCGCTGCCCCGGGGGCTGTGCCCTGACTTCCCACAGGCTCCCTTCCCTCACTGCAACCCGCGCTCAGAGCAAGCTGGGGCCCCGGCTCTTCTGAGTCTCGGTTGCCCTGCCGCTAAGCTGACAGTCCCTGGCACCTTCCTTCCACATTCAAGACCCAGCCCTCCATGGCTCCTCACCGACAGGTCCTCCTGTCAGCTCATTCCCATGGGCTGCCTTCCTGCCTCGGGTAGTACTGCAAGGGATTGGGCCACAGGTCCTCGATGATGATCTGGCACGCCAAAATGGGCAGGTGAGCACGGGGCCCAGGCCCCGGTCCCCGGCAGCCGGGGCTCCAGCATCACCGCTGCTGACGAAGGCTGCAGGGACCCCACCTCGGCAATCCTGTAGACCCTGGGCACCTGGGGTCAGACGACCAGTTAAAGTTCAGGCTGCTGGTGTCCTGCCTGCAGCTGGCAGCTCCACGTTCATAATCCCAGAACCAGTGGGCTGCAGTGCCACGAGTCGCAGGACGAGAAAATTTAAGGGAGGCTCTCCATGGCCATGGACCCACGCCGTCCCTCCCTCTCAACCTCCATCCTTTCTCCCTCCTGTGCCGAATCCCACCCCTGCCCCGAGTACCCTGCGTTCCCCCCTACGCGCTCCCAGTTCCCACCTGTCCGGCGGCCCTCCGCCAGCTCCCTTGAAGCTCAAGCCCACTCCTGCCGGCAACGCTAAGGTGATACTCCTTAACGATCATTTTGATCTGGAAGTAAGGGCTGCTCCCAGAGGAAAGCATCAACCAGCAGCGGTATGTGGGACGGCCCAGTTCCCCCACCTGCCCCGCCAAAGAAAGAGGAGGGGGAGGGGAAACGTGTCCTCTCGGTGTCCTGACTGAGTGCCTGGCCATGACTCGGAACAACTTTACCACGCGCCCTCCTGCTCAAACCCCGCTGCCAACGCACCTCCGCCAGCCTAGGTCTCCAGGGCCAACCTCTAAATTGGTCAGGTAGCTGAGCATGTCTGTGTCCTGGCCGCCCGTCACGGCTGGTGTCTGGGGGGTGATTCAGGATCTGCCTTGGGTCGAGGAGCCTCGATGTCAGGGGCTCCGGAAAGAGAACCAGGATGGACCCAGCCCTTCCCGTCTGAGAGCAGGGGACCGAAACAGCAGGCACCGCCACCGCTTCCAACCTCCTTGGAAAGCGCTTGCCCTTTCATCCCACCCGTGCTCTACACTGGGGCATCGCTGGGCTTCGAGGACCAACAGGGCTGAGGCTGACAGGGCCCAACATGGGAAGGCCAAGGGCCTGCCTGCACTCCCTTCCTATGGCCCTCTGGCCTGTGCCCGGGGCCTGCTGTACCAGGGGGCAGTCACCACTTTGGAGGTCTGGATGTGCTGGGTCCCTGGATGATGGCCCTCCTTCCAGCCAGGTGAGAGCTCCGCTTCCGATTCATCCTGCGCTTGGGCCGCAAGTAGGCCCTGGAGGCTTGGGCATCCAGAGAGCGGAGCGCTTCCTGAACCACCTCCAGCGCGGCAAGTGCGGCCCCGGCTGGGTCGGGCCACGGCACTGGCTCTGCCTGCGGCAGCTCCTGGAGCCTCTCGTCCTGCTCTGCTTGTGCCGCCTCCTCGTCTTCCACCGACGCCACCCCCACCACCAGGGCCCACGCGTTCCCCGCTGCGGCCTCCTCTGTGTCCGGCTGGGCCTCAGCTTCCCGCACAGCCTCTGCCGCCATCCCCACAGCCTCTAGGGCCAGAAGCGCCCCCCGCGTGCCCACCGGAGCCCGGGATCCCTGAGGGGCCCCCGCCTCCTCACCGCCCCCTTCCAGGGCAAAGGCGGTCCGGGATCCTGGGGCAGCCCCGCCTTCTCCGGACCTCGCCTAGATCTCCATGGGCGGTGGCCCTGAGCCCAGGCAGCTGCGGAGGGAAGGAGATGGCCGCGAGACGGGCAGGTTGAGCTCTGCGGCCCAGGAGGTGGGCGGGTAGCAGCCACGTCTCAGAGTGTGCGGGCCTGGGGCACACACGCGCACAGGGCCTCGGTGCGGGAGGTGTCGGGGGCAGCGGCGGCGGAGGCGCGCATGCGGCCTGGGCTGGATGCCGCCTCCGAGCCATGCCCAGGATGCTGGGTGGCCCCTGGATCTAACCAGTGACAGGGCGGTGGGCGTGGCCACCACCAGCCTTGTCCCTTGCCCACGCAGGAGCCAGCCAGGGAGCCGGCCAGGGTTCCTCCTTCAGGGGGGGCCTGCGGCCCTCACCCCCAAACGTTTTCTTCGGAGACACCGCCCAGGCCATTCCCGCAAGTCCCCTGGCATCACAGACACACCCTACCCTCCCTCATCCGTTCTCCTGGGACCACTCGGCCGGCACCAGAGAACTGAAATCCAGCGGCTGAATCCACTGTCTGCCCGCTGCTCGGAGGCCTCACCCGCCCCTTCTCAGCCGACCTGGGGCAAAGCCCTGGAGTCATCAGCTGGTGCTCCACCGCTGCCACATCACTGTCCACGTGGCTTTCCCCCTTGACCCGCCCAGTGGTGGAGGGAGCCAGGTGGCCGCCGCCAAGACGCTGGATGCAGGGACCATCTCCCTCCCCCACCCTACCAACCCCCAGGTCCCACCTTTCCTTAAAACAGAGGAACCGCACACAAAGCAATGTCCCCGGAGTTAGTTAGCACTGAGCCACGGTCCGTGGCCGCCCTGGTGTACGGATCTACTACCCCAGCCCCAGTGAGGTCCGTGGTTGCGACTCGGTGGCATGCCACTGGGCCAGACCTCTAGCCCGAAGGGCAATTCTGGGTATTCTTCCGTCCAAGCCACCAGTAGGACTCGCTCCCACTGTACTTTCCTCTGCCCGACCCTTTCCCCTGTTCTGTCAGTGTCTCTTCTCCTCTTTGCTTTCTCTTCCGTCGCCTGACTTTCATGCGAGGTCTCTCTGTGTCTTCCTTCCAACTCTGCTCCAAGTTCTCCCTTAGTCTGGGTCCGTCGCTGAGTGGAGTGCCAGTACCAGCCGGGGAGGGGATGGCCAGGCGAGCATTAACAGCACGCACGAGTGCCCTTTCTGTGGTACTCACCAGGTCCTTCCAGTCCGAACCACACCCTGTGCAGGTCCAGGCCGGGGGGGTGGGGGGTCATGGGGCCGATAGGACACATGCTGCCGGAGGTGTGAGGAAGTTCCCATGGACGATGGCAAGGCTGGCAGCGTTGGGGTTGCATCATGGGAGGGCCTCATTTAAAAAGAATGGGTGGGGGTGTCCTGGGGGATTTGGACCGTAAAGAAGCAGGGGGAACTCCCTTGCGGTTATGTGCAGGGTGCTTGGTGGGTGTGAGCGTCTCTATTAAAAGTCTACTGGTCGGGGCAAACAGGGACGCCTGCAGGGAGAGAAATGCATGGCCACCTGTGGGGAGGAGACAAATTTTCTGAGACTGTCCCTGAAACGGTCCCGGCATCGGAGTGACTGGCGCAATCCAAACTGACCTAGCACGTGCAACCGTACCCACAACACTAGAGGAGGCTCCTGAGGCCATGCTGCACTACAAACAGCCCAGCCTTGGAGATGGGGAAGGCTGGGGTGGTGACACGGAGAGGGGGGAAGAGAGGGAGACCGGGAAGAGAGGGAGAGACGCGGAGAAGGCTAGGAAGAGGCGGGTGAGTGAGGGGGAATGGGAGGGATGCACCGGAGGAAGAGAGGGACACGGGCAGGAGGGAGAGTACTGTAGTAGCAGGGGTGGGAGGGGCAGAGAGGGAGGGAGTGAGGAAGGGCAGAGACAGGGAGGCAGGGCCTTGATTGGCCCCAGCCGCATTCATACGTTGCAAGGCATACAGACCAAAAGGACACACTGCCTGTGAGGAAGGGACCACCCACATGTGCAGAAGCAAGACGTCCTCTGAGCAGAGCTCAATCCGGTGGTGTCAATGAGGTCAGCAATCATGTTTCCTGGAAACAAGAATCATACACCACAGGAGGAAGTAATGGAGGAATAGAGGGTGGAAACAGGCCGGGGGCACACGGGGGTACACAGAAACCTAGTACTGCAGTCATGGACATCAGTCTGCCCTGGTCAGTAAAGAGGCTTCGGAGCAATGGAGTAAGATGTGGACGACAGCAGAACGGGCAGCCTCTGAAAAGCTGCCCATGTCTATGCTACGTGCAGGACACTGAGCTTTCAGTCCCAAAGCCACAGAGCAGTTGAAAGTGGGAGGAGTGAGAAAGATGAGTGACCTCATGCCCTAAGCGAGGCCACAGAGATCCCTACCCCTCGCGGACGGGCAGTAGGTGCGGGGCTGTTCCTCAATTCCCAAGGATGCGTCGCCACGTACCTTACGGCCCGGGCAGCCAAGGACTTGTCGGGGCTCACCAAAGATCACAGATGCTGCGCCAGCCCCGTTGAAGGAGGAGAGGGTTCTGACGCCAAAATGGAAGAAACGGGGTCCAATTCACAGGCAGACCGCCTCAGAGATAGGAACTCATACAACCAACACAAGTCAGGCCAGCAACCCGGCAGCTGTCGCAAAGCAGAGACTCACCAGGGCCAAAGGCACTTACGGGGGCCCAACAACGGCATATCCGGGACGCCCACAGATGCGAGATCAGAGACGTGACGGCACAGGTAGAGCCACACCAAGGCACGCCAAGGCACGCTCCAGAAGACACAGAAACACAGGCAAAGAGCGGACCCCCCCTTTACCCAGACGAGTACACGAAGTTCCAGAGCGGCCAGGGACAGACGCACGTGCTCCAGGGCCTTGGAGGCAGAACGCCTGGCAGTTCTTCAGGCGGTCCTCTCCTATCAGACAGCACTCCGGGTTACAGAAGTTTTGTTCCCTTAGTGCCCAGGTTGCTGGGCATGCTTCTTCAGCGGAGGGAAGCGGTAGACCAGACACAGAGTGCTGGACCGCGGGGCAAACTTCACTGGGCAAGGGCACCAAGCTCCCGGGAAGGCTGCCGTGTTCCCATTCAGATGTAGGGTTTTGTTTTTGTTTTTTTTTGTTTTTTTTTTAGCTCTTTCAGGGACCTTGAGAGTGATGCCCCTGCGGATTTGCTGTGAAGGTGCTGCCAGTCAGGGCTTTGATCATGCCCCTGTCCACCACGTCCACGGGGCGGATGGGCTGGCATCTCGAGACTCACTGCCTCAACTTGGGTCAGGGACTGATGTCTCATGGTTAGTGGCTTTGTTTCAGCTTGTGCTGCCAAAGTCAGCCCTGCAGAGGCGGCTGGACAGGACACCCTCGTGCTCTCGTCTAGGTGGGAAAACGGAATTTGTCTTAGCGCGGATTTGTCTTAGAAGTCCTGGCTCCCTGTCTTCGGGTTGGGGACCCTGGCCCTGACTCCCTCGCCCTCCATGGACTCCTAACATCTGGGGCTCCCTGAACTCCAGAAGGATCCGCCCTCCACAGCCTCACCTTCTCTCTGGGCCGGGCCAGGCCGGGCTGGGAGCAGGGGGCGGGCCATGCTTCAACACCAGCCCAGTGCCCAGAGCGAGGTGGGAGGTGCCTAGGAGTGGGGGACCCTGTTCCTTCCTCCCCCCTAGGCTTCACATCCTCGGCAACAGCCTACCAAACGCCACAAGCGTAGAGGAATACGCGGCAGCCCCTGAAATGGCGAAGGCCGAGGACCCCTTAAGGCCATGCTCTACAACGGGAGTTGTCCCGCTCCCGCTGCTCAGCGAAGGTCCAGCACCTATGACAGTTTCAGCGGACCAGCACAAGCAGAGCCAGGTGCCAGCGTGCGGGTGCCCGTCGAGGATACCCCAGCATTTCCAGGTCAAGAGTCCAAGACGACCGGTCTCCCCTACACTCTCAGAGAGACGAGCCTTCCCTCCTGGAGCCTCAGGCACCTCCACCCACCCCGGAAGGGGCAAGGCTAAGTCATAGAGATCATCAACTGCACAGCCTGACACCGAACAGGCGATTTGGGCTGCACACTGAAAGGGACCAGAAGCACCCATGAGTTTGACTGCCAGACCCTCCTGGCTGAGGCTCGTGACGGGTACTCTGTACACGCCAGGTCTTTCCACGGACCTTCACACAGAAGTCTAAGCCCTCAGACGACGGACAGTGCCCTATGCTTTCGGAAGCCCCCTGTGCGCACACAAGATGTCAGCCAGGGGCGCATGCTCCCTGAGGTGATGGTGAGGACTAGGTGTCGCTCTTGGTGGCATTTCCCTTTTGGGGTCTTCACCGGATGGAGGGCATTGGGCTGATGCCTTAAGCCCGTGGAGAGAGAGGCATATCAGCCTCAGAGTCAGCACGGGACAGACACTGCACGGGACGGGCGGCTGTACTGGTCCTTGCGTTCAGCAATCCTCCCACCCCTCGCCCTCTCCTCTGTTTACCGTCTGGGGGACCCCAACCCAAGGCCCTAGGGAAGCAGGGAACGGGGGATCCTGGGGCAGCATGGGTTTGTCAGTATGTGAGCGTGTCGCCGGACACGTCACTGAGCGGAGGTTGTGTGCGTGGGAGGGGAGGGGAGTGTGTGCGTGTCAGGACATCAGAGTGAGGGAACGACTGTGGGGGGGGGCGGTGACTGGTTTGCCCCTGAGTGTGTGTGTCAGTATATGGGAGTGGCTAAAGGAGCCCATGTGGGCGGTGGGGGGGTGGTGGTCTTTGAAACCAAGGGAGTGTGTGTGTGCGTGCGCATTGCTCCCCTGCCTTTTGTACTTCCTCCCAGTCACTTGGGCCAGAATGAGAGTGTCACCTTTCCTACATTCCCACCTCCCTCTGTCCCCACTCCAACAGTCCCCCCACAGGGACTCGCCCCCCGTCTCTCATGTTTTGTTTTTTTGTTTTTTTTTTTTTTTCTGGGGCTGAGAGGATGACTGTGTCAGCAAGAGCCCGGGCCCCTTGTTAGACCAACGGAGACACTGGCGCCGGGGTTCAACAGAGTAATGAAACACTAGTCCCCGCCCCGTGCTGTGTGTAGTGGATGTGTCTGAGGACATCCACCAGGGAGCATCTCTGGAGGACCGTCATCGCCATCCGGCAAACCTGGGCACTGGACGTGCTCGGCCCGGGCGCGTCCCTCCCTTTCCTTGACCTCTGTCATTTCCCCAGGGAAGAGATGAGCCCCGTCAGCAGGCCTTTCGCTCTTTTCTCCTCTCCCTGCCCACACCCCCAACCCCAGCGGAAGGACCTCTGCCCCCTGGGATGCCGTCCCAGTGCGTGTGTGACCTAGACCTCTGGGCAAGCATACGGGCCCATCCCTTCCACGGACCCGGGATGCCCAGGCAGAGTACGAAGCACCGATGGGAACCCCGTGAGCTCAGGCACCCCACTGGCCCCTTTCCGTGGAGAGAAGCGTGCGCGATCATACGGACACCACCGCACATAAACACAGCAGACATCGTATTACTAGTTTTCAGTATTTTTCCAAGGAGGCCTCCGTCGGCCCTGCGTTTCACCCCGGCACCAGACTTCGGGTATTCCCCGTGCTGAGGAACCGGGCTGACCATACGGCTCCATCTGAAGGTTCTGACTGGTTCCGGTCAAGTGCGATGCTTCTGCGTCTTCATCCCAACGTCTTGAAGCTCCCTGGGAGGGACACATACACTGAGACACACGGGCACACGGGCACACGGGCACACAGGAGGAGGCCCGTGTGTAACCTCTGTGGGCCATACGTAAGGTTGCTTGAGGGTTTCAAGGCCCTCCCGGGCAAGGGTGGTCATCCTCCCCCGGCCCCCCGCCGACCCGGACTGCGATCGCCCTCCATTTCCTCCACCCACGTAGTAAACGTATCTGTGCACGCTGGCCAGTGTTCTCGGGGTGATTGTGGTGGGCACAGAACACTGCCCCCAGAGAGGAAGGGGACAACCGTGCTGATGAACACAGAAAAGTGACGGGGTGACGCGTGAGGCTTTACACCACGGTACCCAGGCACCTGTGCCACGGGTGGTGGGAGGCCCGTAGGTGGGCACAAGGGTGAGGTGGTGGCTAGTCGACCTGCGGGCAGGAGTCCAGGGCCAGGGAATGGCACTTCCCACAAGGGCAGCTGCCGAGCCGACGCTGCTTCTCCAGCTCTGCTCATTGATGCTGCCTGGCCCCGCCTACCTCAAGCTTCCCCAGGCAGAACCAGTTCGACACCGCCCTCCTGCAGTCTCCCTGTCTCACGGCGAGGCCCTTCTGACCTGGGGCCACCGCCTCTGAGTGTTCCCCAGAGCCTCCGTCTCTGCATTTGTGGAGCCCAGCTCCCACGGAGCCGCACGGAGCATTTTCAGCGCCCACGCCCTGGGCGTCTCACCTGCCCTCCTCTCAGTTCCCTCTGCTGGGGCCTTCTTCCTCACGTAGTACTGCAGGGGATTGGGCCACAGGTCGTCCATGATGATCTGGCAGGGGAAACGGGGCAGGGCTCAGATGCACATCCCAGTCCGCTGGGGAGCACAGCCAGGTTCATGAGCGCGGTTTGTCACAGGGACCCACCTCAGCTATCCTGCTGGACCCGGCAAAGCTGTGGTCAGAGAACCAGTTGAAGAAGTTAAGGCCGCTGTTGTGGTGTCTGCGCCTATAGGCCTCCCGTTCATAATTCCGGTGCCACTGGATGGGAGTGGAATGAGACGGCTCGTACCCTGCAGGAAGAAGGGTCCGTGCGAAGGCGCTGGATAATGCATCATGCTCAGCCCCGCCGCCTCCACCCGCTGCCGCCCATCCACGCAGAGGCCCCTTACCAGCAGCCCTGAGGACATACTCCTTCTCAACGACTTCGTTGCGGAAGTAGGAGTTCTCGCGAAAGAAGAGCAGGATCTTGCGGCCATCACGGGGAGACTCGAGTTCCCCCACCTGCCGGGCGGCAAAGTGAGGGAGAGGGCTGAATTCTCTGTCCAGCGGACCCTTCCCGTCCTGGCTTTGGGGAGGAGTCACTTCTGTTACCCGCTCCTCTCCCATCCCCCTGGCCGGCCTCCCTCTCCCGGGCCAGACCTTCAAATCCGTCATGGAGCCAAGTATGCCTTTATCTCGGCCACTGATCATGCCTGACATCTGCGGGTGGTTCACAAACTGCTTTGGGTCAAGGGCTCTCTGAGGGCTGGAGATGAGAGTGCTAGAACAACAGAGCAAGCCTGGACGGCAGGTGGGCCCTGCATCCCCTCTCCTCCCACTGGGACCCACTCCCTCCTCACGGCCTTAGTCAAGGCCCCCTGGGCCTGCGCACGGCCTGTTGCAGTAGGTACTTAGGTAGCGCACGGCCGGGCACTAACACAGAAACAGCTGTGCATCCTCGGAGACCTCCCTCCCAGCCCACGCCACCCCTCTCTGGCCCATCCTCCTGGGCTGATGGCTAGGCAGAACTGGCTCATTCCCAGACAGCCTCCCTTGGTGCCTCCGGCTGACCAGAGTGGGCGTTCACACCCCCCTCGCCTGCTGCATTATTCCCAGGGGAGCCTGAGCTTTGAGTGGAGCTGTTTTGCGTGAGGCGGCCCCGGGGCTATGCCTAATTCGGACCCGGACTTCTGCTCCTACTCCGCCGGCGGAGCTTCAGGGCCTCCTGCGACATCAAGGGCAACCTGCAGGCCCCACCAGGGACCCCCGCCCGGAACCAGGAATTCAAGGCTGTCGTGATCACATGTCGAGGCATGAGCCAGGCCACCACAATGCGGGCCCCCTGCCACAGGAGTCTCCTGCACTAGCCCCGCCACCCTGGGGTCCCTCCAGGAAGGTATCAAGGATACAGCCTTGGCCCAGAAGCCAGGGATGCCCCGGATGAGGGCGCTTCGGTGGTCCAGGTGATGCCGTCGCCTCTGCCAGAACCTGAGCTTGAGCCGAGAGTAGGCCCTGCTGGCGTCCTTGTTCACGGGCTCCAGCTCTGACTGCAGGGCCCGGAGGGCCCGGAGGGCCTGGAGCGGGGACCGGGGCGGACCTGCCTGTGCCCCTCGCTGTTCTTCCCCTTCCTGCTTCTCCTGCAGCTCCTGGGCTGCTTCCTCCTTCTGGCTCTCCTCCCTGGCCTCTTCCCTCTTGTCCTCCTCCTCCGCCTCCGCCTCGGCCTCCACGTCCTCAGCCACGTGCTCTTCAAAATCCTCCTCTTTGGCCTCCTCAGCCTTAGCCCCTTCCTCCACAGAATCCCCCCCAGGCTCCTCTTCCTCCTTAAGTTGCTCATCCTCCTCCTCAGCCTCTTCCTCAACAGACTCTTCCTTGTCATCTTTCTCCCCTTCCTCCTTAACCTCCTCAGCCCCCCGCCCCTCCGCAGCCTCCTCCTCGTCTCCCTCCTCAGCCTCTTCAGGACATTCCACCACTTCATCCTCTGCGTCCTCCTTCCCCTCCTCCCGTTCCTCTCGACCCTCGTCCCCCTCGTCTGCCGCTGCCCCAAGGTCAGGCGCCGCCATTGCGCCCTCCACCAAGACCACCAATTCCGCCCCCAGGCGGGCCTCGCCTCCGGCCTGCCGGGCCTCGGCTTCCCGCACAGCCTCTGCCGCCACCGCCCCAGCCCCTACGGCCTGCAGCAGCCCCACTTCCCCCGTGGCACCCGGCTCCCGGATGGCGCCCGCCCCCTCACCGCACCCTTCCCGGACCAAGGTGGACCAGGATTCTGGGGCAGCCCCGTCTTCCCCGGACCCCGCCCCGCTCTCCATGTGGCCGTGGCCCTGAGCCCTGGCAGCGCTGGAGGGAAGGAGACGCACGCGAGAGCACGTGGCTCCCCACACAGCCCGGCAGCTAGTGCTCTGGCGCCCAGGAATGGCGGCGGACAGCCGCCTCCAGACAGCGGGTGTGAGCCCGGGGGACGCATGCGCACAAGGCCTTCGGGCAAGCGGGCGACGCCGCAGAGGCGGCAGAGGCACGCATGCGGCTTGGGCCACGTGAGCCCGCCCAAGCCACGCCCAGGATGATGGTCGTGCCCCGGGGCCAACCACTGACACCAGGCCGGGCAGGGCCTCCTCTGGCCCCACCCCTCACCCCCACAGGAGCCAGCCAGGGAGCCCAGCGGTACACCTGCTACGGTGTGGCCTCGGGCTCCAGAGTAGCCTCGGGGGTCCTTGCGCCCCCCCCAGGCCACCAACACCCCCATCCCGTGCCGGCCTTCACCACGCTCTCCGCCCGGTGTTTGAAGCTTGTCAAGGAGAAACGGTCCCTTGCCCTTCCCCAACACGGTCCTCGAAGACAGAAGACACCGTATGCACCCCCGGGAACCCTGGTCAGGCGTGCCGGGAAATCGTCAGCCCAGGCATCGCAGAATAGTGCCATTCCAGGAGACAGAGGCCCCGAAGCTGTCTGCGTCTTTGGAGGATGGGGGTTGGGAAGGGCGGCCGCAGCTCCCCCTAGTCCCTGTCCTGGGCTGCTCAGTACAAGCAGGACGGAGAGTGCTCCATCCATCCGTCCGCCTGTCCTTTCCTCATGCTCTCCGCTCCGTCTTCCCCTCTCTCGCTCTTTGTATTCAGGGGCTCTTTCTCTGCCCTCTCCCTGCCCACAGGGTCTCTGGAAGATCCAGGCTTCAGCAAGAAAGATGCAGAAGCCTCTCTGAGCAGCTCTTCTCCCAGGAAGTAAAAGCCCTCGGCCCCTCTGCCACTTGCCGCCGGTCACGTGACCAGCAATAGGGACCCAGGCTGGGTGCCCCCCCAGACACTCAAACATTCACACACAGTCAAAGCACACGCCTCCGCATACGCACGCGACCCCAGCACAGGCATACACATACGGCCCCACCCCCAAAGAAACCATACACACGTGTGCCCAGGAAAACTCACACTCACGCTCTCACACACACACACACACCCAACCACATCCACGGCCTCTGGCACACAGGCATACACCATTGACCCCCACACATCTGAGCATGCGCGCGCGCATACACACACACACACACACACAGACACAGACGCACCCCTGAGGATACAGAAACGTGTAAGTAAAACACATACTCTGAGGCTTACAGGCACACACGTAGCCACGTAAGAGCGCGTGCACAAGTGCGCGCTCTTATGCAAGCACACGAAACACACTAGCCACACGCGCACACGCACACAAACACACACAACACACTGAGGCATGCAACCCTGCGCCACCTAACATCACAGCTAGGCTCGCAAGCACACGCACCCTGAAACGACACGCAGAAGGTCTCCGGCACAGGCAGACACAGTTGAACCTGCCCTGAAGAAAAAAAATACACCTGTAGGCCTACTCCATCAAAACTCATCCACAGTGTGTGACACACAGGCATACACAACTGTCCCCCCACACACACACCCCTGAGGATACAGACACATGTGAGAAAAACACATGATCTCGGTGATACAGGAATGCACACTCACAGCTCCGACACATGCGCACACACACACTCATGCTCATACAAACCCACACGTGCTCCCTGCACACATCCTGGTACTGGCACAGAGGCATGCACCCTTATCTCACTAATGTACACAAAAGGGCACGTGTGAACACACAACCACAACACACATGAAAACTCTCCAGCACAACTGTATGCAAACAAGCCCCGGGGAAGCATACACAGACACACACACAAGCGCACGCGCGCGTGTGCCTGCACGACCTCCAACAGCGATCACGCACTGCTGGTGACACCTACACACGCAGGTACGCACACAAACACACAATCACCCATGGGCCTGCAAGCACACAGACACGCAACGGACACTCGGGGGCCCGCAAGGATTATGCACCCAGGGCACTCGCGTACAAGGTCTCTGGCACACAGCCATATACACGTAGCCCTGCAGGATCACACACCCAGTCGTGCCTGAAAAAGCACACACACACACACACACAATACACACACGCGTCACCTCACACACAGCCAAGCAGATTTCTGCACGCAGGTACACACACACACACACACACGTGTGCTTAGAAGCACACAAACACGCACAACACACCCGGTCCCCTGCTCCGGCGCATGACCCTCGGTCGCATAAAACACACAATCCTGCGCGTGTAAACCCACAATCGAACAAAAACGAAACAAACACCTACATACACGGGGTCCAGCACGGAGGCGTTCATGCTCACCACAAACTCACACATAGGTGCACGAGAAACTATACAATGCAACAGGCAAGCATAGGTGGCCGCACTCAGAGGCACATATGTGCACATGCCGACATGCACACGAAGCTTATATGAACACATCTGGGTCCTATGCGCGTGCAGTCACACGAGGCCTCGCTACACTCACCCATGGGTGTGCAAACACACGGACACAAGACACAAACACACACTGTCTCCAGGATGCAGGCATACACCCTTGTCACTCTCACACACACGGACACAGGAACACACATGCACAATGCCTAATCACACATGATGTCCTCCTGCACACATGTGAGCAAACTGGGCCACACATGTCCACACACACGTGCAGAAGGATAAACACACGGTCCCAAGCTCAGAGGAATACTCAGGTGGCACAAGGGTGCTTGATGTGCGCGCGTGCACGCATGCACGCGCGCACGCACACACACTCACAAACGTGCACGTGCGCACGCGCGCTCGCAGAAACGACGGATACGCACGCAGACAGGCCCAAACCCGCTCCCCCACACGCAGCACACTCACGACGTCACACAGCCCACAGCGCACACCTGCCTTCCCTGAGACATCCTTGGAACTGTCTCCTGCGGGTGGGTGGTGTTATCAGCGGGAGGGTCGTGAGTCCACAGGGACCACGAGTGAGCGCCACCACCTTGGTCCTCCCGGGACCCTTGGTTTTGCGCTGGACCTGACCAGGCGCATGCGCGGGATCACATCACAGCCATGCAGGGCACACATCCAGGAGCAAGGGAGCTGGGCAAAGCTCTCCAAGCGAAGTGAATGTCGGGGTACGAGGAGCCACGGGGCCAATAGGGCCCTGCTTGGGCGGGAGCCTCCCCTGCCTGTGCCCCCTGCTCTAAAGAGCAAGGCTTCGCCAAGTGAGGTCTGCCTTTTCCCATCCTCCCCCCAGACCCTGCCTAGGAAGTGCGGGGGTCTCTCCGCAGGCCAAGCCCTGCCGCGCCCTGCCCCCATGCTACACATCACCCCCACACGTGGACTCCCACAGGATGGGGGTTGGAGGATCCCACCGGCCCGATTTCCTCCTTGCCATTTCCTGTGCCCCCGATATAAACTGACACACCGACACAAAGTGCCTCGTAACTTGCTTATGGCCCTCTCCCTGTCCCTGCAGGTATGTGCAGGATACACTCCAGACCTGCCCCTGGTGATCCTTTTCCTCGTCGCTGTCCCCCGCAGGCAGAGCAACACGCGGACGAGCCCATCCATGTCTCACAACGGTGGAGGCCTCCTCCACTTCTTCTTCGTGGTCAAACTCAGATGCTCTGCGATGTCCGTTTCCACAGAGCTGCCATGCCCCGACACATACACACAGGCAGACAGACAGACAGACAGACACACGCACGCACACGAAAATACACACAGAAATGTTAGCTCTTTGTGAAACTGTATGATGCCAAGGATAGCCAAGGCGGTGTTGAGAGCATGCCTCGTCCTTGTGGGATCCCTCTTCCTCCTCAGCGAGGGCTTCACGACCCATCCCCCAGATGGCCTAGTACCATCCCCAAGGATGGCCTGATGGGAGGACATGTGGGAGGACATGTGGTTCTCAGGAACGTGGAGGGAAGTCAGGGAATCGTGGCACAGGAGGGGATGGGACAAGGGAGCCCCACTCCCAAAGACAGGCAGGCCGTCCCCAACTGAATGAGTGGCAGGAGGACCCAGAGAGAGGGGCCGACCGTCACGGGTGACAGTTCGGAGGAATGGGGTGGAGAAGCCTTGCTTCTCCTGATTGACCAGGAACATTCTGGCTAACAGCCTGGCAGGCCTGATCTCCCCCAGGTGGACATACCCGCTGCCCCGGGGGCTGTGCCCTGACTTCCCACAGGCTCCCTTCCCTCACTGCAACCCGCGCTCAGAGCAAGCTGGGGCCCCGGCTCTTCTGAGTCTCGGTTGCCCTGCCGCTAAGCTGACAGTCCCTGGCACCTTCCTTCCACATTCAAGAACCAGCCCTCCATGGCTCCTCACCGACAGGTCCTCCTGTCAGCTCATTCCCATGGGCTGCCTTCCTGCCTCGGGTAGTACTGCAAGGGATTGGGCCACAGGTCCTCGATGATGATCTGGCACGCCAAAATGGGCAGGTGAGCACGGGGCCCAGGCCCCGGTCCCCGGCAGCCGGGGCTCCAGCATCACCGCTGCTGACGAAGGCTGCAGGGACCCCACCTCGGCAATCCTGTAGACCCTGGGCACCTGGGGTCAGACGACCAGTTAAAGTTCAGGCTGCTGGTGTCCTGCCTGCAGCTGGCAGCTCCACGTTCATAATCCCAGAACCAGTGGGCTGCAGTGCCACGAGTCGCAGGACGAGAAAATTTAAGGGAGGCTCTCCATGGCCATGGACCCACGCCGTCCCTCCCTCTCAACCTCCATCCTTTCTCCCTCCTGTGCCGAATCCCACCCCTGCCCCGAGTACCCTGCGTTCCCCCCTACGCGCTCCCAGTTCCCACCTGTCCGGCAGCCCTCCGCCAGCTCCCTTGAAGCTCAAGCCCACTCCTGCCGGCAACGCTAAGGTGATACTCCTTAACGATCATTTTGATCTGGAAGTAAGGGCTGCTCCCAGAGGAAAGCATCAACCAGCAGCGGTATGTGGGACGGCCCAGTTCCCCCACCTGCCCCGCCAAAGAAAGAGGAGGGGGAGGGGAAACGTGTCCTCTCGGTGTCCTGACTGAGTGCCTGGCCATGACTCGGAACAACTTTACCACGCGCCCTCCTGCTCAAACCCCGCTGCCAACGCACCTCCGCCAGCCTAGGTCTCCAGGGCCAACCTCTAAATTGGTCAGGTAGCTGAGCATGTCTGTGTCCTGGCCGCCCGTCACGGCTGGTGTCTGGGGGGTGATTCAGGATCTGCCTTGGGTCGAGGAGCCTCGATGTCAGGGGCTCCGGAAAGAGAACCAGGATGGACCCAGCCCTTCCCGTCTGAGAGCAGGGGACCGAAACAGCAGGCACCGCCACCGCTTCCAACCTCCTTGGAAAGCGCTTGCCCTTTCATCCCACCCGTGCTCTACACTGGGGCATCGCTGGGCTTCGAGGACCAACAGGGCTGAGGCTGACAGGGCCCAACATGGGAAGGCCAAGGGCCTGCCTGCACTCCCTTCCTATGGCCCTCTGGCCTGTGCCCGGGGCCTGCTGTACCAGGGGGCAGTCACCACTTTGGAGGTCTGGATGTGCTGGGTCCCTGGATGATGGCCCTCCTTCCAGCCAGGTGAGAGCTCCGCTTCCGATTCATCCTGCGCTTGGGCCGCAAGTAGGCCCTGGAGGCTTGGGCATCCAGAGAGCGGAGCGCTTCCTGAACCACCTCCAGCGCGGCAAGTGCGGCCCCGGCTGGGTCGGGCCACGGCACTGGCTCTGCCTGCGGCAGCTCCTGGAGCCTCTCGTCCTGCTCTGCTTGTGCCGCCTCCTCGTCTTCCACCGACGCCACCCCCACCACCAGGGCCCACGCGTTCCCCGCTGCGGCCTCCTCTGTGTCCGGCTGGGCCTCAGCTTCCCGCACAGCCTCTGCCGCCATCCCCACAGCCTCTAGGGCCAGAAGCGCCCCCCGCGTGCCCACCGGAGCCCGGGATCCCTGAGGGGCCCCCGCCTCCTCACCGCCCCCTTCCAGGGCAAAGGCGGTCCGGGATCCTGGGGCAGCCCCGCCTTCTCCGGACCTCGCCTAGATCTCCATGGGCGGTGGCCCTGAGCCCAGGCAGCTGCGGAGGGAAGGAGATGGCCGCGAGACGGGCAGGTTGAGCTCTGCGGCCCAGGAGGTGGGCGGGTAGCAGCCACGTCTCAGAGTATGCGGGCCTGGGGCACACACGCGCACAGGGCCTCGGTGCGGGAGGTGTCGGGGGCAGCGGCGGCGGAGGCGCGCATGCGGCCTGGGCTGGATGCCGCCTCCGAGCCATGCCCAGGATGCTGGGTGGCCCCTGGATCTAACCAGTGACAGGGCGGTGGGCGTGGCCACCACCAGCCTTGTCCCTTGCCCACGCAGGAGCCAGCCAGGGAGCCGGCCAGGGTTCCTCCTTCAGGGGGGGCCTGCGGCCCTCACCCCCAAACGTTTTCTTCGGAGACACCGCCCAGGCCATTCCCGCAAGTCCCCTGGCATCACAGACACACCCTACCCTCCCTCATCCGTTCTCCTGGGACCACTCGGCCGGCACCAGAGAACTGAAATCCAGCGGCTGAATCCACTGTCTGCCCGCTGCTCGGAGGCCTCACCCGCCCCTTCTCAGCCGACCTGGGGCAAAGCCCTGGAGTCATCAGCTGGTGCTCCACCGCTGCCACATCACTGTCCACGTGGCTTTCCCCCTTGACCCGCCCAGTGGTGGAGGGAGCCAGGTGGCCGCCGCCAAGACGCTGGATGCAGGGACCATCTCCCTCCCCCACCCTACCAACCCCCAGGTCCCACCTTTCCTTAAAACAGAGGAACCGCACACAAAGCAATGTCCCCGGAGTTAGTTAGCACTGAGCCACGGTCCGTGGCCGCCCTGGTGTACGGATCTACTACCCCAGCCCCAGTGAGGTCCGTGGTTGCGACTCGGTGGCATGCCACTGGGCCAGACCTCTAGCCCGAAGGGCAATTCTGGGTATTCTTCCGTCCAAGCCACCAGTAGGACTCGCTCCCACTGTACTTTCCTCTGCCCGACCCTTTCCCCTGTTCTGTCAGTGTCTCTTCTCCTCTTTGCTTTCTCTTCCGTCGCCTGACTTTCATGCGAGGTCTCTCTGTGTCTTCCTTCCAACTCTGCTCCAAGTTCTCCCTTAGTCTGGGTCCGTCGCTGAGTGGAGTGCCAGTACCAGCCGGGGAGGGGATGGCCAGGCGAGCATTAACAGCACGCACGAGTGCCCTTTCTGTGGTACTCACCAGGTCCTTCCAGTCCGAACCACACCCTGTGCAGGTCCAGGCCGGGGGGGTGGGGGGTCATGGGGCCGATAGGACACATGCTGCCGGAGGTGTGAGGAAGTTCCCATGGACGATGGCAAGGCTGGCAGCGTTGGGGTTGCATCATGGGAGGGCCTCATTTAAAAAGAATGGGTGGGGGTGTCCTGGGGGATTTGGACCGTAAAGAAGCAGGGGGAACTCCCTTGCGGTTATGTGCAGGGTGCTTGGTGGGTGTGAGCGTCTCTATTAAAAGTCTACTGGTCGGGGCAAACAGGGACGCCTGCAGGGAGAGAAATGCATGGCCACCTGTGGGGAGGAGACAAATTTTCTGAGACTGTCCCTGAAACGGTCCCGGCATCGGAGTGACTGGCGCAATCCAAACTGACCTAGCACGTGCAACCGTACCCACAACACTAGAGGAGGCTCCTGAGGCCATGCTGCACTACAAACAGCCCAGCCTTGGAGATGGGGAAGGCTGGGGTGGTGACACGGAGAGGGGGGAAGAGAGGGAGACCGGGAAGAGAGGGAGAGACGCGGAGAAGGCTAGGAAGAGGCGGGTGAGTGAGGGGGAATGGGAGGGATGCACCGGAGGAAGAGAGGGACACGGGCAGGAGGGAGAGTACTGTAGTAGCAGGGGTGGGAGGGGCAGAGAGGGAGGGAGTGAGGAAGGGCAGAGACAGGGAGGCAGGGCCTTGATTGGCCCCAGCCGCATTCATACGTTGCAAGGCATACAGACCAAAAGGACACACTGCCTGTGAGGAAGGGACCACCCACATGTGCAGAAGCAAGACGTCCTCTGAGCAGAGCTCAATCCGGTGGTGTCAATGAGGTCAGCAATCATGTTTCCTGGAAACAAGAATCATACACCACAGGAGGAAGTAATGGAGGAATAGAGGGTGGAAACAGGCCGGGGGCACACGGGGGTACACAGAAACCTAGTACTGCAGTCATGGACATCAGTCTGCCCTGGTCAGTAAAGAGGCTTCGGAGCAATGGAGTAAGATGTGGACGACAGCAGAACGGGCAGCCTCTGAAAAGCTGCCCATGTCTATGCTACGTGCAGGACACTGAGCTTTCAGTCCCAAAGCCACAGAGCAGTTGAAAGTGGGAGGAGTGAGAAAGATGAGTGACCTCATGCCCTAAGCGAGGCCACAGAGATCCCTACCCCTCGCGGACGGGCAGTAGGTGCGGGGCTGTTCCTCAATTCCCAAGGATGCGTCGCCACGTACCTTACGGCCCGGGCAGCCAAGGACTTGTCGGGGCTCACCAAAGATCACAGACGCTGCGCCAGCCCCGTTGAAGGAGGAGAGGGTTCTGACTCCAAAATGGAAGAAACGGGGTCCAATTCACAGGCAGACCGCCTCAGAGATAGGAACTCATACAACCAACACAAGTCAGGCCAGCAACCCGGCAGCTGTCGCAAAGCAGAGACTCACCAGGGCCAAAGGCACTTACGGGGGCCCAACAACGGCATATCCGGGACGCCCACAGATGCGAGATCAGAGACGTGACGGCACAGGTAGAGCCACACCAAGGCACGCCAAGGCACGCTCCAGAAGACACAGAAACACAGGCAAAGAGCGGACCCCCCCTTTACCCAGACGAGTACACGAAGTTCCAGAGCGGCCAGGGACAGACGCACGTGCTCCAGGGCCTTGGAGGCAGAACGCCTGGCAGTTCTTCAGGCGGTCCTCTCCTATCAGACAGCACTCCGGGTTACAGAAGTTTTGTTCCCTTAGTGCCCAGGTTGCTGGGCATGCTTCTTCAGCGGAGGGAAGCGGTAGACCAGACACAGAGTGCTGGACCGCGGGGCAAACTTCACTGGGCAAGGGCACCAAGCTCCCGGGAAGGCTGCCGTGTTCCCATTCAGATGTAGCGTTTTGTTTTTGTTTTTTTTGTTTTTTTTTTAGCTCTTTCAGGGACCTTGAGAGTGATGCCCCTGCGGATTTGCTGTGAAGGTGCTGCCAGTCAGGGCTTTGATCATGCCCCTGTCCACCACGTCCACGGGGCGGATGGGCTGGCATCTCGAGACTCACTGCCTCAACTTGGGTCAGGGACTGATGTCTCATGGTTAGTGGCTTTGTTTCAGCTTGTGCTGCCAAAGTCAGCCCTGCAGAGGCGGCTGGACAGGACACCCTCGTGCTCTCGTCTAGGTGGGAAAACGGAATTTGTCTTAGCGCGGATTTGTCTTAGAAGTCCTGGCTCCCTGTCTTCGGGTTGGGGACCCTGGCCCTGACTCCCTCGCCCTCCATGGACTCCGAACATCTGGGGCTCCCTGAACTCCAGAAGGATCCGCCCTCCACAGCCTCACCTTCTCTCTGGGCCGGGCCAGGCCGGGCTGGGGGCAGGGGGCGGGCCATGCTTCAACACCAGCCCAGTGCCCAGAGCGAGGTGGGAGGTGCCTAGGAGTGGGGGACCCTGTTCCTTCCTCCCCCCTAGGCTTCACATCCTCGGCAACAGCCTACCAAACGCCACAAGCGTAGAGGAATACGCGGCAGCCCCCGAAATGGCCCAGGCCGAGGACCCCTTAAGGCCATGCTCTACAACGGGAGTTGTCCCGCTCCCGCTGCTCAGCGAAGGTCCAGCACCTATGACAGTTTCAGCGGACCAGCACAAGCAGAGCCAGGTGCCAGCGTGCGGGTGCCCGTCGAGGATACCCCAGCATTTCCAGGTCAAGAGTCCAAGACGACCGGTCTCCCCTACACTCTCAGAGAGACGAGCCTTCCCTCCTGGAGCCTCAGGCACCTCCACCCACCCCGGAAGGGGCAAGGCTAAGTCATAGAGATCATCAACTGCACAGCCTGACACCGAACAGGCGATTTGCGCTGCACACTGAAAGGGACCAGAAGCACCCATGAGTTTGACTGCCAGACCCTCCTGGCTGAGGCTCGTGACGGGTACTCTGTACACGCCAGGTCTTTCCACGGACCTTCACACAGAAGTCTAAGCCCTCAGACGACGGACAGTGCCCTATGCTTTCGGAAGCCCCCTGTGCGCACACAAGATGTCAGCCAGGGGCGCATGCTCCCTGAGGTGATGGTGAGGACTAGGTGTCGCTCTTGGTGGCATTTCCCTTTTGGGGTCTTCACCGGATGGAGGGCATTGGGCTGATGCCTTAAGCCCGTGGAGAGAGAGGCATATCAGCCTCAGAGTCAGCACGGGACAGACACTGCACGGGACGGGCGGCTGTACTGGTCCTTGCGTTCAGCAATCCTCCCACCCCTCGCCCTCTCCTCTGTTTACCGTCTGGGGGACCCCAACCCAAGGCCCTAGGGAAGCAGGGAACGGGGGATCCTGGGGCAGCATGGGTTTGTCAGTATGTGAGCGTGTCGCCGGACACGTCAGTGAGCGGAGGTTGTGTGCGTGGGAGGGGAGGGGAGTGTGTGCGTGTCAGGACATCAGAGTGAGGGAACGACTGTGGGGGGGGGCGGTGACTGGTTTGCCCCTGAGTGTGTGTGTCAGTATATGGGAGTGGCTAAAGGAGCCCATGTGGGCGGTGGGGGGGTGGTGGTCTTTGAAACCAAGGGAGTGTGTGTGTGCGTGCGCATTGCTCCCCTGCCTTTTGTACTTCCTCCCAGTCACTTGGGCCAGAATGAGAGTGTCACCTTTCCTACATTCCCACCTCCCTCTGTCCCCACTCCAACAGTCCCCCCACAGGGACTCGCCCCCCGTCTCTCATGTTTTGTTTTTTTGTTTTTTTTGTTTTTTTCTGGGGCTGAGAGGATGACTGTGTCAGCAAGAGCCCGGGCCCCTTGTTAGACCAACGGAGACACTGGCGCCGGGGTTCAACAGAGTAATGAAACACTAGTCCCCGCCCCGTGCTGTGTGTAGTGGATGTGTCTGAGGACATCCACCAGGGAGCATCTCTGGAGGACCGTCATCGCCATCCGGCAAACCTGGGCACTGGACGTGCTCGGCCCGGGCGCGTCCCTCCCTTTCCTTGACCTCTGTCATTTCCCCAGGGAAGAGATGAGCCCCGTCAGCAGGCCTTTCGCTCTTTTCTCCTCTCCCTGCCCACACCCCCAACCCCAGCGGAAGGACCTCTGCCCCCTGGGATGCCGTCCCAGTGCGTGTGTGACCTAGACCTCTGGGCAAGCATACGGGCCCATCCCTTCCACGGACCCGGGATGCCCAGGCAGAGTACGAAGCACCGATGGGAACCCCGTGAGCTCAGGCACCCCACTGGCCCCTTTCCGTGGAGAGAAGCGTGCGCGATCATACGGACACCACCGCACATAAACACAGCAGACATCGTATTACTAGTTTTCAGTATTTTTCCAAGGAGGCCTCCGTCGGCCCTGCGTTTCACCCCGGCACCAGACTTCGGGTATTCCCCGTGCTGAGGAACCGGGCTGACCATACGGCTCCATCTGAAGGTTCTGACTGGTTCCGGTCAAGTGCGATGCTTCTGCGTCTTCATCCCAACGTCTTGAAGCTCCCTGGGAGGGACACATACACTGAGACACACGGGCACACGGGCACACGGGCACACAGGAGGAGGCCCGTGTGTAACCTCTGTGGGCCATACGTAAGGTTGCTTGAGGGTTTCAAGGCCCTCCCGGGCAAGGGTGGTCATCCTCCCCCGGCCCCCCGCCGACCCGGACTGCGATCGCCCTCCATTTCCTCCACCCACGTAGTAAACGTATCTGTGCACGCTGGCCAGTGTTCTCGGGGTGATTGTGGTGGGCACAGAACACTGCCCCCAGAGAGGAAGGGGACAACCGTGCTGATGAACACAGAAAAGTGACGGGGTGACGCGTGAGGCTTTACACCACGGTACCCAGGCACCTGTGCCACGGGTGGTGGGAGGCCCGTAGGTGGGCACAAGGGTGAGGTGGTGGCTAGTCGACCTGCGGGCAGGAGTCCAGGGCCAGGGAATGGCACTTCCCACAAGGGCAGCTGCCGAGCCGACGCTGCTTCTCCAGCTCTGCTCATTGATGCTGCCTGGCCCCGCCTACCTCAAGCTTCCCCAGGCAGAACCAGTTCGACACCGCCCTCCTGCAGTCTCCCTGTCTCACGGCGAGGCCCTTCTGACCTGGGGCCACCGCCTCTGAGTGTTCCCCAGAGCCTCCGTCTCTGCATTTGTGGAGCCCAGCTCCCACGGAGCCGCACGGAGCATTTTCAGCGCCCACGCCCTGGGCGTCTCACCTGCCCTCCTCTCAGTTCCCTCTGCTGGGGCCTTCTTCCTCACGTAGTACTGCAGGGGATTGGGCCACAGGTCGTCCATGATGATCTGGCAGGGGAAACGGGGCAGGGCTCAGATGCACATCCCAGTCCGCTGGGGAGCACAGCCAGGTTCATGAGCGCGGTTTGTCACAGGGACCCACCTCAGCTATCCTGCTGGACCCGGCAAAGCTGTGGTCAGAGAACCAGTTGAAGAAGTTAAGGCCGCTGTTGTGGTGTCTGCGCCTATAGGCCTCCCGTTCATAATCCCGGTGCCACTGGATGGGAGTGGAATGAGACGGCTCGTACCCTGCAGGAAGAAGGGTCCGTGCGAAGGCGCTGGATAATGCATCATGCTCAGCCCCGCCGCCTCCACCCGCTGCCGCCCATCCACGCAGAGGCCCCTTACCAGCAGCCCTGAGGACATACTCCTTCTCAACGACTTCGTTGCGGAAGTAGGAGTTCTCGCGAAAGAAGAGCAGGATCTTGCGGCCATCACGGGGAGACTCGAGTTCCCCCACCTGCCGGGCAGCAAAGTGAGGGAGAGGGCTGAATTCTCTGTCCAGCGGACCCTTCCCATCCTGGCTTTGGGGAGGAGTCACTTCTGTTACCCGCTCCTCTCCCATCCCCCTGGCCGGCCTCCCTCTCCCGGGCCAGACCTTCAAATCCGTCATGGAGCCAAGTATGCCTTTATCTCGGCCACTGATCATGCCTGACATCTGCGGGTGGTTCACAAACTGCTTTGGGTCAAGGGCTCTCTGAGGGCTGGAGATGAGAGTGCTAGAACAACAGAGCAAGCCTGGACGGCAGGTGGGCCCTGCATCCCCTCTCCTCCCACTGGGACCCACTCCCTCCTCACGGCCTTAGTCAAGGCCCCCTGGGCCTGCGCACGGCCTGTTGCAGTAGGTACTTAGGTAGCCCACGGCCGGGCACTAACACAGAAACAGCTGTGCATCCTCGGAGACCTCCCTCCCAGCCCACGCCACCCCTCTCTGGCCCATCCTCCTGGGCTGATGGCTAGGCAGAACTGGCTCATTCCCAGACAGCCTCCCTTGGTGCCTCCGGCTGACCAGAGTGGGCGTTCACACCCCCCTCGCCTGCTGCATTATTCCCAGGGGAGCCTGAGCTTTGAGTGGAGCTGTTTTGCGTGAGGCGGCCCCGGGGCTATGCCTAATTCGGACCCGGACTTCTGCTCCTACTCCGCCGGCGGAGCTTCAGGGCCTCCTGCGACATCAAGGGCAACCTGCAGGCCCCACCAGGGACCCCCGCCCGGAACCAGGAATTCAAGGCTGTCGTGATCACATGTCGAGGCATGAGCCAGGCCACCACAATGCGGGCCCCCTGCCACAGGAGTCTCCTGCACTAGCCCCGCCACCCTGGGGTCCCTCCAGGAAGGTATCAAGGATACAGCCTTGGCCCAGAAGCCAGGGATGCCCCGGATGAGGGCGCTTCGGTGGTCCAGGTGATGCCGTCGCCTCTGCCAGAACCTGAGCTTGAGCCGAGAGTAGGCCCTGCTGGCGTCCTTGTTCACGGGCTCCAGCTCTGACTGCAGGGCCCGGAGGGCCCGGAGGGCCTGGAGCGGGGACCGGGGCGGACCTGCCTGTGCCCCTCGCTGTTCTTCCCCTTCCTGCTTCTCCTGCAGCTCCTGGGCTGCTTCCTCCTTCTGGCTCTCCTCCCTGGCCTCTTCCCTCTTGTCCTCCTCCTCCGCCTCCGCCTCGGCCTCCACGTCCTCAGCCACGTGCTCTTCAAAATCCTCCTCTTTGGCCTCCTCAGCCTTAGCCCCTTCCTCCACAGAATCCCCCCCAGGCTCCTCTGGGGGATTAAGTTGCTCATCCTCCTCCTCAGCCTCTTCCTCAACAGACTCTTCCTTGTCATCTTTCTCCCCTTCCTCCTTAACCTCCTCAGCCCCCCGCCCCTCCGCAGCCTCCTCCTCGTCTCCCTCCTCAGCCTCTTCAGGACATTCCACCACTTCATCCTCTGCGTCCTCCTTCCCCTCCTCCCGTTCCTCTCGACCCTCGTCCCCCTCGTCTGCCGCTGCCCCAAGGTCAGGCGCCGCCATTGCGCCCTCCACCAAGACCACCAATTCCGCCCCCAGGCGGGCCTCGCCTCCGGCCTGCCGGGCCTCGGCTTCCCGCACAGCCTCTGCCGCCACCGCCCCAGCCCCTACGGCCTGCAGCAGCCCCACTTCCCCCGTGGCACCCGGCTCCCGGATGGCGCCCGCCCCCTCACCGCACCCTTCCCGGACCAAGGTGGACCAGGATTCTGGGGCAGCCCCGTCTTCCCCGGACCCCGCCCCGCTCTCCATGTGGCCGTGGCCCTGAGCCCTGGCAGCGCTGGAGGGAAGGAGACGCAGGCGAGAGCACGTGGCTCCCCACACAGCCCGGCAGCTAGTGCTCTGGCGCCCAGGAATGGCGGCGGACAGCCGCCTCCAGACAGCGGGTGTGAGCCCGGGGGACGCATGCGCACAAGGCCTTCGGGCAAGCGGGCGACGCCGCAGAGGCGGCAGAGGCACGCATGCGGCTTGGGCCACGTGAGCCCGCCCAAGCCACGCCCAGGATGATGGTCGTGCCCCGGGGCCAACCACTGACACCAGGCCGGGCAGGGCCTCCTCTGGCCCCACCCCTCACCCCCACAGGAGCCAGCCAGGGAGCCCAGCGGTACACCTGCTACGGTGTGGCCTCGGTCTCCAGAGTGGCCTCGGGGGTCCTTGCGCCCCCCCCCCCAGGCCACCAACACCCCCATCCCGTGCCCGTCTTCACCACGCTCTCCGCCCGGTGTTTGAAGCTTGTCAAGGAGAAACGGTCCCTTGCCCTTCCCCAACACGGTCCTCGAAGACAGAAGACACCGTATGCACCCCCGGGAACCCTGGTCAGGCGTGCCGGGAAATCGTCAGCCCAGGCATCGCAGAATAGTGCCATTCCAGGAGACAGAGGCCCCGAAGCTGTCTGCGTCTTTGGAGGATGGGGGTTGGGAAGGGCGGCCGCAGCTCCCCCTAGTCCCTGTCCTGGGCTGCTCAGTACAAGCAGGACGGAGAGTGCTCCATCCATCCGTCCGCCTGTCCTTTCCTCATGCTCTCCGCTCCGTCTTCCCCTCTCTCGCTCTTTGTATTCAGGGGCTCTTTCTCTGCCCTATCCCTGCCCACAGGGTCTCTGGAAGATCCAGGCTTCAGCAAGAAAGATGCAGAAGCCTCTCTGAGCAGCTCTTCTCCCAGGAAGTAAAAGCCCTCGGCCCCTCTGCGACTTGCCGCCGGTCACGTGACCAGCAATAGGGACCCAGGCTGGGTGCCCCCCCAGACACTCAAACATTCACACACAGTCAAAGCACACGCCTCCGCATACGCACGCGACCCCAGCACAGGCATACACATACGGCCCCACCCCCAAAGAAACCATACACACGTGTGCCCAGGAAAACTCACACTCACGCTCTCACACACACACACACACCCAACCACATCCACGGCCTCTGGCACACAGGCATACACCATTGACCCCCACACATCTGAGCATGCGCGCGCGCATACACACACACACACACACACAGACACAGACGCACCCCTGAGGATACAGAAACGTGTAAGTAAAACACATACTCTGAGGCTTACAGGCACACACGTAGCCACGTAAGAGCGCGTGCACAAGTGCGCGCTCTTATGCAAGCACACGAAACACACTAGCCACACGCGCACACGCACACAAACACACACAACACACTGAGGCATGCAACCCTGCGCCACCTAACATCACAGCTAGGCTCGCAAGCACACGCACCCTGAAACGACACGCAGAAGGTCTCCGGCACAGGCAGACACAGTTGAACCTGCCCTGAAGAAAAAAAATACACCTGTAGGCCTACTCCATCAAAACTCATCCACAGTCTGTGACACACAGGCATACACAACTGTCCCCCCACACACACACCCCTGAGGATACAGACACATGTGAGAAAAACACCTGATCTCGGTGATACAGGAATGCACACTCACAGCTCCGACACATGCGCACACACACACTCATGCTCATACAAACCCACACGTGCTCCCTGCACACATCCTGGTACTGGCACAGAGGCATGCACCCTTATCTCACTAATGTACACAAAAGGGCACGTGTGAACACACAACCACAACACACATGAAAACTCTCCAGCACAACTGTATGCAAACAAGCCCCGGGGAAGCATACACAGACACACACACAAGCGCACGCGCGCGTGTGCCTGCACGACCTCCAACAGCGATCACGCACTGCTGGTGACACCTACACACGCAGGTACGCACACAAACACACAATCACCCATGGGCCTGCAAGCACACAGACACGCAACGGACACTCGGGGGCCCGCAAGGATTATGCACCCAGGGCACTCGCGTACAAGGTCTCTGGCACACAGCCATATACACGTAGCCCTGCAGGATCACACACCCAGTCGTGCCTGAAAAAGCACACACACACACACACACAATACACACACGCGTCACCTCACACACAGCCAAGCAGATTTCTGCACGCAGGTACACACACACACACACACACGTGTGCTTAGAAGCACACAAACACGCACAACACACCCGGTCCCCTGCTCCGGCGCATGACCCTCGGTCGCATAAAACACACAATCCTGCGCGTGTAAACCCACAATCGAACAAAAACGAAACAAACACCTACATACACGGGGTCCAGCACGGAGGCGTTCATGCTCACCACAAACTCACACATAGGTGCACGAGAAACTATACAATGCAACAGGCAAGCATAGGTGGCCGCACTCAGAGGCACATATGTGCACATGCCGACATGCACACGAAGCTTATATGAACACATCTGGGTCCTATGCGCGTGCAGTCACACGAGGCCTCGCTACACTCACCCATGGGTGTGCAAACACACGGACACAAGACACAAACACACACTGTCTCCAGGATGCAGGCATACACCCTTGTCACTCTCACACACACGGACACAGGAACACACATGCACAATGCCTAATCACACATGATGTCCTCCTGCACACATGTGAGCAAACTGGGCCACACATGTCCACACACACGTGCAGAAGGATAAACACACGGTCCCAAGCTCAGAGGAATACTCAGGTGGCACAAGGGTGCTTGATGTGCGCGCGTGCACGCATGCACGCGCGCACGCACACACACTCACAAACGTGCACGTGCGCACGCGCGCTCGCAGAAACGACGGATACGCACGCAGACAGGCCCAAACCCGCTCCCCCACACGCAGCACACTCACGACGTCACACAGCCCACAGCGCACACCTGCCTTCCCTGAGACATCCTTGGAACTGTCTCCTGCGGGTGGGTGGTGTTATCAGCGGGAGGGTCGTGAGTCCACAGGGACCACGAGTGAGCGCCACCACCTTGGTCCTCCCGGGACCCTTGGTTTTGCGCTGGACCTGACCAGGCGCATGCGCGGGATCACATCACAGCCATGCAGGGCACACATCCAGGAGCAAGGGAGCTGGGCAAAGCTCTCCAAGCGAAGTGAATGTCGGGGTACGAGGAGCCACGGGGCCAATAGGGCCCTGCTTGGGCGGGAGCCTCCCCTGCCTGTGCCCCCTGCTCTAAAGAGCAAGGCTTCGCCAAGTGAGGTCTGCCTTTTCCCATCCTCCCCCCAGACCCTGCCTAGGAAGTGCGGGGGTCTCTCCGCAGGCCAAGCCCTGCCGCGCCCTGCCCCCATGCTACACATCACCCCCACACGTGGACTCCCACAGGATGGGGGTTGGAGGATCCCACCGGCCCGATTTCCTCCTTGCCATTTCCTGTGCCCCCGATATAAACTGACACACCGACACAAAGTGCCTCGTAACTTGCTTATGGCCCTCTCCCTGTCCCTGCAGGTATGTGCAGGATACACTCCAGACCTGCCCCTGGTGATCCTTTTCCTCGTCGCTGTCCCCCGCAGGCAGAGCAACACGCGGACGAGCCCATCCATGTCTCACAACGGTGGAGGCCTCCTCCACTTCTTCTTCGTGGTCAAACTCAGATGCTCTGCGATGTCCGTTTCCACAGAGCTGCCATGCCCCGACACATACACACAGGCAGACAGACAGACAGACAGACACACGCACGCACACGAAAATACACACAGAAATGTTAGCTCTTTGTGAAACTGTATGATGCCAAGGATAGCCAAGGCGGTGTTGAGAGCATGCCTCGTCCTTGTGGGATCCCTCTTCCTCCTCAGCGAGGGCTTCACGACCCATCCCCCAGATGGCCTAGTACCATCCCCAAGGATGGCCTGATGGGAGGACATGTGGGAGGACATGTGGTTCTCAGGAACGTGGAGGGAAGTCAGGGAATCGTGGCACAGGAGGGGATGGGACAAGGGAGCCCCACTCCCAAAGACAGGCAGGCCGTCCCCAACTGAATGAGTGGCAGGAGGACCCAGAGAGAGGGGCCGACCGTCACGGGTGACAGTTCGGAGGAATGGGGTGGAGAAGCCTTGCTTCTCCTGATTGACCAGGAACATTCTGGCTAACAGCCTGGCAGGCCTGATCTCCCCCAGGTGGACATACCCGCTGCCCCGGGGGCTGTGCCCTGACTTCCCACAGGCTCCCTTCCCTCACTGCAACCCGCGCTCAGAGCAAGCTGGGGCCCCGGCTCTTCTGAGTCTCGGTTGCCCTGCCGCTAAGCTGACAGTCCCTGGCACCTTCCTTCCACATTCAAGAACCAGCCCTCCATGGCTCCTCACCGACAGGTCCTCCTGTCAGCTCATTCCCATGGGCTGCCTTCCTGCCTCGGGTAGTACTGCAAGGGATTGGGCCACAGGTCCTCGATGATGATCTGGCACGCCAAAATGGGCAGGTGAGCACGGGGCCCAGGCCCCGGTCCCCGGCAGCCGGGGCTCCAGCATCACCGCTGCTGACGAAGGCTGCAGGGACCCCACCTCGGCAATCCTGTAGACCCTGGGCACCTGGGGTCAGACGACCAGTTAAAGTTCAGGCTGCTGGTGTCCTGCCTGCAGCTGGCAGCTCCACGTTCATAATCCCAGAACCAGTGGGCTGCAGTGCCACGAGTCGCAGGACGAGAAAATTTAAGGGAGGCTCTCCATGGCCATGGACCCACGCCGTCCCTCCCTCTCAACCTCCATCCTTTCTCCCTCCTGTGCCGAATCCCACCCCTGCCCCGAGTACCCTGCGTTCCCCCCTACGCGCTCCCAGTTCCCACCTGTCCGGCAGCCCTCCGCCAGCTCCCTTGAAGCTCAAGCCCACTCCTGCCGGCAACGCTAAGGTGATACTCCTTAACGATCATTTTGATCTGGAAGTAAGGGCTGCTCCCAGAGGAAAGCATCAACCAGCAGCGGTATGTGGGACGGCCCAGTTCCCCCACCTGCCCCGCCAAAGAAAGAGGAGGGGGAGGGGAAACGTGTCCTCTCGGTGTCCTGACTGAGTGCCTGGCCATGACTCGGAACAACTTTACCACGCGCCCTCCTGCTCAAACCCCGCTGCCAACGCACCTCCGCCAGCCTAGGTCTCCAGGGCCAACCTCTAAATTGGTCAGGTAGCTGAGCATGTCTGTGTCCTGGCCGCCCGTCACGGCTGGTGTCTGGGGGGTGATTCAGGATCTGCCTTGGGTCGAGGAGCCTCGATGTCAGGGGCTCCGGAAAGAGAACCAGGATGGACCCAGCCCTTCCCGTCTGAGAGCAGGGGACCGAAACAGCAGGCATCGCCACCGCTTCCAACCTCCTTGGAAAGCGCTTGCCCTTTCATCCCACCCGTGCTCTACACTGGGGCATCGCTGGGCTTCGAGGACCAACAGGGCTGAGGCTGACAGGGCCCAACATGGGAAGGCCAAGGGCCTGCCTGCACTCCCTTCCTATGGCCCTCTGGCCTGTGCCCGGGGCCTGCTGTACCAGGGGGCAGTCACCACTTTGGAGGTCTGGATGTGCTGGGTCCCTGGATGATGGCCCTCCTTCCAGCCAGGTGAGAGCTCCGCTTCCGATTCATCCTGCGCTTGGGCCGCAAGTAGGCCCTGGAGGCTTGGGCATCCAGAGAGCGGAGCGCTTCCTGAACCACCTCCAGCGCGGCAAGTGCGGCCCCGGCTGGGTCGGGCCACGGCACTGGCTCTGCCTGCGGCAGCTCCTGGAGCCTCTCGTCCTGCTCTGCTTGTGCTGCCTCCTCGTCTTCCACCGACGCCACCCCCACCACCAGGGCCCACGCGTTCCCCGCTGCGGCCTCCTCTGTGTCCGGCTGGGCCTCAGCTTCCCGCACAGCCTCTGCCGCCATCCCCACAGCCTCTAGGGCCAGAAGCGCCCCCCGCGTGCCCACCGGAGCCCGGGATCCCTGAGGGGCCCCCGCCTCCTCACCGCCCCCTTCCAGGGCAAAGGCGGTCCGGGATCCTGGGGCAGCCCCGCCTTCTCCGGACCTCGCCTAGATCTCCATGGGCGGTGGCCCTGAGCCCAGGCAGCTGCGGAGGGAAGGAGATGGCCGCGAGACGGGCAGGTTGAGCTCTGCGGCCCAGGAGGTGGGCGGGTAGCAGCCACGTCTCAGAGTGTGCGGGTCTGGGGCACACACGCGCACAGGGCCTCGGTGCGGGAGGTGTCGGGGGCAGCGGCGGCGGAGGCGCGCATGCGGCCTGGGCTGGATGCCGCCTCCGAGCCATGCCCAGGATGCTGGGTGGCCCCTGGATCTAACCAGTGACAGGGCGGTGGGCGTGGCCACCACCAGCCTTGTCCCTTGCCCACGCAGGAGCCAGCCAGGGAGCCGGCCAGGGTTCCTCCTTCAGGGGGGGCCTGCGGCCCTCACCCCCAAACGTTTTCTTCGGAGACACCGCCCAGGCCATTCCCGCAAGTCCCCTGGCATCACAGACACACCCTACCCTCCCTCATCCGTTCTCCTGGGACCACTCGGCCGGCACCAGAGAACTGAAATCCAGCGGCTGAATCCACTGTCTGCCCGCTGCTCGGAGGCCTCACCCGCCCCTTCTCAGCCGACCTGGGGCAAAGCCCTGGAGTCATCAGCTGGTGCTCCACCGCTGCCACATCACTGTCCACGTGGCTTTCCCCCTTGACCCGCCCAGTGGTGGAGGGAGCCAGGTGGCCGCCGCCAAGACGCTGGATGCAGGGACCATCTCCCTCCCCCACCCTACCAACCCCCAGGTCCCACCTTTCCTTAAAACAGAGGAACCGCACACAAAGCAATGTCCCCGGAGTTAGTTAGCACTGAGCCACGGTCCGTGGCCGCCCTGGTGTACGGATCTACTACCCCAGCCCCAGTGAGGTCCGTGGTTGCGACTCGGTGGCATGCCACTGGGCCAGACCTCTAGCCCGAAGGGCAATTCTGGGTATTCTTCCGTCCAAGCCACCAGTAGGACTCGCTCCCACTGTACTTTCCTCTGCCCGACCCTTTCCCCTGTTCTGTCAGTGTCTCTTCTCCTCTTTGCTTTCTCTTCCGTCGCCTGACTTTCATGCGAGGTCTCTCTGTGTCTTCCTTCCAACTCTGCTCCAAGTTCTCCCTTAGTCTGGGTCCGTCGCTGAGTGGAGTGCCAGTACCAGCCGGGGAGGGGATGGCCAGGCGAGCATTAACAGCACGCACGAGTGCCCTTTCTGTGGTACTCACCAGGTCCTTCCAGTCCGAACCACACCCTGTGCAGGTCCAGGCCGGGGGGGTGGGGGGTCATGGGGCCGATAGGACACATGCTGCCGGAGGTGTGAGGAAGTTCCCATGGGCGATGGCAAGGCTGGCAGCGTTGGGGTTGCATCATGGGAGGGCCTCATTTAAAAAGAATGGGTGGGGGTGTCCTGGGGGATTTGGACCGTAAAGAAGCAGGGGGAACTCCCTTGCGGTTACGTGCAGGGTGCTTGGTGGGTGCGAGCGTCTCTATTAAAAGTCTACTGGTCGGGGCAAACAGGGACGCCTGCAGGGAGAGAAATGCATGGCCGCCTGTGGGGAGGAGACAAATTTTCTGAGACTGTCCCTGAAACGGTCCCGGCATCGGAGTGACTGGCGCAATCCAAACTGACCTAGCACGTGCAACCGTACCCACAACACTAGAGGAGGCTCCTGAGGCCATGCTGCACTACAAACAGCCCAGCCTTGGAGATGGGGAAGGCTGGGGTGGTGACACGGAGAGGGGGGAAGAGAGGGAGACCGGGAAGAGAGGGAGAGACGCGGAGAAGGCTAGGAAGAGGCGGGTGAGTGA
Organism: Martes martes; assembly: GCF_963455335.1. NCBI lineage: Eukaryota > Metazoa > Chordata > Mammalia > Carnivora > Mustelidae > Martes > Martes martes. The sequence continues at coordinate 16,091,925 of NC_137907.1, forward strand.
GGGGGAATGGGAGGGATGCACCGGAGGGAAGAGAGGGACACGGGCAGGAGGGAGAGTACTGTAGTAGCAGGGGTGGGAGGGGCAGAGAGGGAGGGAGTGAGGAAGGGCAGAGACAGGGAGGCAGGGCCTTGATTGGCCCCAGCCGCATTCATACGTTGCAAGGCATACAGACCAAAAGGACACACTGCCTGTGAGGAAGGGACCACCCACATGTGCAGAAGCAAGACGTCCTCTGAGCAGAGCTCAATCCGGTGGTGTCAATGAGGTCAGCAATCATGTTTCCTGGAAACAAGAATCATACACCACAGGAGGAAGTAATGGAGGAATAGAGGGTGGAAACAGGCCGGGGGCACACGGGGGTACACAGAAACCTAGTACTGCAGTCATGGACATCAGTCTGCCCTGGTCAGTAAAGAGGCTTCGGAGCAATGGAGTAAGATGTGGACGGCAGCAGAACGGGCAGCCTCTGAAAAGCTGCCCATGTCTATGCTACGTGCAGGACACTGAGCTTTCAGTCCCAAAGCCACAGAGCAGTTGAAAGTGGGAGGAGTGAGAAAGATGAGTGACCTCATGCCCTAAGCGAGGCCACAGAGATCCCTACCCCTCGCGGACGGGCAGTAGGTGCGGGGCTGTTCCTCAATTCCCAAGGATGCGTCGCCACGTACCTTACGGCCCGGGCAGCCAAGGACTTGTCGGGGCTCACCAAAGATCACAGATGCTGCGCCAGCCCCGTTGAAGGAGGAGAGGGTTCTGACTCCAAAATGGAAGAAACGGGGTCCAATTCACAGGCAGACCGCCTCAGAGATAGGAACTCATACAACCAACACAAGTCAGGCCAGCAACCCGGCAGCTGTCGCAAAGCAGAGACTCACCAGGGCCAAAGGCACTTACGGGGGCCCAACAACGGCATATCCGGGACGCCCACAGATGCGAGATCAGAGACGTGACGGCACAGGTAGAGCCACACCAAGGCACGCCAAGGCACGCTCCAGAAGACACAGAAACACAGGCAAAGAGCGGACCCCCCCTTTACCCAGACGAGTACACGAAGTTCCAGAGCGGCCAGGGACAGACGCACGTGCTCCAGGGCCTTGGAGGCAGAACGCCTGGCAGTTCTTCAGGCGGTCCTCTCCTATCAGACAGCACTCCGGGTTACAGAAGTTTTGTTCCCTTAGTGCCCAGGTTGCTGGGCATGCTTCTTCAGCGGAGGGAAGCGGTAGACCAGACACAGAGTGCTGGACCGCGGGGCAAACTTCACTGGGCAAGGGCACCAAGCTCCCGGGAAGGCTGCCGTGTTCCCATTCAGATGTAGCGTTTTGTTTTTGTTTTTTTTGTTTTTTTTTTAGCTCTTTCAGGGACCTTGAGAGTGATGCCCCTGCGGATTTGCTGTGAAGGTGCTGCCAGTCAGGGCTTTGATCATGCCCCTGTCCACCACGTCCACGGGGCGGATGGGCTGGCATCTCGAGACTCACTGCCTCAACTTGGGTCAGGGACTGATGTCTCATGGTTAGTGGCTTTGTTTCAGCTTGTGCTGCCAAAGTCAGCCCTGCAGAGGCGGCTGGACAGGACACCCTCGTGCTCTCGTCTAGGTGGGAAAACGGAATTTGTCTTAGCGCGGATTTGTCTTAGAAGTCCTGGCTCCCTGTCTTCGGGTTGGGGACCCTGGCCCTGACTCCCTCGCCCTCCATGGACTCCGAACATCTGGGGCTCCCTGAACTCCAGAAGGATCCGCCCTCCACAGCCTCACCTTCTCTCTGGGCCGGGCCAGGCCGGGCTGGGGGCAGGGGGCGGGCCATGCTTCAACACCAGCCCAGTGCCCAGAGCGAGGTGGGAGGTGCCTAGGAGTGGGGGACCCTGTTCCTTCCTCCCCCCTAGGCTTCACATCCTCGGCAACAGCCTACCAAACGCCACAAGCGTAGAGGAATACGCGGCAGCCCCCGAAATGGCCCAGGCCGAGGACCCCTTAAGGCCATGCTCTACAACGGGAGTTGTCCCGCTCCCGCTGCTCAGCGAAGGTCCAGCACCTATGACAGTTTCAGCGGACCAGCACAAGCAGAGCCAGGTGCCAGCGTGCGGGTGCCCGTCGAGGATACCCCAGCATTTCCAGGTCAAGAGTCCAAGACGACCGGTCTCCCCTACACTCTCAGAGAGACGAGCCTTCCCTCCTGGAGCCTCAGGCACCTCCACCCACCCCGGAAGGGGCAAGGCTAAGTCATAGAGATCATCAACTGCACAGCCTGACACCGAACAGGCGATTTGTGCTGCACACTGAAAGGGACCAGAAGCACCCATGAGTTTGACTGCCAGACCCTCCTGGCTGAGGCTCGTGACGGGTACTCTGTACACGCCAGGTCTTTCCACGGACCTTCACACAGAAGTCTAAGCCCTCAGACGACGGACAGTGCCCTATGCTTTCGGAAGCCCCCTGTGCGCACACAAGATGTCAGCCAGGGGCGCATGCTCCCTGAGGTGATGGTGAGGACTAGGTGTCGCTCTTGGTGGCATTTCCCTTTTGGGGTCTTCACCGGATGGAGGGCATTGGGCTGATGCCTTAAGCCCGTGGAGAGAGAGGCATATCAGCCTCAGAGTCAGCACGGGACAGACACTGCACGGGACGGGCGGCTGTACTGGTCCTTGCGTTCAGCAATCCTCCCACCCCTCGCCCTCTCCTCTGTTTACCGTCTGGGGGACCCCAACCCAAGGCCCTAGGGAAGCAGGGAACGGGGGGAAACTGGGGCAGCATGGGTTTGTCAGTATGTGAGCGTGTCGCCGGACACGTCAGTGAGCGGAGGTTGTGTGCGTGGGAGGGGAGGGGAGTGTGTGCGTGTCAGGACATCAGAGTGAGGGAACGACTGTGGGGGGGGGCGGTGACTGGTTTGCCCCTGAGTGTGTGTGTCAGTATATGGGAGTGGCTAAAGGAGCCCATGTGGGCGGTGGGGGTGTGGTGGTCTTTGAAACCAAGGGAGTGTGTGTGTGCGTGCGCATTGCTCCCCTGCCTTTTGTACTTCCTCCCAGTCACTTGGGCCAGAATGAGAGTGTCACCTTTCCTACATTCCCACCTCCCTCTGTCCCCACTCCAACAGTCCCCCCACAGGGACTCGCCCCCCGTCTCTCATGTTTTTTTTTTTTTTTTTTTTTTTTTTTCTGGGGCTGAGAGGATGACTGTGTCAGCAAGAGCCCGGGCCCCTTGTTAGACCAACGGAGACACTGGCGCCGGGGTTCAACAGAGTAATGAAACACTAGTCCCCGCCCCGTGCTGTGTGTAGTGGATGTGTCTGAGGACATCCACCAGGGAGCATCTCTGGAGGACCGTCATCGCCATCCGGCAAACCTGGGCACTGGACGTGCTCGGCCCGGGCGCGTCCCTCCCTTTCCTTGACCTCTGTCATTTCCCCAGGGAAGAGATGAGCCCCGTCAGCAGGCCTTTCGCTCTTTTCTCCTCTCCCTGCCCACACCCCCAACCCCAGCGGAAGGACCTCTGCCCCCTGGGATGCCGTCCCAGTGCGTGTGTGACCTAGACCTCTGGGCAAGCATACGGGCCCATCCCTTCCACGGACCCGGGATGCCCAGGCAGAGTACGAAGCACCGATGGGAACCCCGTGAGCTCAGGCACCCCACTGGCCCCTTTCCGTGGAGAGAAGCGTGCGCGATCATACGGACACCACCGCACATAAACACAGCAGACATCGTATTACTAGTTTTCAGTATTTTTCCAAGGAGGCCTCCGTCGGCCCTGCGTTTCACCCCGGCACCAGACTTCGGGTATTCCCCGTGCTGAGGAACCGGGCTGACCATACGGCTCCATCTGAAGGTTCTGACTGGTTCCGGTCAAGTGCGATGCTTCTGCGTCTTCATCCCAACGTCTTGAAGCTCCCTGGGAGGGACACATACACTGAGACACACGGGCACACGGGCACACGGGCACACAGGAGGAGGCCCGTGTGTAACCTCTGTGGGCCATACGTAAGGTTGCTTGAGGGTTTCAAGGCCCTCCCGGGCAAGGGTGGTCATCCTCCCCCGGCCCCCCGCCGACCCGGACTGCGATCGCCCTCCATTTCCTCCACCCACGTAGTAAACGTATCTGTGCACGCTGGCCAGTGTTCTCGGGGTGATTGTGGTGGGCACAGAACACTGCCCCCAGAGAGGAAGGGGACAACCGTGCTGATGAACACAGAAAAGTGACGGGGTGACGCGTGAGGCTTTACACCACGGTACCCAGGCACCTGTGCCACGGGTGGTGGGAGGCCCGTAGGTGGGCACAAGGGTGAGGTGGTGGCTAGTCGACCTGCGGGCAGGAGTCCAGGGCCAGGGAATGGCACTTCCCACAAGGGCAGCTGCCGAGCCGACGCTGCTTCTCCAGCTCTGCTCATTGATGCTGCCTGGCCCCGCCTACCTCAAGCTTCCCCAGGCAGAACCAGTTCGACACCGCCCTCCTGCAGTCTCCCTGTCTCACGGCGAGGCCCTTCTGACCTGGGGCCACCGCCTCTGAGTGTTCCCCAGAGCCTCCGTCTCTGCATTTGTGGAGCCCAGCTCCCACGGAGCCGCACGGAGCATTTTCAGCGCCCACGCCCTGGGCGTCTCACCTGCCCTCCTCTCAGTTCCCTCTGCTGGGGCCTTCTTCCTCACGTAGTACTGCAGGGGATTGGGCCACAGGTCGTCCATGATGATCTGGCAGGGGAAACGGGGCAGGGCTCAGATGCACATCCCAGTCCGCTGGGGAGCACAGCCAGGTTCATGAGCGCGGTTTGTCACAGGGACCCACCTCAGCTATCCTGCTGGACCCGGCAAAGCTGTGGTCAGAGAACCAGTTGAAGAAGTTAAGGCCGCTGTTGTGGTGTCTGCGCCTATAGGCCTCCCGTTCATAATTCCGGTGCCACTGGATGGGAGTGGAATGAGACGGCTCGTACCCTGCAGGAAGAAGGGTCCGTGCGAAGGCGCTGGATAATGCATCATGCTCAGCCCCGCCGCCTCCACCCGCTGCCGCCCATCCACGCAGAGGCCCCTTACCAGCAGCCCTGAGGACATACTCCTTCTCAACGACTTCGTTGCGGAAGTAGGAGTTCTCGCGAAAGAAGAGCAGGATCTTGCGGCCATCACGGGGAGACTCGAGTTCCCCCACCTGCCGGGCGGCAAAGTGAGGGAGAGGGCTGAATTCTCTGTCCAGCGGACCCTTCCCGTCCTGGCTGTGGGGAGGAGTCACTTCTGTTACCCGCTCCTCTCCCATCCCCCTGGCCGGCCTCCCTCTCCCGGGCCAGACCTTCAAATCCGTCATGGAGCCAAGTATGCCTTTATCTCGGCCACTGATCATGCCTGACATCTGCGGGTGGTTCACAAACTGCTTTGGGTCAAGGGCTCTCTGAGGGCTGGAGATGAGAGTGCTAGAACAACAGAGCAAGCCTGGACGGCAGGTGGGCCCTGCATCCCCTCTCCTCCCACTGGGACCCACTCCCTCCTCACGGCCTTAGTCAAGGCCCCCTGGGCCTGCGCACGGCCTGTTGCAGTAGGTACTTAGGTAGCGCACGGCCGGGCACTAACACAGAAACAGCTGTGCATCCTCGGAGACCTCCCTCCCAGCCCACGCCACCCCTCTCTGGCCCATCCTCCTGGGCTGATGGCTAGGCAGAACTGGCTCATTCCCAGACAGCCTCCCTTGGTGCCTCCGGCTGACCAGAGTGGGCGTTCACACCCCCCTCGCCTGCTGCATTATTCCCAGGGGAGCCTGAGCTTTGAGTGGAGCTGTTTTGCGTGAGGCGGCCCCGGGGCTATGCCTAATTCGGACCCGGACTTCTGCTCCTACTCCGCCGGCGGAGCTTCAGGGCCTCCTGCGACATCAAGGGCAACCTGCAGGCCCCACCAGGGACCCCCGCCCGGAACCAGGAATTCAAGGCTGTCGTGATCACATGTCGAGGCATGAGCCAGGCCACCACAATGCGGGCCCCCTGCCACAGGAGTCTCCTGCACTAGCCCCGCCACCCTGGGGTCCCTCCAGGAAGGTATCAAGGATACAGCCTTGGCCCAGAAGCCAGGGATGCCCCGGATGAGGGCGCTTCGGTGGTCCAGGTGATGCCGTCGCCTCTGCCAGAACCTGAGCTTGAGCCGAGAGTAGGCCCTGCTGGCGTCCTTGTTCACGGGCTCCAGCTCTGACTGCAGGGCCCGGAGGGCCCGGAGGGCCTGGAGCGGGGACCGGGGCGGACCTGCCTGTGCCCCTCGCTGTTCTTCCCCTTCCTGCTTCTCCTGCAGCTCCTGGGCTGCTTCCTCCTTCTGGCTCTCCTCCCTGGCCTCTTCCCTCTTGTCCTCCTCCTCCGCCTCCGCCTCGGCCTCCACGTCCTCAGCCACGTGCTCTTCAAAATCCTCCTCTTTGGCCTCCTCAGCCTTAGCCCCTTCCTCCACAGAATCCCCCCCAGGCTCCTCTTCCTCCTTAAGTTGCTCATCCTCCTCCTCAGCCTCTTCCTCAACAGACTCTTCCTTGTCATCTTTCTCCCCTTCCTCCTTAACCTCCTCAGCCCCCCGCCCCTCCGCAGCCTCCTCCTCGTCTCCCTCCTCAGCCTCTTCAGGACATTCCACCACTTCATCCTCTGCGTCCTCCTTCCCCTCCTCCCGTTCCTCTCGACCCTCGTCCCCCTCGTCTGCCGCTGCCCCAAGGTCAGGCGCCGCCATTGCGCCCTCCACCAAGACCACCAATTCCGCCCCCAGGCGGGCCTCGCCTCCGGCCTGCCGGGCCTCGGCTTCCCGCACAGCCTCTGCCGCCACCGCCCCAGCCCCTACGGCCTGCAGCAGCCCCACTTCCCCCGTGGCACCCGGCTCCCGGATGGCGCCCGCCCCCTCACCGCACCCTTCCCGGACCAAGGTGGACCAGGATTCTGGGGCAGCCCCGTCTTCCCCGGACCCCGCCCCGCTCTCCATGTGGCCGTGGCCCTGAGCCCTGGCAGCGCTGGAGGGAAGGAGACGCACGCGAGAGCACGTGGCTCCCCACACAGCCCGGCAGCTAGTGCTCTGGCGCCCAGGAATGGCGGCGGACAGCCGCCTCCAGACAGCGGGTGTGAGCCCGGGGGACGCATGCGCACAAGGCCTTCGGGCAAGCGGGCGACGCCGCAGAGGCGGCAGAGGCACGCATGCGGCTTGGGCCACGTGAGCCCGCCCAAGCCACGCCCAGGATGATGGTCGTGCCCCGGGGCCAACCACTGACACCAGGCCGGGCAGGGCCTCCTCTGGCCCCACCCCTCACCCCCACAGGAGCCAGCCAGGGAGCCCAGCGGTACACCTGCTACGGTGTGGCCTCGGTCTCCAGAGTGGCCTCGGGGGTCCTTGCGCCCCCCCCCCCAGGCCACCAACACCCCCATCCCGTGCCCGTCTTCACCACGCTCTCCGCCCGGTGTTTGAAGCTTGTCAAGGAGAAACGGTCCCTTGCCCTTCCCCAACACGGTCCTCGAAGACAGAAGACACCGTATGCACCCCCGGGAACCCTGGTCAGGCGTGCCGGGAAATCGTCAGCCCAGGCATCGCAGAATAGTGCCATTCCAGGAGACAGAGGCCCCGAAGCTGTCTGCGTCTTTGGAGGATGGGGGTTGGGAAGGGCGGCCGCAGCTCCCCCTAGTCCCTGTCCTGGGCTGCTCAGTACAAGCAGGACGGAGAGTGCTCCATCCATCCGTCCGCCTGTCCTTTCCTCATGCTCTCCGCTCCGTCTTCCCCTCTCTCGCTCTTTGTATTCAGGGGCTCTTTCTCTGCCCTATCCCTGCCCACAGGGTCTCTGGAAGATCCAGGCTTCAGCAAGAAAGATGCAGAAGCCTCTCTGAGCAGCTCTTCTCCCAGGAAGTAAAAGCCCTCGGCCCCTCTGCGACTTGCCGCCGGTCACGTGACCAGCAATAGGGACCCAGGCTGGGTGCCCCCCCAGACACTCAAACATTCACACACAGTCAAAGCACACGCCTCCGCATACGCACGCGACCCCAGCACAGGCATACACATACGGCCCCACCCCCAAAGAAACCATACACACGTGTGCCCAGGAAAACTCACACTCACGCTCTCACACACACACACACACCCAACCACATCCACGGCCTCTGGCACACAGGCATACACCATTGACCCCCACACATCTGAGCATGCGCGCGCGCATACACACACACACACACACACAGACACAGACGCACCCCTGAGGATACAGAAACGTGTAAGTAAAACACATACTCTGAGGCTTACAGGCACACACGTAGCCACGTAAGAGCGCGTGCACAAGTGCGCGCTCTTATGCAAGCACACGAAACACACTAGCCACACGCGCACACGCACACAAACACACACAACACACTGAGGCATGCAACCCTGCGCCACCTAACATCACAGCTAGGCTCGCAAGCACACGCACCCTGAAACGACACGCAGAAGGTCTCCGGCACAGGCAGACACAGTTGAACCTGCCCTGAAGAAAAAAAATACACCTGTAGGCCTACTCCATCAAAACTCATCCACAGTCTGTGACACACAGGCATACACAACTGTCCCCCCACACACACACCCCTGAGGATACAGACACATGTGAGAAAAACACCTGATCTCGGTGATACAGGAATGCACACTCACAGCTCCGACACATGCGCACACACACACTCATGCTCATACAAACCCACACGTGCTCCCTGCACACATCCTGGTACTGGCACAGAGGCATGCACCCTTATCTCACTAATGTACACAAAAGGGCACGTGTGAACACACAACCACAACACACATGAAAACTCTCCAGCACAACTGTATGCAAACAAGCCCCGGGGAAGCATACACAGACACACACACAAGCGCACGCGCGCGTGTGCCTGCACGACCTCCAACAGCGATCACGCACTGCTGGTGACACCTACACACGCAGGTACGCACACAAACACACAATCACCCATGGGCCTGCAAGCACACAGACACGCAACGGACACTCGGGGGCCCGCAAGGATTATGCACCCAGGGCACTCGCGTACAAGGTCTCTGGCACACAGCCATATACACGTAGCCCTGCAGGATCACACACCCAGTCGTGCCTGAAAAAGCACACACACACACACACACAATACACACACGCGTCACCTCACACACAGCCAAGCAGATTTCTGCACGCAGGTACACACACACACACACACACGTGTTCTTAGAAGCACACAAACACGCACAACACACCCGGTCCCCTGCTCCGGCGCATGACCCTCGGTCGCACAAACACACAATCCTGCGCGTGTAAACCCACAATCGAACAAAAACGAAACAAACACCTACATACACGGGGTCCAGCACGGAGGCGTTCATGCTCACCACAAACTCACACATAGGTGCACGAGAAACTATACAATGCAACAGGCAAGCATAGGTGGCCGCACTCAGAGGCACATATGTGCACATGCCGACATGCACACGAAGCTTATATGAACACATCTGGGTCCTATGCGCGTGCAGTCACACGAGGCCTCGCTACACTCACCCATGGGTGTGCAAACACACGGACACAAGACACAAACACACACTGTCTCCAGGATGCAGGCATACACCCTTGTCACTCTCACACACACGGACACAGGAACACACATGCACAATGCCTAATCACACATGATGTCCTCCTGCACACATGTGAGCAAACTGGGCCACACATGTCCACACACACGTGCAGAAGGATAAACACACGGTCCCAAGCTCAGAGGAATACTCAGGTGGCACAAGGGTGCTTGATGTGCGCGCGTGCACGCATGCACGCGCGCACGCACACACACTCACAAACGTGCACGTGCGCACGCGCGCTCGCAGAAACGACGGATACGCACGCAGACAGGCCCAAACCCGCTCCCCCACACGCAGCACACTCACGACGTCACACAGCCCACAGCGCACACCTGCCTTCCCTGAGACATCCTTGGAACTGTCTCCTGCGGGTGGGTGGTGTTATCAGCGGGAGGGTCGTGAGTCCACAGGGACCACGAGTGAGCGCCACCACCTTGGTCCTCCCGGGACCCTTGGTTTTGCGCTGGACCTGACCAGGCGCATGCGCGGGATCACATCACAGCCATGCAGGGCACACATCCAGGAGCAAGGGAGCTGGGCAAAGCTCTCCAAGCGAAGTGAATGTCGGGGTACGAGGAGCCACGGGGCCAATAGGGCCCTGCTTGGGCGGGAGCCTCCCCTGCCTGTGCCCCCTGCTCTAAAGAGCAAGGCTTCGCCAAGTGAGGTCTGCCTTTTCCCATCCTCCCCCCAGACCCTGCCTAGGAAGTGCGGGGGTCTCTCCGCAGGCCAAGCCCTGCCGCGCCCTGCCCCCATGCTACACATCACCCCCACACGTGGACTCCCACAGGATGGGGGTTGGAGGATCCCACCGGCCCGATTTCCTCCTTGCCATTTCCTGTGCCCCCGATATAAACTGACACACCGACACAAAGTGCCTCGTAACTTGCTTATGGCCCTCTCCCTGTCCCTGCAGGTATGTGCAGGATACACTCCAGACCTGCCCCTGGTGATCCTTTTCCTCGTCGCTGTCCCCCGCAGGCAGAGCAACACGCGGACGAGCCCATCCATGTCTCACAACGGTGGAGGCCTCCTCCACTTCTTCTTCGTGGTCAAACTCAGATGCTCTGCGATGTCCGTTTCCACAGAGCTGCCATGCCCCGACACATACACACAGGCAGACAGACAGACAGACAGACACACGCACGCACACGAAAATACACACAGAAATGTTAGCTCTTTGTGAAACTGTATGATGCCAAGGATAGCCAAGGCGGTGTTGAGAGCATGCCTCGTCCTTGTGGGATCCCTCTTCCTCCTCAGCGAGGGCTTCACGACCCATCCCCCAGATGGCCTAGTACCATCCCCAAGGATGGCCTGATGGGAGGACATGTGGGAGGACATGTGGTTCTCAGGAACGTGGAGGGAAGTCAGGGAATCGTGGCACAGGAGGGGATGGGACAAGGGAGCCCCACTCCCAAAGACAGGCAGGCCGTCCCCAACTGAATGAGTGGCAGGAGGACCCAGAGAGAGGGGCCGACCGTCACGGGTGACAGTTCGGAGGAATGGGGTGGAGAAGCCTTGCTTCTCCTGATTGACCAGGAACATTCTGGCTAACAGCCTGGCAGGCCTGATCTCCCCCAGGTGGACATACCCGCTGCCCCGGGGGCTGTGCCCTGACTTCCCACAGGCTCCCTTCCCTCACTGCAACCCGCGCCCAGAGCAAGCTGGGGCCCCGGCTCTTCTGAGTCTCGGTTGCCCTGCCGCTAAGCTGACAGTCCCTGGCACCTTCCTTCCACATTCGAGACCCAGCCCTCCATGGCTCCTCACCGACAGGTCCTCCTGTCAGCTCATTCCCATGGGCTGCCTTCCTGCCTCGGGTAGTACTGCAAGGGATTGGGCCACAGGTCCTCGATGATGATCTGGCACGCCAAAATGGGCAGGTGAGCACGGGGCCCAGGCCCCGGTCCCCGGCAGCTGGGGCTCCAGCATCACCGCTGCTGACGAAGGCTGCAGGGACCCCACCTCGGCGATCCTGTAGACCCTGGGCACCTGGGGTCAGACGACCAGTTAAAGTTCAGGCTGCTGGTGTCCTGCCTGCAGCTGGCAGCTCCACGTTCATAATCCCAGAACCAGTGGGCTGCAGTGCCACGAGTCGCAGGACGAGAAAATTTAAGGGAGGCTCTCCATGGCCATGGACCCACGCCGTCCCTCCCTCTCAACCTCCATCCTTTCTCCCTCCTGTGCCGAATCCCACCCCTGCCCCGAGTACCCTGCGTTCCCCCCTACGCGCTCCCAGTTCCCACCTGTCCGGCGGCCCTCCGCCAGCTCCCTTGAAGCTCAAGCCCACTCCTGCCGGCAACGCTAAGGTGATACTCCTTAACGATCATTTTGATCTGGAAGTAAGGGCTGCTCCCAGAGGAAAGCATCAACCAGCAGCGGTATGTGGGACGGCCCAGTTCCCCCACCTGCCCCGCCAAAGAAAGAGGAGGGGGAGGGGAAACGTGTCCTCTCGGTGTCCTGACTGAGTGCCTGGCCATGACTCGGAACAACTTTACCACGCGCCCTCCTGCTCAAACCCCGCTGCCAACGCACCTCCGCCAGCCTAGGTCTCCAGGGCCAACCTCTAAATTGGTCAGGTAGCTGAGCATGTCTGTGTCCTGGCCGCCCGTCACGGCTGGTGTCTGGGTGGTGATTCAGGATCTGCCTTGGGTCGAGGAGCCTCGATGTCAGGGGCTCCGGAAAGAGAACCAGGATGGACCCAGCCCTTCCCGTCTGAGAGCAGGGGACCGAAACAGCAGGCACCGCCACCGCTTCCAACCTCCTTGGAAAGCGCTTGCCCTTTCATCCCACCCGTGCTCTACACTGGGGCATCGCTGGGCTTCGAGGACCAACAGGGCTGAGGCTGACAGGGCCCAACATGGGAAGGCCAAGGGCCTGCCTGCACTCCCTTCCTATGGCCCTCTGGCCTGTGCCCGGGGCCTGCTGTACCAGGGGGCAGTCACCACTTTGGAGGTCTGGATGTGCTGGGTCCCTGGATGATGGCCCTCCTTCCAGCCAGGTGAGAGCTCCGCTTCCGATTCATCCTGCGCTTGGGCCGCAAGTAGGCCCTGGAGGCTTGGGCATCCAGAGAGCGGAGCGCTTCCTGAACCACCTCCAGCGCGGCAAGTGCGGCCCCGGCTGGGTCGGGCCACGGCACTGGCTCTGCCTGCGGCAGCTCCTGGAGCCTCTCGTCCTGCTCTGCTTGCGCCGCCTCCTCGTCTTCCACCGACGCCACCCCCACCACCAGGGCCCACGCGTTCCCCGCTGCAGCCTCCTCTGTGTCCGGCTGGGCCTCAGCTTCCCGCACAGCCTCTGCCGCCATCCCCACAGCCTCTAGGGCCAGAAGCGCCCCCCGCGTGCCCACCGGAGCCCGGGATCCCTGAGGAGCCCCCGCCTCCTCACCGCCCCCTTCCAGGGCAAAGGCGGTCCGGGATCCTGGGGCAGCCCCGCCTTCTCCGGACCTCGCCTAGATCTCCATGGGCGGTGGCCCTGAGCCCAGGCAGCTGCGGAGGGAAGGAGATGGCCGCGAGACGGGCAGGTTGAGCTCTGCGGCCCAGGAGGTGGGCGGGTAGCAGCCACGTCTCAGAGTGTGCGGGCCTGGGGCACACACGCGCACAGGGCCTCGGTGCGGGAGGTGTCGGGGGCAGCGGCGGCGGAGGCGCGCATGCGGCCTGGGCTGGATGCCGCCTCCGAGCCATGCCCAGGATGCTGGGTGGCCCCTGGATCTAACCAGTGACAGGGCGGTGGGCGTGGCCACCACCAGCCTTGTCCCTTGCCCACGCAGGAGCCAGCCAGGGAGCCGGCCAGGGTTCCTCCTTCAGGGGGGGCCTGCGGCCCTCACCCCCAAACGTTTTCTTCGGAGACACCGCCCAGGCCATTCCCGCAAGTCCCCTGGCATCACAGACACACCCTACCCTCCCTCATCCGTTCTCCTGGGACCACTCGGCCGGCACCAGAGAACTGAAATCCAGCGGCTGAATCCACTGTCTGCCCGCTGCTCGGAGGCCTCACCCGCCCCTTCTCAGCCGACCTGGGGCAAAGCCCTGGAGTCATCAGCTGGTGCTCCACCGCTGCCACATCACTGTCCACGTGGCTTTCCCCCTTGACCCGCCCAGTGGTGGAGGGAGCCAGGTGGCCGCCGCTAAGACGCTGGATGCAGGGACCATCTCCCTCCCCCACCCTACCAACCCCCAGGTCCCACCTTTCCTTAAAACAGAGGAACCGCACACAAAGCAATGTCCCCGGAGTTAGTTAGCACTGAGCCACGGTCCGTGGCCGCCCTGGTGTACGGATCTACTACCCCAGCCCCAGTGAGGTCCGTGGTTGCGACTCGGTGGCATGCCACTGGGCCAGACCTCTAGCCCGAAGGGCAATTCTGGGTATTCTTCCGTCCAAGCCACCAGTAGGACTCGCTCCCACTGTACTTTCCTCTGCCCGACCCTTTCCCCTGTTCTGTCAGTGTCTCTTCTCCTCTTTGCTTTCTCTTCCGTCGCCTGACTTTCATGCGAGGTCTCTCTGTGTCTTCCTTCCAACTCTGCTCCAAGTTCTCCCTTAGTCTGGGTCCGTCGCTGAGTGGAGTGCCAGTACCAGCCGGGGAGGGGATGGCCAGGCGAGCATTAACAGCACGCACGAGTGCCCTTTCTGTGGTACTCACCAGGTCCTTCCAGTCCGAACCACACCCTGTGCAGGTCCAGGCCGGGGGGGTGGGGGGTCATGGGGCCGATAGGACACATGCTGCCGGAGGTGTGAGGAAGTTCCCATGGGCGATGGCAAGGCTGGCAGCGTTGGGGTTGCATCATGGGAGGGCCTCATTTAAAAAGAATGGGTGGGGGTGTCCTGGGGGATTTGGACCGTAAAGAAGCAGGGGGAACTCCCTTGCGGTTACGTGCAGGGTGCTTGGTGGGTGCGAGCGTCTCTATTAAAAGTCTACTGGTCGGGGCAAACAGGGACGCCTGCAGGGAGAGAAATGCATGGCCGCCTGTGGGGAGGAGACAAATTTTCTGAGACTGTCCCTGAAACGGTCCCGGCATCGGAGTGACTGGCGCAATCCAAACTGACCTAGCACGTGCAACCGTACCCACAACACTAGAGGAGGCTCCTGAGGCCATGCTGCACTACAAACAGCCCAGCCTTGGAGATGGGGAAGGCTGGGGTGGTGACACGGAGAGGGGGGAAGAGAGGGAGACCGGGAAGAGAGGGAGAGACGCGGAGAAGGCTAGGAAGAGGCGGGTGAGTGAGGGGGAATGGGAGGGATGCACCGGAGGGAAGAGAGGGACACGGGCAGGAGGGAGAGTACTGTAGTAGCAGGGGTGGGAGGGGCAGAGAGGGAGGGAGTGAGGAAGGGCAGAGACAGGGAGGCAGGGCCTTGATTGGCCCCAGCCGCATTCATACGTTGCAAGGCATACAGACCAAAAGGACACACTGCCTGTGAGGAAGGGACCACCCACATGTGCAGAAGCAAGACGTCCTCTGAGCAGAGCTCAATCCGGTGGTGTCAATGAGGTCAGCAATCATGTTTCCTGGAAACAAGAATCATACACCACAGGAGGAAGTAATGGAGGAATAGAGGGTGGAAACAGGCCGGGGGCACACGGGGGTACACAGAAACCTAGTACTGCAGTCATGGACATCAGTCTGCCCTGGTCAGTAAAGAGGCTTCGGAGCAATGGAGTAAGATGTGGACGACAGCAGAACGGGCAGCCTCTGAAAAGCTGCCCATGTCTATGCTACGTGCAGGACACTGAGCTTTCAGTCCCAAAGCCACAGAGCAGTTGAAAGTGGGAGGAGTGAGAAAGATGAGTGACCTCATGCCCTAAGCGAGGCCACAGAGATCCCTACCCCTCGCGGACGGGCAGTAGGTGCGGGGCTGTTCCTCAATTCCCAAGGATGCGTCGCCACGTACCTTACGGCCCGGGCAGCCAAGGACTTGTCGGGGCTCACCAAAGATCACAGATGCTGCGCCAGCCCCGTTGAAGGAGGAGAGGGTTCTGACGCCAAAATGGAAGAAACGGGGTCCAATTCACAGGCAGACCGCCTCAGAGATAGGAACTCATACAACCAACACAAGTCAGGCCAGCAACCCGGCAGCTGTCGCAAAGCAGAGACTCACCAGGGCCAAAGGCACTTACGGGGGCCCAACAACGGCATATCCGGGACGCCCACAGATGCGAGATCAGAGACGTGACGGCACAGGTAGAGCCACACCAAGGCACGCCAAGGCACGCTCCAGAAGACACAGAAACACAGGCAAAGAGCGGACCCCCCCTTTACCCAGACGAGTACACGAAGTTCCAGAGCGGCCAGGGACAGACGCACGTGCTCCAGGGCCTTGGAGGCAGAACGCCTGGCAGTTCTTCAGGCGGTCCTCTCCTATCAGACAGCACTCCGGGTTACAGAAGTTTTGTTCCCTTAGTGCCCAGGTTGCTGGGCATGCTTCTTCAGCGGAGGGAAGCGGTAGACCAGACACAGAGTGCTGGACCGCGGGGCAAACTTCACTGGGCAAGGGCACCAAGCTCCCGGGAAGGCTGCCGTGTTCCCATTCAGATGTAGGGTTTTGTTTTTGTTTTTTTTTGTTTTTTTTTAGCTCTTTCAGGGACCTTGAGAGTGATGCCCCTGCGGATTTGCTGTGAAGGTGCTGCCAGTCAGGGCTTTGATCATGCCCCTGTCCACCACGTCCACGGGGCGGATGGGCTGGCATCTCGAGACTCACTGCCTCAACTTGGGTCAGGGACTGATGTCTCATGGTTAGTGGCTTTGTTTCAGCTTGTGCTGCCAAAGTCAGCCCTGCAGAGGCGGCTGGACAGGACACCCTCATGCTCTCGTCTAGGTGGGAAAACGGAATTTGTCTTAGCGCGGATTTGTCTTAGAAGTCCTGGCTCCCTGTCTTCGGGTTGGGGACCCTGGCCCTGACTCCCTCGCCCCCCATGAACTCCTAACATCTGGGGCTCCCTGAACTCCAGAAGGATCCGCCCTCCACAGCCTCACCTTCTCTCTGGGCCGGGCCAGGCCGGGCTGGGGGCAGGGGGCGGGCCATGCTTCAACACCAGCCCAGTGCCCAGAGCCAGGTGGGAGATGCCTAGGAGTGGGGGACCCTGTTCCTTCCTCCCCCCTAGGCTTCACATCCTCGGCAACAGCCTACCAAACGCCACAAGCGTAGAGGAATACGCGGCAGCCCCCGAAATGGCCCAGGCAGAGGACCCCTTAAGGCCATGCTCTACAACGGGAGTTGTCCCGCTCCCGCTGCTCAGCGAAGGTCCAGCACCTATGACAGTTTCAGCGGACCAGCACAAGCAGAGCCAGGTGCCAGCGTGCGGGTGCCCGTCGAGGATGCCCCAGCATTTCCAGGTCAAGAGTCCAAGACGACCGGTCTCCCCTACACTCTCAGAGAGACGAGCCTTCCCTCCTGGAGCCTCAGGCACCTCCACCCACCCCGGAAGGGGCAAGGCTAAGTCATAGAGATCATCAACTGCACAGCCTGACACCGAACAGGCAATTTGCGCTGCACACTGAAAGGGACCAGAAGCACCCATGAGTTTGACTGCCAGACCCTCCTGGCTGAGGCTCGTGACGGGTACTCTGTACACGCCAGGTCTTTCCACGGACCTTCACACAGAAGGCTAAGCCCTCAGACGACGGACAGTGCCCTATGCTTTCGGAAGCCCCCTGTGCGCACACAAGATGTCAGCCAGGGGCGCATGCTCCCTGAGGTGATGGTGAGGACTAGGTGTCGCTCTTGGTGGCATTTCCCTTTTGGGGTCTTCACCGGATGGAGGGCATTGGGCTGATGCCTTAAGCCCGTGGAGAGAGAGGCATATCAGCCTCAGAGTCAGCACGGGACAGACACTGCACGGGACGGGTGGCTGTACTGGTCCGTGCGTTCAGCAATCCTCCCACCCCTCGCCCTCTCCTCTGTTTACCGTCTGGGGGACCCCAACCCAAGGCCCTAGGGAAGCAGGGAACGGGGGATCCTGGGGCAGCATGGGTTTGTCAGTATGTGAGCGTGTCGCCGGACACGTCACTGAGCGGAGGTTGTGTGCGTGGGAGGGGAGGGGAGTGTGTGCGTGTCAGGACATCAGAGTGAGGGAACGACTGTGGGGGGGGGCGGTGACTGGTTTGCCCCTGAGTGTGTGTGTCAGTATATGGGAGTGGCTAAAGGAGCCCATGTGGGCGGTGGGGGTGTGGTGGTCTTTGAAACCAAGGGAGTGTGTGTGTGCGTGCGCATTGCTCCCCTGCCTTTTGTACTTCCTCCCAGTCACTTGGGCCAGAATGAGAGTGTCACCTTTCCTACATTCCCACCTCCCTCTGTCCCCACTCCAACAGTCCCCCCACAGGGACTCGCCCCCCGTCTCTCATGTTTTGTTTTTTTTTTTTTTTTTTTTTTTCTGGGGCTGAGAGGATGACTGTGTCAGCAAGAGCCCGGGCCCCTTGTTAGACCAACGGAGACACTGGCGCCGGGGTTCAACAGAGTAATGAAACACTAGTCCCCGCCCCATGCTGTGTGTAGTGGATGTGTCTGAGGACATCCACCAGGGAGCATCTCTGGAGGACCGTCATCGCCATCCGGCAAACCTGGGCACTGGACGTGCTCGGCCCGGGCGCGTCCCTCCCTTTCCTTGACCTCTGTCATTTCCCCAGGGAAGAGATGAGCCCCGTCAGCAGGCCTTTCGCTCTTTTCTCCTCTCCCTGCCCACACCCCCAACCCCAGCGGAAGGACCTCTGCCCCCTGGGATGCCGTCCCAGTGCGTGTGTGACCTAGACCTCTGGGCAAGCATACGGGCCCATCCCTTCCACGGACCCGGGATGCCCAGGCAGAGTACGAAGCACCGATGGGAACCCCGTGAGCTCAGGCACCCCACTGGCCCCTTTCCGTGGAGAGAAGCGTGCGCGATCATACGGACACCACCGCACATAAACACAGCAGACATCGTATTACTAGTTTTCAGTATTTTTCCAAGGAGGCCTCCGTCGGCCCTGCGTTTCACCCCGGCACCAGACTTCGGGTATTCCCCGTGCTGAGGAACCGGGCTGACCATACGGCTCCATCTGAAGGTTCTGACTGGTTCCGGTCAAGTGCGATGCTTCTGCGTCTTCATCCCAACGTCTTGAAGCTCCCTGGGAGGGACACATACACTGAGACACACGGGCACACGGGCACACGGGCACACAGGAGGAGGCCCGTGTGTAACCTCTGTGGGCCATACGTAAGGTTGCTTGAGGGTTTCAAGGCCCTCCCGGGCAAGGGTGGTCATCCTCCCCCAGCCCCCCGCCGACCCGGACTGCGATCGCCCTCCATTTCCTCCACCCACGTAGTAAACGTATCTGTGCACGCTGGCCAGTGTTCTCGGGGTGATTGTGGTGGGCACAGAACACTGCCCCCAGAGAGGAAGGGGACAACCGTGCTGATGAACACAGAAAAGTGACGGGGTGACGCGTGAGGCTTTACACCACGGTACCCAGGCACCTGTGCCACGGGTGGTGGGAGGCCCGTAGGTGGGCACAAGGGTGAGGTGGTGGCTAGTCGACCTGCGGGCAGGAGTCCAGGGCCAGGGAATGGCACTTCCCACAAGGGCAGCTGCCGAGCCGACGCTGCTTCTCCAGCTCTGCTCATTGATGCTGCCTGGCCCCGCCTACCTCAAGCTTCCCCAGGCAGAACCAGTTCGACACCGCCCTCCTGCAGTCTCCCTGTCTCACGGCGAGGCCCTTCTGACCTGGGGCCACCGCCTCTGAGTGTTCCCCAGAGCCTCCGTCTCTGCATTTGTGGAGCCCAGCTCCCACGGAGCCGCACGGAGCATTTTCAGCGCCCACGCCCTGGGCGTCTCACCTGCCCTCCTCTCAGTTCCCTCTGCTGGGGCCTTCTTCCTCACGTAGTACTGCAGGGGATTGGGCCACAGGTCGTCCATGATGATCTGGCAGGGGAAACGGGGCAGGGCTCAGATGCACATCCCAGTCCGCTGGGGAGCACAGCCAGGTTCATGAGCGCGGTTTGTCACAGGGACCCACCTCAGCTATCCTGCTGGACCCGGCAAAGCTGTGGTCAGAGAACCAGTTGAAGAAGTTAAGGCCGCTGTTGTGGTGTCTGCGCCTATAGGCCTCCCGTTCATAATCCCGGTGCCACTGGATGGGAGTGGAATGAGACGGCTCGTACCCTGCAGGAAGAAGGGTCCGTGCGAAGGCGCTGGATAATGCATCATGCTCAGCCCCGCCGCCTCCACCCGCTGCCGCCCATCCACGCAGAGGCCCCTTACCAGCAGCCCTGAGGACATACTCCTTCTCAACGACTTCGTTGCGGAAGTAGGAGTTCTCGCGAAAGAAGAGCAGGATCTTGCGGCCATCACGGGGAGACTCGAGTTCCCCCACCTGCCGGGCAGCAAAGTGAGGGAGAGGGCTGAATTCTCTGTCCAGCGGACCCTTCCCGTCCTGGCTTTGGGGAGGAGTCACTTCTGTTACCCGCTCCTCTCCCATCCCCCTGGCCGGCCTCCCTCTCCCGGGCCAGACCTTCAAATCCGTCATGGAGCCAAGTATGCCTTTATCTCGGCCACTGATCATGCCTGACATCTGCGGGTGGTTCACAAACTGCTTTGGGTCAAGGGCTCTCTGAGGGCTGGAGATGAGAGTGCTAGAACAACAGAGCAAGCCTGGACGGCAGGTGGGCCCTGCATCCCCTCTCCTCCCACTGGGACCCACTCCCTCCTCACGGCCTTAGTCAAGGCCCCCTGGGCCTGCGCACGGCCTGTTGCAGTAGGTACTTAGGTAGCCCACGGCCGGGCACTAACACAGAAACAGCTGTGCATCCTCGGAGACCTCCCTCCCAGCCCACGCCACCCCTCTCTGGCCCATCCTCCTGGGCTGATGGCTAGGCAGAACTGGCTCATTCCCAGACAGCCTCCCTTGGTGCCTCCGGCTGACCAGAGTGGGCGTTCACACCCCCCTCGCCTGCTGCATTATTCCCAGGGGAGCCTGAGCTTTGAGTGGAGCTGTTTTGCGTGAGGCGGCCCCGGGGCTATGCCTAATTCGGACCCGGACTTCTGCTCCTACTCCGCCGGCGGAGCTTCAGGGCCTCCTGCGACATCAAGGGCAACCTGCAGGCCCCACCAGGGACCCCCGCCCGGAACCAGGAATTCAAGGCTGTCGTGATCACATGTCGAGGCATGAGCCAGGCCACCACAATGCGGGCCCCCTGCCACAGGAGTCTCCTGCACTAGCCCCGCCACCCTGGGGTCCCTCCAGGAAGGTATCAAGGATACAGCCTTGGCCCAGAAGCCAGGGATGCCCCGGATGAGGGCGCTTCGGTGGTCCAGGTGATGCCGTCGCCTCTGCCAGAACCTGAGCTTGAGCCGAGAGTAGGCCCTGCTGGCGTCCTTGTTCACGGGCTCCAGCTCTGACTGCAGGGCCCGGAGGGCCCGGAGGGCCTGGAGCGGGGACCGGGGCGGACCTGCCTGTGCCCCTCGCTGTTCTTCCCCTTCCTGCTTCTCCTGCAGCTCCTGGGCTGCTTCCTCCTTCTGGCTCTCCTCCCTGGCCTCTTCCCTCTTGTCCTCCTCCTCCGCCTCCGCCTCGGCCTCCACGTCCTCAGCCACGTGCTCTTCAAAATCCTCCTCTTTGGCCTCCTCAGCCTTAGCCCCTTCCTCCACAGAATCCCCCCCAGGCTCCTCTTCCTCCTTAAGTTGCTCATCCTCCTCCTCAGCCTCTTCCTCAACAGACTCTTCCTTGTCATCTTTCTCCCCTTCCTCCTTAACCTCCTCAGCCCCCCGCCCCTCCGCAGCCTCCTCCTCGTCTCCCTCCTCAGCCTCTTCAGGACATTCCACCACTTCATCCTCTGCGTCCTCCTTCCCCTCCTCCCGTTCCTCTCGACCCTCGTCCCCCTCGTCTGCCGCTGCCCCAAGGTCAGGCGCCGCCATTGCGCCCTCCACCAAGACCACCAATTCCGCCCCCAGGCGGGCCTCGCCTCCGGCCTGCCGGGCCTCGGCTTCCCGCACAGCCTCTGCCGCCACCGCCCCAGCCCCTACGGCCTGCAGCAGCCCCACTTCCCCCGTGGCACCCGGCTCCCGGATGGCGCCCGCCCCCTCACCGCACCCTTCCCGGACCAAGGTGGACCAGGATTCTGGGGCAGCCCCGTCTTCCCCGGACCCCGCCCCGCTCTCCATGTGGCCGTGGCCCTGAGCCCTGGCAGCGCTGGAGGGAAGGAGACGCACGCGAGAGCACGTGGCTCCCCACACAGCCCGGCAGCTAGTGCTCTGGCGCCCAGGAATGGCGGCGGACAGCCGCCTCCAGACAGCGGGTGTGAGCCCGGGGGACGCATGCGCACAAGGCCTTCGGGCAAGCGGGCGACGCCGCAGAGGCGGCAGAGGCACGCATGCGGCTTGGGCCACGTGAGCCCGCCCAAGCCACGCCCAGGATGATGGTCGTGCCCCGGGGCCAACCACTGACACCAGGCCGGGCAGGGCCTCCTCTGGCCCCACCCCTCACCCCCACAGGAGCCAGCCAGGGAGCCCAGCGGTACACCTGCTACGGTGTGGCCTCGGTCTCCAGAGTAGCCTCGGGGGTCCTTGCGCCCCCCCCAGGCCACCAACACCCCCATCCCGTGCCCGCCTTCACCACGCTCTCCGCCCGGTGTTTGAAGCTTGTCAAGGAGAAACGGTCCCTCGCCCTTCCCCAACACGGTCCTCGAAGACAGAAGACACCGTATGCACCCCCGGGAACCCTGGTCAGGTGTGCCGGGAAATCGTCAGCCCAGGCATCGCAGAATAGTGCCATTCCAGGAGACAGAGGCCCCGAAGCTGTCTGCGTCTTTGGAGGATGGGGGTTGGGAAGGGCGGCCGCAGCTCCCCCTAGTCCCTGTCCTGGGCTGCTCAGTACAAGCAGGACGGAGAGTGCTCCATCCATCCGTCCGCCTGTCCTTTCCTCATGCTCTCCGCTCCGTCTTCCCCTCTCTCTCTCTTTGTATTCAGGGGCTCTTTCTCTGCCCTCTCCCTGCCCACAGGGTCTCTGGAAGATCCAGGCTTCAGCAAGAAAGATGCAGAAGCCTCTCTGAGCAGCTCTTCTCCCAGGAAGTAAAAGCCCTCGGCCCCTCTGCGACTTGCCGCCGGTCACGTGACCAGCAATAGGGACCCAGGCTGGGTGCCCCCCCAGACACTCAAACATTCACACACAGTCAAAGCACACGCCTCCGCATACGCACGCGACCCCAGCACAGGCATACACATACGGCCCCACCCCCAAAGAAACCATACACACGTGTGCCCAGGAAAACTCACACTCACGCTCTCACACACACACACACACCCAACCACATCCACGGCCTCTGGCACACAGGCATACACCATTGACCCCCACACATCTGAGCATGCGCGCGCGCATACACACACACACACACACACAGACACAGACGCACCCCTGAGGATACAGAAACGTGTAAGTAAAACACATACTCTGAGGCTTACAGGCACACACGTAGCCACGTAAGAGCGCGTGCACAAGTGCGCGCTCTTATGCAAGCACACGAAACACACTAGCCACACGCGCACACGCACACGCACACAAACACACACAACACACTGAGGCATGCAACCCTGCGCCACCTAACATCACAGCTAGGCTCGCAAGCACACGCACCCTGAAACGACACGCAGAAGGTCTCCGGCACAGGCAGACACAGTTGAACCTGCCCTGAAGAAAAAAAATACACCTGTAGGCCTACTCCATCAAAACTCATCCACAGTCTGTGACACACAGGCATACACAACTGTCCCCCCACACACACACCCCTGAGGATACAGACACATGTGAGAAAAACACATGATCTCGGTGATACAGGAATGCACACTCACAGCTCCGACACATGCGCACACACACACTCATGCTCATACAAACCCACACGTGCTCCCTGCACACATCCTGGTACTGGCACAGAGGCATGCCCCTTATCTCACCAATGTACACAAAAGGGCACGTGTGAACACACAACCACAACACACATGAAAACTCTCCAGCACAATTGTATGCAAACAAGCCCCAGAGCAGCATACACAGACACACACACAAGCGCACGCGCGCGTGTGCCTGCACGACCTCCAACAGCGATCACGCACTGCTGGTGACACCTACACACGCAGGTACGCACACAAACACACAATCACCCATGGGCCTGAAAGCACACAGACACGCAACGGACACTCGGGGGCACGCAAGGATTATGCACCCAGAGCACTCGCGTACATGGTCTCTGGCACACAGCCATATACACGTAGCCCTGCAGGATCACACACCCAGCCGTGCCTGAAAAAGCACACACACACACACACAATACACACACGCGTCACCTCACACACAGCCAAGCAGATTTCTGCACGCAGGTACACACACACACACACACACGTGTGCTTAGAAGCACACAAACACGCACAACACACCCGGTCCCCTGCTCCGGCGCATGACCCTCGGTCGCACAAACACACAATCCTGCGCGTGTAAACCCACAATCGAACAAAAACGAAACAAACACCTACATACACGGGGTCCAGCACGGAGGCGTTCATGCTCACCACAAACTCACACATAGGTGCACGAGAAACTATACAATGCAACAGGCAAGCATAGGTGGCCGCACTCAGAGGCACATATGTGCACATGCCGACATGCACACGAAGCTTATATGAACACATCTGGGTCCTATGCGCGTGCAGTCACACGAGGCCTCGCTACACTCACCCATGGGTGTGCAAACACACGGACACAAGACACAAACACACACTGTCTCCAGGATGCAGGCATACACCCTTGTCACTCTCACACACACGGACACAGGAACACACATGCACAACGCCTAATCACACATGATGTCCTCCTGCACACATGTGAGCAAACTGGGCCACACATGTCCACACACACGTGCAGAAGGATAAACACACGGTCCCAAGCTCAGAGGAATACTCAGGTGGCACAAGGGTGCTTGATGTGCGCGCGTGCACGCATGCACGCGCGCACGCACACACACTCACAAACGTGCACGTGCGCACGCGCGCTCGCAGAAACGACGGATACGCACGCAGACAGGCCCAAACCCGCTCCCCCACACGCAGCACACTCACGACGTCACACAGCCCACAGCGCACACCTGCCTTCCCTGAGACATCCTTGGAACTGTCTCCTGCGGGTGGGTGGTGTTATCAGCGGGAGGGTCGTGAGTCCACAGGGACCACGAGTGAGCGCCACCACCTTGGTCCTCCCGGGACCCTTGGTTTTGCGCTGGACCTGACCAGGCGCATGCGCGGGATCACATCACAGCCATGCAGGGCACACATCCAGGAGCAAGGGAGCTGGGCAAAGCTCTCCAAGCGAAGTGAATGTCGGGGTACGAGGAGCCACGGGGCCAATAGGGCCCTGCTTGGGCGGGAGCCTCCCCTGCCTGTGCCCCCTGCTCTAAAGAGCAAGGCTTCGCCAAGTGAGGTCTGCCTTTTCCCATCCTCCCCCCAGACCCTGCCTAGGAAGTGCGGGGGTCTCTCCGCAGGCCAAGCCCTGCCGCGCCCTGTCCCCATGCTACACATCACCCCCACACGTGGACTCCCACAGGATGGGGGTTGGAGGATCCCACCGGCCCGATTTCCTCCTTGCCATTTCCTGTGCCCCCGATATAAACTGACACACCGACACAAAGTGCCTCGTAACTTGCTTATGGCCCTCTCCCTGTCCCTGCAGGTATGTGCAGGATACACTCCAGACCTGCCCCTGGTGATCCTTTTCCTCGTCGCTGTCCCCCGCAGGCAGAGCAACACGCGGACGAGCCCATCCATGTCTCACAACGGTGGAGGCCTCCTCCACTTCTTCTTCGTGGTCAAACTCAGATGCTCTGCGATGTCCGTTTCCACAGAGCTGCCATGCCCCGACACATACACACAGGCAGACAGACAGACAGACAGACACACGCACGCACACGAAAATACACACAGAAATGTTAGCTCTTTGTGAAACTGTATGATGCCAAGGATAGCCAAGGCGGTGTTGAGAGCATGCCTCGTCCTTGTGGGATCCCTCTTCCTCCTCAGCGAGGGCTTCACGACCCATCCCCCAGATGGCCTAGTACCATCCCCAAGGATGGCCTGATGGGAGGACATGTGGGAGGACATGTGGTTCTCAGGAACGTGGAGGGAAGTCAGGGAATCGTGGCACAGGAGGGGATGGGACAAGGGAGCCCCACTCCCAAAGACAGGCAGGCCGTCCCCAACTGAATGAGTGGCAGGAGGACCCAGAGAGAGGGGCCGACCATCACGGGTGACAGTTCGGAGGAATGGGGTGGAGAAGCCTTGCTTCTCCTGATTGACCAGGAACATTCTGGCTAACAGCCTGGCAGGCCTGATCTCCCCCAGGTGGACATACCCGCTGCCCCGGGGGCTGTGCCCTGACTTCCCACAGGCTCCCTTCCCTCACTGCAACCCGCGCCCAGAGCAAGCTGGGGCCCCGGCTCTTCTGAGCCTCGGTTGCCCTGCCGCTAAGCTGACAGTCCCTGGCACCTTCCTTCCACATTCAAGACCCAGCCCTCCATGGCTCCTCACCGACAGGTCCTCCTGTCAGCTCATTCCCATGGGCTGCCTTCCTGCCTCGGGTAGTACTGCAAGGGATTGGGCCACAGGTCCTCGATGATGATCTGGCACGCCAAAATGGGCAGGTGAGCACGGGGCCCAGGCCCCGGTCCCCGGCAGCCGGGGCTCCAGCATCACCGCTGCTGACGAAGGCTGCAGGGACCCCACCTCGGCGATCCTGTAGACCCTGGGCACCTGGGGTCAGACGACCAGTTAAAGTTCAGGCTGCTGGTGTCCTGCCTGCAGCTGGCAGCTCCACGTTCATAATCCCAGAACCAGTGGGCTGCAGTGCCACGAGTCGCAGGACGAGAAAATTTAAGGGAGGCTCTCCATGGCCATGGACCCACGCCGTCCCTCCCTCTCAACCTCCATCCTTTCTCCCTCCTGTGCCGAATCCCACCCCTGCCCCGAGTACCCTGCGTTCCCCCCTACGCGCTCCCAATTCCCACCTGTCCGGCGGCCCTCCGCCAGCTCCCTTGAAGCTCAAGCCCACTCCTGCCGGCAACGCTAAGGTGATACTCCTTAACGATCATTTTGATCTGGAAGTAAGGGCTGCTCCCAGAGGAAAGCATCAACCAGCAGCGGTATTTGGGACGGCCCAGTTCCCCCACCTGCCCCGCCAAAGAAAGAGGAGGGGGAGGGGAAACGTGTCCTCTCGGTGTCCTGACTGAGTGCCTGGCCATGACTCGGAACAACTTTACCACGCGCCCTCCTGCTCAAACCCCGCTGCCAACGCACCTCCGCCAGCCTAGGTCTCCAGGGCCAACCTCTAAATTGGTCAGGTAGCTGAGCATGTCTGTGTCCTGGCCGCCCGTCACGGCTGGTGTCTGGGGGGTGATTCAGGATCTGCCTTGGGTCGAGGAGCCTCGATGTCAGGGGCTCCGGAAAGAGAACCAGGATGGACCCAGCCCTTCCCGTCTGAGAGCAGGGGACCGAAACAGCAGGCACCGCCACCGCTTCCAACCTCCTTGGAAAGCGCTTGCCCTTTCATCCCACCCATGCTCTACACTGGGGCATCGCTGGGCTTCGAGGACCAACAGGGCTGAGGCTGACAGGGCCCAACATGGGAAGGCCAAGGGCCTGCCTGCACTCCCTTCCTATGGCCCTCTGGCCTGTGCCCGGGGCCTGCTGTACCAGGGGGCAGTCACCACTTTGGAGGTCTGGATGTGCTGGGTCCCTGGATGATGGCCCTCCTTCCAGCCAGGTGAGAGCTCCGCTTCCGATTCATCCTGCGCTTGGGCCGCAAGTAGGCCCTGGAGGCTTGGGCATCCAGAGAGCGGAGCGCTTCCTGAACCACCTCCAGCGCGGCAAGTGCGGCCCCGGCTGGGTCGGGCCACGGCACTGGCTCTGCCTGCGGCAGCTCCTGGAGCCTCTCGTCCTGCTCTGCTTGCGCCGCCTCCTCGTCTTCCACCGACGCCACCCCCACCACCAGGGCCCACGCGTTCCCCGCTGCGGCCTCCTCTGTGTCCGGCTGGGCCTCAGCTTCCCGCACAGCCTCTGCCGCCATCCCCACAGCCTCTAGGGCCAGAAGCGCCCCCCGCGTGCCCACCGGAGCCCGGGATCCCTGAGGGGCCCCCGCCTCCTCACCGCCCCCTTCCAGGGCAAAGGCGGTCCGGGATCCTGGGGCAGCCCCGCCTTCTCCGGACCTCGCCTAGATCTCCATGGGCGGTGGCCCTGAGCCCAGGCAGCTGCGGAGGGAAGGAGATGGCCGCGAGACGGGCAGGTTGAGCTCTGCGGCCCAGGAGGTGGGCGGGTAGCAGCCACGTCTCAGAGTGTGCGGGCCTGGGGCACACACGCGCACAGGGCCTCGGTGCGGGAGGTGTCGGGGGCAGCGGCGGCGGAGGCGCGCATGCGGCCTGGGCTGGATGCCGCCTCCGAGCCATGCCCAGGATGCTGGGTGGCCCCTGGATCTAACCAGTGACAGGGCGGTGGGCGTGGCCACCACCAGCCTTGTCCCTTGCCCACGCAGGAGCCAGCCAGGGAGCCGGCCAGGGTTCCTCCTTCAGGGGGGGCCTGCGGCCCTCACCCCCAAACGTTTTCTTCGGAGACACCGCCCAGGCCATTCCCGCAAGTCCCCTGGCATCACAGACACACCCTACCCTCCCTCATCCGTTCTCCTGGGACCACTCGGCCGGCACCAGAGAACTGAAATCCAGCGGCTGAATCCACTGTCTGCCCGCTGCTCGGAGGCCTCACCCGCCCCTTCTCAGCCGACCTGGGGCAAAGCCCTGGAGTCATCAGCTGGTGCTCCACCGCTGCCACATCACTGTCCACGTGGCTTTCCCCCTTGACCCGCCCAGTGGTGGAGGGAGCCAGGTGGCCGCCGCTAAGACGCTGGATGCAGGGACCATCTCCCTCCCCCACCCTACCAACCCCCAGGTCCCACCTTTCCTTAAAACAGAGGAACCGCACACAAAGCAATGTCCCCGGAGTTAGTTAGCACTGAGCCACGGTCCGTGGCCGCCCTGGTGTACGGATCTACTACCCCAGCCCCAGTGAGGTCCGTGGTTGCGACTCGGTGGCATGCCACTGGGCCAGACCTCTAGCCCGAAGGGCAATTCTGGGTATTCTTCCGTCCAAGCCACCAGTAGGACTCGCTCCCACTGTACTTTCCTCTGCCCGACCCTTTCCCCTGTTCTGTCAGTGTCTCTTCTCCTCTTTGCTTTCTCTTCCGTCGCCTGACTTTCATGCGAGGTCTCTCTGTGTCTTCCTTCCAACTCTGCTCCAAGTTCTCCCTTAGTCTGGGTCCGTCGCTGAGTGGAGTGCCAGTACCAGCCGGGGAGGGGATGGCCAGGCGAGCATTAACAGCACGCACGAGTGCCCTTTCTGTGGTACTCACCAGGTCCTTCCAGTCCGAACCACACCCTGTGCAGGTCCAGGCCGGGGGGGTGGGGGGTCATGGGGCCGATAGGACACATGCTGCCGGAGGTGTGAGGAAGTTCCCATGGGCGATGGCAAGGCTGGCAGCGTTGGGGTTGCATCATGGGAGGGCCTCATTTAAAAAGAATGGGTGGGGGTGTCCTGGGGGATTTGGACCGTAAAGAAGCAGGGGGAACTCCCTTGCGGTTACGTGCAGGGTGCTTGGTGGGTGCGAGCGTCTCTATTAAAAGTCTACTGGTCGGGGCAAACAGGGACGCCTGCAGGGAGAGAAATGCATGGCCGCCTGTGGGGAGGAGACAAATTTTCTGAGACTGTCCCTGAAACGGTCCCGGCATCGGAGTGACTGGCGCAATCCAAACTGACCTAGCACGTGCAACCGTACCCACAACACTAGAGGAGGCTCCTGAGGCCATGCTGCACTACAAACAGCCCAGCCTTGGAGATGGGGAAGGCTGGGGTGGTGACACGGAGAGGGGGGAAGAGAGGGAGACCGGGAAGAGAGGGAGAGACGCGGAGAAGGCTAGGAAGAGGCGGGTGAGTGAGGGGGAATGGGAGGGATGCACCGGAGGGAAGAGAGGGACACGGGCAGGAGGGAGAGTACTGTAGTAGCAGGGGTGGGAGGGGCAGAGAGGGAGGGAGTGAGGAAGGGCAGAGACAGGGAGGCAGGGCCTTGATTGGCCCCAGCCGCATTCATACGTTGCAAGGCATACAGACCAAAAGGACACACTGCCTGTGAGGAAGGGACCACCCACATGTGCAGAAGCAAGACGTCCTCTGAGCAGAGCTCAATCCGGTGGTGTCAATGAGGTCAGCAATCATGTTTCCTGGAAACAAGAATCATACACCACAGGAGGAAGTAATGGAGGAATAGAGGGTGGAAACAGGCCGGGGGCACACGGGGGTACACAGAAACCTAGTACTGCAGTCATGGACATCAGTCTGCCCTGGTCAGTAAAGAGGCTTCGGAGCAATGGAGTAAGATGTGGACGACAGCAGAACGGGCAGCCTCTGAAAAGCTGCCCATGTCTATGCTACGTGCAGGACACTGAGCTTTCAGTCCCAAAGCCACAGAGCAGTTGAAAGTGGGAGGAGTGAGAAAGATGAGTGACCTCATGCCCTAAGCGAGGCCACAGAGATCCCTACCCCTCGCGGACGGGCAGTAGGTGCGGGGCTGTTCCTCAATTCCCAAGGATGCGTCGCCACGTACCTTACGGCCCGGGCAGCCAAGGACTTGTCGGGGCTCACCAAAGATCACAGATGCTGCGCCAGCCCCGTTGAAGGAGGAGAGGGTTCTGACTCCAAAATGGAAGAAACGGGGTCCAATTCACAGGCAGACCGCCTCAGAGATAGGAACTCATACAACCAACACAAGTCAGGCCAGCAACCCGGCAGCTGTCGCAAAGCAGAGACTCACCAGGGCCAAAGGCACTTACGGGGGCCCAACAACGGCATATCCGGGACGCCCACAGATGCGAGATCAGAGACGTGACGGCACAGGTAGAGCCACACCAAGGCACGCCAAGGCACGCTCCAGAAGACACAGAAACACAGGCAAAGAGCGGACCCCCCCTTTACCCAGACGAGTACACGAAGTTCCAGAGCGGCCAGGGACAGACGCACGTGCTCCAGGGCCTTGGAGGCAGAACGCCTGGCAGTTCTTCAGGCGGTCCTCTCCTATCAGACAGCACTCCGGGTTACAGAAGTTTTGTTCCCTTAGTGCCCAGGTTGCTGGGCATGCTTCTTCAGCGGAGGGAAGCGGTAGACCAGACACAGAGTGCTGGACCGCGGGGCAAACTTCACTGGGCAAGGGCACCAAGCTCCCGGGAAGGCTGCCGTGTTCCCATTCAGATGTAGGGTTTTGTTTTTGTTTTTTTTTGTTTTTTTTTAGCTCTTTCAGGGACCTTGAGAGTGATGCCCCTGCGGATTTGCTGTGAAGGTGCTGCCAGTCAGGGCTTTGATCATGCCCCTGTCCACCACGTCCACGGGGCGGATGGGCTGGCATCTCGAGACTCACTGCCTCAACTTGGGTCAGGGACTGATGTCTCATGGTTAGTGGCTTTGTTTCAGCTTGTGCTGCCAAAGTCAGCCCTGCAGAGGCGGCTGGACAGGACACCCTCGTGCTCTCGTCTAGGTGGGAAAACGGAATTTGTCTTAGCGCGGATTTGTCTTAGAAGTCCTGGCTCCCTGTCTTCGGGTTGGGGACCCTGGCCCTGACTCCCTCGCCCCCCATGAACTCCTAACATCTGGGGCTCCCTGAACTCCAGAAGGATCCGCCCTCCACAGCCTCACCTTCTCTCTGGGCCGGGCCAGGCCGGGCTGGGGGCAGGGGGCGGGCCATGCTTCAACACCAGCCCAGTGCCCAGAGCCAGGTGGGAGATGCCTAGGAGTGGGGGACCCTGTTCCTTCCTCCCCCCTAGGCTTCACATCCTCGGCAACAGCCTACCAAACGCCACAAGCGTAGAGGAATACGCGGCAGCCCCCGAAATGGCCCAGGCAGAGGACCCCTTAAGGCCATGCTCTACAACGGGAGTTGTCCCGCTCCCGCTGCTCAGCGAAGGTCCAGCACCTATGACAGTTTCAGCGGACCAGCACAAGCAGAGCCAGGTGCCAGCGTGCGGGTGCCCGTCGAGGATGCCCCAGCATTTCCAGGTCAAGAGTCCAAGACGACCGGTCTCCCCTACACTCTCAGAGAGACGAGCCTTCCCTCCTGGAGCCTCAGGCACCTCCACCCACCCCGGAAGGGGCAAGGCTAAGTCATAGAGATCATCAACTGCACAGCCTGACACCGAACAGGCAATTTGCGCTGCACACTGAAAGGGACCAGAAGCACCCATGAGTTTGACTGCCAGACCCTCCTGGCTGAGGCTCGTGACGGGTACTCTGTACACGCCAGGTCTTTCCACGGACCTTCACACAGAAGGCTAAGCCCTCAGACGACGGACAGTGCCCTATGCTTTCGGAAGCCCCCTGTGCGCACACAAGATGTCAGCCAGGGGCGCATGCTCCCTGAGGTGATGGTGAGGACTAGGTGTCGCTCTTGGTGGCATTTCCCTTTTGGGGTCTTCACCGGATGGAGGGCATTGGGCTGATGCCTTAAGCCCGTGGAGAGAGAGGCATATCAGCCTCAGAGTCAGCACGGGACAGACACTGCACGGGACGGGTGGCTGTACTGGTCCTTGCGTTCAGCAATCCTCCCACCCCTCGCCCTCTCCTCTGTTTACCGTCTGGGGGACCCCAACCCAAGGCCCTAGGGAAGCAGGGAACGGGGGATCCTGGGGCAGCATGGGTTTGTCAGTATGTGAGCGTGTCGCCGGACACGTCAGTGAGCGGAGGTTGTGTGCGTGGGAGGGGAGGGGAGTGTGTGCGTGTCAGGACATCAGAGTGAGGGAACGACTGTGGGGGGGGGCGGTGACTGGTTTGCCCCTGAGTGTGTGTGTCAGTATATGGGAGTGGCTAAAGGAGCCCATGTGGGCGGTGGGGGGGTGGTGGTCTTTGAAACCAAGGGAGTGTGTGTGTGCGTGCGCATTGCTCCCCTGCCTTTTGTACTTCCTCCCAGTCACTTGGGCCAGAATGAGAGTGTCACCTTTCCTACATTCCCACCTCCCTCTGTCCCCACTCCAACAGTCCCCCCACAGGGACTCGCCCCCCGTCTCTCATGTTTTGTTTTGTTTTTTTTTTTTTTTTTTTTTCTGGGGCTGAGAGGATGACTGTGTCAGCAAGAGCCCGGGCCCCTTGTTAGACCAACGGAGACACTGGCGCCGGGGTTCAACAGAGTAATGAAACACTAGTCCCCGCCCCGTGCTGTGTGTAGTGGATGTGTCTGAGGACATCCACCAGGGAGCATCTCTGGAGGACCGTCATCGCCATCCGGCAAACCTGGGCACTGGACGTGCTCGGCCCGGGCGCGTCCCTCCCTTTCCTTGACCTCTGTCATTTCCCCAGGGAAGAGATGAGCCCCGTCAGCAGGCCTTTCGCTCTTTTCTCCTCTCCCTGCCCACACCCCCAACCCCAGCGGAAGGACCTCTGCCCCCTGGGATGCCGTCCCAGTGCGTGTGTGACCTAGACCTCTGGGCAAGCATACGGGCCCATCCCTTCCACGGACCCGGGATGCCCAGGCAGAGTACGAAGCACCGATGGGAACCCCGTGAGCTCAGGCACCCCACTGGCCCCTTTCCGTGGAGAGAAGCGTGCTCGATCATACGGACACCACCGCACATAAACACAGCAGACATCGTATTACTAGTTTTCAGTATTTTTCCAAGGAGGCCTCCGTCGGCCCTGCGTTTCACCCCGGCACCAGACTTCGGGTATTCCCCGTGCTGAGGAACCGGGCTGACCATACGGCTCCATCTGAAGGTTCTGACTGGTTCCGGTCAAGTGCGATGCTTCTGCGTCTTCATCCCAACGTCTTGAAGCTCCCTGGGAGGGACACATACACTGAGACACACGGGCACACGGGCACACGGGCACACAGGAGGAGGCCCGTGTGTAACCTCTGTGGGCCATACGTAAGGTTGCTTGAGGGTTTCAAGGCCCTCCCGGGCAAGGGTGGTCATCCTCCCCCAGCCCCCCGCCGACCCGGACTGCGATCGCCCTCCATTTCCTCCACCCACGTAGTAAACGTATCTGTGCACGCTGGCCAGTGTTCTCGGGGTGATTGTGGTGGGCACAGAACACTGCCCCCAGAGAGGAAGGGGACAACCGTGCTGATGAACACAGAAAAGTGACGGGGTGACGCGTGAGGCTTTACACCACGGTACCCAGGCACCTGTGCCACGGGTGGTGGGAGGCCCGTAGGTGGGCACAAGGGTGAGGTGGTGGCTAGTCGACCTGCGGGCAGGAGTCCAGGGCCAGGGAATGGCACTTCCCACAAGGGCAGCTGCCGAGCCGACGCTGCTTCTCCAGCTCTGCTCATTGATGCTGCCTGGCCCCGCCTACCTCAAGCTTCCCCAGGCAGAACCAGTTCGACACCGCCCTCCTGCAGTCTCCCTGTCTCACGGCGAGGCCCTTCTGACCTGGGGCCACCGCCTCTGAGTGTTCCCCAGAGCCTCCGTCTCTGCATTTGTGGAGCCCAGCTCCCACGGAGCCGCACGGAGCATTTTCAGCGCCCACGCCCTGGGCGTCTCACCTGCCCTCCTCTCAGTTCCCTCTGCTGGGGCCTTCTTCCTCACGTAGTACTGCAGGGGATTGGGCCACAGGTCGTCCATGATGATCTGGCAGGGGAAACGGGGCAGGGCTCAGATGCACATCCCAGTCCGCTGGGGAGCACAGCCAGGTTCATGAGCGCGGTTTGTCACAGGGACCCACCTCAGCTATCCTGCTGGACCCGGCAAAGCTGTGGTCAGAGAACCAGTTGAAGAAGTTAAGGCCGCTGTTGTGGTGTCTGCGCCTATAGGCCTCCCGTTCATAATTCCGGTGCCACTGGATGGGAGTGGAATGAGACGGCTCGTACCCTGCAGGAAGAAGGGTCCGTGCGAAGGCGCTGGATAATGCATCATGCTCAGCCCCGCCGCCTCCACCCGCTGCCGCCCATCCACGCAGAGGCCCCTTACCAGCAGCCCTGAGGACATACTCCTTCTCAACGACTTCGTTGCGGAAGTAGGAGTTCTCGCGAAAGAAGAGCAGGATCTTGCGGCCATCACGGGGAGACTCGAGTTCCCCCACCTGCCGGGCAGCAAAGTGAGGGAGAGGGCTGAATTCTCTGTCCAGCGGACCCTTCCCGTCCTGGCTTTGGGGAGGAGTCACTTCTGTTACCCGCTCCTCTCCCATCCCCCTGGCCGGCCTCCCTCTCCCGGGCCAGACCTTCAAATCCGTCATGGAGCCAAGTATGCCTTTATCTCGGCCACTGATCATGCCTGACATCTGCGGGTGGTTCACAAACTGCTTTGGGTCAAGGGCTCTCTGAGGGCTGGAGATGAGAGTGCTAGAACAACAGAGCAAGCCTGGACGGCAGGTGGGCCCTGCATCCCCTCTCCTCCCACTGGGACCCACTCCCTCCTCACGGCCTTAGTCAAGGCCCCCTGGGCCTGCGCACGGCCTGTTGCAGTAGGTACTTAGGTAGCCCACGGCCGGGCACTAACACAGAAACAGCTGTGCATCCTCGGAGACCTCCCTCCCAGCCCACGCCACCCCTCTCTGGCCCATCCTCCTGGGCTGATGGCTAGGCAGAACTGGCTCATTCCCAGACAGCCTCCCTTGGTGCCTCCGGCTGACCAGAGTGGGCGTTCACACCCCCGTCCCCTGCTGCATTATTCCCAGGGGAGCCTGAGCTTTGAGTGGAGCTGTTTTGCGTGAGGCGGCCCCGGGGCTATGCCTAATTCGGACCCGGACTTCTGCTCCTACTCCGCCGGCGGAGCTTCAGGGCCTCCTGCGACATCAAGGGCAACCTGCAGGCCCCACCAGGGACCCCCGCCCGGAACCAGGAATTCAAGGCTGTCGTGATCACATGTCGAGGCATGAGCCAGGCCACCACAATGCGGGCCCCCTGCCACAGGAGTCTCCTGCACTAGCCCCGCCACCCTGGGGTCCCTCCAGGAAGGTATCAAGGATACAGCCTTGGCCCAGAAGCCAGGGATGCCCCGGATGAGGGCGCTTCGGTGGTCCAGGTGATGCCGTCGCCTCTGCCAGAACCTGAGCTTGAGCCGAGAGTAGGCCCTGCTGGCGTCCTTGTTCACGGGCTCCAGCTCTGACTGCAGGGCCCGGAGGGCCCGGAGGGCCTGGAGCGGGGACCGGGGCGGACCTGCCTGTGCCCCTCGCTGTTCTTCCCCTTCCTGCTTCTCCTGCAGCTCCTGGGCTGCTTCCTCCTTCTGGCTCTCCTCCCTGGCCTCTTCCCTCTTGTCCTCCTCCTCCGCCTCCGCCTCGGCCTCCACGTCCTCAGCCACGTGCTCTTCAAAATCCTCCTCTTTGGCCTCCTCAGCCTTAGCCCCTTCCTCCACAGAATCCCCCCCAGGCTCCTCTTCCTCCTTAAGTTGCTCATCCTCCTCCTCAGCCTCTTCCTCAACAGACTCTTCCTTGTCATCTTTCTCCCCTTCCTCCTTAACCTCCTCAGCCCCCCGCCCCTCCGCAGCCTCCTCCTCGTCTCCCTCCTCAGCCTCTTCAGGACATTCCACCACTTCATCCTCTGCGTCCTCCTTCCCCTCCTCCCGTTCCTCTCGACCCTCGTCCCCCTCGTCTGCCGCTGCCCCAAGGTCAGGCGCCGCCATTGCGCCCTCCACCAAGACCACCAATTCCGCCCCCAGGCGGGCCTCGCCTCCGGCCTGCCGGGCCTCGGCTTCCCGCACAGCCTCTGCCGCCACCGCCCCAGCCCCTACGGCCTGCAGCAGCCCCACTTCCCCCGTGGCACCCGGCTCCCGGATGGCGCCCGCCCCCTCACCGCACCCTTCCCGGACCAAGGTGGACCAGGATTCTGGGGCAGCCCCGTCTTCCCCGGACCCCGCCCCGCTCTCCATGTGGCCGTGGCCCTGAGCCCTGGCAGCGCTGGAGGGAAGGAGACGCACGCGAGAGCACGTGGCTCCCCACACAGCCCGGCAGCTAGTGCTCTGGCGCCCAGGAATGGCGGCGGACAGCCGCCTCCAGACAGCGGGTGTGAGCCCGGGGGACGCATGCGCACAAGGCCTTCGGGCAAGCGGGCGACGCCGCAGAGGCGGCAGAGGCACGCATGCGGCTTGGGCCACGTGAGCCCGCCCAAGCCACGCCCAGGATGATGGTCGTGCCCCGGGGCCAACCACTGACACCAGGCCGGGCAGGGCCTCCTCTGGCCCCACCCCTCACCCCCACAGGAGCCAGCCAGGGAGCCCAGCGGTACACCTGCTACGGTGTGGCCTCGGTCTCCAGAGTAGCCTCGGGGGTCCTTGCGCCCCCCCCAGGCCACCAACACCCCCATCCCGTGCCCGCCTTCACCACGCTCTCCGCCCGGTGTTTGAAGCTTGTCAAGGAGAAACGGTCCCTCGCCCTTCCCCAACACGGTCCTCGAAGACAGAAGACACCGTATGCACCCCCGGGAACCCTGGTCAGGTGTGCCGGGAAATCGTCAGCCCAGGCATCGCAGAATAGTGCCATTCCAGGAGACAGAGGCCCCGAAGCTGTCTGCGTCTTTGGAGGATGGGGGTTGGGAAGGGCGGCCGCAGCTCCCCCTAGTCCCTGTCCTGGGCTGCTCAGTACAAGCAGGACGGAGAGTGCTCCATCCATCCGTCCGCCTGTCCTTTCCTCATGCTCTCCGCTCCGTCTTCCCCTCTCTCTCTCTTTGTATTCAGGGGCTCTTTCTCTGCCCTCTCCCTGCCCACAGGGTCTCTGGAAGATCCAGGCTTCAGCAAGAAAGATGCAGAAGCCTCTCTGAGCAGCTCTTCTCCCAGGAAGTAAAAGCCCTCGGCCCCTCTGCGACTTGCCGCCGGTCACGTGACCAGCAATAGGGACCCAGGCTGGGTGCCCCCCCAGACACTCAAACATTCACACACAGTCAAAGCACACGCCTCCGCATACGCACGCGACCCCAGCACAGGCATACACATACGGCCCCACCCCCAAAGAAACCATACACACGTGTGCCCAGGAAAACTCACACTCACGCTCTCACACACACACACACACCCAACCACATCCACGGCCTCTGGCACACAGGCATACACCATTGACCCCCACACATCTGAGCATGCGCGCGCGCATACACACACACACACACACACAGACACAGACGCACCCCTGAGGATACAGAAACGTGTAAGTAAAACACATACTCTGAGGCTTACAGGCACACACGTAGCCACGTAAGAGCGCGTGCACAAGTGCGCGCTCTTATGCAAGCACACGAAACACACTAGCCACACGCGCACACGCACACGCACACAAACACACACAACACACTGAGGCATGCAACCCTGCGCCACCTAACATCACAGCTAGGCTCGCAAGCACACGCACCCTGAAACGACACGCAGAAGGTCTCCGGCACAGGCAGACACAGTTGAACCTGCCCTGAAGAAAAAAAATACACCTGTAGGCCTACTCCATCAAAACTCATCCACAGTGTGTGACACACAGGCATACACAACTGTCCCCCCACACACACACCCCTGAGGATACAGACACATGTGAGAAAAACACATGATCTCGGTGATACAGGAATGCACACTCACAGCTCCGACACATGCGCACACACACACTCATGCTCATACAAACCCACACGTGCTCCCTGCACACATCCTGGTACTGGCACAGAGGCATGCCCCTTATCTCACCAATGTACACAAAAGGGCACGTGTGAACACACAACCACAACACACATGAAAACTCTCCAGCACAATTGTATGCAAACAAGCCCCAGAGCAGCATACACAGACACACACACAAGCGCACGCGCGCGTGTGCCTGCACGACCTCCAACAGCGATCACGCACTGCTGGTGACACCTACACACGCAGGTACGCACACAAACACACAATCACCCATGGGCCTGAAAGCACACAGACACGCAACGGACACTCGGGGGCACGCAAGGATTATGCACCCAGAGCACTCGCGTACATGGTCTCTGGCACACAGCCATATACACGTAGCCCTGCAGGATCACACACCCAGCCGTGCCTGAAAAAGCACACACACACACACACAATACACACACGCGTCACCTCACACACAGCCAAGCAGATTTCTGCACGCAGGTACACACACACACACACACACGTGTGCTTAGAAGCACACAAACACGCACAACACACCCGGTCCCCTGCTCCGGCGCATGACCCTCGGTCGCACAAACACACAATCCTGCGCGTGTAAACCCACAATCGAACAAAAACGAAACAAACACCTACATACACGGGGTCCAGCACGGAGGCGTTCATGCTCACCACAAACTCACACATAGGTGCACGAGAAACTATACAATGCAACAGGCAAGCATAGGTGGCCGCACTCAGAGGCACATATGTGCACATGCCGACATGCACACGAAGCTTATATGAACACATCTGGGTCCTATGCGCGTGCAGTCACACGAGGCCTCGCTACACTCACCCATGGGTGTGCAAACACACGGACACAAGACACAAACACACACTGTCTCCAGGATGCAGGCATACACCCTTGTCACTCTCACACACACGGACACAGGAACACACATGCACAACGCCTAATCACACATGATGTCCTCCTGCACACATGTGAGCAAACTGGGCCACACATGTCCACACACACGTGCAGAAGGATAAACACACGGTCCCAAGCTCAGAGGAATACTCAGGTGGCACAAGGGTGCTTGATGTGCGCGCGTGCACGCATGCACGCGCGCACGCACACACACTCACAAACGTGCACGTGCGCACGCGCGCTCGCAGAAACGACGGATACGCACGCAGACAGGCCCAAACCCGCTCCCCCACACGCAGCACACTCACGACGTCACACAGCCCACAGCGCACACCTGCCTTCCCTGAGACATCCTTGGAACTGTCTCCTGCGGGTGGGTGGTGTTATCAGCGGGAGGGTCGTGAGTCCACAGGGACCACGAGTGAGCGCCACCACCTTGGTCCTCCCGGGACCCTTGGTTTTGCGCTGGACCTGACCAGGCGCATGCGCGGGATCACATCACAGCCATGCAGGGCACACATCCAGGAGCAAGGGAGCTGGGCAAAGCTCTCCAAGCGAAGTGAATGTCGGGGTACGAGGAGCCACGGGGCCAATAGGGCCCTGCTTGGGCGGGAGCCTCCCCTGCCTGTGCCCCCTGCTCTAAAGAGCAAGGCTTCGCCAAGTGAGGTCTGCCTTTTCCCATCCTCCCCCCAGACCCTGCCTAGGAAGTGCGGGGGTCTCTCCGCAGGCCAAGCCCTGCCGCGCCCTGCCCCCATGCTACACATCACCCCCACACGTGGACTCCCACAGGATGGGGGTTGGAGGATCCCACCGGCCCGATTTCCTCCTTGCCATTTCCTGTGCCCCCGATATAAACTGACACACCGACACAAAGTGCCTCGTAACTTGCTTATGGCCCTCTCCCTGTCCCTGCAGGTATGTGCAGGATACACTCCAGACCTGCCCCTGGTGATCCTTTTCCTCGTCGCTGTCCCCCGCAGGCAGAGCAACACGCGGACGAGCCCATCCATGTCTCACAACGGTGGAGGCCTCCTCCACTTCTTCTTCGTGG
Source organism: Martes martes (assembly GCF_963455335.1). Classification (NCBI taxonomy): domain Eukaryota; kingdom Metazoa; phylum Chordata; class Mammalia; order Carnivora; family Mustelidae; genus Martes; species Martes martes. The sequence continues at coordinate 16,132,029 of NC_137907.1, forward strand.
TCAAACTCAGATGCTCTGCGATGTCCGTTTCCACAGAGCTGCCATGCCCCGACACATACACACAGGCAGACAGACAGACAGACAGACACACGCACGCACACGAAAATACACACAGAAATGTTAGCTCTTTGTGAAACTGTATGATGCCAAGGATAGCCAAGGCGGTGTTGAGAGCATGCCTCGTCCTTGTGGGATCCCTCTTCCTCCTCAGCGAGGGCTTCACGACCCATCCCCCAGATGGCCTAGTACCATCCCCAAGGATGGCCTGATGGGAGGACATGTGGGAGGACATGTGGTTCTCAGGAACGTGGAGGGAAGTCAGGGAATCGTGGCACAGGAGGGGATGGGACAAGGGAGCCCCACTCCCAAAGACAGGCAGGCCGTCCCCAACTGAATGAGTGGCAGGAGGACCCAGAGAGAGGGGCCGACCGTCACGGGTGACAGTTCGGAGGAATGGGGTGGAGAAGCCTTGCTTCTCCTGATTGACCAGGAACATTCTGGCTAACAGCCTGGCAGGCCTGATCTCCCCCAGGTGGACATACCCGCTGCCCCGGGGGCTGTGCCCTGACTTCCCACAGGCTCCCTTCCCTCACTGCAACCCGCGCCCAGAGCAAGCTGGGGCCCCGGCTCTTCTGAGTCTCGGTTGCCCTGCCGCTAAGCTGACAGTCCCTGGCACCTTCCTTCCACATTCGAGACCCAGCCCTCCATGGCTCCTCACCGACAGGTCCTCCTGTCAGCTCATTCCCATGGGCTGCCTTCCTGCCTCGGGTAGTACTGCAAGGGATTGGGCCACAGGTCCTCGATGATGATCTGGCACGCCAAAATGGGCAGGTGAGCACGGGGCCCAGGCCCCGGTCCCCGGCAGCCGGGGCTCCAGCATCACCGCTGCTGACGAAGGCTGCAGGGACCCCACCTCGGCGATCCTGTAGACCCTGGGCACCTGGGGTCAGACGACCAGTTAAAGTTCAGGCTGCTGGTGTCCTGCCTGCAGCTGGCAGCTCCACGTTCATAATCCCAGAACCAGTGGGCTGCAGTGCCACGAGTCGCAGGACGAGAAAATTTAAGGGAGGCTCTCCATGGCCATGGACCCACGCCGTCCCTCCCTCTCAACCTCCATCCTTTCTCCCTCCTGTGCCGAATCCCACCCCTGCCCCGAGTACCCTGCGTTCCCCCCTACGCGCTCCCAGTTCCCACCTGTCCGGCGGCCCTCCGCCAGCTCCCTTGAAGCTCAAGCCCACTCCTGCCGGCAACGCTAAGGTGATACTCCTTAACGATCATTTTGATCTGGAAGTAAGGGCTGCTCCCAGAGGAAAGCATCAACCAGCAGCGGTATGTGGGACGGCCCAGTTCCCCCACCTGCCCCGCCAAAGAAAGAGGAGGGGGAGGGGAAACGTGTCCTCTCGGTGTCCTGACTGAGTGCCTGGCCATGACTCGGAACAACTTTACCACGCGCCCTCCTGCTCAAACCCCGCTGCCAACGCACCTCCGCCAGCCTAGGTCTCCAGGGCCAACCTCTAAATTGGTCAGGTAGCTGAGCATGTCTGTGTCCTGGCCGCCCGTCACGGCTGGTGTCTGGGGGGTGATTCAGGATCTGCCTTGGGTCGAGGAGCCTCGATGTCAGGGGCTCCGGAAAGAGAACCAGGATGGACCCAGCCCTTCCCGTCTGAGAGCAGGGGACCGAAACAGCAGGCACCGCCACCGCTTCCAACCTCCTTGGAAAGCGCTTGCCCTTTCATCCCACCCGTGCTCTACACTGGGGCATCGCTGGGCTTCGAGGACCAACAGGGCTGAGGCTGACAGGGCCCAACATGGGAAGGCCAAGGGCCTGCCTGCACTCCCTTCCTATGGCCCTCTGGCCTGTGCCCGGGGCCTGCTGTACCAGGGGGCAGTCACCACTTTGGAGGTCTGGATGTGCTGGGTCCCTGGATGATGGCCCTCCTTCCAGCCAGGTGAGAGCTCCGCTTCCGATTCATCCTGCGCTTGGGCCGCAAGTAGGCCCTGGAGGCTTGGGCATCCAGAGAGCGGAGCGCTTCCTGAACCACCACCAGCGCGGCAAGTGCGGCCCCGGCTGGGTCGGGCCACGGCACTGGCTCTGCCTGCGGCAGCTCCTGGAGCCTCTCGTCCTGCTCTGCTTGCGCCGCCTCCTCGTCTTCCACCGATGCCACCCCCACCACCAGGGCCCACGCGTCCCCCGCTGCGGCCTCCTCTGTATCCGGCTGGGCCTCAGCTTCCCGCACAGCCTCTGCCGCCATCCCCACAGCCTCTAGGGCCAGAAGCGCCCCCCGCGTGCCCACCGGAGCCCGGGATCCCTGAGGGGCCCCCGCCTCCTCACCGCCCCCTTCCAGGGCAAAGGCGGTCCGGGATCCTGGGGCAGCCCCGCCTTCTCCGGACCTCGCCTAGATCTCCATGGGCGGTGGCCCTGAGCCCAGGCAGCTGCGGAGGGAAGGAGATGGCCGCGAGACGGGCAGGTTGAGCTCTGCGGCCCAGGAGGTGGGCGGGTAGCAGCCACGTCTCAGAGTGTGCGGGCCTGGGGCACACACGCGCACAGGGCCTCGGTGCGGGAGGTGTCGGGGGCAGCGGCGGCGGAGGCGCGCATGCGGCCTGGGCTGGATGCCGCCTCCGAGCCATGCCCAGGATGCTGGGTGGCCCCTGGATCTAACCAGTGACAGGGCGGTGGGCGTGGCCACCACCAGCCTTGTCCCTTGCCCACGCAGGAGCCAGCCAGGGAGCCGGCCAGGGTTCCTCCTTCAGGGGGGGCCTGCGGCCCTCACCCCCAAACGTTTTCTTCGGAGACACCGCCCAGGCCATTCCCGCAAGTCCCCTGGCATCACAGACACACCCTACCCTCCCTCATCCGTTCTCCTGGGACCACTCGGCCGGCACCAGAGAACTGAAATCCAGCGGCTGAATCCACTGTCTGCCCGCTGCTCGGAGGCCTCACCCGCCCCTTCTCAGCCGACCTGGGGCAAAGCCCTGGAGTCATCAGCTGGTGCTCCACCGCTGCCACATCACTGTCCACGTGGCTTTCCCCCTTGACCCGCCCAGTGGTGGAGGGAGCCAGGTGGCCGCCGCTAAGACGCTGGATGCAGGGACCATCTCCCTCCCCCACCCTACCAACCCCCAGGTCCCACCTTTCCTTAAAACAGAGGAACCGCACACAAAGCAATGTCCCCGGAGTTAGTTAGCACTGAGCCACGGTCCGTGGCCGCCCTGGTGTACGGATCTACTACCCCAGCCCCAGTGAGGTCCGTGGTTGCGACTCGGTGGCATGCCACTGGGCCAGACCTCTAGCCCGAAGGGCAATTCTGGGTATTCTTCCGTCCAAGCCACCAGTAGGACTCGCTCCCACTGTACTTTCCTCTGCCCGACCCTTTCCCCTGTTCTGTCAGTGTCTCTTCTCCTCTTTGCTTTCTCTTCCGTCGCCTGACTTTCATGCGAGGTCTCTCTGTGTCTTCCTTCCAACTCTGCTCCAAGTTCTCCCTTAGTCTGGGTCCGTCGCTGAGTGGAGTGCCAGTACCAGCCGGGGAGGGGATGGCCAGGCGAGCATTAACAGCACGCACGAGTGCCCTTTCTGTGGTACTCACCAGGTCCTTCCAGTCCGAACCACACCCTGTGCAGGTCCAGGCCGGGGGGGTGGGGGGTCATGGGGCCGATAGGACACATGCTGCCGGAGGTGTGAGGAAGTTCCCATGGGCGATGGCAAGGCTGGCAGCGTTGGGGTTGCATCATGGGAGGGCCTCATTTAAAAAGAATGGGTGGGGGTGTCCTGGGGGATTTGGACCGTAAAGAAGCAGGGGGAACTCCCTTGCGGTTACGTGCAGGGTGCTTGGTGGGTGCGAGCGTCTCTATTAAAAGTCTACTGGTCGGGGCAAACAGGGACGCCTGCAGGGAGAGAAATGCATGGCCGCCTGTGGGGAGGAGACAAATTTTCTGAGACTGTCCCTGAAACGGTCCCGGCATCGGAGTGACTGGCGCAATCCAAACTGACCTAGCACGTGCAACCGTACCCACAACACTAGAGGAGGCTCCTGAGGCCATGCTGCACTACAAACAGCCCAGCCTTGGAGATGGGGAAGGCTGGGGTGGTGACACGGAGAGGGGGGAAGAGAGGGAGACCGGGAAGAGAGGGAGAGACGCGGAGAAGGCTAGGAAGAGGCGGGTGAGTGAGGGGGAATGGGAGGGATGCACCGGAGGGAAGAGAGGGACACGGGCAGGAGGGAGAGTACTGTAGTAGCAGGGGTGGGAGGGGCAGAGAGGGAGGGAGTGAGGAAGGGCAGAGACAGGGAGGCAGGGCCTTGATTGGCCCCAGCCGCATTCATACGTTGCAAGGCATACAGACCAAAAGGACACACTGCCTGTGAGGAAGGGACCACCCACATGTGCAGAAGCAAGACGTCCTCTGAGCAGAGCTCAATCCGGTGGTGTCAATGAGGTCAGCAATCATGTTTCCTGGAAACAAGAATCATACACCACAGGAGGAAGTAATGGAGGAATAGAGGGTGGAAACAGGCCGGGGGCACACGGGGGTACACAGAAACCTAGTACTGCAGTCATGGACATCAGTCTGCCCTGGTCAGTAAAGAGGCTTCGGAGCAATGGAGTAAGATGTGGACGACAGCAGAATGGGCAGCCTCTGAAAAGCTGCCCATGTCTATGCTACGTGCAGGACACTGAGCTTTCAGTCCCAAAGCCACAGAGCAGTTGAAAGTGGGAGGAGTGAGAAAGATGAGTGACCTCATGCCCTAAGCGAGGCCACAGAGATCCCTACCCCTCGCGGACGGGCAGTAGGTGCGGGGCTGTTCCTCAATTCCCAAGGATGCGTCGCCACGTACCTTACGGCCCGGGCAGCCAAGGACTTGTCGGGGCTCACCAAAGATCACAGATGCTGCGCCAGCCCCGTTGAAGGAGGAGAGGGTTCTGACTCCAAAATGGAAGAAACGGGGTCCAATTCACAGGCAGACCGCCTCAGAGATAGGAACTCATACAACCAACACAAGTCAGGCCAGCAACCCGGCAGCTGTCGCAAAGCAGAGACTCACCAGGGCCAAAGGCACTTACGGGGGCCCAACAACGGCATATCCGGGACGCCCACAGATGCGAGATCAGAGACGTGACGGCACAGGTAGAGCCACACCAAGGCACGCCAAGGCACGCTCCAGAAGACACAGAAACACAGGCAAAGAGCGGACCCCCCCTTTACCCAGACGAGTACACGAAGTTCCAGAGCGGCCAGGGACAGACGCACGTGCTCCAGGGCCTTGGAGGCAGAACGCCTGGCAGTTCTTCAGGCGGTCCTCTCCTATCAGACAGCACTCCGGGTTACAGAAGTTTTGTTCCCTTAGTGCCCAGGTTGCTGGGCATGCTTCTTCAGCGGAGGGAAGCGGTAGACCAGACACAGAGTGCTGGACCGCGGGGCAAACTTCACTGGGCAAGGGCACCAAGCTCCCGGGAAGGCTGCCGTGTTCCCATTCAGATGTAGGGTTTTGTTTTTGTTTTTTTTTGTTTTTTTTTAGCTCTTTCAGGGACCTTGAGAGTGATGCCCCTGCGGATTTGCTGTGAAGGTGCTGCCAGTCAGGGCTTTGATCATGCCCCTGTCCACCACGTCCACGGGGCGGATGGGCTGGCATCTCGAGACTCACTGCCTCAACTTGGGTCAGGGACTGATGTCTCATGGTTAGTGGCTTTGTTTCAGCTTGTGCTGCCAAAGTCAGCCCTGCAGAGGCGGCTGGACAGGACACCCTCGTGCTCTCGTCTAGGTGGGAAAACGGAATTTGTCTTAGCGCGGATTTGTCTTAGAAGTCCTGGCTCCCTGTCTTCGGGTTGGGGACCCTGGCCCTGACTCCCTCGCCCCCCATGAACTCCTAACATCTGGGGCTCCCTGAACTCCAGAAGGATCCGCCCTCCACAGCCTCACCTTCTCTCTGGGCCGGGCCAGGCCGGGCTGGGGGCAGGGGGCGGGCCATGCTTCAACACCAGCCCAGTGCCCAGAGCCAGGTGGGAGATGCCTAGGAGTGGGGGACCCTGTTCCTTCCTCCCCCCTAGGCTTCACATCCTCGGCAACAGCCTACCAAACGCCACAAGCGTAGAGGAATACGCGGCAGCCCCCGAAATGGCCCAGGCAGAGGACCCCTTAAGGCCATGCTCTACAACGGGAGTTGTCCCGCTCCCGCTGCTCAGCGAAGGTCCAGCACCTATGACAGTTTCAGCGGACCAGCACAAGCAGAGCCAGGTGCCAGCGTGCGGGTGCCCGTCGAGGATGCCCCAGCATTTCCAGGTCAAGAGTCCAAGACGACCGGTCTCCCCTACACTCTCAGAGAGACGAGCCTTCCCTCCTGGAGCCTCAGGCACCTCCACCCACCCCGGAAGGGGCAAGGCTAAGTCATAGAGATCATCAACTGCACAGCCTGACACCGAACAGGCAATTTGCGCTGCACACTGAAAGGGACCAGAAGCACCCATGAGTTTGACTGCCAGACCCTCCTGGCTGAGGCTCGTGACGGGTACTCTGTACACGCCAGGTCTTTCCACGGACCTTCACACAGAAGGCTAAGCCCTCAGACGACGGACAGTGCCCTATGCTTTCGGAAGCCCCCTGTGCGCACACAAGATGTCAGCCAGGGGCGCATGCTCCCTGAGGTGATGGTGAGGACTAGGTGTCGCTCTTGGTGGCATTTCCCTTTTGGGGTCTTCACCGGATGGAGGGCATTGGGCTGATGCCTTAAGCCCGTGGAGAGAGAGGCATATCAGCCTCAGAGTCAGCACGGGACAGACACTGCACGGGACGGGTGGCTGTACTGGTCCTTGCGTTCAGCAATCCTCCCACCCCTCGCCCTCTCCTCTGTTTACCGTCTGGGGGACCCCAACCCAAGGCCCTAGGGAAGCAGGGAACGGGGGATCCTGGGGCAGCATGGGTTTGTCAGTATGTGAGCGTGTCGCCGGACACGTCAGTGAGCGGAGGTTGTGTGCGTGGGAGGGGAGGGGAGTGTGTGCGTGTCAGGACATCAGAGTGAGGGAACGACTGTGGGGGGGGGCGGTGACTGGTTTGCCCCTGAGTGTGTGTGTCAGTATATGGGAGTGGCTAAAGGAGCCCATGTGGGCGGTGGGGGGGTGGTGGTCTTTGAAACCAAGGGAGTGTGTGTGTGCGTGCGCATTGCTCCCCTGCCTTTTGTACTTCCTCCCAGTCACTTGGGCCAGAATGAGAGTGTCACCTTTCCTACATTCCCACCTCCCTCTGTCCCCACTCCAACAGTCCCCCCACAGGGACTCGCCCCCCGTCTCTCATGTTTTGTTTTGTTTTTTTTTTTTTTTTTTTTCTGGGGCTGAGAGGATGACTGTGTCAGCAAGAGCCCGGGCCCCTTGTTAGACCAACGGAGACACTGGCGCCGGGGTTCAACAGAGTAATGAAACACTAGTCCCCGCCCCGTGCTGTGTGTAGTGGATGTGTCTGAGGACATCCACCAGGGAGCATCTCTGGAGGACCGTCATCGCCATCCGGCAAACCTGGGCACTGGACGTGCTCGGCCCGGGCGCGTCCCTCCCTTTCCTTGACCTCTGTCATTTCCCCAGGGAAGAGATGAGCCCCGTCAGCAGGCCTTTCGCTCTTTTCTCCTCTCCCTGCCCACACCCCCAACCCCAGCGGAAGGACCTCTGCCCCCTGGGATGCCGTCCCAGTGCGTGTGTGACCTAGACCTCTGGGCAAGCATACGGGCCCATCCCTTCCACGGACCCGGGATGCCCAGGCAGAGTACGAAGCACCGATGGGAACCCCGTGAGCTCAGGCACCCCACTGGCCCCTTTCCGTGGAGAGAAGCGTGCGCGATCATACGGACACCACCGCACATAAACACAGCAGACATCGTATTACTAGTTTTCAGTATTTTTCCAAGGAGGCCTCCGTCGGCCCTGCGTTTCACCCCGGCACCAGACTTCGGGTATTCCCCGTGCTGAGGAACCGGGCTGACCATACGGCTCCATCTGAAGGTTCTGACTGGTTCCGGTCAAGTGCGATGCTTCTGCGTCTTCATCCCAACGTCTTGAAGCTCCCTGGGAGGGACACATACACTGAGACACACGGGCACACGGGCACACGGGCACACAGGAGGAGGCCCGTGTGTAACCTCTGTGGGCCATACGTAAGGTTGCTTGAGGGTTTCAAGGCCCTCCCGGGCAAGGGTGGTCATCCTCCCCCGGCCCCCCGCCGACCCGGACTGCGATCGCCCTCCATTTCCTCCACCCACGTAGTAAACGTATCTGTGCACGCTGGCCAGTGTTCTCGGGGTGATTGTGGTGGGCACAGAACACTGCCCCCAGAGAGGAAGGGGACAACCGTGCTGATGAACACAGAAAAGTGACGGGGTGACGCGTGAGGCTTTACACCACGGTACCCAGGCACCTGTGCCACGGGTGGTGGGAGGCCCGTAGGTGGGCACAAGGGTGAGGTGGTGGCTAGTCGACCTGCGGGCAGGAGTCCAGGGCCAGGGAATGGCACTTCCCACAAGGGCAGCTGCCGAGCCGACGCTGCTTCTCCAGCTCTGCTCATTGATGCTGCCTGGCCCCGCCTACCTCAAGCTTCCCCAGGCAGAACCAGTTCGACACCGCCCTCCTGCAGTCTCCCTGTCTCACGGCGAGGCCCTTCTGACCTGGGGCCACCGCCTCTGAGTGTTCCCCAGAGCCTCCGTCTCTGCATTTGTGGAGCCCAGCTCCCACGGAGCCGCACGGAGCATTTTCAGCGCCCACGCCCTGGGCGTCTCACCTGCCCTCCTCTCAGTTCCCTCTGCTGGGGCCTTCTTCCTCACGTAGTACTGCAGGGGATTGGGCCACAGGTCGTCCATGATGATCTGGCAGGGGAAACGGGGCAGGGCTCAGATGCACATCCCAGTCCGCTGGGGAGCACAGCCAGGTTCATGAGCGCGGTTTGTCACAGGGACCCACCTCAGCTATCCTGCTGGACCCGGCAAAGCTGTGGTCAGAGAACCAGTTGAAGAAGTTAAGGCCGCTGTTGTGGTGTCTGCGCCTATAGGCCTCCCGTTCATAATCCCGGTGCCACTGGATGGGAGTGGAATGAGACGGCTCGTACCCTGCAGGAAGAAGGGTCCGTGCGAAGGCGCTGGATAATGCATCATGCTCAGCCCCGCCGCCTCCACCCGCTGCCGCCCATCCACGCAGAGGCCCCTTACCAGCAGCCCTGAGGACATACTCCTTCTCAACGACTTCGTTGCGGAAGTAGGAGTTCTCGCGAAAGAAGAGCAGGATCTTGCGGCCATCACGGGGAGACTCGAGTTCCCCCACCTGCCGGGCGGCAAAGTGAGGGAGAGGGCTGAATTCTCTGTCCAGCGGACCCTTCCCGTCCTGGCTTTGGGGAGGAGTCACTTCTGTTACCCGCTCCTCTCCCATCCCCCTGGCCGGCCTCCCTCTCCCGGGCCAGACCTTCAAATCCGTCATGGAGCCAAGTATGCCTTTATCTCGGCCACTGATCATGCCTGACATCTGCGGGTGGTTCACAAACTGCTTTGGGTCAAGGGCTCTCTGAGGGCTGGAGATGAGAGTGCTAGAACAACAGAGCAAGCCTGGACGGCAGGTGGGCCCTGCATCCCCTCTCCTCCCACTGGGACCCACTCCCTCCTCACGGCCTTAGTCAAGGCCCCCTGGGCCTGCGCACGGCCTGTTGCAGTAGGTACTTAGGTAGCCCACGGCCGGGCACTAACACAGAAACAGCTGTGCATCCTCGGAGACCTCCCTCCCAGCCCACGCCACCCCTCTCTGGCCCATCCTCCTGGGCTGATGGCTAGGCAGAACTGGCTCATTCCCAGACAGCCTCCCTTGGTGCCTCCGGCTGACCAGAGTGGGCGTTCACACCCCCGTCCCCTGCTGCATTATTCCCAGGGGAGCCTGAGCTTTGAGTGGAGCTGTTTTGCGTGAGGCGGCCCCGGGGCTATGCCTAATTCGGACCCGGACTTCTGCTCCTACTCCGCCGGCGGAGCTTCAGGGCCTCCTGCGACATCAAGGGCAACCTGCAGGCCCCACCAGGGACCCCCGCCCGGAACCAGGAATTCAAGGCTGTCGTGATCACATGTCGAGGCATGAGCCAGGCCACCACAATGCGGGCCCCCTGCCACAGGAGTCTCCTGCACTAGCCCCGCCACCCTGGGGTCCCTCCAGGAAGGTATCAAGGATACAGCCTTGGCCCAGAAGCCAGGGATGCCCCGGATGAGGGCGCTTCGGTGGTCCAGGTGATGCCGTCGCCTCTGCCAGAACCTGAGCTTGAGCCGAGAGTAGGCCCTGCTGGCGTCCTTGTTCACGGGCTCCAGCTCTGACTGCAGGGCCCGGAGGGCCCGGAGGGCCTGGAGCGGGGACCGGGGCGGACCTGCCTGTGCCCCTCGCTGTTCTTCCCCTTCCTGCTTCTCCTGCAGCTCCTGGGCTGCTTCCTCCTTCTGGCTCTCCTCCCTGGCCTCTTCCCTCTTGTCCTCCTCCTCCGCCTCCGCCTCGGCCTCCACGTCCTCAGCCACGTGCTCTTCAAAATCCTCCTCTTTGGCCTCCTCAGCCTTAGCCCCTTCCTCCACAGAATCCCCCCCAGGCTCCTCTTCCTCCTTAAGTTGCTCATCCTCCTCCTCAGCCTCTTCCTCAACAGACTCTTCCTTGTCATCTTTCTCCCCTTCCTCCTTAACCTCCTCAGCCCCCCGCCCCTCCGCAGCCTCCTCCTCGTCTCCCTCCTCAGCCTCTTCAGGACATTCCACCACTTCATCCTCTGCGTCCTCCTTCCCCTCCTCCCGTTCCTCTCGACCCTCGTCCCCCTCGTCTGCCGCTGCCCCAAGGTCAGGCGCCGCCATTGCGCCCTCCACCAAGACCACCAATTCCGCCCCCAGGCGGGCCTCGCCTCCGGCCTGCCGGGCCTCGGCTTCCCGCACAGCCTCTGCCGCCACCGCCCCAGCCCCTACGGCCTGCAGCAGCCCCACTTCCCCCGTGGCACCCGGCTCCCGGATGGCGCCCGCCCCCTCACCGCACCCTTCCCGGACCAAGGTGGACCAGGATTCTGGGGCAGCCCCGTCTTCCCCGGACCCCGCCCCGCTCTCCATGTGGCCGTGGCCCTGAGCCCTGGCAGCGCTGGAGGGAAGGAGACGCACGCGAGAGCACGTGGCTCCCCACACAGCCCGGCAGCTAGTGCTCTGGCGCCCAGGAATGGCGGCGGACAGCCGCCTCCAGACAGCGGGTGTGAGCCCGGGGGACGCATGCGCACAAGGCCTTCGGGCAAGCGGGCGACGCCGCAGAGGCGGCAGAGGCACGCATGCGGCTTGGGCCACGTGAGCCCGCCCAAGCCACGCCCAGGATGATGGTCGTGCCCCGGGGCCAACCACTGACACCAGGCCGGGCAGGGCCTCCTCTGGCCCCACCCCTCACCCCCACAGGAGCCAGCCAGGGAGCCCAGCGGTACACCTGCTACGGTGTGGCCTCGGGCTCCAGAGTAGCCTCGGGGGTCCTTGCGCCCCCCCCCAGGCCACCAACACCCCCATCCCGTGCCCGTCTTCACCACGCTCTCCGCCCGGTGTTTGAAGCTTGTCAAGGAGAAACGGTCCCTTGCCCTTCCCCAACACGGTCCTCGAAGACAGAAGACACCGTATGCACCCCCGGGAACCCTGGTCAGGCGTGCCGGGAAATCGTCAGCCCAGGCATCGCAGAATAGTGCCATTCCAGGAGACAGAGGCCCCGAAGCTGTCTGCGTCTTTGGAGGATGGGGGTTGGGAAGGGCGGCCGCAGCTCCCCCTAGTCCCTGTCCTGGGCTGCTCAGTACAAGCAGGACGGAGAGTGCTCCATCCATCCGTCCGCCTGTCCTTTCCTCATGCTCTCCGCTCCGTCTTCCCCTCTCTCTCTCTTTGTATTCAGGGGCTCTTTCTCTGCCCTCTCCCTGCCCACAGGGTCTCTGGAAGATCCAGGCTTCAGCAAGAAAGATGCAGAAGCCTCTCTGAGCAGCTCTTCTCCCAGGAAGTAAAAGCCCTCGGCCCCTCTGCGACTTGCCGCCGGTCACGTGACCAGCAATAGGGACCCAGGCTGGGTGCCCCCCCAGACACTCAAACATTCACACACAGTCAAAGCACACGCCTCCGCATACGCACGCGACCCCAGCACAGGCATACACATACGGCCCCACCCCCAAAGAAACCATACACACGTGTGCCCAGGAAAACTCACACTCACGCTCTCACACACACACACACACCCAACCACATCCACGGCCTCTGGCACACAGGCATACACCATTGACCCCCACACATCTGAGCATGCGCGCGCGCATACACACACACACACACACACACAGACACAGACGCACCCCTGAGGATACAGAAACGTGTAAGTAAAACACATACTCTGAGGCTTACAGGCACACACGTAGCCACGTAAGAGCGCGTGCACAAGTGCGCGCTCTTATGCAAGCACACGAAACACACTAGCCACACGCGCACACGCACACGCACACAAACACACACAACACACTGAGGCATGCAACCCTGCGCCACCTAACATCACAGCTAGGCTCGCAAGCACACGCACCCTGAAACGACACGCAGAAGGTCTCCGGCACAGGCAGACACAGTTGAACCTGCCCTGAAGAAAAAAAATACACCTGTAGGCCTACTCCATCAAAACTCATCCACAGTGTGTGACACACAGGCATACACAACTGTCCCCCCACACACACACCCCTGAGGATACAGACACATGTGAGAAAAACACATGATCTCGGTGATACAGGAATGCACACTCACAGCTCCGACACATGCGCACACACACACTCATGCTCATACAAACCCACACGTGCTCCCTGCACACATCCTGGTACTGGCACAGAGGCATGCCCCTTATCTCACCAATGTACACAAAAGGGCACGTGTGAACACACAACCACAACACACATGAAAACTCTCCAGCACAATTGTATGCAAACAAGCCCCAGAGCAGCATACACAGACACACACACAAGCGCACGCGCGCGTGTGCCTGCACGACCTCCAACAGCGATCACGCACTGCTGGTGACACCTACACACGCAGGTACGCACACAAACACACAATCACCCATGGGCCTGAAAGCACACAGACACGCAACGGACACTCGGGGGCACGCAAGGATTATGCACCCAGAGCACTCGCGTACATGGTCTCTGGCACACAGCCATATACACGTAGCCCTGCAGGATCACACACCCAGCCGTGCCTGAAAAAGCACACACACACACACACAATACACACACGCGTCACCTCACACACAGCCAAGCAGATTTCTGCACGCAGGTACACACACACACACACACACGTGTGCTTAGAAGCACACAAACACGCACAACACACCCGGTCCCCTGCTCCGGCGCATGACCCTCGGTCGCACAAACACACAATCCTGCGCGTGTAAACCCACAATCGAACAAAAACGAAACAAACACCTACATACACGGGGTCCAGCACGGAGGCGTTCATGCTCACCACAAACTCACACATAGGTGCACGAGAAACTATACAATGCAACAGGCAAGCATAGGTGGCCGCACTCAGAGGCACATATGTGCACATGCCGACATGCACACGAAGCTTATATGAACACATCTGGGTCCTATGCGCGTGCAGTCACACGAGGCCTCGCTACACTCACCCATGGGTGTGCAAACACACGGACACAAGACACAAACACACACTGTCTCCAGGATGCAGGCATACACCCTTGTCACTCTCACACACACGGACACAGGAACACACATGCACAACGCCTAATCACACATGATGTCCTCCTGCACACATGTGAGCAAACTGGGCCACACATGTCCACACACACGTGCAGAAGGATAAACACACGGTCCCAAGCTCAGAGGAATACTCAGGTGGCACAAGGGTGCTTGATGTGCGCGCGTGCACGCATGCACGCGCGCACGCACACACACTCACAAACGTGCACGTGCGCACGCGCGCTCGCAGAAACGACGGATACGCACGCAGACAGGCCCAAACCCGCTCCCCCACACGCAGCACACTCACGACGTCACACAGCCCACAGCGCACACCTGCCTTCCCTGAGACATCCTTGGAACTGTCTCCTGCGGGTGGGTGGTGTTATCAGCGGGAGGGTCGTGAGTCCACAGGGACCACGAGTGAGCGCCACCACCTTGGTCCTCCCGGGACCCTTGGTTTTGCGCTGGACCTGACCAGGCGCATGCGCGGGATCACATCACAGCCATGCAGGGCACACATCCAGGAGCAAGGGAGCTGGGCAAAGCTCTCCAAGCGAAGTGAATGTCGGGGTACGAGGAGCCACGGGGCCAATAGGGCCCTGCTTGGGCGGGAGCCTCCCCTGCCTGTGCCCCCTGCTCTAAAGAGCAAGGCTTCGCCAAGTGAGGTCTGCCTTTTCCCATCCTCCCCCCAGACCCTGCCTAGGAAGTGCGGGGGTCTCTCCGCAGGCCAAGCCCTGCCGCGCCCTGTCCCCATGCTACACATCACCCCCACACGTGGACTCCCACAGGATGGGGGTTGGAGGATCCCACCGGCCCGATTTCCTCCTTGCCATTTCCTGTGCCCCCGATATAAACTGACACACCGACACAAAGTGCCTCGTAACTTGCTTATGGCCCTCTCCCTGTCCCTGCAGGTATGTGCAGGATACACTCCAGACCTGCCCCTGGTGATCCTTTTCCTCGTCGCTGTCCCCCGCAGGCAGAGCAACACGCGGACGAGCCCATCCATGTCTCACAACGGTGGAGGCCTCCTCCACTTCTTCTTCGTGGTCAAACTCAGATGCTCTGCGATGTCCGTTTCCACAGAGCTGCCATGCCCCGACACATACACACAGGCAGACAGACAGACAGACAGACACACGCACGCACACGAAAATACACACAGAAATGTTAGCTCTTTGTGAAACTGTATGATGCCAAGGATAGCCAAGGCGGTGTTGAGAGCATGCCTCGTCCTTGTGGGATCCCTCTTCCTCCTCAGCGAGGGCTTCACGACCCATCCCCCAGATGGCCTAGTACCATCCCCAAGGATGGCCTGATGGGAGGACATGTGGGAGGACATGTGGTTCTCAGGAACGTGGAGGGAAGTCAGGGAATCGTGGCACAGGAGGGGATGGGACAAGGGAGCCCCACTCCCAAAGACAGGCAGGCCGTCCCCAACTGAATGAGTGGCAGGAGGACCCAGAGAGAGGGGCCGACCGTCACGGGTGACAGTTCGGAGGAATGGGGTGGAGAAGCCTTGCTTCTCCTGATTGACCAGGAACATTCTGGCTAACAGCCTGGCAGGCCTGATCTCCCCCAGGTGGACATACCCGCTGCCCCGGGGGCTGTGCCCTGACTTCCCACAGGCTCCCTTCCCTCACTGCAACCCGCGCCCAGAGCAAGCTGGGGCCCCGGCTCTTCTGAGCCTCGGTTGCCCTGCCGCTAAGCTGACAGTCCCTGACACCTTCCTTCCACATTCAAGACCCAGCCCTCCATGGCTCCTCACCGACAGGTCCTCCTGTCAGCTCATTCCCATGGGCTGCCTTCCTGCCTCGGGTAGTACTGCAAGGGATTGGGCCACAGGTCCTCGATGATGATCTGGCACGCCAAAATGGGCAGGTGAGCACGGGGCCCAGGCCCCGGTCCCCGGCAGCCGGGGCTCCAGCATCACCGCTGCTGACGAAGGCTGCAGGGACCCCACCTCGGCGATCCTGTAGACCCTGGGCACCTGGGGTCAGACGACCAGTTAAAGTTCAGGCTGCTGGTGTCCTGCCTGCAGCTGGCAGCTCCACGTTCATAATCCCAGAACCAGTGGGCTGCAGTGCCACGAGTCGCAGGACGAGAAAATTTAAGGGAGGCTCTCCATGGCCATGGACCCACGCCGTCCCTCCCTCTCAACCTCCATCCTTTCTCCCTCCTGTGCCGAATCCCACCCCTGCCCCGAGTACCCTGCGTTCCCCCCTACGCGCTCCCAGTTCCCACCTGTCCGGCGGCCCTCCGCCAGCTCCCTTGAAGCTCAAGCCCACTCCTGCCGGCAACGCTAAGGTGATACTCCTTAACGATCATTTTGATCTGGAAGTAAGGGCTGCTCCCAGAGGAAAGCATCAACCAGCAGCGGTATGTGGGACGGCCCAGTTCCCCCACCTGCCCCGCCAAAGAAAGAGGAGGGGGAGGGGAAACGTGTCCTCTCGGTGTCCTGACTGAGTGCCTGGCCATGACTCGGAACAACTTTACCACGCGCCCTCCTGCTCAAACCCCGCTGCCAACGCACCTCCGCCAGCCTAGGTCTCCAGGGCCAACCTCTAAATTGGTCAGGTAGCTGAGCATGTCTGTGTCCTGGCCGCCCGTCACGGCTGGTGTCTGGGGGGTGATTCAGGATCTGCCTTGGGTCGAGGAGCCTCGATGTCAGGGGCTCCGGAAAGAGAACCAGGATGGACCCAGCCCTTCCCGTCTGAGAGCAGGGGACCGAAACAGCAGGCACCGCCACCGCTTCCAACCTCCTTGGAAAGCGCTTGCCCTTTCATCCCACCCGTGCTCTACACTGGGGCATCGCTGGGCTTCGAGGACCAACAGGGCTGAGGCTGACAGGGCCCAACATGGGAAGGCCAAGGGCCTGCCTGCACTCCCTTCCTATGGCCCTCTGGCCTGTGCCCGGGGCCTGCTGTACCAGGGGGCAGTCACCACTTTGGAGGTCTGGATGTGCTGGGTCCCTGGATGATGGCCCTCCTTCCAGCCAGGTGAGAGCTCCGCTTCCGATTCATCCTGCGCTTGGGCCGCAAGTAGGCCCTGGAGGCTTGGGCATCCAGAGAGCGGAGCGCTTCCTGAACCACCTCCAGCGCGGCAAGTGCGGCCCCGGCTGGGTCGGGCCACGGCACTGGCTCTGCCTGCGGCAGCTCCTGGAGCCTCTCGTCCTGCTCTGCTTGCGCCGCCTCCTCGTCTTCCACCGACGCCACCCCCACCACCAGGGCCCACGCGTTCCCCGCTGCGGCCTCCTCTGTGTCCGGCTGGGCCTCAGCTTCCCGCACAGCCTCTGCCGCCATCCCCACAGCCTCTAGGGCCAGAAGCGCCCCCCGCGTGCCCACCGGAGCCCGGGATCCCTGAGGGGCCCCCGCCTCCTCACCGCCCCCTTCCAGGGCAAAGGCGGTCCGGGATCCTGGGGCAGCCCCGCCTTCTCCGGACCTCGCCTAGATCTCCATGGGCGGTGGCCCTGAGCCCAGGCAGCTGCGGAGGGAAGGAGATGGCCGCGAGACGGGCAGGTTGAGCTCTGCGGCCCAGGAGGTGGGCGGGTAGCAGCCACGTCTCAGAGTGTGCGGGCCTGGGGCACACACGCGCACAGGGCCTCGGTGCGGGAGGTGTCGGGGGCAGCGGCGGCGGAGGCGCGCATGCGGCCTGGGCTGGATGCCGCCTCCGAGCCATGCCCAGGATGCTGGGTGGCCCCTGGATCTAACCAGTGACAGGGCGGTGGGCGTGGCCACCACCAGCCTTGTCCCTTGCCCACGCAGGAGCCAGCCAGGGAGCCGGCCAGGGTTCCTCCTTCAGGGGGGGCCTGCGGCCCTCACCCCCAAACGTTTTCTTCGGAGACACCGCCCAGGCCATTCCCGCAAGTCCCCTGGCATCACAGACACACCCTACCCTCCCTCATCCGTTCTCCTGGGACCACTCGGCCGGCACCAGAGAACTGAAATCCAGCGGCTGAATCCACTGTCTGCCCGCTGCTCGGAGGCCTCACCCGCCCCTTCTCAGCCGACCTGGGGCAAAGCCCTGGAGTCATCAGCTGGTGCTCCACCGCTGCCACATCACTGTCCACGTGGCTTTCCCCCTTGACCCGCCCAGTGGTGGAGGGAGCCAGGTGGCCGCCGCTAAGACGCTGGATGCAGGGACCATCTCCCTCCCCCACCCTACCAACCCCCAGGTCCCACCTTTCCTTAAAACAGAGGAACCGCACACAAAGCAATGTCCCCGGAGTTAGTTAGCACTGAGCCACGGTCCGTGGCCGCCCTGGTGTACGGATCTACTACCCCAGCCCCAGTGAGGTCCGTGGTTGCGACTCGGTGGCATGCCACTGGGCCAGACCTCTAGCCCGAAGGGCAATTCTGGGTATTCTTCCGTCCAAGCCACCAGTAGGACTCGCTCCCACTGTACTTTCCTCTGCCCGACCCTTTCCCCTGTTCTGTCAGTGTCTCTTCTCCTCTTTGCTTTCTCTTCCGTCGCCTGACTTTCATGCGAGGTCTCTCTGTGTCTTCCTTCCAACTCTGCTCCAAGTTCTCCCTTAGTCTGGGTCCGTCGCTGAGTGGAGTGCCAGTACCAGCCGGGGAGGGGATGGCCAGGCGAGCATTAACAGCACGCACGAGTGCCCTTTCTGTGGTACTCACCAGGTCCTTCCAGTCCGAACCACACCCTGTGCAGGTCCAGGCCGGGGGGGTGGGGGGTCATGGGGCCGATAGGACACATGCTGCCGGAGGTGTGAGGAAGTTCCCATGGGCGATGGCAAGGCTGGCAGCGTTGGGGTTGCATCATGGGAGGGCCTCATTTAAAAAGAATGGGTGGGGGTGTCCTGGGGGATTTGGACCGTAAAGAAGCAGGGGGAACTCCCTTGCGGTTACGTGCAGGGTGCTTGGTGGGTGCGAGCGTCTCTATTAAAAGTCTACTGGTCGGGGCAAACAGGGACGCCTGCAGGGAGAGAAATGCATGGCCGCCTGTGGGGAGGAGACAAATTTTCTGAGACTGTCCCTGAAACGGTCCCGGCATCGGAGTGACTGGCGCAATCCAAACTGACCTAGCACGTGCAACCGTACCCACAACACTAGAGGAGGCTCCTGAGGCCATGCTGCACTACAAACAGCCCAGCCTTGGAGATGGGGAAGGCTGGGGTGGTGACACGGAGAGGGGGGAAGAGAGGGAGACCGGGAAGAGAGGGAGAGACGCGGAGAAGGCTAGGAAGAGGCGGGTGAGTGAGGGGGAATGGGAGGGATGCACCGGAGGGAAGAGAGGGACACGGGCAGGAGGGAGAGTACTGTAGTAGCAGGGGTGGGAGGGGCAGAGAGGGAGGGAGTGAGGAAGGGCAGAGACAGGGAGGCAGGGCCTTGATTGGCCCCAGCCGCATTCATACGTTGCAAGGCATACAGACCAAAAGGACACACTGCCTGTGAGGAAGGGACCACCCACATGTGCAGAAGCAAGACGTCCTCTGAGCAGAGCTCAATCCGGTGGTGTCAATGAGGTCAGCAATCATGTTTCCTGGAAACAAGAATCATACACCACAGGAGGAAGTAATGGAGGAATAGAGGGTGGAAACAGGCCGGGGGCACACGGGGGTACACAGAAACCTAGTACTGCAGTCATGGACATCAGTCTGCCCTGGTCAGTAAAGAGGCTTCGGAGCAATGGAGTAAGATGTGGACGACAGCAGAACGGGCAGCCTCTGAAAAGCTGCCCATGTCTATGCTACGTGCAGGACACTGAGCTTTCAGTCCCAAAGCCACAGAGCAGTTGAAAGTGGGAGGAGTGAGAAAGATGAGTGACCTCATGCCCTAAGCGAGGCCACAGAGATCCCTACCCCTCGCGGACGGGCAGTAGGTGCGGGGCTGTTCCTCAATTCCCAAGGATGCGTCGCCACGTACCTTACGGCCCGGGCAGCCAAGGACTTGTCGGGGCTCACCAAAGATCACAGATGCTGCGCCAGCCCCGTTGAAGGAGGAGAGGGTTCTGACTCCAAAATGGAAGAAACGGGGTCCAATTCACAGGCAGACCGCCTCAGAGATAGGAACTCATACAACCAACACAAGTCAGGCCAGCAACCCGGCAGCTGTCGCAAAGCAGAGACTCACCAGGGCCAAAGGCACTTACGGGGGCCCAACAACGGCATATCCGGGACGCCCACAGATGCGAGATCAGAGACGTGACGGCACAGGTAGAGCCACACCAAGGCACGCCAAGGCACGCTCCAGAAGACACAGAAACACAGGCAAAGAGCGGACCCCCCCTTTACCCAGACGAGTACACGAAGTTCCAGAGCGGCCAGGGACAGACGCACGTGCTCCAGGGCCTTGGAGGCAGAACGCCTGGCAGTTCTTCAGGCGGTCCTCTCCTATCAGACAGCACTCCGGGTTACAGAAGTTTTGTTCCCTTAGTGCCCAGGTTGCTGGGCATGCTTCTTCAGCGGAGGGAAGCGGTAGACCAGACACAGAGTGCTGGACCGCGGGGCAAACTTCACTGGGCAAGGGCACCAAGCTCCCGGGAAGGCTGCCGTGTTCCCATTCAGATGTAGGGTTTTGTTTTTGTTTTTTTTTGTTTTTTTTTAGCTCTTTCAGGGACCTTGAGAGTGATGCCCCTGCGGATTTGCTGTGAAGGTGCTGCCAGTCAGGGCTTTGATCATGCCCCTGTCCACCACGTCCACGGGGCGGATGGGCTGGCATCTCGAGACTCACTGCCTCAACTTGGGTCAGGGACTGATGTCTCATGGTTAGTGGCTTTGTTTCAGCTTGTGCTGCCAAAGTCAGCCCTGCAGAGGCGGCTGGACAGGACACCCTCGTGCTCTCGTCTAGGTGGGAAAACGGAATTTGTCTTAGCGCGGATTTGTCTTAGAAGTCCTGGCTCCCTGTCTTCGGGTTGGGGACCCTGGCCCTGACTCCCTCGCCCCCCATGAACTCCTAACATCTGGGGCTCCCTGAACTCCAGAAGGATCCGCCCTCCACAGCCTCACCTTCTCTCTGGGCCGGGCCAGGCCGGGCTGGGGGCAGGGGGCGGGCCATGCTTCAACACCAGCCCAGTGCCCAGAGCGAGGTGGGAGATGCCTAGGAGTGGGGGACCCTGTTCCTTCCTCCCCCCTAGGCTTCACATCCTCGGCAACAGCCTACCAAACGCCACAAGCGTAGAGGAATACGCGGCAGCCCCCGAAATGGCCCAGGCAGAGGACCCCTTAAGGCCATGCTCTACAACGGGAGTTGTCCCGCTCCCGCTGCTCAGCGAAGGTCCAGCACCTATGACAGTTTCAGCGGACCAGCACAAGCAGAGCCAGGTGCCAGCGTGCGGGTGCCCGTCGAGGATGCCCCAGCATTTCCAGGTCAAGAGTCCAAGACGACCGGTCTCCCCTACACTCTCAGAGAGACGAGCCTTCCCTCCTGGAGCCTCAGGCACCTCCACCCACCCCGGAAGGGGCAAGGCTAAGTCATAGAGATCATCAACTGCACAGCCTGACACCGAACAGGCAATTTGCGCTGCACACTGAAAGGGACCAGAAGCACCCATGAGTTTGACTGCCAGACCCTCCTGGCTGAGGCTCGTGACGGGTACTCTGTACACGCCAGGTCTTTCCACGGACCTTCACACAGAAGGCTAAGCCCTCAGACGACGGACAGTGCCCTATGCTTTCGGAAGCCCCCTGTGCGCACACAAGATGTCAGCCAGGGGCGCATGCTCCCTGAGGTGATGGTGAGGACTAGGTGTCGCTCTTGGTGGCATTTCCCTTTTGGGGTCTTCACCGGATGGAGGGCATTGGGCTGATGCCTTAAGCCCGTGGAGAGAGAGGCATATCAGCCTCAGAGTCAGCACGGGACAGACACTGCACGGGACGGGTGGCTGTACTGGTCCTTGCGTTCAGCAATCCTCCCACCCCTCGCCCTCTCCTCTGTTTACCGTCTGGGGGACCCCAACCCAAGGCCCTAGGGAAGCAGGGAACGGGGGATCCTGGGGCAGCATGGGTTTGTCAGTATGTGAGCGTGTCGCCGGACACGTCAGTGAGCGGAGGTTGTGTGCGTGGGAGGGGAGGGGAGTGTGTGCGTGTCAGGACATCAGAGTGAGGGAACGACTGTGGGGGGGGGCGGTGACTGGTTTGCCCCTGAGTGTGTGTGTCAGTATATGGGAGTGGCTAAAGGAGCCCATGTGGGCGGTGGGGGGGTGGTGGTCTTTGAAACCAAGGGAGTGTGTGTGTGCGTGCGCATTGCTCCCCTGCCTTTTGTACTTCCTCCCAGTCACTTGGGCCAGAATGAGAGTGTCACCTTTCCTACATTCCCACCTCCCTCTGTCCCCACTCCAACAGTCCCCCCACAGGGACTCGCCCCCCGTCTCTCATGTTTTGTTTTGTTTTGTTTTGTTTTTTTTTTCTGGGGCTGAGAGGATGACTGTGTCAGCAAGAGCCCGGGCCCCTTGTTAGACCAACGGAGACACTGGTGCCGGGGTTCAACAGAGTAATGAAACACTAGTCCCCGCCCCGTGCTGTGTGTAGTGGATGTGTCTGAGGACATCCACCAGGGAGCATCTCTGGAGGACCGTCATCGCCATCCGGCAAACCTGGGCACTGGACGTGCTCGGCCCGGGCGCGTCCCTCCCTTTCCTTGACCTCTGTCATTTCCCCAGGGAAGAGATGAGCCCCGTCAGCAGGCCTTTCGCTCTTTTCTCCTCTCCCTGCCCACACCCCCAACCCCAGCGGAAGGACCTCTGCCCCCTGGGATGCCGTCCCAGTGCGTGTGTGACCTAGACCTCTGGGCAAGCATACGGGCCCATCCCTTCCACGGACCCGGGATGCCCAGGCAGAGTACGAAGCACCGATGGGAACCCCGTGAGCTCAGGCACCCCACTGGCCCCTTTCCGTGGAGAGAAGCGTGCGCGATCATACGGACACCACCGCACATAAACACAGCAGACATCGTATTACTAGTTTTCAGTATTTTTCCAAGGAGGCCTCCGTCGGCCCTGCGTTTCACCCCGGCACCAGACTTCGGGTATTCCCCGTGCTGAGGAACCGGGCTGACCATACGGCTCCATCTGAAGGTTCTGACTGGTTCCGGTCAAGTGCGATGCTTCTGCGTCTTCATCCCAACGTCTTGAAGCTCCCTGGGAGGGACACATACACTGAGACACACGGGCACACGGGCACACGGGCACACAGGAGGAGGCCCGTGTGTAACCTCTGTGGGCCATACGTAAGGTTGCTTGAGGGTTTCAAGGCCCTCCCGGGCAAGGGTGGTCATCCTCCCCCGGCCCCCCGCCGACCCGGACTGCGATCGCCCTCCATTTCCTCCACCCACGTAGTAAACGTATCTGTGCACGCTGGCCAGTGTTCTCGGGGTGATTGTGGTGGGCACAGAACACTGCCCCCAGAGAGGAAGGGGACAACCGTGCTGATGAACACAGAAAAGTGACGGGGTGACGCGTGAGGCTTTACACCACGGTACCCAGGCACCTGTGCCACGGGTGGTGGGAGGCCCGTAGGTGGGCACAAGGGTGAGGTGGTGGCTAGTCGACCTGCGGGCAGGAGTCCAGGGCCAGGGAATGGCACTTCCCACAAGGGCAGCTGCCGAGCCGACGCTGCTTCTCCAGCTCTGCTCATTGATGCTGCCTGGCCCCGCCTACCTCAAGCTTCCCCAGGCAGAACCAGTTCGACACCGCCCTCCTGCAGTCTCCCTGTCTCACGGCGAGGCCCTTCTGACCTGGGGCCACCGCCTCTGAGTGTTCCCCAGAGCCTCCGTCTCTGCATTTGTGGAGCCCAGCTCCCACGGAGCCGCACGGAGCATTTTCAGCGCCCACGCCCTGGGCGTCTCACCTGCCCTCCTCTCAGTTCCCTCTGCTGGGGCCTTCTTCCTCACGTAGTACTGCAGGGGATTGGGCCACAGGTCGTCCATGATGATCTGGCAGGGGAAACGGGGCAGGGCTCAGATGCACATCCCAGTCCGCTGGGGAGCACAGCCAGGTTCATGAGCGCGGTTTGTCACAGGGACCCACCTCAGCTATCCTGCTGGACCCGGCAAAGCTGTGGTCAGAGAACCAGTTGAAGAAGTTAAGGCCGCTGTTGTGGTGTCTGCGCCTATAGGCCTCCCGTTCATAATCCCGGTGCCACTGGATGGGAGTGGAATGAGACGGCTCGTACCCTGCAGGAAGAAGGGTCCGTGCGAAGGCGCTGGATAATGCATCATGCTCAGCCCCGCCGCCTCCACCCGCTGCCGCCCATCCACGCAGAGGCCCCTTACCAGCAGCCCTGAGGACATACTCCTTCTCAACGACTTCGTTGCGGAAGTAGGAGTTCTCGCGAAAGAAGAGCAGGATCTTGCGGCCATCACGGGGAGACTCGAGTTCCCCCACCTGCCGGGCAGCAAAGTGAGGGAGAGGGCTGAATTCTCTGTCCAGCGGACCCTTCCCGTCCTGGCTTTGGGGAGGAGTCACTTCTGTTACCCGCTCCTCTCCCATCCCCCTGGCCGGCCTCCCTCTCCCGGGCCAGACCTTCAAATCCGTCATGGAGCCAAGTATGCCTTTATCTCGGCCACTGATCATGCCTGACATCTGCGGGTGGTTCACAAACTGCTTTGGGTCAAGGGCTCTCTGAGGGCTGGAGATGAGAGTGCTAGAACAACAGAGCAAGCCTGGACGGCAGGTGGGCCCTGCATCCCCTCTCCTCCCACTGGGACCCACTCCCTCCTCACGGCCTTAGTCAAGGCCCCCTGGGCCTGCGCACGGCCTGTTGCAGTAGGTACTTAGGTAGCCCACGGCCGGGCACTAACACAGAAACAGCTGTGCATCCTCGGAGACCTCCCTCCCAGCCCACGCCACCCCTCTCTGGCCCATCCTCCTGGGCTGATGGCTAGGCAGAACTGGCTCATTCCCAGACAGCCTCCCTTGGTGCCTCCGGCTGACCAGAGTGGGCGTTCACACCCCCCTCGCCTGCTGCATTATTCCCAGGGGAGCCTGAGCTTTGAGTGGAGCTGTTTTGCGTGAGGCGGCCCCGGGGCTATGCCTAATTCGGACCCGGACTTCTGCTCCTACTCCGCCGGCGGAGCTTCAGGGCCTCCTGCGACATCAAGGGCAACCTGCAGGCCCCACCAGGGACCCCCGCCCGGAACCAGGAATTCAAGGCTGTCGTGATCACATGTCGAGGCATGAGCCAGGCCACCACAATGCGGGCCCCCTGCCACAGGAGTCTCCTGCACTAGCCCCGCCACCCTGGGGTCCCTCCAGGAAGGTATCAAGGATACAGCCTTGGCCCAGAAGCCAGGGATGCCCCGGATGAGGGCGCTTCGGTGGTCCAGGTGATGCCGTCGCCTCTGCCAGAACCTGAGCTTGAGCCGAGAGTAGGCCCTGCTGGCGTCCTTGTTCACGGGCTCCAGCTCTGACTGCAGGGCCCGGAGGGCCCGGAGGGCCTGGAGCGGGGACCGGGGCGGACCTGCCTGTGCCCCTCGCTGTTCTTCCCCTTCCTGCTTCTCCTGCAGCTCCTGGGCTGCTTCCTCCTTCTGGCTCTCCTCCCTGGCCTCTTCCCTCTTGTCCTCCTCCTCCGCCTCCGCCTCGGCCTCCACGTCCTCAGCCACGTGCTCTTCAAAATCCTCCTCTTTGGCCTCCTCAGCCTTAGCCCCTTCCTCCACAGAATCCCCCCCAGGCTCCTCTGGGGGATTAAGTTGCTCATCCTCCTCCTCAGCCTCTTCCTCAACAGACTCTTCCTTGTCATCTTTCTCCCCTTCCTCCTTAACCTCCTCAGCCCCCCGCCCCTCCGCAGCCTCCTCCTCGTCTCCCTCCTCAGCCTCTTCAGGACATTCCACCACTTCATCCTCTGCGTCCTCCTTCCCCTCCTCCCGTTCCTCTCGACCCTCGTCCCCCTCGTCTGCCGCTGCCCCAAGGTCAGGCGCCGCCATTGCGCCCTCCACCAAGACCACCAATTCCGCCCCCAGGCGGGCCTCGCCTCCGGCCTGCCGGGCCTCGGCTTCCCGCACAGCCTCTGCCGCCACCGCCCCAGCCCCTACGGCCTGCAGCAGCCCCACTTCCCCCGTGGCACCCGGCTCCCGGATGGCGCCCGCCCCCTCACCGCACCCTTCCCGGACCAAGGTGGACCAGGATTCTGGGGCAGCCCCGTCTTCCCCGGACCCCGCCCCGCTCTCCATGTGGCCGTGGCCCTGAGCCCTGGCAGCGCTGGAGGGAAGGAGACGCACGCGAGAGCACGTGGCTCCCCACACAGCCCGGCAGCTAGTGCTCTGGCGCCCAGGAATGGCGGCGGACAGCCGCCTCCAGACAGCGGGTGTGAGCCCGGGGGACGCATGCGCACAAGGCCTTCGGGCAAGCGGGCGACGCCGCAGAGGCGGCAGAGGCACGCATGCGGCTTGGGCCACGTGAGCCCGCCCAAGCCACGCCCAGGATGATGGTCGTGCCCCGGGGCCAACCACTGACACCAGGCCGGGCAGGGCCTCCTCTGGCCCCACCCCTCACCCCCACAGGAGCCAGCCAGGGAGCCCAGCGGTACACCTGCTACGGTGTGGCCTCGGTCTCCAGAGTAGCCTCGGGGGTCCTTGCGCCCCCCCCAGGCCACCAACACCCCCATCCCGTGCCCGCCTTCACCACGCTCTCCGCCCGGTGTTTGAAGCTTGTCAAGGAGAAACGGTCCCTCGCCCTTCCCCAACACGGTCCTCGAAGACAGAAGACACCGTATGCACCCCCGGGAACCCTGGTCAGGTGTGCCGGGAAATCGTCAGCCCAGGCATCGCAGAATAGTGCCATTCCAGGAGACAGAGGCCCCGAAGCTGTCTGCGTCTTTGGAGGATGGGGGTTGGGAAGGGCGGCCGCAGCTCCCCCTAGTCCCTGTCCTGGGCTGCTCAGTACAAGCAGGACGGAGAGTGCTCCATCCATCCGTCCGCCTGTCCTTTCCTCATGCTCTCCGCTCCGTCTTCCCCTCTCTCTCTCTTTGTATTCAGGGGCTCTTTCTCTGCCCTCTCCCTGCCCACAGGGTCTCTGGAAGATCCAGGCTTCAGCAAGAAAGATGCAGAAGCCTCTCTGAGCAGCTCTTCTCCCAGGAAGTAAAAGCCCTCGGCCCCTCTGCGACTTGCCGCCGGTCACGTGACCAGCAATAGGGACCCAGGCTGGGTGCCCCCCCAGACACTCAAACATTCACACACAGTCAAAGCACACGCCTCCGCATACGCACGCGACCCCAGCACAGGCATACACATACGGCCCCACCCCCAAAGAAACCATACACACGTGTGCCCAGGAAAACTCACACTCACGCTCTCACACACACACACACACCCAACCACATCCACGGCCTCTGGCACACAGGCATACACCATTGACCCCCACACATCTGAGCATGCGCGCGCGCATACACACACACAC
This sequence comes from Martes martes, assembly GCF_963455335.1. Classification (NCBI taxonomy): domain Eukaryota; kingdom Metazoa; phylum Chordata; class Mammalia; order Carnivora; family Mustelidae; genus Martes; species Martes martes. Next base: position 16,159,087 of record NC_137907.1, read on the forward strand.
ACACACACACAGACACAGACGCACCCCTGAGGATACAGAAACGTGTAAGTAAAACACATACTCTGAGGCTTACAGGCACACACGTAGCCACGTAAGAGCGCGTGCACAAGTGCGCGCTCTTATGCAAGCACACGAAACACACTAGCCACACGCGCACACGCACACGCACACAAACACACACAACACACTGAGGCATGCAACCCTGCGCCACCTAACATCACAGCTAGGCTCGCAAGCACACGCACCCTGAAACGACACGCAGAAGGTCTCCGGCACAGGCAGACACAGTTGAACCTGCCCTGAAGAAAAAAAATACACCTGTAGGCCTACTCCATCAAAACTCATCCACAGTCTGTGACACACAGGCATACACAACTGTCCCCCCACACACACACCCCTGAGGATACAGACACATGTGAGAAAAACACATGATCTCGGTGATACAGGAATGCACACTCACAGCTCCGACACATGCGCACACACACACTCATGCTCATACAAACCCACACGTGCTCCCTGCACACATCCTGGTACTGGCACAGAGGCATGCCCCTTATCTCACCAATGTACACAAAAGGGCACGTGTGAACACACAACCACAACACACATGAAAACTCTCCAGCACAATTGTATGCAAACAAGCCCCAGAGCAGCATACACAGACACACACACAAGCGCACGCGCGCGTGTGCCTGCACGACCTCCAACAGCGATCACGCACTGCTGGTGACACCTACACACGCAGGTACGCACACAAACACACAATCACCCATGGGCCTGAAAGCACACAGACACGCAACGGACACTCGGGGGCACGCAAGGATTATGCACCCAGAGCACTCGCGTACATGGTCTCTGGCACACAGCCATATACACGTAGCCCTGCAGGATCACACACCCAGCCGTGCCTGAAAAAGCACACACACACACACACAATACACACACGCGTCACCTCACACACAGCCAAGCAGATTTCTGCACGCAGGTACACACACACACACACACACGTGTGCTTAGAAGCACACAAACACGCACAACACACCCGGTCCCCTGCTCCGGCGCATGACCCTCGGTCGCACAAACACACAATCCTGCGCGTGTAAACCCACAATCGAACAAAAACGAAACAAACACCTACATACACGGGGTCCAGCACGGAGGCGTTCATGCTCACCACAAACTCACACATAGGTGCACGAGAAACTATACAATGCAACAGGCAAGCATAGGTGGCCGCACTCAGAGGCACATATGTGCACATGCCGACATGCACACGAAGCTTATATGAACACATCTGGGTCCTATGCGCGTGCAGTCACACGAGGCCTCACTACACTCACCCATGGGTGTGCAAACACACGGACACAAGACACAAACACACACTGTCTCCAGGATGCAGGCATACACCCTTGTCACTCTCACACACACGGACACAGGAACACACATGCACAACGCCTAATCACACATGATGTCCTCCTGCACACATGTGAGCAAACTGGGCCACACATGTCCACACACACGTGCAGAAGGATAAACACACGGTCCCAAGCTCAGAGGAATACTCAGGTGGCACAAGGGTGCTTGATGTGCGCGCGTGCACGCATGCACGCGCGCACGCACACACACTCACAAACGTGCACGTGCGCACGCGCGCTCGCAGAAACGACGGATACGCACGCAGACAGGCCCAAACCCGCTCCCCCACACGCAGCACACTCACGACGTCACACAGCCCACAGCGCACACCTGCCTTCCCTGAGACATCCTTGGAACTGTCTCCTGCGGGTGGGTGGTGTTATCAGCGGGAGGGTCGTGAGTCCACAGGGACCACGAGTGAGCGCCACCACCTTGGTCCTCCCGGGACCCTTGGTTTTGCGCTGGACCTGACCAGGCGCATGCGCGGGATCACATCACAGCCATGCAGGGCACACATCCAGGAGCAAGGGAGCTGGGCAAAGCTCTCCAAGCGAAGTGAATGTCGGGGTACGAGGAGCCACGGGGCCAATAGGGCCCTGCTTGGGCGGGAGCCTCCCCTGCCTGTGCCCCCTGCTCTAAAGAGCAAGGCTTCGCCAAGTGAGGTCTGCCTTTTCCCATCCTCCCCCCAGACCCTGCCTAGGAAGTGCGGGGGTCTCTCCGCAGGCCAAGCCCTGCCGCGCCCTGCCCCCATGCTACACATCACCCCCACACGTGGACTCCCACAGGATGGGGGTTGGAGGATCCCACCGGCCCGATTTCCTCCTTGCCATTTCCTGTGCCCCCGATATAAACTGACACACCGACACAAAGTGCCTCGTAACTTGCTTATGGCCCTCTCCCTGTCCCTGCAGGTATGTGCAGGATACACTCCAGACCTGCCCCTGGTGATCCTTTTCCTCGTCGCTGTCCCCCGCAGGCAGAGCAACACGCGGACGAGCCCATCCATGTCTCACAACGGTGGAGGCCTCCTCCACTTCTTCTTCGTGGTCAAACTCAGATGCTCTGCGATGTCCGTTTCCACAGAGCTGCCATGCCCCGACACATACACACAGGCAGACAGACAGACAGACAGACACACGCACGCACACGAAAATACACACAGAAATGTTAGCTCTTTGTGAAACTGTATGATGCCAAGGATAGCCAAGGCGGTGTTGAGAGCATGCCTCGTCCTTGTGGGATCCCTCTTCCTCCTCAGCGAGGGCTTCACGACCCATCCCCCAGATGGCCTAGTACCATCCCCAAGGATGGCCTGATGGGAGGACATGTGGGAGGACATGTGGTTCTCAGGAACGTGGAGGGAAGTCAGGGAATCGTGGCACAGGAGGGGATGGGACAAGGGAGCCCCACTCCCAAAGACAGGCAGGCCGTCCCCAACTGAATGAGTGGCAGGAGGACCCAGAGAGAGGGGCCGACCGTCACGGGTGACAGTTCGGAGGAATGGGGTGGAGAAGCCTTGCTTCTCCTGATTGACCAGGAACATTCTGGCTAACAGCCTGGCAGGCCTGATCTCCCCCAGGTGGACATACCCGCTGCCCCGGGGGCTGTGCCCTGACTTCCCACAGGCTCCCTTCCCTCACTGCAACCCGCGCCCAGAGCAAGCTGGGGCCCCGGCTCTTCTGAGTCTCGGTTGCCCTGCCGCTAAGCTGACAGTCCCTGGCACCTTCCTTCCACATTCGAGACCCAGCCCTCCATGGCTCCTCACCGACAGGTCCTCCTGTCAGCTCATTCCCATGGGCTGCCTTCCTGCCTCGGGTAGTACTGCAAGGGATTGGGCCACAGGTCCTCGATGATGATCTGGCACGCCAAAATGGGCAGGTGAGCACGGGGCCCAGGCCCCGGTCCCCGGCAGCCGGGGCTCCAGCATCACCGCTGCTGACGAAGGCTGCAGGGACCCCACCTCGGCGATCCTGTAGACCCTGGGCACCTGGGGTCAGACGACCAGTTAAAGTTCAGGCTGCTGGTGTCCTGCCTGCAGCTGGCAGCTCCACGTTCATAATCCCAGAACCAGTGGGCTGCAGTGCCACGAGTCGCAGGACGAGAAAATTTAAGGGAGGCTCTCCATGGCCATGGACCCACGCCGTCCCTCCCTCTCAACCTCCATCCTTTCTCCCTCCTGTGCCGAATCCCACCCCTGCCCCGAGTACCCTGCGTTCCCCCCTACGCGCTCCCAGTTCCCACCTGTCCGGCGGCCCTCCGCCAGCTCCCTTGAAGCTCAAGCCCACTCCTGCCGGCAACGCTAAGGTGATACTCCTTAACGATCATTTTGATCTGGAAGTAAGGGCTGCTCCCAGAGGAAAGCATCAACCAGCAGCGGTATGTGGGACGGCCCAGTTCCCCCACCTGCCCCGCCAAAGAAAGAGGAGGGGGAGGGGAAACGTGTCCTCTCGGTGTCCTGACTGAGTGCCTGGCCATGACTCGGAACAACTTTACCACGCGCCCTCCTGCTCAAACCCCGCTGCCAACGCACCTCCGCCAGCCTAGGTCTCCAGGGCCAACCTCTAAATTGGTCAGGTAGCTGAGCATGTCTGTGTCCTGGCCGCCCGTCACGGCTGGTGTCTGGGGGGTGATTCAGGATCTGCCTTGGGTCGAGGAGCCTCGATGTCAGGGGCTCCGGAAAGAGAACCAGGATGGACCCAGCCCTTCCCGTCTGAGAGCAGGGGACCGAAACAGCAGGCACCGCCACCGCTTCCAACCTCCTTGGAAAGCGCTTGCCCTTTCATCCCACCCGTGCTCTACACTGGGGCATCGCTGGGCTTCGAGGACCAACAGGGCTGAGGCTGACAGGGCCCAACATGGGAAGGCCAAGGGCCTGCCTGCACTCCCTTCCTATGGCCCTCTGGCCTGTGCCCGGGGCCTGCTGTACCAGGGGGCAGTCACCACTTTGGAGGTCTGGATGTGCTGGGTCCCTGGATGATGGCCCTCCTTCCAGCCAGGTGAGAGCTCCGCTTCCGATTCATCCTGCGCTTGGGCCGCAAGTAGGCCCTGGAGGCTTGGGCATCCAGAGAGCGGAGCGCTTCCTGAACCACCACCAGCGCGGCAAGTGCGGCCCCGGCTGGGTCCGGCCACGGCACTGGCTCTGCCTGCGGCAGCTCCTGGAGCCTCTCGTCCTGCTCTGCTTGCGCCGCCTCCTCGTCTTCCACCGATGCCACCCCCACCACCAGGGCCCACGCGTCCCCCGCTGCGGCCTCCTCTGTATCCGGCTGGGCCTCAGCTTCCCGCACAGCCTCTGCCGCCATCCCCACAGCCTCTAGGGCCAGAAGCGCCCCCCGCGTGCCCACCGGAGCCCGGGATCCCTGAGGGGCCCCCGCCTCCTCACCGCCCCCTTCCAGGGCAAAGGCGGTCCGGGATCCTGGGGCAGCCCCGCCTTCTCCGGACCTCGCCTAGATCTCCATGGGCGGTGGCCCTGAGCCCAGGCAGCTGCGGAGGGAAGGAGATGGCCGCGAGACGGGCAGGTTGAGCTCTGCGGCCCAGGAGGTGGGCGGGTAGCAGCCACGTCTCAGAGTGTGCGGGCCTGGGGCACACACGCGCACAGGGCCTCGGTGCGGGAGGTGTCGGGGGCAGCGGCGGCGGAGGCGCGCATGCGGCCTGGGCTGGATGCCGCCTCCGAGCCATGCCCAGGATGCTGGGTGGCCCCTGGATCTAACCAGTGACAGGGCGGTGGGCGTGGCCACCACCAGCCTTGTCCCTTGCCCACGCAGGAGCCAGCCAGGGAGCCGGCCAGGGTTCCTCCTTCAGGGGGGGCCTGCGGCCCTCACCCCCAAACGTTTTCTTCGGAGACACCGCCCAGGCCATTCCCGCAAGTCCCCTGGCATCACAGACACACCCTACCCTCCCTCATCCGTTCTCCTGGGACCACTCGGCCGGCACCAGAGAACTGAAATCCAGCGGCTGAATCCACTGTCTGCCCGCTGCTCGGAGGCCTCACCCGCCCCTTCTCAGCCGACCTGGGGCAAAGCCCTGGAGTCATCAGCTGGTGCTCCACCGCTGCCACATCACTGTCCACGTGGCTTTCCCCCTTGACCCGCCCAGTGGTGGAGGGAGCCAGGTGGCCGCCGCTAAGACGCTGGATGCAGGGACCATCTCCCTCCCCCACCCTACCAACCCCCAGGTCCCACCTTTCCTTAAAACAGAGGAACCGCACACAAAGCAATGTCCCCGGAGTTAGTTAGCACTGAGCCACGGTCCGTGGCCGCCCTGGTGTACGGATCTACTACCCCAGCCCCAGTGAGGTCCGTGGTTGCGACTCGGTGGCATGCCACTGGGCCAGACCTCTAGCCCGAAGGGCAATTCTGGGTATTCTTCCGTCCAAGCCACCAGTAGGACTCGCTCCCACTGTACTTTCCTCTGCCCGACCCTTTCCCCTGTTCTGTCAGTGTCTCTTCTCCTCTTTGCTTTCTCTTCCGTCGCCTGACTTTCATGCGAGGTCTCTCTGTGTCTTCCTTCCAACTCTGCTCCAAGTTCTCCCTTAGTCTGGGTCCGTCGCTGAGTGGAGTGCCAGTACCAGCCGGGGAGGGGATGGCCAGGCGAGCATTAACAGCACGCACGAGTGCCCTTTCTGTGGTACTCACCAGGTCCTTCCAGTCCGAACCACACCCTGTGCAGGTCCAGGCCGGGGGGGTGGGGGGTCATGGGGCCGATAGGACACATGCTGCCGGAGGTGTGAGGAAGTTCCCATGGGCGATGGCAAGGCTGGCAGCGTTGGGGTTGCATCATGGGAGGGCCTCATTTAAAAAGAATGGGTGGGGGTGTCCTGGGGGATTTGGACCGTAAAGAAGCAGGGGGAACTCCCTTGCGGTTACGTGCAGGGTGCTTGGTGGGTGCGAGCGTCTCTATTAAAAGTCTACTGGTCGGGGCAAACAGGGACGCCTGCAGGGAGAGAAATGCATGGCCGCCTGTGGGGAGGAGACAAATTTTCTGAGACTGTCCCTGAAACGGTCCCGGCATCGGAGTGACTGGCGCAATCCAAACTGACCTAGCACGTGCAACCGTACCCACAACACTAGAGGAGGCTCCTGAGGCCATGCTGCACTACAAACAGCCCAGCCTTGGAGATGGGGAAGGCTGGGGTGGTGACACGGAGAGGGGGGAAGAGAGGGAGACCGGGAAGAGAGGGAGAGACGCGGAGAAGGCTAGGAAGAGGCGGGTGAGTGAGGGGGAATGGGAGGGATGCACCGGAGGGAAGAGAGGGACACGGGCAGGAGGGAGAGTACTGTAGTAGCAGGGGTGGGAGGGGCAGAGAGGGAGGGAGTGAGGAAGGGCAGAGACAGGGAGGCAGGGCCTTGATTGGCCCCAGCCGCATTCATACGTTGCAAGGCATACAGACCAAAAGGACACACTGCCTGTGAGGAAGGGACCACCCACATGTGCAGAAGCAAGACGTCCTCTGAGCAGAGCTCAATCCGGTGGTGTCAATGAGGTCAGCAATCATGTTTCCTGGAAACAAGAATCATACACCACAGGAGGAAGTAATGGAGGAATAGAGGGTGGAAACAGGCCGGGGGCACACGGGGGTACACAGAAACCTAGTACTGCAGTCATGGACATCAGTCTGCCCTGGTCAGTAAAGAGGCTTCGGAGCAATGGAGTAAGATGTGGACGACAGCAGAACGGGCAGCCTCTGAAAAGCTGCCCATGTCTATGCTACGTGCAGGACACTGAGCTTTCAGTCCCAAAGCCACAGAGCAGTTGAAAGTGGGAGGAGTGAGAAAGATGAGTGACCTCATGCCCTAAGCGAGGCCACAGAGATCCCTACCCCTCGCGGACGGGCAGTAGGTGCGGGGCTGTTCCTCAATTCCCAAGGATGCGTCGCCACGTACCTTACGGCCCGGGCAGCCAAGGACTTGTCGGGGCTCACCAAAGATCACAGATGCTGCGCCAGCCCCGTTGAAGGAGGAGAGGGTTCTGACTCCAAAATGGAAGAAACGGGGTCCAATTCACAGGCAGACCGCCTCAGAGATAGGAACTCATACAACCAACACAAGTCAGGCCAGCAACCCGGCAGCTGTCGCAAAGCAGAGACTCACCAGGGCCAAAGGCACTTACGGGGGCCCAACAACGGCATATCCGGGACGCCCACAGATGCGAGATCAGAGACGTGACGGCACAGGTAGAGCCACACCAAGGCACGCCAAGGCACGCTCCAGAAGACACAGAAACACAGGCAAAGAGCGGACCCCCCCTTTACCCAGACGAGTACACGAAGTTCCAGAGCGGCCAGGGACAGACGCACGTGCTCCAGGGCCTTGGAGGCAGAACGCCTGGCAGTTCTTCAGGCGGTCCTCTCCTATCAGACAGCACTCCGGGTTACAGAAGTTTTGTTCCCTTAGTGCCCAGGTTGCTGGGCATGCTTCTTCAGCGGAGGGAAGCGGTAGACCAGACACAGAGTGCTGGACCGCGGGGCAAACTTCACTGGGCAAGGGCACCAAGCTCCCGGGAAGGCTGCCGTGTTCCCATTCAGATGTAGGGTTTTGTTTTTGTTTTTTTTTGTTTTTTTTTAGCTCTTTCAGGGACCTTGAGAGTGATGCCCCTGCGGATTTGCTGTGAAGGTGCTGCCAGTCAGGGCTTTGATCATGCCCCTGTCCACCACGTCCACGGGGCGGATGGGCTGGCATCTCGAGACTCACTGCCTCAACTTGGGTCAGGGACTGATGTCTCATGGTTAGTGGCTTTGTTTCAGCTTGTGCTGCCAAAGTCAGCCCTGCAGAGGCGGCTGGACAGGACACCCTCGTGCTCTCGTCTAGGTGGGAAAACGGAATTTGTCTTAGCGCGGATTTGTCTTAGAAGTCCTGGCTCCCTGTCTTCGGGTTGGGGACCCTGGCCCTGACTCCCTCGCCCCCCATGAACTCCTAACATCTGGGGCTCCCTGAACTCCAGAAGGATCCGCCCTCCACAGCCTCACCTTCTCTCTGGGCCGGGCCAGGCCGGGCTGGGGGCAGGGGGCGGGCCATGCTTCAACACCAGCCCAGTGCCCAGAGCCAGGTGGGAGATGCCTAGGAGTGGGGGACCCTGTTCCTTCCTCCCCCCTAGGCTTCACATCCTCGGCAACAGCCTACCAAACGCCACAAGCGTAGAGGAATACGCGGCAGCCCCCGAAATGGCCCAGGCAGAGGACCCCTTAAGGCCATGCTCTACAACGGGAGTTGTCCCGCTCCCGCTGCTCAGCGAAGGTCCAGCACCTATGACAGTTTCAGCGGACCAGCACAAGCAGAGCCAGGTGCCAGCGTGCGGGTGCCCGTCGAGGATGCCCCAGCATTTCCAGGTCAAGAGTCCAAGACGACCGGTCTCCCCTACACTCTCAGAGAGACGAGCCTTCCCTCCTGGAGCCTCAGGCACCTCCACCCACCCCGGAAGGGGCAAGGCTAAGTCATAGAGATCATCAACTGCACAGCCTGACACCGAACAGGCAATTTGCGCTGCACACTGAAAGGGACCAGAAGCACCCATGAGTTTGACTGCCAGACCCTCCTGGCTGAGGCTCGTGACGGGTACTCTGTACACGCCAGGTCTTTCCACGGACCTTCACACAGAAGGCTAAGCCCTCAGACGACGGACAGTGCCCTATGCTTTCGGAAGCCCCCTGTGCGCACACAAGATGTCAGCCAGGGGCGCATGCTCCCTGAGGTGATGGTGAGGACTAGGTGTCGCTCTTGGTGGCATTTCCCTTTTGGGGTCTTCACCGGATGGAGGGCATTGGGCTGATGCCTTAAGCCCGTGGAGAGAGAGGCATATCAGCCTCAGAGTCAGCACGGGACAGACACTGCACGGGACGGGTGGCTGTACTGGTCCTTGCGTTCAGCAATCCTCCCACCCCTCGCCCTCTCCTCTGTTTACCGTCTGGGGGACCCCAACCCAAGGCCCTAGGGAAGCAGGGAACGGGGGATCCTGGGGCAGCATGGGTTTGTCAGTATGTGAGCGTGTCGCCGGACACGTCAGTGAGCGGAGGTTGTGTGCGTGGGAGGGGAGGGGAGTGTGTGCGTGTCAGGACATCAGAGTGAGGGAACGACTGTGGGGGGGGGCGGTGACTGGTTTGCCCCTGAGTGTGTGTGTCAGTATATGGGAGTGGCTAAAGGAGCCCATGTGGGCGGTGGGGGGGTGGTGGTCTTTGAAACCAAGGGAGTGTGTGTGTGCGTGCGCATTGCTCCCCTGCCTTTTGTACTTCCTCCCAGTCACTTGGGCCAGAATGAGAGTGTCACCTTTCCTACATTCCCACCTCCCTCTGTCCCCACTCCAACAGTCCCCCCACAGGGACTCGCCCCCGTCTCTCATGTTTTGTTTTGTTTTTTTTTTTTTTTTTTTTTCTGGGGCTGAGAGGATGACTGTGTCAGCAAGAGCCCGGGCCCCTTGTTAGACCAACGGAGACACTGGTGCCGGGGTTCAACAGAGTAATGAAACACTAGTCCCCGCCCCGTGCTGTGTGTAGTGGATGTGTCTGAGGACATCCACCAGGGAGCATCTCTGGAGGACCGTCATCGCCATCCGGCAAACCTGGGCACTGGACGTGCTCGGCCCGGGCGCGTCCCTCCCTTTCCTTGACCTCTGTCATTTCCCCAGGGAAGAGATGAGCCCCGTCAGCAGGCCTTTCGCTCTTTTCTCCTCTCCCTGCCCACACCCCCAACCCCAGCGGAAGGACCTCTGCCCCCTGGGATGCCGTCCCAGTGCGTGTGTGACCTAGACCTCTGGGCAAGCATACGGGCCCATCCCTTCCACGGACCCGGGATGCCCAGGCAGAGTACGAAGCACCGATGGGAACCCCGTGAGCTCAGGCACCCCACTGGCCCCTTTCCGTGGAGAGAAGCGTGCGCGATCATACGGACACCACCGCACATAAACACAGCAGACATCGTATTACTAGTTTTCAGTATTTTTCCAAGGAGGCCTCCGTCGGCCCTGCGTTTCACCCCGGCACCAGACTTCGGGTATTCCCCGTGCTGAGGAACCGGGCTGACCATACGGCTCCATCTGAAGGTTCTGACTGGTTCCGGTCAAGTGCGATGCTTCTGCGTCTTCATCCCAACGTCTTGAAGCTCCCTGGGAGGGACACATACACTGAGACACACGGGCACACGGGCACACGGGCACACAGGAGGAGGCCCGTGTGTAACCTCTGTGGGCCATACGTAAGGTTGCTTGAGGGTTTCAAGGCCCTCCCGGGCAAGGGTGGTCATCCTCCCCCGGCCCCCCGCCGACCCGGACTGCGATCGCCCTCCATTTCCTCCACCCACGTAGTAAACGTATCTGTGCACGCTGGCCAGTGTTCTCGGGGTGATTGTGGTGGGCACAGAACACTGCCCCCAGAGAGGAAGGGGACAACCGTGCTGATGAACACAGAAAAGTGACGGGGTGACGCGTGAGGCTTTACACCACGGTACCCAGGCACCTGTGCCACGGGTGGTGGGAGGCCCGTAGGTGGGCACAAGGGTGAGGTGGTGGCTAGTCGACCTGCGGGCAGGAGTCCAGGGCCAGGGAATGGCACTTCCCACAAGGGCAGCTGCCGAGCCGACGCTGCTTCTCCAGCTCTGCTCATTGATGCTGCCTGGCCCCGCCTACCTCAAGCTTCCCCAGGCAGAACCAGTTCGACACCGCCCTCCTGCAGTCTCCCTGTCTCACGGCGAGGCCCTTCTGACCTGGGGCCACCGCCTCTGAGTGTTCCCCAGAGCCTCCGTCTCTGCATTTGTGGAGCCCAGCTCCCACGGAGCCGCACGGAGCATTTTCAGCGCCCACGCCCTGGGCGTCTCACCTGCCCTCCTCTCAGTTCCCTCTGCTGGGGCCTTCTTCCTCACGTAGTACTGCAGGGGATCGGGCCACAGGTCGTCCATGATGATCTGGCAGGGGAAACGGGGCAGGGCTCAGATGCACATCCCAGTCCGCTGGGGAGCACAGCCAGGTTCATGAGCGCGGTTTGTCACAGGGACCCACCTCAGCTATCCTGCTGGACCCGGCAAAGCTGTGGTCAGAGAACCAGTTGAAGAAGTTAAGGCCGCTGTTGTGGTGTCTGCGCCTATAGGCCTCCCGTTCATAATCCCGGTGCCACTGGATGGGAGTGGAATGAGACGGCTCGTACCCTGCAGGAAGAAGGGTCCGTGCGAAGGCGCTGGATAATGCATCATGCTCAGCCCCGCCGCCTCCACCCGCTGCCGCCCATCCACGCAGAGGCCCCTTACCAGCAGCCCTGAGGACATACTCCTTCTCAACGACTTCGTTGCGGAAGTAGGAGTTCTCGCGAAAGAAGAGCAGGATCTTGCGGCCATCACGGGGAGACTCGAGTTCCCCCACCTGCCGGGCAGCAAAGTGAGGGAGAGGGCTGAATTCTCTGTCCAGCGGACCCTTCCCGTCCTGGCTTTGGGGAGGAGTCACTTCTGTTACCCGCTCCTCTCCCATCCCCCTGGCCGGCCTCCCTCTCCCGGGCCAGACCTTCAAATCCGTCATGGAGCCAAGTATGCCTTTATCTCGGCCACTGATCATGCCTGACATCTGCGGGTGGTTCACAAACTGCTTTGGGTCAAGGGCTCTCTGAGGGCTGGAGATGAGAGTGCTAGAACAACAGAGCAAGCCTGGACGGCAGGTGGGCCCTGCATCCCCTCTCCTCCCACTGGGACCCACTCCCTCCTCACGGCCTTAGTCAAGGCCCCCTGGGCCTGCGCACGGCCTGTTGCAGTAGGTACTTAGGTAGCCCACGGCCGGGCACTAACACAGAAACAGCTGTGCATCCTCGGAGACCTCCCTCCCAGCCCACGCCACCCCTCTCTGGCCCATCCTCCTGGGCTGATGGCTAGGCAGAACTGGCTCATTCCCAGACAGCCTCCCTTGGTGCCTCCGGCTGACCAGAGTGGGCGTTCACACCCCCCTCGCCTGCTGCATTATTCCCAGGGGAGCCTGAGCTTTGAGTGGAGCTGTTTTGCGTGAGGCGGCCCCGGGGCTATGCCTAATTCGGACCCGGACTTCTGCTCCTACTCCGCCGGCGGAGCTTCAGGGCCTCCTGCGACATCAAGGGCAACCTGCAGGCCCCACCAGGGACCCCTGCCCGGAACCAGGAATTCAAGGCTGTCGTGATCACATGTCGAGGCATGAGCCAGGCCACCACAATGCGGGCCCCCTGCCACAGGAGTCTCCTGCACTAGCCCCGCCACCCTGGGGTCCCTCCAGGAAGGTATCAAGGATACAGCCTTGGCCCAGAAGCCAGGGATGCCCCGGATGAGGGCGCTTCGGTGGTCCAGGTGATGCCGTCGCCTCTGCCAGAACCTGAGCTTGAGCCGAGAGTAGGCCCTGCTGGCGTCCTTGTTCACGGGCTCCAGCTCTGACTGCAGGGCCCGGAGGGCCCGGAGGGCCTGGAGCGGGGACCGGGGCGGACCTGCCTGTGCCCCTCGCTGTTCTTCCCCTTCCTGCTTCTCCTGCAGCTCCTGGGCTGCTTCCTCCTTCTGGCTCTCCTCCCTGGCCTCTTCCCTCTTGTCCTCCTCCTCCGCCTCCGCCTCGGCCTCCACGTCCTCAGCCACGTGCTCTTCAAAATCCTCCTCTTTGGCCTCCTCAGCCTTAGCCCCTTCCTCCACAGAATCCCCCCCAGGCTCCTCTGGGGGATTAAGTTGCTCATCCTCCTCCTCAGCCTCTTCCTCAACAGACTCTTCCTTGTCATCTTTCTCCCCTTCCTCCTTAACCTCCTCAGCCCCCCGCCCCTCCGCAGCCTCCTCCTCGTCTCCCTCCTCAGCCTCTTCAGGACATTCCACCACTTCATCCTCTGCGTCCTCCTTCCCCTCCTCCCGTTCCTCTCGACCCTCGTCCCCCTCGTCTGCCGCTGCCCCAAGGTCAGGCGCCGCCATTGCGCCCTCCACCAAGACCACCAATTCCGCCCCCAGGCGGGCCTCGCCTCCGGCCTGCCGGGCCTCGGCTTCCCGCACAGCCTCTGCCGCCACCGCCCCAGCCCCTACGGCCTGCAGCAGCCCCACTTCCCCCGTGGCACCCGGCTCCCGGATGGCGCCCGCCCCCTCACCGCACCCTTCCCGGACCAAGGTGGACCAGGATTCTGGGGCAGCCCCGTCTTCCCCGGACCCCGCCCCGCTCTCCATGTGGCCGTGGCCCTGAGCCCTGGCAGCGCTGGAGGGAAGGAGACGCAGGCGAGAGCACGTGGCTCCCCACACAGCCCGGCAGCTAGTGCTCTGGCGCCCAGGAATGGCGGCGGACAGCCGCCTCCAGACAGCGGGTGTGAGCCCGGGGGACGCATGCGCACAAGGCCTTCGGGCAAGCGGGCGACGCCGCAGAGGCGGCAGAGGCACGCATGCGGCTTGGGCCACGTGAGCCCGCCCAAGCCACGCCCAGGATGATGGTCGTGCCCCGGGGCCAACCACTGACACCAGGCCGGGCAGGGCCTCCTCTGGCCCCACCCCTCACCCCCACAGGAGCCAGCCAGGGAGCCCAGCGGTACACCTGCTACGGTGTGGCCTCGGGCTCCAGAGTAGCCTCGGGGGTCCTTGCGCCCCCCCCCAGGCCACCAACACCCCCATCCCGTGCCGGCCTTCACCACGCTCTCCGCCCGGTGTTTGAAGCTTGTCAAGGAGAAACGGTCCCTTGCCCTTCCCCAACACGGTCCTCGAAGACAGAAGACACCGTATGCACCCCCGGGAACCGTGGTCAGGCGTGCCGGGAAATCGTCAGCCCAGGCATTGCAGAATAGTGCCATTCCAGGAGACAGAGGCCCCGAAGCTGTCTGCGTCTTTGGAGGATGGGGGTTGGGAAGGGCGGCCGCAGCTCCCCCTAGTCCCTGTCCTGGGCTGCTCAGTACAAGCAGGACGGAGAGTGCTCCATCCATCCGTCCGCCTGTCCTTTCCTCATGCTCTCCGCTCCGTCTTCCCCTCTCTCGCTCTTTGTATTCAGGGGCTCTTTCTCTGCCCTCTCCCTGCCCACAGGGTCTCTGGAAGATCCAGGCTTCAGCAAGAAAGATGCAGAAGCCTCTCTGAGCAGCTCTTCTCCCAGGAAGTAAAAGCCCTCGGCCCCTCTGCGACTTGCCGCCGGTCACGTGACCAGCAATAGGGACCCAGGCTGGGTGCCCCCCCAGACACTCAAACATTCACACACAGTCAAAGCACACGCCTCCGCATACGCACGCGACCCCAGCACAGGCATACACATACGGCCCCACCCCCAAAGAAACCATACACACGTGTGCCCAGGAAAACTCACACTCACGCTCTCTCACACACACACACACCCAACCACATCCACGGCCTCTGGCACACAGGCATACACCATTGACCCCCACACATCTGAGCATGCGCGCGCGCATACACACACACACACACACACACACACACAGACGCGCCCCTGAGGATACAGAAACGTGTAAGTAAAACACATACTCTGAGGCTTACAGGCACACACGTAGCCACGTAAGAGCGCGTGCACAAGTGCGCGCTCTTATGCAAGCACACGAAACACACTAGCCACACGCGCACACGCACACGCACACAAACACACACAACACACTGAGGCATGCAACCCTGCGCCACCTAACATCACAGCTAGGCTCGCAAGCACACGCACCCTGAAACGACACGCAGAAGGTCTCCGGCACAGGCAGACACAGTTGAACCTGCCCTGAAGAAAAAAAATACACCTGTAGGCCTACTCCATCAAAACTCATCCACAGTCTGTGACACACAGGCATACACAACTGTCCCCCCACACACACACCCCTGAGGATACAGACACATGTGAGAAAAACACATGATCTCGGTGATACAGGAATGCACACTCACAGCTCCGACACATGCGCACACACACACTCATGCTCATACAAACCCACACGTGCTCCCTGCACACATCCTGGTACTGGCACAGAGGCATGCACCCTTATCTCACTAATGTACACAAAAGGGCACGTGTGAACACACAACCACAACACACATGAAAACTCTCCAGCACAACTGTATGCAAACAAGCCCCAGAGCAGCATACACAGACACACACACAAGCGCACGCGCGCATGTGCCTGCACGACCTCCAACAGCGATCACGCACTTCTGGTGACACCTATACACGCAGGTACGCACACAAACACACAATCACCCATGGGCCTGCAAGCACACAGACACGCAACGGACACTCGGGGGCACGCAAGGATTATGCACCCAGGGCACTCGCGTACAAGGTCTCTGGCACACAGCCATATACACGTAGCCCTGCAGGATCACACACCCAGCCGTGCCTGAAAAAGCACACACACACACACACAATACACACACGCGTCACCTCACACACAGCCAAGCAGATTTCTGCACGCAGGTACACACACACACACACACACGTGTGCTTAGAAGCACACAAACACGCACAACACACCCGGTCCCCTGCTCCGGCGCATGACCCTCGGTCGCACAAACACACAATCCTGCGCGTGTAAACCCACAATCGAACAAAAACGAAACAAACACCTACATACACGGGGTCCAGCACGGAGGCGTTCATGCTCACCACAAACTCACACATAGGTGCACGAGAAACTATACAATGCAACAGGCAAGCATAGGTGGCCGCACTCAGAGGCACATATGTGCACATGCCGACATGCACACGAAGCTTATATGAACACATCTGGGTCCTATGCGCGTGCAGTCACACGAGGCCTCGCTACACTCACCCATGGGTGTGCAAACACACGGACACAAGACACAAACACACACTGTCTCCAGGATGCAGGCATACACCCTTGTCACTCTCACACACACGGACACAGGAACACACATGCACAACGCCTAATCACACATGATGTCCTCCTGCACACATGTGAGCAAACTGGGCCACACATGTCCACACACACGTGCAGAAGGATAAACACACGGTCCCAAGCTCAGAGGAATACTCAGGTGGCACAAGGGTGCTTGATGTGCGCGCGTGCACGCATGCACGCGCGCACGCACACACACTCACAAACGTGCACGTGCGCACGCGCGCTCGCAGAAACGACGGATACGCACGCAGACAGGCCCAAACCCGCTCCCCCACACGCAGCACACTCACGACGTCACACAGCCCACAGCGCACACCTGCCTTCCCTGAGACATCCTTGGAACTGTCTCCTGCGGGTGGGTGGTGTTATCAGCGGGAGGGTCGTGAGTCCACAGGGACCACGAGTGAGCGCCACCACCTTGGTCCTCCCGGGACCCTTGGTTTTGCGCTGGACCTGACCAGGCGCATGCGCGGGATCACATCACAGCCATGCAGGGCACACATCCAGGAGCAAGGGAGCTGGGCAAAGCTCTCCAAGCGAAGTGAATGTCGGGGTACGAGGAGCCACGGGGCCAATAGGGCCCTGCTTGGGCGGGAGCCTCCCCTGCCTGTGCCCCCTGCTCTAAAGAGCAAGGCTTCGCCAAGTGAGGTCTGCCTTTTCCCATCCTCCCCCCAGACCCTGCCTAGGAAGTGCGGGGGTCTCTCCGCAGGCCAAGCCCTGCCGCGCCCTGTCCCCATGCTACACATCACCCCCACACGTGGACTCCCACAGGATGGGGGTTGGAGGATCCCACCGGCCCGATTTCCTCCTTGCCATTTCCTGTGCCCCCGATATAAACTGACACACCGACACAAAGTGCCTCGTAACTTGCTTATGGCCCTCTCCCTGTCCCTGCAGGTATGTGCAGGATACACTCCAGACCTGCCCCTGGTGATCCTTTTCCTCGTCGCTGTCCCCCGCAGGCAGAGCAACACGCGGACGAGCCCATCCATGTCTCACAACGGTGGAGGCCTCCTCCACTTCTTCTTCGTGGTCAAACTCAGATGCTCTGCGATGTCCGTTTCCACAGAGCTGCCATGCCCCGACACATACACACAGGCAGACAGACAGACAGACAGACACACGCACGCACACGAAAATACACACAGAAATGTTAGCTCTTTGTGAAACTGTATGATGCCAAGGATAGCCAAGGCGGTGTTGAGAGCATGCCTCGTCCTTGTGGGATCCCTCTTCCTCCTCAGCGAGGGCTTCACGACCCATCCCCCAGATGGCCTAGTACCATCCCCAAGGATGGCCTGATGGGAGGACATGTGGGAGGACATGTGGTTCTCAGGAACGTGGAGGGAAGTCAGGGAATCGTGGCACAGGAGGGGATGGGACAAGGGAGCCCCACTCCCAAAGACAGGCAGGCCGTCCCCAACTGAATGAGTGGCAGGAGGACCCAGAGAGAGGGGCCGACCGTCACGGGTGACAGTTCGGAGGAATGGGGTGGAGAAGCCTTGCTTCTCCTGATTGACCAGGAACATTCTGGCTAACAGCCTGGCAGGCCTGATCTCCCCCAGGTGGACATACCCGCTGCCCCGGGGGCTGTGCCCTGACTTCCCACAGGCTCCCTTCCCTCACTGCAACCCGCGCCCAGAGCAAGCTGGGGCCCCGGCTCTTCTGAGTCTCGGTTGCCCTGCCGCTAAGCTGACAGTCCCTGGCACCTTCCTTCCACATTCGAGACCCAGCCCTCCATGGCTCCTCACCGACAGGTCCTCCTGTCAGCTCATTCCCATGGGCTGCCTTCCTGCCTCGGGTAGTACTGCAAGGGATTGGGCCACAGGTCCTCGATGATGATCTGGCACGCCAAAATGGGCAGGTGAGCACGGGGCCCAGGCCCCGGTCCCCGGCAGCCGGGGCTCCAGCATCACCGCTGCTGACGAAGGCTGCAGGGACCCCACCTCGGCGATCCTGTAGACCCTGGGCACCTGGGGTCAGACGACCAGTTAAAGTTCAGGCTGCTGGTGTCCTGCCTGCAGCTGGCAGCTCCACGTTCATAATCCCAGAACCAGTGGGCTGCAGTGCCACGAGTCGCAGGACGAGAAAATTTAAGGGAGGCTCTCCATGGCCATGGACCCACGCCGTCCCTCCCTCTCAACCTCCATCCTTTCTCCCTCCTGTGCCGAATCCCACCCCTGCCCCGAGTACCCTGCGTTCCCCCCTACGCGCTCCCAGTTCCCACCTGTCCGGCGGCCCTCCGCCAGCTCCCTTGAAGCTCAAGCCCACTCCTGCCGGCAACGCTAAGGTGATACTCCTTAACGATCATTTTGATCTGGAAGTAAGGGCTGCTCCCAGAGGAAAGCATCAACCAGCAGCGGTATGTGGGACGGCCCAGTTCCCCCACCTGCCCCGCCAAAGAAAGAGGAGGGGGAGGGGAAACGTGTCCTCTCGGTGTCCTGACTGAGTGCCTGGCCATGACTCGGAACAACTTTACCACGCGCCCTCCTGCTCAAACCCCGCTGCCAACGCACCTCCGCCAGCCTAGGTCTCCAGGGCCAACCTCTAAATTGGTCAGGTAGCTGAGCATGTCTGTGTCCTGGCCGCCCGTCACGGCTGGTGTCTGGGGGGTGATTCAGGATCTGCCTTGGGTCGAGGAGCCTCGATGTCAGGGGCTCCGGAAAGAGAACCAGGATGGACCCAGCCCTTCCCGTCTGAGAGCAGGGGACCGAAACAGCAGGCACCGCCACCGCTTCCAACCTCCTTGGAAAGCGCTTGCCCTTTCATCCCACCCGTGCTCTACACTGGGGCATCGCTGGGCTTCGAGGACCAACAGGGCTGAGGCTGACAGGGCCCAACATGGGAAGGCCAAGGGCCTGCCTGCACTCCCTTCCTATGGCCCTCTGGCCTGTGCCCGGGGCCTGCTGTACCAGGGGGCAGTCACCACTTTGGAGGTCTGGATGTGCTGGGTCCCTGGATGATGGCCCTCCTTCCAGCCAGGTGAGAGCTCCGCTTCCGATTCATCCTGCGCTTGGGCCGCAAGTAGGCCCTGGAGGCTTGGGCATCCAGAGAGCGGAGCGCTTCCTGAACCACCTCCAGCGCGGCAAGTGCGGCCCCGGCTGGGTCGGGCCACGGCACTGGCTCTGCCTGCGGCAGCTCCTGGAGCCTCTCGTCCTGCTCTGCTTGTGCCGCCTCCTCGTCTTCCACCGACGCCACCCCCACCACCAGGGCCCACGCGTTCCCCGCTGCGGCCTCCTCTGTGTCCGGCTGGGCCTCAGCTTCCCGCACAGCCTCTGCCGCCATCCCCACAGCCTCTAGGGCCAGAAGCGCCCCCCGCGTGCCCACCGGAGCCCGGGATCCCTGAGGAGCCCCCGCCTCCTCACCGCCCCCTTCCAGGGCAAAGGCGGTCCGGGATCCTGGGGCAGCCCCGCCTTCTCCGGACCTCGCCTAGATCTCCATGGGCGGTGGCCCTGAGCCCAGGCAGCTGCGGAGGGAAGGAGATGGCCGCGAGACGGGCAGGTTGAGCTCTGCGGCCCAGGAGGTGGGCGGGTAGCAGCCACGTCTCAGAGTGTGCGGGCCTGGGGCACACACGCGCACAGGGCCTCGGTGCGGGAGGTGTCGGGGGCAGCGGCGGCGGAGGCGCGCATGCGGCCTGGGCTGGATGCCGCCTCCGAGCCATGCCCAGGATGCTGGGTGGCCCCTGGATCTAACCAGTGACAGGGCGGTGGGCGTGGCCACCACCAGCCTTGTCCCTTGCCCACGCAGGAGCCAGCCAGGGAGCCGGCCAGGGTTCCTCCTTCAGGGGGGGCCTGCGGCCCTCACCCCCAAACGTTTTCTTCGGAGACACCGCCCAGGCCATTCCCGCAAGTCCCCTGGCATCACAGACACACCCTACCCTCCCTCATCCGTTCTCCTGGGACCACTCGGCCGGCACCAGAGAACTGAAATCCAGCGGCTGAATCCACTGTCTGCCCGCTGCTCGGAGGCCTCACCCGCCCCTTCTCAGCCGACCTGGGGCAAAGCCCTGGAGTCATCAGCTGGTGCTCCACCGCTGCCACATCACTGTCCACGTGGCTTTCCCCCTTGACCCGCCCAGTGGTGGAGGGAGCCAGGTGGCCGCCGCTAAGACGCTGGATGCAGGGACCATCTCCCTCCCCCACCCTACCAACCCCCAGGTCCCACCTTTCCTTAAAACAGAGGAACCGCACACAAAGCAATGTCCCCGGAGTTAGTTAGCACTGAGCCACGGTCCGTGGCCGCCCTGGTGTACGGATCTACTACCCCAGCCCCAGTGAGGTCCGTGGTTGCGACTCGGTGGCATGCCACTGGGCCAGACCTCTAGCCCGAAGGGCAATTCTGGGTATTCTTCCGTCCAAGCCACCAGTAGGACTCGCTCCCACTGTACTTTCCTCTGCCCGACCCTTTCCCCTGTTCTGTCAGTGTCTCTTCTCCTCTTTGCTTTCTCTTCCGTCGCCTGACTTTCATGCGAGGTCTCTCTGTGTCTTCCTTCCAACTCTGCTCCAAGTTCTCCCTTAGTCTGGGTCCGTCGCTGAGTGGAGTGCCAGTACCAGCCGGGGAGGGGATGGCCAGGCGAGCATTAACAGCACGCACGAGTGCCCTTTCTGTGGTACTCACCAGGTCCTTCCAGTCCGAACCACACCCTGTGCAGGTCCAGGCCGGGGGGGTGGGGGGTCATGGGGCCGATAGGACACATGCTGCCGGAGGTGTGAGGAAGTTCCCATGGGCGATGGCAAGGCTGGCAGCGTTGGGGTTGCATCATGGGAGGGCCTCATTTAAAAAGAATGGGTGGGGGTGTCCTGGGGGATTTGGACCGTAAAGAAGCAGGGGGAACTCCCTTGCGGTTACGTGCAGGGTGCTTGGTGGGTGCGAGCGTCTCTATTAAAAGTCTACTGGTCGGGGCAAACAGGGACGCCTGCAGGGAGAGAAATGCATGGCCGCCTGTGGGGAGGAGACAAATTTTCTGAGACTGTCCCTGAAACGGTCCCGGCATCGGAGTGACTGGCGCAATCCAAACTGACCTAGCACGTGCAACCGTACCCACAACACTAGAGGAGGCTCCTGAGGCCATGCTGCACTACAAACAGCCCAGCCTTGGAGATGGGGAAGGCTGGGGTGGTGACACGGAGAGGGGGGAAGAGAGGGAGACCGGGAAGAGAGGGAGAGACGCGGAGAAGGCTAGGAAGAGGCGGGTGAGTGAGGGGGAATGGGAGGGATGCACCGGAGGGAAGAGAGGGACACGGGCAGGAGGGAGAGTACTGTAGTAGCAGGGGTGGGAGGGGCAGAGAGGGAGGGAGTGAGGAAGGGCAGAGACAGGGAGGCAGGGCCTTGATTGGCCCCAGCCGCATTCATACGTTGCAAGGCATACAGACCAAAAGGACACACTGCCTGTGAGGAAGGGACCACCCACATGTGCAGAAGCAAGACGTCCTCTGAGCAGAGCTCAATCCGGTGGTGTCAATGAGGTCAGCAATCATGTTTCCTGGAAACAAGAATCATACACCACAGGAGGAAGTAATGGAGGAATAGAGGGTGGAAACAGGCCGGGGGCACACGGGGGTACACAGAAACCTAGTACTGCAGTCATGGACATCAGTCTGCCCTGGTCAGTAAAGAGGCTTCGGAGCAATGGAGTAAGATGTGGACGACAGCAGAACGGGCAGCCTCTGAAAAGCTGCCCATGTCTATGCTACGTGCAGGACACTGAGCTTTCAGTCCCAAAGCCACAGAGCAGTTGAAAGTGGGAGGAGTGAGAAAGATGAGTGACCTCATGCCCTAAGCGAGGCCACAGAGATCCCTACCCCTCGCGGACGGGCAGTAGGTGCGGGGCTGTTCCTCAATTCCCAAGGATGCGTCGCCACGTACCTTACGGCCCGGGCAGCCAAGGACTTGTCGGGGCTCACCAAAGATCACAGATGCTGCGCCAGCCCCGTTGAAGGAGGAGAGGGTTCTGACTCCAAAATGGAAGAAACGGGGTCCAATTCACAGGCAGACCGCCTCAGAGATAGGAACTCATACAACCAACACAAGTCAGGCCAGCAACCCGGCAGCTGTCGCAAAGCAGAGACTCACCAGGGCCAAAGGCACTTACGGGGGCCCAACAACGGCATATCCGGGACGCCCACAGATGCGAGATCAGAGACGTGACGGCACAGGTAGAGCCACACCAAGGCACGCCAAGGCACGCTCCAGAAGACACAGAAACACAGGCAAAGAGCGGACCCCCCCTTTACCCAGACGAGTACACGAAGTTCCAGAGCGGCCAGGGACAGACGCACGTGCTCCAGGGCCTTGGAGGCAGAACGCCTGGCAGTTCTTCAGGCGGTCCTCTCCTATCAGACAGCACTCCGGGTTACAGAAGTTTTGTTCCCTTAGTGCCCAGGTTGCTGGGCATGCTTCTTCAGCGGAGGGAAGCGGTAGACCAGACACAGAGTGCTGGACCGCGGGGCAAACTTCACTGGGCAAGGGCACCAAGCTCCCGGGAAGGCTGCCGTGTTCCCATTCAGATGTAGGGTTTTGTTTTTGTTTTTTTTTGTTTTTTTTTAGCTCTTTCAGGGACCTTGAGAGTGATGCCCCTGCGGATTTGCTGTGAAGGTGCTGCCAGTCAGGGCTTTGATCATGCCCCTGTCCACCACGTCCACGGGGCGGATGGGCTGGCATCTCGAGACTCACTGCCTCAACTTGGGTCAGGGACTGATGTCTCATGGTTAGTGGCTTTGTTTCAGCTTGTGCTGCCAAAGTCAGCCCTGCAGAGGCGGCTGGACAGGACACCCTCGTGCTCTCGTCTAGGTGGGAAAACGGAATTTGTCTTAGCGCGGATTTGTCTTAGAAGTCCTGGCTCCCTGTCTTCGGGTTGGGGACCCTGGCCCTGACTCCCTCGCCCCCCATGAACTCCTAACATATGGGGCTCCCTGAACTCCAGAAGGATCCGCCCTCCACAGCCTCACCTTCTCTCTGGGCCGGGCCAGGCCGGGCTGGGGGCAGGGGGCGGGCCATGCTTCAACACCAGCCCAGTGCCCAGAGCCAGGTGGGAGATGCCTAGGAGTGGGGGACCCTGTTCCTTCCTCCCCCCTAGGCTTCACATCCTCGGCAACAGCCTACCAAACGCCACAAGCGTAGAGGAATACGCGGCAGCCCCCGAAATGGCCCAGGCAGAGGACCCCTTAAGGCCATGCTCTACAACGGGAGTTGTCCCGCTCCCGCTGCTCAGCGAAGGTCCAGCACCTATGACAGTTTCAGCGGACCAGCACAAGCAGAGCCAGGTGCCAGCGTGCGGGTGCCCGTCGAGGATGCCCCAGCATTTCCAGGTCAAGAGTCCAAGACGACCGGTCTCCCCTACACTCTCAGAGAGACGAGCCTTCCCTCCTGGAGCCTCAGGCACCTCCACCCACCCCGGAAGGGGCAAGGCTAAGTCATAGAGATCATCAACTGCACAGCCTGACACCGAACAGGCAATTTGCGCTGCACACTGAAAGGGACCAGAAGCACCCATGAGTTTGACTGCCAGACCCTCCTGGCTGAGGCTCGTGACGGGTACTCTGTACACGCCAGGTCTTTCCACGGACCTTCACACAGAAGGCTAAGCCCTCAGACGACGGACAGTGCCCTATGCTTTCGGAAGCCCCCTGTGCGCACACAAGATGTCAGCCAGGGGCGCATGCTCCCTGAGGTGATGGTGAGGACTAGGTGTCGCTCTTGGTGGCATTTCCCTTTTGGGGTCTTCACCGGATGGAGGGCATTGGGCTGATGCCTTAAGCCCGTGGAGAGAGAGGCATATCAGCCTCAGAGTCAGCACGGGACAGACACTGCACGGGACGGGTGGCTGTACTGGTCCTTGCGTTCAGCAATCCTCCCACCGCTCGCCCTCTCCTCTGTTTACCGTCTGGGGGACCCCAACCCAAGGCCCTAGGGAAGCAGGGAACGGGGGATCCTGGGGCAGCATGGGTTTGTCAGTATGTGAGCGTGTCGCCGGACACGTCAGTGAGCGGAGGTTGTGTGCGTGGGAGGGGAGGGGAGTGTGTGCGTGTCAGGACATCAGAGTGAGGGAACGACTGTGGGGGGGGGCGGTGACTGGTTTGCCCCTGAGTGTGTGTGTCAGTATATGGGAGTGGCTAAAGGAGCCCATGTGGGCGGTGGGGGGGTGGTGGTCTTTGAAACCAAGGGAGTGTGTGTGTGCGTGCGCATTGCTCCCCTGCCTTTTGTACTTCCTCCCAGTCACTTGGGCCAGAATGAGAGTGTCACCTTTCCTACATTCCCACCTCCCTCTGTCCCCACTCCAACAGTCCCCCCACAGGGACTCGCCCCCCGTCTCTCATGTTTTGTTTTGTTTTGTTTTGTTTTTTTTTTTTTCTGGGGCTGAGAGGATGACTGTGTCAGCAAGAGCCCGGGCCCCTTGTTAGACCAACGGAGACACTGGCGCCGGGGTTCAACAGAGTAATGAAACACTAGTCCCCGCCCCGTGCTGTGTGTAGTGGATGTGTCTGAGGACATCCACCAGGGAGCATCTCTGGAGGACCGTCATCGCCATCCGGCAAACCTGGGCACTGGACGTGCTCGGCCCGGGCGCGTCCCTCCCTTTCCTTGACCTCTGTCATTTCCCCAGGGAAGAGATGAGCCCCGTCAGCAGGCCTTTCGCTCTTTTCTCCTCTCCCTGCCCACACCCCCAACCCCAGCGGAAGGACCTCTGCCCCCTGGGATGCCGTCCCAGTGCGTGTGTGACCTAGACCTCTGGGCAAGCATACGGGCCCATCCCTTCCACGGACCCGGGATGCCCAGGCAGAGTACGAAGCACCGATGGGAACCCCGTGAGCTCAGGCACCCCACTGGCCCCTTTCCGTGGAGAGAAGCGTGCGCGATCATACGGACACCACCGCACATAAACACAGCAGACATCGTATTACTAGTTTTCAGTATTTTTCCAAGGAGGCCTCCGTCGGCCCTGCGTTTCACCCCGGCACCAGACTTCGGGTATTCCCCGTGCTGAGGAACCGGGCTGACCATACGGCTCCATCTGAAGGTTCTGACTGGTTCCGGTCAAGTGCGATGCTTCTGCGTCTTCATCCCAACGTCTTGAAGCTCCCTGGGAGGGACACATACACTGAGACACACGGGCACACGGGCACACGGGCACACAGGAGGAGGCCCGTGTGTAACCTCTGTGGGCCATACGTAAGGTTGCTTGAGGGTTTCAAGGCCCTCCCGGGCAAGGGTGGTCATCCTCCCCCGGCCCCCCGCCGACCCGGACTGCGATCGCCCTCCATTTCCTCCACCCACGTAGTAAACGTATCTGTGCACGCTGGCCAGTGTTCTCGGGGTGATTGTGGTGGGCACAGAACACTGCCCCCAGAGAGGAAGGGGACAACCGTGCTGATGAACACAGAAAAGTGACGGGGTGACGCGTGAGGCTTTACACCACGGTACCCAGGCACCTGTGCCACGGGTGGTGGGAGGCCCGTAGGTGGGCACAAGGGTGAGGTGGTGGCTAGTCGACCTGCGGGCAGGAGTCCAGGGCCAGGGAATGGCACTTCCCACAAGGGCAGCTGCCGAGCCGACGCTGCTTCTCCAGCTCTGCTCATTGATGCTGCCTGGCCCCGCCTACCTCAAGCTTCCCCAGGCAGAACCAGTTCGACACCGCCCTCCTGCAGTCTCCCTGTCTCACGGCGAGGCCCTTCTGACCTGGGGCCACCGCCTCTGAGTGTTCCCCAGAGCCTCCGTCTCTGCATTTGTGGAGCCCAGCTCCCACGGAGCCGCACGGAGCATTTTCAGCGCCCACGCCCTGGGCGTCTCACCTGCCCTCCTCTCAGTTCCCTCTGCTGGGGCCTTCTTCCTCACGTAGTACTGCAGGGGATCGGGCCACAGGTCGTCCATGATGATCTGGCAGGGGAAACGGGGCAGGGCTCAGATGCACATCCCAGTCCGCTGGGGAGCACAGCCAGGTTCATGAGCGCGGTTTGTCACAGGGACCCACCTCAGCTATCCTGCTGGACCCGGCAAAGCTGTGGTCAGAGAACCAGTTGAAGAAGTTAAGGCCGCTGTTGTGGTGTCTGCGCCTATAGGCCTCCCGTTCATAATCCCGGTGCCACTGGATGGGAGTGGAATGAGACGGCTCGTACCCTGCAGGAAGAAGGGTCCGTGCGAAGGCGCTGGATAATGCATCATGCTCAGCCCCGCCGCCTCCACCCGCTGCCGCCCATCCACGCAGAGGCCCCTTACCAGCAGCCCTGAGGACATACTCCTTCTCAACGACTTCGTTGCGGAAGTAGGAGTTCTCGCGAAAGAAGAGCAGGATCTTGCGGCCATCACGGGGAGACTCGAGTTCCCCCACCTGCCGGGCGGCAAAGTGAGGGAGAGGGCTGAATTCTCTGTCCAGCGGACCCTTCCCGTCCTGGCTTTGGGGAGGAGTCACTTCTGTTACCCGCTCCTCTCCCATCCCCCTGGCCGGCCTCCCTCTCCCGGGCCAGACCTTCAAATCCGTCATGGAGCCAAGTATGCCTTTATCTCGGCCACTGATCATGCCTGACATCTGCGGGTGGTTCACAAACTGCTTTGGGTCAAGGGCTCTCTGAGGGCTGGAGATGAGAGTGCTAGAACAACAGAGCAAGCCTGGACGGCAGGTGGGCCCTGCATCCCCTCTCCTCCCACTGGGACCCACTCCCTCCTCACGGCCTTAGTCAAGGCCCCCTGGGCCTGCGCACGGCCTGTTGCAGTAGGTACTTAGGTAGCCCACGGCCGGGCACTAACACAGAAACAGCTGTGCATCCTCGGAGACCTCCCTCCCAGCCCACGCCACCCCTCTCTGGCCCATCCTCCTGGGCTGATGGCTAGGCAGAACTGGCTCATTCCCAGACAGCCTCCCTTGGTGCCTCCGGCTGACCAGAGTGGGCGTTCACACCCCCGTCCCCTGCTGCATTATTCCCAGGGGAGCCTGAGCTTTGAGTGGAGCTGTTTTGCGTGAGGCGGCCCCGGGGCTATGCCTAATTCGGACCCGGACTTCTGCTCCTACTCCGCCGGCGGAGCTTCAGGGCCTCCTGCGACATCAAGGGCAACCTGCAGGCCCCACCAGGGACCCCCGCCCGGAACCAGGAATTCAAGGCTGTCGTGATCACATGTCGAGGCATGAGCCAGGCCACCACAATGCGGGCCCCCTGCCACAGGAGTCTCCTGCACTAGCCCCGCCACCCTGGGGTCCCTCCAGGAAGGTATCAAGGATACAGCCTTGGCCCAGAAGCCAGGGATGCCCCGGATGAGGGCGCTTCGGTGGTCCAGGTGATGCCGTCGCCTCTGCCAGAACCTGAGCTTGAGCCGAGAGTAGGCCCTGCTGGCGTCCTTGTTCACGGGCTCCAGCTCTGACTGCAGGGCCCGGAGGGCCCGGAGGGCCTGGAGCGGGGACCGGGGCGGACCTGCCTGTGCCCCTCGCTGTTCTTCCCCTTCCTGCTTCTCCTGCAGCTCCTGGGCTGCTTCCTCCTTCTGGCTCTCCTCCCTGGCCTCTTCCCTCTTGTCCTCCTCCTCCGCCTCCGCCTCGGCCTCCACGTCCTCAGCCACGTGCTCTTCAAAATCCTCCTCTTTGGCCTCCTCAGCCTTAGCCCCTTCCTCCACAGAATCCCCCCCAGGCTCCTCTGGGGGATTAAGTTGCTCATCCTCCTCCTCAGCCTCTTCCTCAACAGACTCTTCCTTGTCATCTTTCTCCCCTTCCTCCTTAACCTCCTCAGCCCCCCGCCCCTCCGCAGCCTCCTCCTCGTCTCCCTCCTCAGCCTCTTCAGGACATTCCACCACTTCATCCTCTGCGTCCTCCTTCCCCTCCTCCCGTTCCTCTCGACCCTCGTCCCCCTCGTCTGCCGCTGCCCCAAGGTCAGGCGCCGCCATTGCGCCCTCCACCAAGACCACCAATTCCGCCCCCAGGCGGGCCTCGCCTCCGGCCTGCCGGGCCTCGGCTTCCCGCACAGCCTCTGCCGCCACCGCCCCAGCCCCTACGGCCTGCAGCAGCCCCACTTCCCCCGTGGCACCCGGCTCCCGGATGGCGCCCGCCCCCTCACCGCACCCTTCCCGGACCAAGGTGGACCAGGATTCTGGGGCAGCCCCGTCTTCCCCGGACCCCGCCCCGCTCTCCATGTGGCCGTGGCCCTGAGCCCTGGCAGCGCTGGAGGGAAGGAGACGCACGCGAGAGCACGTGGCTCCCCACACAGCCCGGCAGCTAGTGCTCTGGCGCCCAGGAATGGCGGCGGACAGCCGCCTCCAGACAGCGGGTGTGAGCCCGGGGGACGCATGCGCACAAGGCCTTCGGGCAAGCGGGCGACGCCGCAGAGGCGGCAGAGGCACGCATGCGGCTTGGGCCACGTGAGCCCGCCCAAGCCACGCCCAGGATGATGGTCGTGCCCCGGGGCCAACCACTGACACCAGGCCGGGCAGGGCCTCCTCTGGCCCCACCCCTCACCCCCACAGGAGCCAGCCAGGGAGCCCAGCGGTACACCTGCTACGGTGTGGCCTCGGTCTCCAGAGTAGCCTCGGGGGTCCTTGCGCCCCCCCCAGGCCACCAACACCCCCATCCCGTGCCCGCCTTCACCACGCTCTCCGCCCGGTGTTTGAAGCTTGTCAAGGAGAAACGGTCCCTTGCCCTTCCCCAACACGGTCCTCGAAGACAGAAGACACCGTATGCACCCCCGGGAACCCTGGTCAGGCGTGCCGGGAAATCGTCAGCCCAGGCATCGCAGAATAGTGCCATTCCAGGAGACAGAGGCCCCGAAGCTGTCTGCGTCTTTGGAGGATGGGGGTTGGGAAGGGCGGCCGCAGCTCCCCCTAGTCCCTGTCCTGGGCTGCTCAGTACAAGCAGGACGGAGAGTGCTCCATCCATCCGGCCGCCTGTCCTTTCCTCATGCTCTCCGCTCCGTCTTCCCCTCTCTCGCTCTTTGTATTCAGGGGCTCTTTCTCTGCCCTCTCCCTGCCCACAGGGTCTCTGGAAGATCCAGGCTTCAGCAAGAAAGATGCAGAAGCCTCTCTGAGCAGCTCTTCTCCCAGGAAGTAAAAGCCCTCGGCCCCTCTGCGACTTGCCGCCGGTCACGTGACCAGCAATAGGGACCCAGGCTGGGTGCCCCCCCAGACACTCAAACATTCACACACAGTCAAAGCACACGCCTCCGCATACGCACGCGACCCCAGCACAGGCATACACATACGGCCCCACCCCCAAAGAAACCATACACACGTGTGCCCAGGAAAACTCACACTCACGCTCTCTCACACACACACACACCCAACCACATCCACGGCCTCTGGCACACAGGCATACACCATTGACCCCCACACATCTGAGCATGCGCGCGCATACACACACACACACACACACAGACACACAGACGCGCCCCTGAGGATACAGAAACGTGTAAGTAAAACACATACTCTGAGGCTTACAGGCACACACGTAGCCACGTAAGAGCGCGTGCACAAGTGCGCGCTCTTATGCAAGCACACGAAACACACTAGCCACACGCGCACACGCACACAAACACACACAACACACTGAGGCATGCAACCCTGCGCCACCTAACATCACAGCTAGGCTCGCAAGCACACGCACCCTGAAACGACATGCAGAAGGTCTCCGGCACAGGCAGACACAGTTGAACCTGCCCTGAAGAAAAAAAATACACCTGTAGGCCTACTCCATCAAAACTCATCCACAGTCTGTGACACACAGGCATACACAACTGTCCCCCCACACACACACCCCTGAGGATACAGACACATGTGAGAAAAACACCTGATCTCGGTGATACAGGAATGCACACTCACAGCTCCGACACATGCGCACACACACACTCATGCTCATACAAACCCACACGTGCTCCCTGCACACATCCTGGTACTGGCACAGAGGCATGCACCCTTATCTCACTAATGTACACAAAAGGGCACGTGTGAACACACAACCACAACACACATGAAAACTCTCCAGCACAACTGTATGCAAACAAGCCCCGGGGAAGCATACACAGACACACACACAAGCGCACGCGCGCGTGTGCCTGCACGACCTCCAACAGCGATCACGCACTGCTGGTGACACCTACACACGCAGGTACGCACACAAACACACAATCACCCATGGGCCTGCAAGCACACAGACACGCAACGGACACTCGGGGGCCCGCAAGGATTATGCACCCAGGGCACTCGCGTACAAGGTCTCTGGCACACAGCCATATACACGTAGCCCTGCAGGATCACACACCCAGTCGTGCCTGAAAAAGCACACACACACACACACACAATACACACACGCGTCACCTCACACACAGCCAAGCAGATTTCTGCACGCAGGTACACACACACACACACACACGTGTGCTTAGAAGCACACAAACACGCACAACACACCCGGTCCCCTGCTCCGGCGCATGACCCTCGGTCGCACAAACACACAATCCTGCGCGTGTAAACCCACAATCGAACAAAAACGAAACAAACACCTACATACACGGGGTCCAGCACGGAGGCGTTCATGCTCACCACAAACTCACACATAGGTGCACGAGAAACTATACAATGCAACAGGCAAGCATAGGTGGCCGCACTCAGAGGCACATATGTGCACATGCCGACATGCACACGAAGCTTATATGAACACATCTGGGTCCTATGCGCGTGCAGTCACACGAGGCCTCGCTACACTCACCCATGGGTGTGCAAACACACGGACACAAGACACAAACACACACTGTCTCCAGGATGCAGGCATACACCCTTGTCACTCTCACACACACGGACACAGGAACACACATGCACAATGCCTAATCACACATGATGTCCTCCTGCACACATGTGAGCAAACTGGGCCACACATGTCCACACACACGTGCAGAAGGATAAACACACGGTCCCAAGCTCAGAGGAATACTCAGGTGGCACAAGGGTGCTTGATGTGCGCGCGTGCACGCATGCACGCGCGCACGCACACACACTCACAAACGTGCACGTGCGCACGCGCGCTCGCAGAAACGACGGATACGCACGCAGACAGGCCCAAACCCGCTCCCCCACACGCAGCACACTCACGACGTCACACAGCCCACAGCGCACACCTGCCTTCCCTGAGACATCCTTGGAACTGTCTCCTGCGGGTGGGTGGTGTTATCAGCGGGAGGGTCGTGAGTCCACAGGGACCACGAGTGAGCGCCACCACCTTGGTCCTCCCGGGACCCTTGGTTTTGCGCTGGACCTGACCAGGCGCATGCGCGGGATCACATCACAGCCATGCAGGGCACACATCCAGGAGCAAGGGAGCTGGGCAAAGCTCTCCAAGCGAAGTGAATGTCGGGGTACGAGGAGCCACGGGGCCAATAGGGCCCTGCTTGGGCGGGAGCCTCCCCTGCCTGTGCCCCCTGCTCTAAAGAGCAAGGCTTCGCCAAGTGAGGTCTGCCTTTTCCCATCCTCCCCCCAGACCCTGCCTAGGAAGTGCGGGGGTCTCTCCGCAGGCCAAGCCCTGCCGCGCCCTGCCCCCATGCTACACATCACCCCCACACGTGGACTCCCACAGGATGGGGGTTGGAGGATCCCACCGGCCCGATTTCCTCCTTGCCATTTCCTGTGCCCCCGATATAAACTGACACACCGACACAAAGTGCCTCGTAACTTGCTTATGGCCCTCTCCCTGTCCCTGCAGGTATGTGCAGGATACACTCCAGACCTGCCCCTGGTGATCCTTTTCCTCGTCGCTGTCCCCCGCAGGCAGAGCAACACGCGGACGAGCCCATCCATGTCTCACAACGGTGGAGGCCTCCTCCACTTCTTCTTCGTGGTCAAACTCAGATGCTCTGCGATGTCCGTTTCCACAGAGCTGCCATGCCCCGACACATACACACAGGCAGACAGACAGACAGACAGACACACGCACGCACACGAAAATACACACAGAAATGTTAGCTCTTTGTGAAACTGTATGATGCCAAGGATAGCCAAGGCGGTGTTGAGAGCATGCCTCGTCCTTGTGGGATCCCTCTTCCTCCTCAGCGAGGGCTTCACGACCCATCCCCCAGATGGCCTAGTACCATCCCCAAGGATGGCCTGATGGGAGGACATGTGGGAGGACATGTGGTTCTCAGGAACGTGGAGGGAAGTCAGGGAATCGTGGCACAGGAGGGGATGGGACAAGGGAGCCCCACTCCCAAAGACAGGCAGGCCGTCCCCAACTGAATGAGTGGCAGGAGGACCCAGAGAGAGGGGCCGACCGTCACGGGTGACAGTTCGGAGGAATGGGGTGGAGAAGCCTTGCTTCTCCTGATTGACCAGGAACATTCTGGCTAACAGCCTGGCAGGCCTGATCTCCCCCAGGTGGACATACCCGCTGCCCCGGGGGCTGTGCCCTGACTTCCCACAGGCTCCCTTCCCTCACTGCAACCCGCGCCCAGAGCAAGCTGGGGCCCCGGCTCTTCTGAGTCTCGGTTGCCCTGCCGCTAAGCTGACAGTCCCTGGCACCTTCCTTCCACATTCGAGACCCAGCCCTCCATGGCTCCTCACCGACAGGTCCTCCTGTCAGCTCATTCCCATGGGCTGCCTTCCTGCCTCGGGTAGTACTGCAAGGGATTGGGCCACAGGTCCTCGATGATGATCTGGCACGCCAAAATGGGCAGGTGAGCACGGGGCCCAGGCCCCGGTCCCCGGCAGCCGGGGCTCCAGCATCACCGCTGCTGACGAAGGCTGCAGGGACCCCACCTCGGCGATCCTGTAGACCCTGGGCACCTGGGGTCAGACGACCAGTTAAAGTTCAGGCTGCTGGTGTCCTGCCTGCAGCTGGCAGCTCCACGTTCATAATCCCAGAACCAGTGGGCTGCAGTGCCACGAGTCGCAGGACGAGAAAATTTAAGGGAGGCTCTCCATGGCCATGGACCCACGCCGTCCCTCCCTCTCAACCTCCATCCTTTCTCCCTCCTGTGCCGAATCCCACCCCTGCCCCGAGTACCCTGCGTTCCCCCCTACGCGCTCCCAGTTCCCACCTGTCCGGCGGCCCTCCGCCAGCTCCCTTGAAGCTCAAGCCCACTCCTGCCGGCAACGCTAAGGTGATACTCCTTAACGATCATTTTGATCTGGAAGTAAGGGCTGCTCCCAGAGGAAAGCATCAACCAGCAGCGGTATGTGGGACGGCCCAGTTCCCCCACCTGCCCCGCCAAAGAAAGAGGAGGGGGAGGGGAAACGTGTCCTCTCGGTGTCCTGACTGAGTGCCTGGCCATGACTCGGAACAACTTTACCACGCGCCCTCCTGCTCAAACCCCGCTGCCAACGCACCTCCGCCAGCCTAGGTCTCCAGGGCCAACCTCTAAATTGGTCAGGTAGCTGAGCATGTCTGTGTCCTGGCCGCCCGTCACGGCTGGTGTCTGGGTGGTGATTCAGGATCTGCCTTGGGTCGAGGAGCCTCGATGTCAGGGGCTCCGGAAAGAGAACCAGGATGGACCCAGCCCTTCCCGTCTGAGAGCAGGGGACCGAAACAGCAGGCACCGCCACCGCTTCCAACCTCCTTGGAAAGCGCTTGCCCTTTCATCCCACCCGTGCTCTACACTGGGGCATCGCTGGGCTTCGAGGACCAACAGGGCTGAGGCTGACAGGGCCCAACATGGGAAGGCCAAGGGCCTGCCTGCACTCCCTTCCTATGGCCCTCTGGCCTGTGCCCGGGGCCTGCTGTACCAGGGGGCAGTCACCACTTTGGAGGTCTGGATGTGCTGGGTCCCTGGATGATGGCCCTCCTTCCAGCCAGGTGAGAGCTCCGCTTCCGATTCATCCTGCGCTTGGGCCGCAAGTAGGCCCTGGAGGCTTGGGCATCCAGAGAGCGGAGCGCTTCCTGAACCACCTCCAGCGCGGCAAGTGCGGCCCCGGCTGGGTCGGGCCACGGCACTGGCTCTGCCTGCGGCAGCTCCTGGAGCCTCTCGTCCTGCTCTGCTTGCGCCGCCTCCTCGTCTTCCACCGACGCCACCCCCACCACCAGGGCCCACGCGTTCCCCGCTGCAGCCTCCTCTGTGTCCGGCTGGGCCTCAGCTTCCCGCACAGCCTCTGCCGCCATCCCCACAGCCTCTAGGGCCAGAAGCGCCCCCCGCGTGCCCACCGGAGCCCGGGATCCCTGAGGAGCCCCCGCCTCCTCACCGCCCCCTTCCAGGGCAAAGGCGGTCCGGGATCCTGGGGCAGCCCCGCCTTCTCCGGACCTCGCCTAGATCTCCATGGGCGGTGGCCCTGAGCCCAGGCAGCTGCGGAGGGAAGGAGATGGCCGCGAGACGGGCAGGTTGAGCTCTGCGGCCCAGGAGGTGGGCAGGTAGCAGCCACGTCTCAGAGTGTGCGGGCCTGGGGCACACACGTGCACAGGGCCTCGGTGAGGGAGGTGTCGGGGGCAGCGGCGGCGGAGGCGCGCATGCGGCCTGGGCTGGATGCCGCCTCCGAGCCATGCCCAGGATGCTGGGTGGCCCCTGGATCTAACCAGTGACAGGGCGGTGGGCGTGGCCACCACCAGCCTTGTCCCTTGCCCACGCAGGAGCCAGCCAGGGAGCCGGCCAGGGTTCCTCCTTCAGGGGGGGCCTGCGGCCCTCACCCCCAAACGTTTTCTTCGGAGACACCGCCCAGGCCATTCCCGCAAGTCCCCTGGCATCACAGACACACCCTACCCTCCCTCATCCGTTCTCCTGGGACCACTCGGCCGGCACCAGAGAACTGAAATCCAGCGGCTGAATCCACTGTCTGCCCGCTGCTCGGAGGCCTCACCCGCCCCTTCTCAGCCGACCTGGGGCAAAGCCCTGGAGTCATCAGCTGGTGCTCCACCGCTGCCACATCACTGTCCACGTGGCTTTCCCCCTTGACCCGCCCAGTGGTGGAGGGAGCCAGGTGGCCGCCGCTAAGACGCTGGATGCAGGGACCATCTCCCTCCCCCACCCTACCAACCCCCAGGTCCCACCTTTCCTTAAAACAGAGGAACCGCACACAAAGCAATGTCCCCGGAGTTAGTTAGCACTGAGCCACGGTCCGTGGCCGCCCTGGTGTACGGATCTACTACCCCAGCCCCAGTGAGGTCCGTGGTTGCGACTCGGTGGCATGCCACTGGGCCAGACCTCTAGCCCGAAGGGCAATTCTGGGTATTCTTCCGTCCAAGCCACCAGTAGGACTCGCTCCCACTGTACTTTCCTCTGCCCGACCCTTTCCCCTGTTCTGTCAGTGTCTCTTCTCCTCTTTGCTTTCTCTTCCGTCGCCTGACTTTCATGCGAGGTCTCTCTGTGTCTTCCTTCCAACTCTGCTCCAAGTTCTCCCTTAGTCTGGGTCCGTCGCTGAGTGGAGTGCCAGTACCAGCCGGGGAGGGGATGGCCAGGCGAGCATTAACAGCACGCACGAGTGCCCTTTCTGTGGTACTCACCAGGTCCTTCCAGTCCGAACCACACCCTGTGCAGGTCCAGGCCGGGGGGGTGGGGGGTCATGGGGCCGATAGGACACATGCTGCCGGAGGTGTGAGGAAGTTCCCATGGGCGATGGCAAGGCTGGCAGCGTTGGGGTTGCATCATGGGAGGGCCTCATTTAAAAAGAATGGGTGGGGGTGTCCTGGGGGATTTGGACCGTAAAGAAGCAGGGGGAACTCCCTTGCGGTTACGTGCAGGGTGCTTGGTGGGTGCGAGCGTCTCTATTAAAAGTCTACTGGTCGGGGCAAACAGGGACGCCTGCAGGGAGAGAAATGCATGGCCGCCTGTGGGGAGGAGACAAATTTTCTGAGACTGTCCCTGAAACGGTCCCGGCATCGGAGTGACTGGCGCAATCCAAACTGACCTAGCACGTGCAACCGTACCCACAACACTAGAGGAGGCTCCTGAGGCCATGCTGCACTACAAACAGCCCAGCCTTGGAGATGGGGAAGGCTGGGGTGGTGACACGGAGAGGGGGGAAGAGAGGGAGACCGGGAAGAGAGGGAGAGACGCGGAGAAGGCTAGGAAGAGGCGGGTGAGTGAGGGGGAATGGGAGGGATGCACCGGAGGGAAGAGAGGGACACGGGCAGGAGGGAGAGTACTGTAGTAGCAGGGGTGGGAGGGGCAGAGAGGGAGGGAGTGAGGAAGGGCAGAGACAGGGAGGCAGGGCCTTGATTGGCCCCAGCCGCATTCATACGTTGCAAGGCATACAGACCAAAAGGACACACTGCCTGTGAGGAAGGGACCACCCACATGTGCAGAAGCAAGACGTCCTCTGAGCAGAGCTCAATCCGGTGGTGTCAATGAGGTCAGCAATCATGTTTCCTGGAAACAAGAATCATACACCACAGGAGGAAGTAATGGAGGAATAGAGGGTGGAAACAGGCCGGGGGCACACGGGGGTACACAGAAACCTAGTACTGCAGTCATGGACATCAGTCTGCCCTGGTCAGTAAAGAGGCTTCGGAGCAATGGAGTAAGATGTGGACGACAGCAGAACGGGCAGCCTCTGAAAAGCTGCCCATGTCTATGCTACGTGCAGGACACTGAGCTTTCAGTCCCAAAGCCACAGAGCAGTTGAAAGTGGGAGGAGTGAGAAAGATGAGTGACCTCATGCCCTAAGCGAGGCCACAGAGATCCCTACCCCTCGCGGACGGGCAGTAGGTGCGGGGCTGTTCCTCAATTCCCAAGGATGCGTCGCCACGTACCTTACGGCCCGGGCAGCCAAGGACTTGTCGGGGCTCACCAAAGATCACAGATGCTGCGCCAGCCCCGTTGAAGGAGGAGAGGGTTCTGACTCCAAAATGGAAGAAACGGGGTCCAATTCACAGGCAGACCGCCTCAGAGATAGGAACTCATACAACCAACACAAGTCAGGCCAGCAACCCGGCAGCTGTCGCAAAGCAGAGACTCACCAGGGCCAAAGGCACTTACGGGGGCCCAACAACGGCATATCCGGGACGCCCACAGATGCGAGATCAGAGACGTGACGGCACAGGTAGAGCCACACCAAGGCACGCCAAGGCACGCTCCAGAAGACACAGAAACACAGGCAAAGAGCGGACCCCCCCTTTACCCAGACGAGTACACGAAGTTCCAGAGCGGCCAGGGACAGACGCACGTGCTCCAGGGCCTTGGAGGCAGAACGCCTGGCAGTTCTTCAGGCGGTCCTCTCCTATCAGACAGCACTCCGGGTTACAGAAGTTTTGTTCCCTTAGTGCCCAGGTTGCTGGGCATGCTTCTTCAGCGGAGGGAAGCGGTAGACCAGACACAGAGTGCTGGACCGCGGGGCAAACTTCACTGGGCAAGGGCACCAAGCTCCCGGGAAGGCTGCCGTGTTCCCATTCAGATGTAGGGTTTTGTTTTTGTTTTTTTTTGTTTTTTTTTAGCTCTTTCAGGGACCTTGAGAGTGATGCCCCTGCGGATTTGCTGTGAAGGTGCTGCCAGTCAGGGCTTTGATCATGCCCCTGTCCACCACGTCCACGGGGCGGATGGGCTGGCATCTCGAGACTCACTGCCTCAACTTGGGTCAGGGACTGATGTCTCATGGTTAGTGGCTTTGTTTCAGCTTGTGCTGCCAAAGTCAGCCCTGCAGAGGCGGCTGGACAGGACACCCTCGTGCTCTCGTCTAGGTGGGAAAACGGAATTTGTCTTAGCGCGGATTTGTCTTAGAAGTCCTGGCTCCCTGTCTTCGGGTTGGGGACCCTGGCCCTGACTCCCTCGCCCCCCATGAACTCCTAACATCTGGGGCTCCCTGAACTCCAGAAGGATCCGCCCTCCACAGCCTCACCTTCTCTCTGGGCCGGGCCAGGCCGGGCTGGGGGCAGGGGGCGGGCCATGCTTCAACACCAGCCCAGTGCCCAGAGCCAGGTGGGAGATGCCTAGGAGTGGGGGACCCTGTTCCTTCCTCCCCCCTAGGCTTCACATCCTCGGCAACAGCCTACCAAACGCCACAAGCGTAGAGGAATACGCGGCAGCCCCCGAAATGGCCCAGGCAGAGGACCCCTTAAGGCCATGCTCTACAACGGGAGTTGTCCCGCTCCCGCTGCTCAGCGAAGGTCCAGCACCTATGACAGTTTCAGCGGACCAGCACAAGCAGAGCCAGGTGCCAGCGTGCGGGTGCCCGTCGAGGATGCCCCAGCATTTCCAGGTCAAGAGTCCAAGACGACCGGTCTCCCCTACACTCTCAGAGAGACGAGCCTTCCCTCCTGGAGCCTCAGGCACCTCCACCCACCCCGGAAGGGGCAAGGCTAAGTCATAGAGATCATCAACTGCACAGCCTGACACCGAACAGGCAATTTGCGCTGCACACTGAAAGGGACCAGAAGCACCCATGAGTTTGACTGCCAGACCCTCCTGGCTGAGGCTCGTGACGGGTACTCTGTACACGCCAGGTCTTTCCACGGACCTTCACACAGAAGGCTAAGCCCTCAGACGACGGACAGTGCCCTATGCTTTCGGAAGCCCCCTGTGCGCACACAAGATGTCAGCCAGGGGCGCATGCTCCCTGAGGTGATGGTGAGGACTAGGTGTCGCTCTTGGTGGCATTTCCCTTTTGGGGTCTTCACCGGATGGAGGGCATTGGGCTGATGCCTTAAGCCCGTGGAGAGAGAGGCATATCAGCCTCAGAGTCAGCACGGGACAGACACTGCACGGGACGGGTGGCTGTACTGGTCCTTGCGTTCAGCAATCCTCCCACCCCTCGCCCTCTCCTCTGTTTACCGTCTGGGGGACCCCAACCCAAGGCCCTAGGGAAGCAGGGAACGGGGGATCCTGGGGCAGCATGGGTTTGTCAGTATGTGAGCGTGTCGCCGGACACGTCAGTGAGCGGAGGTTGTGTGCGTGGGAGGGGAGGGGAGTGTGTGCGTGTCAGGACATCAGAGTGAGGGAACGACTGTGGGGGGGGGCGGTGACTGGTTTGCCCCTGAGTGTGTGTGTCAGTATATGGGAGTGGCTAAAGGAGCCCATGTGGGCGGTGGGGGGGTGGTGGTCTTTGAAACCAAGGGAGTGTGTGTGTGCGTGCGCATTGCTCCCCTGCCTTTTGTACTTCCTCCCAGTCACTTGGGCCAGAATGAGAGTGTCACCTTTCCTACATTCCCACCTCCCTCTGTCCCCACTCCAACAGTCCCCCCACAGGGACTCGCCCCCCGTCTCTCATGTTTTGTTTTGTTTTGTTTTGTTTTGTTTTTTTTCTGGGGCTGAGAGGATGACTGTGTCAGCAAGAGCCCGGGCCCCTTGTTAGACCAACGGAGACACTGGCGCCGGGGTTCAACAGAGTAATGAAACACTAGTCCCCGCCCCGTGCTGTGTGTAGTGGATGTGTCTGAGGACATCCACCAGGGAGCATCTCTGGAGGACCGTCATCGCCATCCGGCAAACCTGGGCACTGGACGTGCTCGGCCCGGGCGCGTCCCTCCCTTTCCTTGACCTCTGTCATTTCCCCAGGGAAGAGATGAGCCCCGTCAGCAGGCCTTTCGCTCTTTTCTCCTCTCCCTGCCCACACCCCCAACCCCAGCGGAAGGACCTCTGCCCCCTGGGATGCCGTCCCAGTGCGTGTGTGACCTAGACCTCTGGGCAAGCATACGGGCCCATCCCTTCCACGGACCCGGGATGCCCAGGCAGAGTACGAAGCACCGATGGGAACCCCGTGAGCTCAGGCACCCCACTGGCCCCTTTCCGTGGAGAGAAGCGTGCGCGATCATACGGACACCACCGCACATAAACACAGCAGACATCGTATTACTAGTTTTCAGTATTTTTCCAAGGAGGCCTCCGTCGGCCCTGCGTTTCACCCCGGCACCAGACTTCGGGTATTCCCCGTGCTGAGGAACCGGGCTGACCATACGGCTCCATCTGAAGGTTCTGACTGGTTCCGGTCAAGTGCGATGCTTCTGCGTCTTCATCCCAACGTCTTGAAGCTCCCTGGGAGGGACACATACACTGAGACACACGGGCACACGGGCACACGGGCACACAGGAGGAGGCCCGTGTGTAACCTCTGTGGGCCATACGTAAGGTTGCTTGAGGGTTTCAAGGCCCTCCCGGGCAAGGGTGGTCATCCTCCCCCGGCCCCCCGCCGACCCGGACTGCGATCGCCCTCCATTTCCTCCACCCACGTAGTAAACGTATCTGTGCACGCTGGCCAGTGTTCTCGGGGTGATTGTGGTGGGCACAGAACACTGCCCCCAGAGAGGAAGGGGACAACCGTGCTGATGAACACAGAAAAGTGACGGGGTGACGCGTGAGGCTTTACACCACGGTACCCAGGCACCTGTGCCACGGGTGGTGGGAGGCCCGTAGGTGGGCACAAGGGTGAGGTGGTGGCTAGTCGACCTGCGGGCAGGAGTCCAGGGCCAGGGAATGGCACTTCCCACAAGGGCAGCTGCCGAGCCGACGCTGCTTCTCCAGCTCTGCTCATTGATGCTGCCTGGCCCCGCCTACCTCAAGCTTCCCCAGGCAGAACCAGTTCGACACCGCCCTCCTGCAGTCTCCCTGTCTCACGGCGAGGCCCTTCTGACCTGGGGCCACCGCCTCTGAGTGTTCCCCAGAGCCTCCGTCTCTGCATTTGTGGAGCCCAGCTCCCACGGAGCCGCACGGAGCATTTTCAGCGCCCACGCCCTGGGCGTCTCACCTGCCCTCCTCTCAGTTCCCTCTGCTGGGGCCTTCTTCCTCACGTAGTACTGCAGGGGATCGGGCCACAGGTCGTCCATGATGATCTGGCAGGGGAAACGGGGCAGGGCTCAGATGCACATCCCAGTCCGCTGGGGAGCACAGCCAGGTTCATGAGCGCGGTTTGTCACAGGGACCCACCTCAGCTATCCTGCTGGACCCGGCAAAGCTGTGGTCAGAGAACCAGTTGAAGAAGTTAAGGCCGCTGTTGTGGTGTCTGCGCCTATAGGCCTCCCGTTCATAATCCCGGTGCCACTGGATGGGAGTGGAATGAGACGGCTCGTACCCTGCAGGAAGAAGGGTCCGTGCGAAGGCGCTGGATAATGCATCATGCTCAGCCCCGCCGCCTCCACCCGCTGCCGCCCATCCACGCAGAGGCCCCTTACCAGCAGCCCTGAGGACATACTCCTTCTCAACGACTTCGTTGCGGAAGTAGGAGTTCTCGCGAAAGAAGAGCAGGATCTTGCGGCCATCACGGGGAGACTCGAGTTCCCCCACCTGCCGGGCGGCAAAGTGAGGGAGAGGGCTGAATTCTCTGTCCAGCGGACCCTTCCCGTCCTGGCTTTGGGGAGGAGTCACTTCTGTTACCCGCTCCTCTCCCATCCCCCTGGCCGGCCTCCCTCTCCCGGGCCAGACCTTCAAATCCGTCATGGAGCCAAGTATGCCTTTATCTCGGCCACTGATCATGCCTGACATCTGCGGGTGGTTCACAAACTGCTTTGGGTCAAGGGCTCTCTGAGGGCTGGAGATGAGAGTGCTAGAACAACAGAGCAAGCCTGGACGGCAGGTGGGCCCTGCATCCCCTCTCCTCCCACTGGGACCCACTCCCTCCTCACGGCCTTAGTCAAGGCCCCCTGGGCCTGCGCACGGCCTGTTGCAGTAGGTACTTAGGTAGCCCACGGCCGGGCACTAACACAGAAACAGCTGTGCATCCTCGGAGACCTCCCTCCCAGCCCACGCCACCCCTCTCTGGCCCATCCTCCTGGGCTGATGGCTAGGCAGAACTGGCTCATTCCCAGACAGCCTCCCTTGGTGCCTCCGGCTGACCAGAGTGGGCGTTCACACCCCCGTCCCCTGCTGCATTATTCCCAGGGGAGCCTGAGCTTTGAGTGGAGCTGTTTTGCGTGAGGCGGCCCCGGGGCTATGCCTAATTCGGACCCGGACTTCTGCTCCTACTCCGCCGGCGGAGCTTCAGGGCCTCCTGCGACATCAAGGGCAACCTGCAGGCCCCACCAGGGACCCCCGCCCGGAACCAGGAATTCAAGGCTGTCGTGATCACATGTCGAGGCATGAGCCAGGCCACCACAATGCGGGCCCCCTGCCACAGGAGTCTCCTGCACTAGCCCCGCCACCCTGGGGTCCCTCCAGGAAGGTATCAAGGATACAGCCTTGGCCCAGAAGCCAGGGATGCCCCGGATGAGGGCGCTTCGGTGGTCCAGGTGATGCCGTCGCCTCTGCCAGAACCTGAGCTTGAGCCGAGAGTAGGCCCTGCTGGCGTCCTTGTTCACGGGCTCCAGCTCTGACTGCAGGGCCCGGAGGGCCCGGAGGGCCTGGAGCGGGGACCGGGGCGGACCTGCCTGTGCCCCTCGCTGTTCTTCCCCTTCCTGCTTCTCCTGCAGCTCCTGGGCTGCTTCCTCCTTCTGGCTCTCCTCCCTGGCCTCTTCCCTCTTGTCCTCCTCCTCCGCCTCCGCCTCGGCCTCCACGTCCTCAGCCACGTGCTCTTCAAAATCCTCCTCTTTGGCCTCCTCAGCCTTAGCCCCTTCCTCCACAGA
Organism: Martes martes; assembly: GCF_963455335.1. Classification (NCBI taxonomy): domain Eukaryota; kingdom Metazoa; phylum Chordata; class Mammalia; order Carnivora; family Mustelidae; genus Martes; species Martes martes. Next base: position 16,201,635 of record NC_137907.1, read on the forward strand.
ATCCCCCCCAGGCTCCTCTGGGGGATTAAGTTGCTCATCCTCCTCCTCAGCCTCTTCCTCAACAGACTCTTCCTTGTCATCTTTCTCCCCTTCCTCCTTAACCTCCTCAGCCCCCCGCCCCTCCGCAGCCTCCTCCTCGTCTCCCTCCTCAGCCTCTTCAGGACATTCCACCACTTCATCCTCTGCGTCCTCCTTCCCCTCCTCCCGTTCCTCTCGACCCTCGTCCCCCTCGTCTGCCGCTGCCCCAAGGTCAGGCGCCGCCATTGCGCCCTCCACCAAGACCACCAATTCCGCCCCCAGGCGGGCCTCGCCTCCGGCCTGCCGGGCCTCGGCTTCCCGCACAGCCTCTGCCGCCACCGCCCCAGCCCCTACGGCCTGCAGCAGCCCCACTTCCCCCGTGGCACCCGGCTCCCGGATGGCGCCCGCCCCCTCACCGCACCCTTCCCGGACCAAGGTGGACCAGGATTCTGGGGCAGCCCCGTCTTCCCCGGACCCCGCCCCGCTCTCCATGTGGCCGTGGCCCTGAGCCCTGGCAGCGCTGGAGGGAAGGAGACGCACGCGAGAGCACGTGGCTCCCCACACAGCCCGGCAGCTAGTGCTCTGGCGCCCAGGAATGGCGGCGGACAGCCGCCTCCAGACAGCGGGTGTGAGCCCGGGGGACGCATGCGCACAAGGCCTTCGGGCAAGCGGGCGACGCCGCAGAGGCGGCAGAGGCACGCATGCGGCTTGGGCCACGTGAGCCCGCCCAAGCCACGCCCAGGATGATGGTCGTGCCCCGGGGCCAACCACTGACACCAGGCCGGGCAGGGCCTCCTCTGGCCCCACCCCTCACCCCCACAGGAGCCAGCCAGGGAGCCCAGCGGTACACCTGCTACGGTGTGGCCTCGGTCTCCAGAGTAGCCTCGGGGGTCCTTGCGCCCCCCCCAGGCCACCAACACCCCCATCCCGTGCCCGCCTTCACCACGCTCTCCGCCCGGTGTTTGAAGCTTGTCAAGGAGAAACGGTCCCTTGCCCTTCCCCAACACGGTCCTCGAAGACAGAAGACACCGTATGCACCCCCGGGAACCCTGGTCAGGCGTGCCGGGAAATCGTCAGCCCAGGCATCGCAGAATAGTGCCATTCCAGGAGACAGAGGCCCCGAAGCTGTCTGCGTCTTTGGAGGATGGGGGTTGGGAAGGGCGGCCGCAGCTCCCCCTAGTCCCTGTCCTGGGCTGCTCAGTACAAGCAGGACGGAGAGTGCTCCATCCATCCGTCCGCCTGTCCTTTCCTCATGCTCTCCGCTCCGTCTTCCCCTCTCTCGCTCTTTGTATTCAGGGGCTCTTTCTCTGCCCTCTCCCTGCCCACAGGGTCTCTGGAAGATCCAGGCTTCAGCAAGAAAGATGCAGAAGCCTCTCTGAGCAGCTCTTCTCCCAGGAAGTAAAAGCCCTCGGCCCCTCTGCGACTTGCCGCCGGTCACGTGACCAGCAATAGGGACCCAGGCTGGGTGCCCCCCCAGACACTCAAACATTCACACACAGTCAAAGCACACGCCTCCGCATACGCACGCGACCCCAGCACAGGCATACACATACGGCCCCACCCCCAAAGAAACCATACACACGTGTGCCCAGGAAAACTCACACTCACGCTCTCTCACACACACACACACCCAACCACATCCACGGCCTCTGGCACACAGGCATACACCATTGACCCCCACACATCTGAGCATGCGCGCGCATACACACACACACACACACACAGACACACAGACGCGCCCCTGAGGATACAGAAACGTGTAAGTAAAACACATACTCTGAGGCTTACAGGCACACACGTAGCCACGTAAGAGCGCGTGCACAAGTGCGCGCTCTTATGCAAGCACACGAAACACACTAGCCACACGCGCACACGCACACGCACACAAACACACACAACACACTGAGGCATGCAACCCTGCGCCACCTAACATCACAGCTAGGCTCGCAAGCACACGCACCCTGAAACGACACGCAGAAGGTCTCCGGCACAGGCAGACACAGTTGAACCTGCCCTGAAGAAAAAAAATACACCTGTAGGCCTACTCCATCAAAACTCATCCACAGTCTGTGACACACAGGCATACACAACTGTCCCCCCACACACACACCCCTGAGGATACAGACACATGTGAGAAAAACACATGATCTCGGTGATACAGGAATGCACACTCACAGCTCCGACACATGCGCACACACACACTCATGCTCATACAAACCCACACGTGCTCCCTGCACACATCCTGGTACTGGCACAGAGGCATGCCCCTTATCTCACCAATGTACACAAAAGGGCACGTGTGAACACACAACCACAACACACATGAAAACTCTCCAGCACAATTGTATGCAAACAAGCCCCAGAGCAGCATACACAGACACACACACAAGCGCACGCGCGCGTGTGCCTGCACGACCTCCAACAGCGATCACGCACTGCTGGTGACACCTACACACGCAGGTACGCACACAAACACACAATCACCCATGGGCCTGAAAGCACACAGACACGCAACGGACACTCGGGGGCACGCAAGGATTATGCACCCAGAGCACTCGCGTACATGGTCTCTGGCACACAGCCATATACACGTAGCCCTGCAGGATCACACACCCAGCCGTGCCTGAAAAAGCACACACACACACACACAATACACACACGCGTCACCTCACACACAGCCAAGCAGATTTCTGCACGCAGGTACACACACACACACACACACGTGTGCTTAGAAGCACACAAACACGCACAACACACCCGGTCCCCTGCTCCGGCGCATGACCCTCGGTCGCACAAACACACAATCCTGCGCGTGTAAACCCACAATCGAACAAAAACGAAACAAACACCTACATACACGGGGTCCAGCACGGAGGCGTTCATGCTCACCACAAACTCACACATAGGTGCACGAGAAACTATACAATGCAACAGGCAAGCATAGGTGGCCGCACTCAGAGGCACATATGTGCACATGCCGACATGCACACGAAGCTTATATGAACACATCTGGGTCCTATGCGCGTGCAGTCACACGAGGCCTCGCTACACTCACCCATGGGTGTGCAAACACACGGACACAAGACACAAACACACACTGTCTCCAGGATGCAGGCATACACCCTTGTCACTCTCACACACACGGACACAGGAACACACATGCACAACGCCTAATCACACATGATGTCCTCCTGCACACATGTGAGCAAACTGGGCCACACATGTCCACACACACGTGCAGAAGGATAAACACACGGTCCCAAGCTCAGAGGAATACTCAGGTGGCACAAGGGTGCTTGATGTGCGCGCGTGCACGCATGCACGCGCGCACGCACACACACTCACAAACGTGCACGTGCGCACGCGCGCTCGCAGAAACGACGGATACGCACGCAGACAGGCCCAAACCCGCTCCCCCACACGCAGCACACTCACGACGTCACACAGCCCACAGCGCACACCTGCCTTCCCTGAGACATCCTTGGAACTGTCTCCTGCGGGTGGGTGGTGTTATCAGCGGGAGGGTCGTGAGTCCACAGGGACCACGAGTGAGCGCCACCACCTTGGTCCTCCCGGGACCCTTGGTTTTGCGCTGGACCTGACCAGGCGCATGCGCGGGATCACATCACAGCCATGCAGGGCACACATCCAGGAGCAAGGGAGCTGGGCAAAGCTCTCCAAGCGAAGTGAATGTCGGGGTACGAGGAGCCACGGGGCCAATAGGGCCCTGCTTGGGCGGGAGCCTCCCCTGCCTGTGCCCCCTGCTCTAAAGAGCAAGGCTTCGCCAAGTGAGGTCTGCCTTTTCCCATCCTCCCCCCAGACCCTGCCTAGGAAGTGCGGGGGTCTCTCCGCAGGCCAAGCCCTGCCGCGCCCTGTCCCCATGCTACACATCACCCCCACACGTGGACTCCCACAGGATGGGGGTTGGAGGATCCCACCGGCCCGATTTCCTCCTTGCCATTTCCTGTGCCCCCGATATAAACTGACACACCGACACAAAGTGCCTCGTAACTTGCTTATGGCCCTCTCCCTGTCCCTGCAGGTATGTGCAGGATACACTCCAGACCTGCCCCTGGTGATCCTTTTCCTCGTCGCTGTCCCCCGCAGGCAGAGCAACACGCGGACGAGCCCATCCATGTCTCACAACGGTGGAGGCCTCCTCCACTTCTTCTTCGTGGTCAAACTCAGATGCTCTGCGATGTCCGTTTCCACAGAGCTGCCATGCCCCGACACATACACACAGGCAGACAGACAGACAGACAGACACACGCACGCACACGAAAATACACACAGAAATGTTAGCTCTTTGTGAAACTGTATGATGCCAAGGATAGCCAAGGCGGTGTTGAGAGCATGCCTCGTCCTTGTGGGATCCCTCTTCCTCCTCAGCGAGGGCTTCACGACCCATCCCCCAGATGGCCTAGTACCATCCCCAAGGATGGCCTGATGGGAGGACATGTGGGAGGACATGTGGTTCTCAGGAACGTGGAGGGAAGTCAGGGAATCGTGGCACAGGAGGGGATGGGACAAGGGAGCCCCACTCCCAAAGACAGGCAGGCCGTCCCCAACTGAATGAGTGGCAGGAGGACCCAGAGAGAGGGGCCGACCGTCACGGGTGACAGTTCGGAGGAATGGGGTGGAGAAGCCTTGCTTCTCCTGATTGACCAGGAACATTCTGGCTAACAGCCTGGCAGGCCTGATCTCCCCCAGGTGGACATACCCGCTGCCCCGGGGGCTGTGCCCTGACTTCCCACAGGCTCCCTTCCCTCACTGCAACCCGCGCTCAGAGCAAGCTGGGGCCCCGGCTCTTCTGAGTCTCGGTTGCCCTGCCGCTAAGCTGACAGTCCCTGGCACCTTCCTTCCACATTCAAGAACCAGCCCTCCATGGCTCCTCACCGACAGGTCCTCCTGTCAGCTCATTCCCATGGGCTGCCTTCCTGCCTCGGGTAGTACTGCAAGGGATTGGGCCACAGGTCCTCGATGATGATCTGGCACGCCAAAATGGGCAGGTGAGCACGGGGCCCAGGCCCCGGTCCCCGGCAGCCGGGGCTCCAGCATCACCGCTGCTGACGAAGGCTGCAGGGACCCCACCTCGGCGATCCTGTAGACCCTGGGCACCTGGGGTCAGACGACCAGTTAAAGTTCAGGCTGCTGGTGTCCTGCCTGCAGCTGGCAGCTCCACGTTCATAATCCCAGAACCAGTGGGCTGCAGTGCCACGAGTCGCAGGACGAGAAAATTTAAGGGAGGCTCTCCATGGCCATGGACCCACGCCGTCCCTCCCTCTCAACCTCCATCCTTTCTCCCTCCTGTGCCGAATCCCACCCCTGCCCCGAGTACCCTGCGTTCCCCCCTACGCGCTCCCAGTTCCCACCTGTCCGGCGGCCCTCCGCCAGCTCCCTTGAAGCTCAAGCCCACTCCTGCCGGCAACGCTAAGGTGATACTCCTTAACGATCATTTTGATCTGGAAGTAAGGGCTGCTCCCAGAGGAAAGCATCAACCAGCAGCGGTATGTGGGACGGCCCAGTTCCCCCACCTGCCCCGCCAAAGAAAGAGGAGGGGGAGGGGAAACGTGTCCTCTCGGTGTCCTGACTGAGTGCCTGGCCATGACTCGGAACAACTTTACCACGCGCCCTCCTGCTCAAACCCCGCTGCCAACGCACCTCCGCCAGCCTAGGTCTCCAGGGCCAACCTCTAAATTGGTCAGGTAGCTGAGCATGTCTGTGTCCTGGCCGCCCGTCACGGCTGGTGTCTGGGGGGTGATTCAGGATCTGCCTTGGGTCGAGGAGCCTCGATGTCAGGGGCTCCGGAAAGAGAACCAGGATGGACCCAGCCCTTCCCGTCTGAGAGCAGGGGACCGAAACAGCAGGCACCGCCACCGCTTCCAACCTCCTTGGAAAGCGCTTGCCCTTTCATCCCACCCGTGCTCTACACTGGGGCATCGCTGGGCTTCGAGGACCAACAGGGCTGAGGCTGACAGGGCCCAACATGGGAAGGCCAAGGGCCTGCCTGCACTCCCTTCCTATGGCCCTCTGGCCTGTGCCCGGGGCCTGCTGTACCAGGGGGCAGTCACCACTTTGGAGGTCTGGATGTGCTGGGTCCCTGGATGATGGCCCTCCTTCCAGCCAGGTGAGAGCTCCGCTTCCGATTCATCCTGTGCTTGGGCCGCAAGTAGGCCCTGGAGGCTTGGGCATCCAGAGAGCGGAGCGCTTCCTGAACCACCTCCAGCGCGGCAAGTGCGGCCCCGGCTGGGTCGGGCCACGGCACTGGCTCTGCCTGCGGCAGCTCCTGGAGCCTCTCGTCCTGCTCTGCTTGCGCCGCCTCCTCGTCTTCCACCGACGCCACCCCCACCACCAGGGCCCACGCGTTCCCCGCTGCGGCCTCCTCTGTGTCCGGCTGGGCCTCAGCTTCCCGCACAGCCTCTGCCGCCATCCCCACAGCCTCTAGGGCCAGAAGCGCCCCCCGCGTGCCCACCGGAGCCCGGGATCCCTGAGGGGCCCCCGCCTCCTCACCGCCCCCTTCCAGGGCAAAGGCGGTCCGGGATCCTGGGGCAGCCCCGCCTTCTCCGGACCTCGCCTAGATCTCCATGGGCGGTGGCCCTGAGCCCAGGCAGCTGCGGAGGGAAGGAGATGGCCGCGAGACGGGCAGGTTGAGCTCTGCGGCCCAGGAGGTGGGCGGGTAGCAGCCACGTCTCAGAGTGTGCGGGCCTGGGGCACACACGCGCACAGGGCCTCGGTGCGGGAGGTGTCGGGGGCAGCGGCGGCGGAGGCGCGCATGCGGCCTGGGCTGGATGCCGCCTCCGAGCCATGCCCAGGATGCTGGGTGGCCCCTGGATCTAACCAGTGACAGGGCGGTGGGCGTGGCCACCACCAGCCTTGTCCCTTGCCCACGCAGGAGCCAGCCAGGGAGCCGGCCAGGGTTCCTCCTTCAGGGGGGGCCTGCGGCCCTCACCCCCAAACGTTTTCTTCGGAGACACCGCCCAGGCCATTCCCGCAAGTCCCCTGGCATCACAGACACACCCTACCCTCCCTCATCCGTTCTCCTGGGACCACTCGGCCGGCACCAGAGAACTGAAATCCAGCGGCTGAATCCACTGTCTGCCCGCTGCTCGGAGGCCTCACCCGCCCCTTCTCAGCCGACCTGGGGCAAAGCCCTGGAGTCATCAGCTGGTGCTCCACCGCTGCCACATCACTGTCCACGTGGCTTTCCCCCTTGACCCGCCCAGTGGTGGAGGGAGCCAGGTGGCCGCCGCCAAGACGCTGGATGCAGGGACCATCTCCCTCCCCCACCCTACCAACCCCCAGGTCCCACCTTTCCTTAAAACAGAGGAACCGCACACAAAGCAATGTCCCCGGAGTTAGTTAGCACTGAGCCACGGTCCGTGGCCGCCCTGGTGTACGGATCTACTACCCCAGCCCCAGTGAGGTCCGTGGTTGCGACTCGGTGGCATGCCACTGGGCCAGACCTCTAGCCCGAAGGGCAATTCTGGGTATTCTTCCGTCCAAGCCACCAGTAGGACTCGCTCCCACTGTACTTTCCTCTGCCCGACCCTTTCCCCTGTTCTGTCAGTGTCTCTTCTCCTCTTTGCTTTCTCTTCCGTCGCCTGACTTTCATGCGAGGTCTCTCTGTGTCTTCCTTCCAACTCTGCTCCAAGTTCTCCCTTAGTCTGGGTCCGTCGCTGAGTGGAGTGCCAGTACCAGCCGGGGAGGGGATGGCCAGGCGAGCATTAACAGCACGCACGAGTGCCCTTTCTGTGGTACTCACCAGGTCCTTCCAGTCCGAACCACACCCTGTGCAGGTCCAGGCCGGGGGGGTGGGGGGTCATGGGGCCGATAGGACACATGCTGCCGGAGGTGTGAGGAAGTTCCCATGGGCGATGGCAAGGCTGGCAGCGTTGGGGTTGCATCATGGGAGGGCCTCATTTAAAAAGAATGGGTGGGGGTGTCCTGGGGGATTTGGACCGTAAAGAAGCAGGGGGAACTCCCTTGCGGTTACGTGCAGGGTGCTTGGTGGGTGCGAGCGTCTCTATTAAAAGTCTACTGGTCGGGGCAAACAGGGACGCCTGCAGGGAGAGAAATGCATGGCCGCCTGTGGGGAGGAGACAAATTTTCTGAGACTGTCCCTGAAACGGTCCCGGCATCGGAGTGACTGGCGCAATCCAAACTGACCTAGCACGTGCAACCGTACCCACAACACTAGAGGAGGCTCCTGAGGCCATGCTGCACTACAAACAGCCCAGCCTTGGAGATGGGGAAGGCTGGGGTGGTGACACGGAGAGGGGGGAAGAGAGGGAGACCGGGAAGAGAGGGAGAGACGCGGAGAAGGCTAGGAAGAGGCGGGTGAGTGAGGGGGAATGGGAGGGATGCACCGGAGGGAAGAGAGGGACACGGGCAGGAGGGAGAGTACTGTAGTAGCAGGGGTGGGAGGGGCAGAGAGGGAGGGAGTGAGGAAGGGCAGAGACAGGGAGGCAGGGCCTTGATTGGCCCCAGCCGCATTCATACGTTGCAAGGCATACAGACCAAAAGGACACACTGCCTGTGAGGAAGGGACCACCCACATGTGCAGAAGCAAGACGTCCTCTGAGCAGAGCTCAATCCGGTGGTGTCAATGAGGTCAGCAATCATGTTTCCTGGAAACAAGAATCATACACCACAGGAGGAAGTAATGGAGGAATAGAGGGTGGAAACAGGCCGGGGGCACACGGGGGTACACAGAAACCTAGTACTGCAGTCATGGACATCAGTCTGCCCTGGTCAGTAAAGAGGCTTCGGAGCAATGGAGTAAGATGTGGACGGCAGCAGAACGGGCAGCCTCTGAAAAGCTGCCCATGTCTATGCTACGTGCAGGACACTGAGCTTTCAGTCCCAAAGCCACAGAGCAGTTGAAAGTGGGAGGAGTGAGAAAGATGAGTGACCTCATGCCCTAAGCGAGGCCACAGAGATCCCTACCCCTCGCGGACGGGCAGTAGGTGCGGGGCTGTTCCTCAATTCCCAAGGATGCGTCGCCACGTACCTTACGGCCCGGGCAGCCAAGGACTTGTCGGGGCTCACCAAAGATCACAGATGCTGCGCCAGCCCCGTTGAAGGAGGAGAGGGTTCTGACTCCAAAATGGAAGAAACGGGGTCCAATTCACAGGCAGACCGCCTCAGAGATAGGAACTCATACAACCAACACAAGTCAGGCCAGCAACCCGGCAGCTGTCGCAAAGCAGAGACTCACCAGGGCCAAAGGCACTTACGGGGGCCCAACAACGGCATATCCGGGACGCCCACAGATGCGAGATCAGAGACGTGACGGCACAGGTAGAGCCACACCAAGGCACGCCAAGGCACGCTCCAGAAGACACAGAAACACAGGCAAAGAGCGGACCCCCCCTTTACCCAGACGAGTACACGAAGTTCCAGAGCGGCCAGGGACAGACGCACGTGCTCCAGGGCCTTGGAGGCAGAACGCCTGGCAGTTCTTCAGGCGGTCCTCTCCTATCAGACAGCACTCCGGGTTACAGAAGTTTTGTTCCCTTAGTGCCCAGGTTGCTGGGCATGCTTCTTCAGCGGAGGGAAGCGGTAGACCAGACACAGAGTGCTGGACCGCGGGGCAAACTTCACTGGGCAAGGGCACCAAGCTCCCGGGAAGGCTGCCGTGTTCCCATTCAGATGTAGGGTTTTGTTTTTGTTTTTTTTGTTTTTTTTTTAGCTCTTTCAGGGACCTTGAGAGTGATGCCCCTGCGGATTTGCTGTGAAGGTGCTGCCAGTCAGGGCTTTGATCATGCCCCTGTCCACCACGTCCACGGGGCGGATGGGCTGGCATCTCGAGACTCACTGCCTCAACTTGGGTCAGGGACTGATGTCTCATGGTTAGTGGCTTTGTTTCAGCTTGTGCTGCCAAAGTCAGCCCTGCAGAGGCGGCTGGACAGGACACCCTCGTGCTCTCGTCTAGGTGGGAAAACGGAATTTGTCTTAGCGCGGATTTGTCTTAGAAGTCCTGGCTCCCTGTCTTCGGGTTGGGGACCCTGGCCCTGACTCCCTCGCCCTCCATGGACTCCGAACATCTGGGGCTCCCTGAACTCCAGAAGGATCCGCCCTCCACAGCCTCACCTTCTCTCTGGGCCGGGCCAGGCCGGGCTGGGGGCAGGGGGCGGGCCATGCTTCAACACCAGCCCAGTGCCCAGAGCGAGGTGGGAGGTGCCTAGGAGTGGGGGACCCTGTTCCTTCCTCCCCCCTAGGCTTCACATCCTCGGCAACAGCCTACCAAACGCCACAAGCGTAGAGGAATACGCGGCAGCCCCCGAAATGGCCCAGGCCGAGGACCCCTTAAGGCCATGCTCTACAACGGGAGTTGTCCCGCTCCCGCTGCTCAGCGAAGGTCCAGCACCTATGACAGTTTCAGCGGACCAGCACAAGCAGAGCCAGGTGCCAGCGTGCGGGTGCCCGTCGAGGATACCCCAGCATTTCCAGGTCAAGAGTCCAAGACGACCGGTCTCCCCTACACTCTCAGAGAGACGAGCCTTCCCTCCTGGAGCCTCAGGCACCTCCACCCACCCCGGAAGGGGCAAGGCTAAGTCATAGAGATCATCAACTGCACAGCCTGACACCGAACAGGCGATTTGCGCTGCACACTGAAAGGGACCAGAAGCACCCATGAGTTTGACTGCCAGACCCTCCTGGCTGAGGCTCGTGACGGGTACTCTGTACACGCCAGGTCTTTCCACGGACCTTCACACAGAAGTCTAAGCCCTCAGACGACGGACAGTGCCCTATGCTTTCGGAAGCCCCCTGTGCGCACACAAGATGTCAGCCAGGGGCGCATGCTCCCTGAGGTGATGGTGAGGACTAGGTGTCGCTCTTGGTGGCATTTCCCTTTTGGGGTCTTCACCGGATGGAGGGCATTGGGCTGATGCCTTAAGCCCGTGGAGAGAGAGGCATATCAGCCTCAGAGTCAGCACGGGACAGACACTGCACGGGACGGGCGGCTGTACTGGTCCTTGCGTTCAGCAATCCTCCCACCCCTCGCCCTCTCCTCTGTTTACCGTCTGGGGGACCCCAACCCAAGGCCCTAGGGAAGCAGGGAACGGGGGGAAACTGGGGCAGCATGGGTTTGTCAGTATGTGAGCGTGTCGCCGGACACGTCAGTGAGCGGAGGTTGTGTGCGTGGGAGGGGAGGGGAGTGTGTGCGTGTCAGGACATCAGAGTGAGGGAACGACTGTGGGGGGGGGCGGTGACTGGTTTGCCCCTGAGTGTGTGTGTCAGTATATGGGAGTGGCTAAAGGAGCCCATGTGGGCGGTGGGGGTGTGGTGGTCTTTGAAACCAAGGGAGTGTGTGTGTGCGTGCGCATTGCTCCCCTGCCTTTTGTACTTCCTCCCAGTCACTTGGGCCAGAATGAGAGTGTCACCTTTCCTACATTCCCACCTCCCTCTGTCCCCACTCCAACAGTCCCCCCACAGGGACTCGCCCCCCGTCTCTCATGTTTTTTTTTTTTTTTTTTTTTTTTTTTCCTGGGGCTGAGAGGATGACTGTGTCAGCAAGAGCCCGGGCCCCTTGTTAGACCAACGGAGACACTGGCGCCGGGGTTCAACAGAGTAATGAAACACTAGTCCCCGCCCCGTGCTGTGTGTAGTGGATGTGTCTGAGGACATCCACCAGGGAGCATCTCTGGAGGACCGTCATCGCCATCCGGCAAACCTGGGCACTGGACGTGCTCGGCCCGGGCGCGTCCCTCCCTTTCCTTGACCTCTGTCATTTCCCCAGGGAAGAGATGAGCCCCGTCAGCAGGCCTTTCGCTCTTTTCTCCTCTCCCTGCCCACACCCCCAACCCCAGCGGAAGGACCTCTGCCCCCTGGGATGCCGTCCCAGTGCGTGTGTGACCTAGACCTCTGGGCAAGCATACGGGCCCATCCCTTCCACGGACCCGGGATGCCCAGGCAGAGTACGAAGCACCGATGGGAACCCCGTGAGCTCAGGCACCCCACTGGCCCCTTTCCGTGGAGAGAAGCGTGCGCGATCATACGGACACCACCGCACATAAACACAGCAGACATCGTATTACTAGTTTTCAGTATTTTTCCAAGGAGGCCTCCGTCGGCCCTGCGTTTCACCCCGGCACCAGACTTCGGGTATTCCCCGTGCTGAGGAACCGGGCTGACCATACGGCTCCATCTGAAGGTTCTGACTGGTTCCGGTCAAGTGCGATGCTTCTGCGTCTTCATCCCAACGTCTTGAAGCTCCCTGGGAGGGACACATACACTGAGACACACGGGCACACGGGCACACGGGCACACAGGAGGAGGCCCGTGTGTAACCTCTGTGGGCCATACGTAAGGTTGCTTGAGGGTTTCAAGGCCCTCCCGGGCAAGGGTGGTCATCCTCCCCCGGCCCCCCGCCGACCCGGACTGCGATCGCCCTCCATTTCCTCCACCCACGTAGTAAACGTATCTGTGCACGCTGGCCAGTGTTCTCGGGGTGATTGTGGTGGGCACAGAACACTGCCCCCAGAGAGGAAGGGGACAACCGTGCTGATGAACACAGAAAAGTGACGGGGTGACGCGTGAGGCTTTACACCACGGTACCCAGGCACCTGTGCCACGGGTGGTGGGAGGCCCGTAGGTGGGCACAAGGGTGAGGTGGTGGCTAGTCGACCTGCGGGCAGGAGTCCAGGGCCAGGGAATGGCACTTCCCACAAGGGCAGCTGCCGAGCCGACGCTGCTTCTCCAGCTCTGCTCATTGATGCTGCCTGGCCCCGCCTACCTCAAGCTTCCCCAGGCAGAACCAGTTCGACACCGCCCTCCTGCAGTCTCCCTGTCTCACGGCGAGGCCCTTCTGACCTGGGGCCACCGCCTCTGAGTGTTCCCCAGAGCCTCCGTCTCTGCATTTGTGGAGCCCAGCTCCCACGGAGCCGCACGGAGCATTTTCAGCGCCCACGCCCTGGGCGTCTCACCTGCCCTCCTCTCAGTTCCCTCTGCTGGGGCCTTCTTCCTCACGTAGTACTGCAGGGGATTGGGCCACAGGTCGTCCATGATGATCTGGCAGGGGAAACGGGGCAGGGCTCAGATGCACATCCCAGTCCGCTGGGGAGCACAGCCAGGTTCATGAGCGCGGTTTGTCACAGGGACCCACCTCAGCTATCCTGCTGGACCCGGCAAAGCTGTGGTCAGAGAACCAGTTGAAGAAGTTAAGGCCGCTGTTGTGGTGTCTGCGCCTATAGGCCTCCCGTTCATAATTCCGGTGCCACTGGATGGGAGTGGAATGAGACGGCTCATACCCTGCAGGAAGAAGGGTCCGTGCGAAGGCGCTGGATAATGCATCATGCTCAGCCCCGCCGCCTCCACCCGCTGCCGCCCATCCACGCAGAGGCCCCTTACCAGCAGCCCTGAGGACATACTCCTTCTCAACGACTTCGTTGCGGAAGTAGGAGTTCTCGCGAAAGAAGAGCAGGATCTTGCGGCCATCACGGGGAGACTCGAGTTCCCCCACCTGCCGGGCGGCAAAGTGAGGGAGAGGGCTGAATTCTCTGTCCAGCGGACCCTTCCCGTCCTGGCTGTGGGGAGGAGTCACTTCTGTTACCCGCTCCTCTCCCATCCCCCTGGCCGGCCTCCCTCTCCCGGGCCAGACCTTCAAATCCGTCATGGAGCCAAGTATGCCTTTATCTCGGCCACTGATCATGCCTGACATCTGCGGGTGGTTCACAAACTGCTTTGGGTCAAGGGCTCTCTGAGGGCTGGAGATGAGAGTGCTAGAACAACAGAGCAAGCCTGGACGGCAGGTGGGCCCTGCATCCCCTCTCCTCCCACTGGGACCCACTCCCTCCTCACGGCCTTAGTCAAGGCCCCCTGGGCCTGCGCACGGCCTGTTGCAGTAGGTACTTAGGTAGCGCACGGCCGGGCACTAACACAGAAACAGCTGTGCATCCTCGGAGACCTCCCTCCCAGCCCACGCCACCCCTCTCTGGCCCATCCTCCTGGGCTGATGGCTAGGCAGAACTGGCTCATTCCCAGACAGCCTCCCTTGGTGCCTCCGGCTGACCAGAGTGGGCGTTCACACCCCCCTCGCCTGCTGCATTATTCCCAGGGGAGCCTGAGCTTTGAGTGGAGCTGTTTTGCGTGAGGCGGCCCCGGGGCTATGCCTAATTCGGACCCGGACTTCTGCTCCTACTCCGCCGGCGGAGCTTCAGGGCCTCCTGCGACATCAAGGGCAACCTGCAGGCCCCACCAGGGACCCCCGCCCGGAACCAGGAATTCAAGGCTGTCGTGATCACATGTCGAGGCATGAGCCAGGCCACCACAATGCGGGCCCCCTGCCACAGGAGTCTCCTGCACTAGCCCCGCCACCCTGGGGTCCCTCCAGGAAGGTATCAAGGATACAGCCTTGGCCCAGAAGCCAGGGATGCCCCGGATGAGGGCGCTTCGGTGGTCCAGGTGATGCCGTCGCCTCTGCCAGAACCTGAGCTTGAGCCGAGAGTAGGCCCTGCTGGCGTCCTTGTTCACGGGCTCCAGCTCTGACTGCAGGGCCCGGAGGGCCCGGAGGGCCTGGAGCGGGGACCGGGGCGGACCTGCCTGTGCCCCTCGCTGTTCTTCCCCTTCCTGCTTCTCCTGCAGCTCCTGGGCTGCTTCCTCCTTCTGGCTCTCCTCCCTGGCCTCTTCCCTCTTGTCCTCCTCCTCCGCCTCCGCCTCGGCCTCCACGTCCTCAGCCACGTGCTCTTCAAAATCCTCCTCTTTGGCCTCCTCAGCCTTAGCCCCTTCCTCCACAGAATCCCCCCCAGGCTCCTCTTCCTCCTTAAGTTGCTCATCCTCCTCCTCAGCCTCTTCCTCAACAGACTCTTCCTTGTCATCTTTCTCCCCTTCCTCCTTAACCTCCTCAGCCCCCCGCCCCTCCGCAGCCTCCTCCTCGTCTCCCTCCTCAGCCTCTTCAGGACATTCCACCACTTCATCCTCTGCGTCCTCCTTCCCCTCCTCCCGTTCCTCTCGACCCTCGTCCCCCTCGTCTGCCGCTGCCCCAAGGTCAGGCGCCGCCATTGCGCCCTCCACCAAGACCACCAATTCCGCCCCCAGGCGGGCCTCGCCTCCGGCCTGCCGGGCCTCGGCTTCCCGCACAGCCTCTGCCGCCACCGCCCCAGCCCCTACGGCCTGCAGCAGCCCCACTTCCCCCGTGGCACCCGGCTCCCGGATGGCGCCCGCCCCCTCACCGCACCCTTCCCGGACCAAGGTGGACCAGGATTCTGGGGCAGCCCCGTCTTCCCCGGACCCCGCCCCGCTCTCCATGTGGCCGTGGCCCTGAGCCCTGGCAGCGCTGGAGGGAAGGAGACGCACGCGAGAGCACGTGGCTCCCCACACAGCCCGGCAGCTAGTGCTCTGGCGCCCAGGAATGGCGGCGGACAGCCGCCTCCAGACAGCGGGTGTGAGCCCGGGGGACGCATGCGCACAAGGCCTTCGGGCAAGCGGGCGACGCCGCAGAGGCGGCAGAGGCACGCATGCGGCTTGGGCCACGTGAGCCCGCCCAAGCCACGCCCAGGATGATGGTCGTGCCCCGGGGCCAACCACTGACACCAGGCCGGGCAGGGCCTCCTCTGGCCCCACCCCTCACCCCCACAGGAGCCAGCCAGGGAGCCCAGCGGTACACCTGCTACGGTGTGGCCTCGGTCTCCAGAGTGGCCTCGGGGGTCCTTGCGCCCCCCCCCCCAGGCCACCAACACCCCCATCCCGTGCCCGTCTTCACCACGCTCTCCGCCCGGTGTTTGAAGCTTGTCAAGGAGAAACGGTCCCTTGCCCTTCCCCAACACGGTCCTCGAAGACAGAAGACACCGTATGCACCCCCGGGAACCCTGGTCAGGCGTGCCGGGAAATCGTCAGCCCAGGCATCGCAGAATAGTGCCATTCCAGGAGACAGAGGCCCCGAAGCTGTCTGCGTCTTTGGAGGATGGGGGTTGGGAAGGGCGGCCGCAGCTCCCCCTAGTCCCTGTCCTGGGCTGCTCAGTACAAGCAGGACGGAGAGTGCTCCATCCATCCGTCCGCCTGTCCTTTCCTCATGCTCTCCGCTCCGTCTTCCCCTCTCTCGCTCTTTGTATTCAGGGGCTCTTTCTCTGCCCTCTCCCTGCCCACAGGGTCTCTGGAAGATCCAGGCTTCAGCAAGAAAGATGCAGAAGCCTCTCTGAGCAGCTCTTCTCCCAGGAAGTAAAAGCCCTCGGCCCCTCTGCGACTTGCCGCCGGTCACGTGACCAGCAATAGGGACCCAGGCTGGGTGCCCCCCCAGACACTCAAACATTCACACACAGTCAAAGCACACGCCTCCGCATACGCACGCGACCCCAGCACAGGCATACACATACGGCCCCACCCCCAAAGAAACCATACACACGTGTGCCCAGGAAAACTCACACTCACGCTCTCACACACACACACCCAACCACATCCACGGCCTCTGGCACACAGGCATACACCATTGACCCCCACACATCTGAGCATGCGCGCGCGCATACACACACACACACACACACAGACACAGACGCACCCCTGAGGATACAGAAACGTGTAAGTAAAACACATACTCTGAGGCTTACAGGCACACACGTAGCCACGTAAGAGCGCGTGCACAAGTGCGCGCTCTTATGCAAGCACACGAAACACACTAGCCACACGCGCACACGCACACGCACACAAACACACACAACACACTGAGGCATGCAACCCTGCGCCACCTAACATCACAGCTAGGCTCGCAAGCACACGCACCCTGAAACGACACGCAGAAGGTCTCCGGCACAGGCAGACACAGTTGAACCTGCCCTGAAGAAAAAAAATACACCTGTAGGCCTACTCCATCAAAACTCATCCACAGTCTGTGACACACAGGCATACACAACTGTCCCCCCACACACACACCCCTGAGGATACAGACACATGTGAGAAAAACACATGATCTCGGTGATACAGGAATGCACACTCACAGCTCCGACACATGCGCACACACACACTCATGCTCATACAAACCCACACGTGCTCCCTGCACACATCCTGGTACTGGCACAGAGGCATGCACCCTTATCTCACTAATGTACACAAAAGGGCACGTGTGAACACACAACCACAACACACATGAAAACTCTCCAGCACAACTGTATGCAAACAAGCCCCGGGGAAGCATACACAGACACACACACAAGCGCACGCGCGCGTGTGCCTGCACGACCTCCAACAGCGATCACGCACTGCTGGTGACACCTACACACGCAGGTACGCACACAAACACACAATCACCCATGGGCCTGCAAGCACACAGACACGCAACGGACACTCGGGGGCCCGCAAGGATTATGCACCCAGGGCACTCGCGTACAAGGTCTCTGGCACACAGCCATATACACGTAGCCCTGCAGGATCACACACCCAGTCGTGCCTGAAAAAGCACACACACACACACACAATACACACACGCGTCACCTCACACACAGCCAAGCAGATTTCTGCACGCAGGTACACACACACACACACACACGTGTGCTTAGAAGCACACAAACACGCACAACACACCCGGTCCCCTGCTCCGGCGCATGACCCTCGGTCGCACAAACACACAATCCTGCGCGTGTAAACCCACAATCGAACAAAAACGAAACAAACACCTACATACACGGGGTCCAGCACGGAGGCGTTCATGCTCACCACAAACTCACACATAGGTGCACGAGAAACTATACAATGCAACAGGCAAGCATAGGTGGCCGCACTCAGAGGCACATATGTGCACATGCCGACATGCACACGAAGCTTATATGAACACATCTGGGTCCTATGCGCGTGCAGTCACACGAGGCCTCGCTACACTCACCCATGGGTGTGCAAACACACGGACACAAGACACAAACACACACTGTCTCCAGGATGCAGGCATACACCCTTGTCACTCTCACACACACGGACACAGGAACACACATGCACAACGCCTAATCACACATGATGTCCTCCTGCACACATGTGAGCAAACTGGGCCACACATGTCCACACACACGTGCAGAAGGATAAACACACGGTCCCAAGCTCAGAGGAATACTCAGGTGGCACAAGGGTGCTTGATGTGCGCGCGTGCACGCATGCACGCGCGCACGCACACACACTCACAAACGTGCACGTGCGCACGCGCGCTCGCAGAAACGACGGATACGCACGCAGACAGGCCCAAACCCGCTCCCCCACACGCAGCACACTCACGACGTCACACAGCCCACAGCGCACACCTGCCTTCCCTGAGACATCCTTGGAACTGTCTCCTGCGGGTGGGTGGTGTTATCAGCGGGAGGGTCGTGAGTCCACAGGGACCACGAGTGAGCGCCACCACCTTGGTCCTCCCGGGACCCTTGGTTTTGCGCTGGACCTGACCAGGCGCATGCGCGGGATCACATCACAGCCATGCAGGGCACACATCCAGGAGCAAGGGAGCTGGGCAAAGCTCTCCAAGCGAAGTGAATGTCGGGGTACGAGGAGCCACGGGGCCAATAGGGCCCTGCTTGGGCGGGAGCCTCCCCTGCCTGTGCCCCCTGCTCTAAAGAGCAAGGCTTCGCCAAGTGAGGTCTGCCTTTTCCCATCCTCCCCCCAGACCCTGCCTAGGAAGTGCGGGGGTCTCTCCGCAGGCCAAGCCCTGCCGCGCCCTGTCCCCATGCTACACATCACCCCCACACGTGGACTCCCACAGGATGGGGGTTGGAGGATCCCACCGGCCCGATTTCCTCCTTGCCATTTCCTGTGCCCCCGATATAAACTGACACACCGACACAAAGTGCCTCGTAACTTGCTTATGGCCCTCTCCCTGTCCCTGCAGGTATGTGCAGGATACACTCCAGACCTGCCCCTGGTGATCCTTTTCCTCGTCGCTGTCCCCCGCAGGCAGAGCAACACGCGGACGAGCCCATCCATGTCTCACAACGGTGGAGGCCTCCTCCACTTCTTCTTCGTGGTCAAACTCAGATGCTCTGCGATGTCCGTTTCCACAGAGCTGCCATGCCCCGACACATACACACAGGCAGACAGACAGACAGACAGACACACGCACGCACACGAAAATACACACAGAAATGTTAGCTCTTTGTGAAACTGTATGATGCCAAGGATAGCCAAGGCGGTGTTGAGAGCATGCCTCGTCCTTGTGGGATCCCTCTTCCTCCTCAGCGAGGGCTTCACGACCCATCCCCCAGATGGCCTAGTACCATCCCCAAGGATGGCCTGATGGGAGGACATGTGGGAGGACATGTGGTTCTCAGGAACGTGGAGGGAAGTCAGGGAATCGTGGCACAGGAGGGGATGGGACAAGGGAGCCCCACTCCCAAAGACAGGCAGGCCGTCCCCAACTGAATGAGTGGCAGGAGGACCCAGAGAGAGGGGCCGACCGTCACGGGTGACAGTTCGGAGGAATGGGGTGGAGAAGCCTTGCTTCTCCTGATTGACCAGGAACATTCTGGCTAACAGCCTGGCAGGCCTGATCTCCCCCAGGTGGACATACCCGCTGCCCCGGGGGCTGTGCCCTGACTTCCCACAGGCTCCCTTCCCTCACTGCAACCCGCGCCCAGAGCAAGCTGCGGCCCCGGCTCTTCTGAGCCTCGGTTGCCCTGCCGCTAAGCTGACAGTCCCTGGCACCTTCCTTCCACATTCAAGACCCAGCCCTCCATGGCTCCTCACCGACAGGTCCTCCTGTCAGCTCATTCCCATGGGCTGCCTTCCTGCCTCGGGTAGTACTGCAAGGGATTGGGCCACAGGTCCTCGATGATGATCTGGCACGCCAAAATGGGCAGGTGAGCACGGGGCCCAGGCCCCGGTCCCCGGCAGCCGGGGCTCCAGCATCACCGCTGCTGACGAAGGCTGCAGGGACCCCACCTCGGCGATCCTGTAGACCCTGGGCACCTGGGGTCAGACGACCAGTTAAAGTTCAGGCTGCTGGTGTCCTGCCTGCAGCTGGCAGCTCCACGTTCATAATCCCAGAACCAGTGGGCTGCAGTGCCACGAGTCGCAGGACGAGAAAATTTAAGGGAGGCTCTCCATGGCCATGGACCCACGCCGTCCCTCCCTCTCAACCTCCATCCTTTCTCCCTCCTGTGCCGAATCCCACCCCTGCCCCGAGTACCCTGCGTTCCCCCCTACGCGCTCCCAGTTCCCACCTGTCCGGCGGCCCTCCGCCAGCTCCCTTGAAGCTCAAGCCCACTCCTGCCGGCAACGCTAAGGTGATACTCCTTAACGATCATTTTGATCTGGAAGTAAGGGCTGCTCCCAGAGGAAAGCATCAACCAGCAGCGGTATGTGGGACGGCCCAGTTCCCCCACCTGCCCCGCCAAAGAAAGAGGAGGGGGAGGGGAAACGTGTCCTCTCGGTGTCCTGACTGAGTGCCTGGCCATGACTCGGAACAACTTTACCACGCGCCCTCCTGCTCAAACCCCGCTGCCAACGCACCTCCGCCAGCCTAGGTCTCCAGGGCCAACCTCTAAATTGGTCAGGTAGCTGAGCATGTCTGTGTCCTGGCCGCCCGTCACGGCTGGTGTCTGGGGGGTGATTCAGGATCTGCCTTGGGTCGAGGAGCCTCGATGTCAGGGGCTCCGGAAAGAGAACCAGGATGGACCCAGCCCTTCCCGTCTGAGAGCAGGGGACCGAAACAGCAGGCACCGCCACCGCTTCCAACCTCCTTGGAAAGCGCTTGCCCTTTCATCCCACCCGTGCTCTACACTGGGGCATCGCTGGGCTTCGAGGACCAACAGGGCTGAGGCTGACAGGGCCCAACATGGGAAGGCCAAGGGCCTGCCTGCACTCCCTTCCTATGGCCCTCTGGCCTGTGCCCGGGGCCTGCTGTACCAGGGGGCAGTCACCACTTTGGAGGTCTGGATGTGCTGGGTCCCTGGATGATGGCCCTCCTTCCAGCCAGGTGAGAGCTCCGCTTCCGATTCATCCTGCGCTTGGGCCGCAAGTAGGCCCTGGAGGCTTGGGCATCCAGAGAGCGGAGCGCTTCCTGAACCACCTCCAGCGCGGCAAGTGCGGCCCCGGCTGGGTCGGGCCACGGCACTGGCTCTGCCTGCGGCAGCTCCTGGAGCCTCTCGTCCTGCTCTGCTTGCGCCGCCTCCTCGTCTTCCACCGACGCCACCCCCACCACCAGGGCCCACGCGTTCCCCGCTGCGGCCTCCTCTGTGTCCGGCTGGGCCTCAGCTTCCCGCACAGCCTCTGCCGCCATCCCCACAGCCTCTAGGGCCAGAAGCGCCCCCCGCGTGCCCACCGGAGCCCGGGATCCCTGAGGGGCCCCCGCCTCCTCACCGCCCCCTTCCAGGGCAAAGGCGGTCCGGGATCCTGGGGCAGCCCCGCCTTCTCCGGACCTCGCCTAGATCTCCATGGGCGGTGGCCCTGAGCCCAGGCAGCTGCGGAGGGAAGGAGATGGCCGCGAGACGGGCAGGTTGAGCTCTGCGGCCCAGGAGGTGGGCGGGTAGCAGCCACGTCTCAGAGTGTGCGGGCCTGGGGCACACACGCGCACAGGGCCTCGGTGCGGGAGGTGTCGGGGGCCGCGGCGGCGGAGGCGCGCATGCGGCCTGGGCTGGATGCCGCCTCCGAGCCATGCCCAGGATGCTGGGTGGCCCCTGGATCTAACCAGTGACAGGGCGGTGGGCGTGGCCACCACCAGCCTTGTCCCTTGCCCACGCAGGAGCCAGCCAGGGAGCCGGCCAGGGTTCCTCCTTCAGGGGGGGCCTGCGGCCCTCACCCCCAAACGTTTTCTTCGGAGACACCGCCCAGGCCATTCCCGCAAGTCCCCTGGCATCACAGACACACCCTACCCTCCCTCATCCGTTCTCCTGGGACCACTCGGCCGGCACCAGAGAACTGAAATCCAGCGGCTGAATCCACTGTCTGCCCGCTGCTCGGAGGCCTCACCCGCCCCTTCTCAGCCGACCTGGGGCAAAGCCCTGGAGTCATCAGCTGGTGCTCCACCGCTGCCACATCACTGTCCACGTGGCTTTCCCCCTTGACCCGCCCAGTGGTGGAGGGAGCCAGGTGGCCGCCGCTAAGACGCTGGATGCAGGGACCATCTCCCTCCCCCACCCTACCAACCCCCAGGTCCCACCTTTCCTTAAAACAGAGGAACCGCACACAAAGCAATGTCCCCGGAGTTAGTTAGCACTGAGCCACGGTCCGTGGCCACCCTGGTGTACGGATCTACTACCCCAGCCCCAGTGAGGTCCGTGGTTGCGACTCGGTGGCATGCCACTGGGCCAGACCTCTAGCCCGAAGGGCAATTCTGGGTATTCTTCCGTCCAAGCCACCAGTAGGACTCGCTCCCACTGTACTTTCCTCTGCCCGACCCTTTCCCCTGTTCTGTCAGTGTCTCTTCTCCTCTTTGCTTTCTCTTCCGTCGCCTGACTTTCATGCGAGGTCTCTCTGTGTCTTCCTTCCAACTCTGCTCCAAGTTCTCCCTTAGTCTGGGTCCGTCGCTGAGTGGAGTGCCAGTACCAGCCGGGGAGGGGATGGCCAGGCGAGCATTAACAGCACGCACGAGTGCCCTTTCTGTGGTACTCACCAGGTCCTTCCAGTCCGAACCACACCCTGTGCAGGTCCAGGCCGGGGGGGTGGGGGGTCATGGGGCCGATAGGACACATGCTGCCGGAGGTGTGAGGAAGTTCCCATGGGCGATGGCAAGGCTGGCAGCGTTGGGGTTGCATCATGGGAGGGCCTCATTTAAAAAGAATGGGTGGGGGTGTCCTGGGGGATTTGGACCGTAAAGAAGCAGGGGGAACTCCCTTGCGGTTACGTGCAGGGTGCTTGGTGGGTGCGAGCGTCTCTATTAAAAGTCTACTGGTCGGGGCAAACAGGGACGCCTGCAGGGAGAGAAATGCATGGCCGCCTGTGGGGAGGAGACAAATTTTCTGAGACTGTCCCTGAAACGGTCCCGGCATCGGAGTGACTGGCGCAATCCAAACTGACCTAGCACGTGCAACCGTACCCACAACACTAGAGGAGGCTCCTGAGGCCATGCTGCACTACAAACAGCCCAGCCTTGGAGATGGGGAAGGCTGGGGTGGTGACACGGAGAGGGGGGAAGAGAGGGAGACCGGGAAGAGAGGGAGAGACGCGGAGAAGGCTAGGAAGAGGCGGGTGAGTGAGGGGGAATGGGAGGGATGCACCGGAGGGAAGAGAGGGACACGGGCAGGAGGGAGAGTACTGTAGTAGCAGGGGTGGGAGGGGCAGAGAGGGAGGGAGTGAGGAAGGGCAGAGACAGGGAGGCAGGGCCTTGATTGGCCCCAGCCGCATTCATACGTTGCAAGGCATACAGACCAAAAGGACACACTGCCTGTGAGGAAGGGACCACCCACATGTGCAGAAGCAAGACGTCCTCTGAGCAGAGCTCAATCCGGTGGTGTCAATGAGGTCAGCAATCATGTTTCCTGGAAACAAGAATCATACACCACAGGAGGAAGTAATGGAGGAATAGAGGGTGGAAACAGGCCGGGGGCACACGGGGGTACACAGAAACCTAGTACTGCAGTCATGGACATCAGTCTGCCCTGGTCAGTAAAGAGGCTTCGGAGCAATGGAGTAAGATGTGGACGACAGCAGAACGGGCAGCCTCTGAAAAGCTGCCCATGTCTATGCTACGTGCAGGACACTGAGCTTTCAGTCCCAAAGCCACAGAGCAGTTGAAAGTGGGAGGAGTGAGAAAGATGAGTGACCTCATGCCCTAAGCGAGGCCACAGAGATCCCTACCCCTCGCGGACGGGCGGTAGGTGCGGGGCTGTTCCTCAATTCCCAAGGATGCGTCGCCACGTACCTTACGGCCCGGGCATCCAAGGACTTGTCGGGGCTCACCAAAGATCACAGATGCTGCGCCAGCCCCGTTGAAGGAGGAGAGGGTTCTGACTCCAAAATGGAAGAAACGGGGTCCAATTCACAGGCAGACCGCCTCAGAGATAGGAACTCATACAACCAACACAAGTCAGGCCAGCAACCCGGCAGCTGTCGCAAAGCAGAGACTCACCAGGGCCAAAGGCACTTACGGGGGCCCAACAACGGCATATCCGGGACGCCCACAGATGCGAGATCAGAGACGTGACGGCACAGGTAGAGCCACACCAAGGCACGCCAAGGCACGCTCCAGAAGACACAGAAACACAGGCAAAGAGCGGACCCCCCCTTTACCCAGACGAGTACACGAAGTTCCAGAGCGGCCAGGGACAGACGCACGTGCTCCAGGGCCTTGGAGGCAGAACGCCTGGCAGTTCTTCAGGCGGGCCTCTCCTATCAGACAGCACTCCGGGTTACAGAAGTTTTGTTCCCTTAGTGCCCAGGTTGCTGGGCATGCTTCTTCAGCGGAGGGAAGCGGTAGACCAGACACAGAGTGCTGGACCGCGGGGCAAACTTCACTGGGCAAGGGCACCAAGCTCCCGGGAAGGCTGCCGTGTTCCCATTCAGATGTAGGGTTTTGTTTTTGTTTTTCTTTTTTTTTTTTTTTTTAGCTCTTTCAGGGACCTTGAGAGTGAGGCCCCTGCGGATTTGCTGTGAAGGTGCTGCCAGTCAGGGCTTTGATCATGCCCCTGTCCACCACGTCCACGGGGCGGATGGGCTGGCATCTCGAGACTCACTGCCTCAACTTGGGTCAGGGACTGATGTCTCATGGTTAGTGGCTTTGTTTCAGCTTGTGCTGCCAAAGTCAGCCCTGCAGAGGCGGCTGGACAGGACACCCTCGTGCTCTCGTCTAGGTGGGAAAACGGAATTTGTCTTAGCGCGGATTTGTCTTAGAAGTCCTGGCTCCCTGTCTTCGGGTTGGGGACCCTGGCCCTGACTCCCTCGCCCTCCATGAACTCCTAACATCTGGGGCTCCCTGAACTCCAGAAGGATCCGCCCTCCACAGCCTCACCTTCTCTCTGGGCCGGGCCAGGCCGGGCTGGGGGCAGGGGGCGGGCCATGCTTCAACACCAGCCCAGTGCCCAGAGCCAGGTGGGAGATGCCTAGGAGTGGGGGACCCTGTTCCTTCCTCCCCCCTAGGCTTCACATCCTCGGCAACAGCCTACCAAACGCCACAAGCGTAGAGGAATACGCGGCAGCCCCCGAAATGGCCCAGGCCGAGGACCCCTTAAGGCCATGCTCTACAACAGGAGTTGTCCCGCTCCCGCTGCTCAGCGAAGGTCCAGCACCTATGACAGTTTCAGCGGACCAGCACAAGCAGATCCAGGTGCCAGCGTGCGGGTGCCCGTCGAGGATGCCCCAGCATTTCCAGGTCAAGAGTCCAAGACGACCGGTCTCCCCTACACTCTCAGAGAGACGAGCCTTCCCTCCTGGAGCCTCAGGCACCTCCATCCAAGCCAGAAGGGGCAAGGCTAAGTCATAGAGATCATCAACTGCACAGCCTGACACGGAACAGGCGATTTGCGCTGCACACTGAAAGGGACCAGAAGCACCCATGAGTTTGACTGCCAGACCCTCCTGGCTGAGGCTCGTGACGGGTACTCTGTACACGCCAGGTCTTTCCACGGACCTTCACACAGAAGGCTAAGCCCTCAGACGATGGACAGTGCCCTATGCTTTCGGAAGCCCCCTGTGCGCACACAAGACGTCAGCCAGGGGCGCATGCTCCCTGAGGTGATGGTGAGGACTAGGTGTCGCTCTTGGTGGCATTTCCCTTTTGGGGTCTTCACCGGATGGAGGGCATTGGGCTGATGCCTTAAGCCCGTGGAGAGAGAGGCATATCAGCCTCAGAGTCAGCACGGGACAGACACTGCACGGGACGGGCGGCTGTACTGGTCCTTGCGTTCAGCAATCCTCCCACCCCTCGCCCTCCCCTCTGTTTACCGTCTGGGGGACCCCAACCCAAGGCCCTAGGGAAGCAGGAAACTGGGGATCCTGGGGCAGCGTGGGTTTGTCAGTATGTGAGCGTGTCGCCGGACACGTCAGTGAGCGGAGGTTGTGTGCGTGGGAGGGGAGGGGAGTGTGTGCGTGTCAGGACATCAGAGTGAGGGAACGACTGTGGGGGGGGGCGGTGACTGGTTTGCCCCTGAGTGTGTGTGTCAGTATATGGGAGTGGCTAAGGAGCCCGTGTGGACGGTGGGGGGTGGTGGTCTTTGAAACCAAGGGGGTGTGTGTGCGCGCGCACGTTGCTCCCCTGCCTTTTGTACTTCCTCCCAGCCACTTGGGCCAGAATGAGAGTGTCACCTTTCCTACATTCCCACCTCCCTCTGTCCCCACTCCAACAGTCCCTCCACAGGGACTCGCCCCCCGTCTCTCATGTTTTTTTTTTTTTTTTTTTTTCTGGGGCTGAGAGGATGACTGTGTCAGCAAGAGCCCGGGCCCCTTGTTAGACCAACGGAGACACTGGTGCCGGGGTTCAACAGAGTAATGAAACACTAGTCCCCGCCCCGTGCTGTGTGTAGTGGATGTGTCTGAGGACATCCACCAGGGAGCATCTCTGGAGGACCGTCATCGCCATCCGGCAAACCTGGGCACTGGACGTGCTCGGCCCAGGCGCGTCCCTCCCTTTCCTTGACCTCTGTCATTTCCCCAGGGAAGAGATGAGCCCCGTCAGCAGGCCTTTCGCTCTTTTCTCCTCTCCCTGCCCACACCCCCAACCCCAGCGGAAGGACCTCTGCCCCCTGGGATGCCGTCCCAGTGCGTGTGTGACCTAGACATCTGGGCAAGCATACGGGCCCATCCCTTCCATGGACCCGGGATGCCCAGGCAGAGTACGAAGCACCGATGGGAACCCCGTGAGCTCAGGCACCCCACTGGCCCCTTTCCGTGGAGAGAAGCGTGCGCGATCATACGGACACCACCGCACATAAACACAGCAGACATCGTATTACTACTTTTCAGTATTTTTCCAAGGAGGCCTCCGTCGGCCCTGCGTTTCACCCCGGCACCAGACTTCGGGTATTCCCCGTGCTGAGGAACCGGGCTGACCATACGGCTCCATCTGAAGGTTCTGACTGGTTCCGGTCAAGTGCGATGCTTCTGCGTCTTCATCCCAACGTCTTGAAGCTCCCTGGGAGGGACACATACACTGAGACACACGGGCACACGGGCACACAGGAGGAGGCCCATGTGTAACCTCTGTGGGCCATACGTAAGGTTGCTTGAGGGTTTCAAGGCCCTCCCGGGCAAGGGTGGTCATCCTCCCCCGGCCCCCCGCCGACCCGGACTGCGATCGCCCTCCATTTCCTCCACCCACGTAGTAAACGTATCTGTGCACGCTGGCCAGTGTTCTCGGGGTGATTGTGGTGGGCACAGAACACTGCCCCCAGAGAGGAAGGGGACAACCGTGCTGATGAACACAGAAAAGTGACGGGGTGACGCGTGAGGCTTTACACCACGGTACCCAGGCACCTGTGCCACGGGTGGTGGGAGGCCCGTAGGTGGGCACAAGGGTGAGGTGGTGGCTAGTCGACCTGCGGGCAGGAGTCCAGGGCCAGGGAATGGCACTTCCCACAAGGGCAGCTGCCGAGCCGACGCTGCTTCTCCAGCTCTGCTCATTGATGCTGCCTGGCCCCGCCTACCTCAAGCTTCCCCAGGCAGAACCAGTTCGACACCGCCCTCCTGCAGTCTCCCTGTCTCACGGCGAGGCCCTTCTGACCTGGGGCCACCGCCTCTGAGTGTTCCCCAGAGCCTCCGTCTCTGCATTTGTGGAGCCCAGCTCCCACGGAGCCGCACGGAGCATTTTCAGCGCCCACGCCCTGGGCGTCTCACCTGCCCTCCTCTCAGTTCCCTCTGCTGGGGCCTTCTTCCTCACGTAGTACTGCAGGGGATTGGGCCACAGGTCGTCCATGATGATCTGGCAGGGGAAACGGGGCAGGGCTCAGATGCACATCCCAGTCCGCTGGGGAGCACAGCCAGGTTCATGAGCGCGGTTTGTCACAGGGACCCACCTCAGCTATCCTGCTGGACCCGGCAAAGCTGTGGTCAGAGAACCAGTTGAAGAAGTTAAGGCCGCTGTTGTGGTGTCTGCGCCTATAGGCCTCCCGTTCATAATTCCGGTGCCACTGGATGGGAGTGGAATGAGACGGCTCGTACCCTGCAGGAAGAAGGGTCCGTGCGAAGGCGCTGGATAATGCATCATGCTCAGCCCCGCCGCCTCCACCCGCTGCCGCCCATCCACGCAGAGGCCCCTTACCAGCAGCCCTGAGGACATACTCCTTCTCAACGACTTCGTTGCGGAAGTAGGAGTTCTCGCGAAAGAAGAGCAGGATCTTGCGGCCATCACGGGGAGACTCGAGTTCCCCCACCTGCCGGGCGGCAAAGTGAGGGAGAGGGCTGAATTCTCTGTCCAGCGGACCCTTCCCGTCCTGGCTGTGGGGAGGAGTCATTTCTGTTACCCGCTCCTCTCCCATCCCCCTGGCCGGCCTCCCTCTCCCGGGCCAGACCTTCAAATCCGTCATGGAGCCAAGTATGCCTTTATCTCGGCCACTGATCATGCCTGACATCTGCGGGTGGTTCACAAACTGCTTTGGGTCAAGGGCTCTCTGAGGGCTGGAGATGAGAGTGCTAGAACAACAGAGCAAGCCTGGACGGCAGGTGGGCCCTGCATCCCCTCTCCTCCCACTGGGACCCACTCCCTCCTCACGGCCTTAGTCAAGGCCCCCTGGGCCTGCGCACGGCCTGTTGCAGTAGGTACTTAGGTAGCGCACGGCCGGGCACTAACACAGAAACAGCTGTGCATCCTCGGAGACCTCCCTCCCAGCCCACGCCACCCCTCTCTGGCCCATCCTCCTGGGCTGATGGCTAGGCAGAACTGGCTCATTCCCAGACAGCCTCCCTTGGTGCCTCCGGCTGACCAGAGTGGGCGTTCACACCCCCGTCCCCTGCTGCATTATTCCCAGGGGAGCCTGAGCTTTGAGTGGAGCTGTTTTGCGTGAGGCGGCCCCGGGGCTATGCCTAATTCGGACCCGGACTTCTGCTCCCACTCCGCCGGCGGAGCTTCAGGGCCTCCTGCGACATCAAGGGCAACCTGCAGGCCCCACCAGGGACCCCCGCCCGGAACCAGGAATTCAAGGCTGTCGTGATCACATGTCGAGGCATGAGCCAGGCCACCACAATGCGGGCCCCCTGCCACAGGAGTCTCCTGCACTAGCCCCGCCACCCTGGGGTCCCTCCAGGAAGGTATCAAGGATACAGCCTTGGCCCAGAAGCCAGGGATGCCCCGGATGAGGGCGCTTCGGTGGTCCAGGTGATGCCGTCGCCTCTGCCAGAACCTGAGCTTGAGCCGAGAGTAGGCCCTGCTGGCGTCCTTGTTCACGGGCTCCAGCTCTGACTGCAGGGCCCGGAGGGCCCGGAGGGCCTGGAGCGGGGACCGGGGCGGACCTGCCTGTGCCCCTCGCTGTTCTTCCCCTTCCTGCTTCTCCTGCAGCTCCTGGGCTGCTTCCTCCTTCTGGCTCTCCTCCCTGGCCTCTTCCCTCTTGTCCTCCTCCTCCGCCTCCGCCTCGGCCTCCACGTCCTCAGCCACGTGCTCTTCAAAATCCTCCTCTTTGGCCTCCTCAGCCTTAGCCCCTTCCTCCACAGAATCCCCCCCAGGCTCCTCTGGGGGATTAAGTTGCTCATCCTCCTCCTCAGCCTCTTCCTCAACAGACTCTTCCTTGTCATCTTTCTCCCCTTCCTCCTTAACCTCCTCAGCCCCCCGCCCCTCCGCAGCCTCCTCCTCGTCTCCCTCCTCAGCCTCTTCAGGACATTCCACCACTTCATCCTCTGCGTCCTCCTTCCCCTCCTCCCGTTCCTCTCGACCCTCGTCCCCCTCGTCTGCCGCTGCCCCAAGGTCAGGCGCCGCCATTGCGCCCTCCACCAAGACCACCAATTCCGCCCCCAGGCGGGCCTCGCCTCCGGCCTGCCGGGCCTCGGCTTCCCGCACAGCCTCTGCCGCCACCGCCCCAGCCCCTACGGCCTGCAGCAGCCCCACTTCCCCCGTGGCACCCGGCTCCCGGATGGCGCCCGCCCCCTCACCGCACCCTTCCCGGACCAAGGTGGACCAGGATTCTGGGGCAGCCCCGTCTTCCCCGGACCCCGCCCCGCTCTCCATGTGGCCGTGGCCCTGAGCCCTGGCAGCGCTGGAGGGAAGGAGACGCACGCGAGAGCACGTGGCTCCCCACACAGCCCGGCAGCTAGTGCTCTGGCGCCCAGGAATGGCGGCGGACAGCCGCCTCCAGACAGCGGGTGTGAGCCCGGGGGACGCATGCGCACAAGGCCTTCGGGCAAGCGGGCGACGCCGCAGAGGCGGCAGAGGCACGCATGCGGCTTGGGCCACGTGAGCCCGCCCAAGCCACGCCCAGGATGATGGTCGTGCCCCGGGGCCAACCACTGACACCAGGCCGGGCAGGGCCTCCTCTGGCCCCACCCCTCACCCCCACAGGAGCCAGCCAGGGAGCCCAGCGGTACACCTGCTACGGTGTGGCCTCGGGCTCCAGAGTAGCCTCGGGGGTCCTTGCGCCCCCCCCAGGCCACCAACACCCCCATCCCGTGCCCGCCTTCACCACGCTCTCCGCCCGGTGTTTGAAGCTTGTCAAGGAGAAACGGTCCCTTGCCCTTCCCCAACACGGTCCTCGAAGACAGAAGACACCGTATGCACCCCCGGGAACCCTGGTCAGGCGTGCCGGGAAATCGTCAGCCCAGGCATCGCAGAATAGTGCCATTCCAGGAGACAGAGGCCCCGAAGCTGTCTGCGTCTTTGGAGGATGGGGGTTGGGAAGGGCGGCCGCAGCTCCCCCTAGTCCCTGTCCTGGGCTGCTCAGTACAAGCAGGACGGAGAGTGCTCCATCCATCCGTCCGCCTGTCCTTTCCTCATGCTCTCCGCTCCGTCTTCCCCTCTCTCGCTCTTTGTATTCAGGGGCTCTTTCTCTGCCCTCTCCCTGCCCACAGGGTCTCTGGAAGATCGAGGCTTCAGCAAGAAAGATGCAGAAGCCTCTCTGAGCAGCTCTTCTCCCAGGAAGTAAAAGCCCTCGGCCCCTCTGCGACTTGCCGCCGGTCACGTGACCAGCAATAGGGACCCAGGCTGGGTGCCCCCCCAGACACTCAAACATTCACACACAGTCAAAGCACACGCCTCCGCATACGCACGCGACCCCAGCACAGGCATACACATACGGCCCCACCCCCAAAGAAACCATACACACGTGTGCCCAGGAAAACTCACACTCACGCTCTCACACACACACACACACCCAACCACATCCACGGCCTCTGGCACACAGGCATACACCATTGACCCCCACACATCTGAGCATGCGCGCGCATACACACACACACACACACACAGACACAGACGCACCCCTGAGGATACAGAAACGTGTAAGTAAAACACATACTCTGAGGCTTACAGGCACACACGTAGCCACGTAAGAGCGCGTGCACAAGTGCGCGCTCTTATGCAAGCACACGAAACACACTAGCCACACGCGCACACGCACACGCACACAAACACACACAACACACTGAGGCATGCAACCCTGCGCCACCTAACATCACAGCTAGGCTCGCAAGCACACGCACCCTGAAACGACACGCAGAAGGTCTCCGGCACAGGCAGACACAGTTGAACCTGCCCTGAAGAAAAAAAATACACCTGTAGGCCTACTCCATCAAAACTCATCCACAGTCTGTGACACACAGGCATACACAACTGTCCCCCCACACACACACCCCTGAGGATACAGACACATGTGAGAAAAACACATGATCTCGGTGATACAGGAATGCACACTCACAGCTCCGACACATGCGCACACACACACTCATGCTCATACAAACCCACACGTGCTCCCTGCACACATCCTGGTACTGGCACAGAGGCATGCACCCTTATCTCACTAATGTACACAAAAGGGCACGTGTGAACACACAACCACAACACACATGAAAACTCTCCAGCACAACTGTATGCAAACAAGCCCCAGAGCAGCATACACAGACACACACACAAGCGCACGCGCGCGTGTGCCTGCACGACCTCCAACAGCGATCACGCACTGCTGGTGACACCTACACACGCAGGTACGCACACAAACACACAATCACCCATGGGCCTGCAAGCACACAGACACGCAATGGACACTCGGGGGCCCGCAAGGATTATGCACCCAGGGCACTCGCGTACAAGGTCTCTGGCACACAGCCATATACACGTAGCCCTGCAGGATCACACACCCAGCCGTGCCTGAAAAAGCACACACACACACACACAATACACACACGCGTCACCTCACACACAGCCAAGCAGATTTCTGCACGCAGGTACACACACACACACACACACACACACGTGTGCTTAGAAGCACACAAACACGCACAACACACCCGGTCCCCTGCTCCGGCGCATGACCCTCGGTCGCACAAACACACAATCCTGCGCGTGTAAACCCACAATCGAACAAAAACGAAACAAACACCTACATACACGGGGTCCAGCACGGAGGCGTTCATGCTCACCACAAACTCACACATAGGTGCACGAGAAACTATACAATGCAACAGGCAAGCATAGGTGGCCGCACTCAGAGGCACATATGTGCACATGCCGACATGCACACGAAGCTTATATGAACACATCTGGGTCCTATGCGCGTGCAGTCACACGAGGCCTCGCTACACTCACCCATGGGTGTGCAAACACACGGACACAAGACACAAACACACACTGTCTCCAGGATGCAGGCATACACCCTTGTCACTCTCACACACACGGACACAGGAACACACATGCACAACGCCTAATCACACATGATGTCCTCCTGCACACATGTGAGCAAACTGGGCCACACATGTCCACACACACGTGCAGAAGGATAAACACACGGTCCCAAGCTCAGAGGAATACTCAGGTGGCACAAGGGTGCTTGATGTGCGCGCGTGCACGCATGCACGCGCGCACGCACACACACTCACAAACGTGCACGTGCGCACGCGCGCTCGCAGAAACGACGGATACGCACGCAGACAGGCCCAAACCCGCTCCCCCACACGCAGCACACTCACGACGTCACACAGCCCACAGCGCACACCTGCCTTCCCTGAGACATCCTTGGAACTGTCTCCTGCGGGTGGGTGGTGTTATCAGCGGGAGGGTCGTGAGTCCACAGGGACCACGAGTGAGCGCCACCACCTTGGTCCTCCCGGGACCCTTGGTTTTGCGCTGGACCTGACCAGGCGCATGCGCGGGATCACATCACAGCCATGCAGGGCACACATCCAGGAGCAAGGGAGCTGGGCAAAGCTCTCCAAGCGAAGTGAATGTCGGGGTACGAGGAGCCACGGGGCCAATAGGGCCCTGCTTGGGCGGGAGCCTCCCCTGCCTGTGCCCCCTGCTCTAAAGAGCAAGGCTTCGCCAAGTGAGGTCTGCCTTTTCCCATCCTCCCCCCAGACCCTGCCTAGGAAGTGCGGGGGTCTCTCCGCAGGCCAAGCCCTGCCGCGCCCTGCCCCCATGCTACACATCACCCCCACACGTGGACTCCCACAGGATGGGGGTTGGAGGATCCCACCGGCCCGATTTCCTCCTTGCCATTTCCTGTGCCCCCGATATAAACTGACACACCGACACAAAGTGCCTCGTAACTTGCTTATGGCCCTCTCCCTGTCCCTGCAGGTATGTGCAGGATACACTCCAGACCTGCCCCTGGTGATCCTTTTCCTCGTCGCTGTCCCCCGCAGGCAGAGCAACACGCGGACGAGCCCATCCATGTCTCACAACGGTGGAGGCCTCCTCCACTTCTTCTTCGTGGTCAAACTCAGATGCTCTGCGATGTCCGTTTCCACAGAGCTGCCATGCCCCGACACATACACACAGGCAGACAGACAGACAGACAGACACACGCACGCACACGAAAATACACACAGAAATGTTAGCTCTTTGTGAAACTGTATGATGCCAAGGATAGCCAAGGCGGTGTTGAGAGCATGCCTCGTCCTTGTGGGATCCCTCTTCCTCCTCAGCGAGGGCTTCACGACCCATCCCCCAGATGGCCTAGTACCATCCCCAAGGATGGCCTGATGGGAGGACATGTGGGAGGACATGTGGTTCTCAGGAACGTGGAGGGAAGTCAGGGAATCGTGGCACAGGAGGGGATGGGACAAGGGAGCCCCACTCCCAAAGACAGGCAGGCCGTCCCCAACTGAATGAGTGGCAGGAGGACCCAGAGAGAGGGGCCGACCGTCACGGGTGACAGTTCGGAGGAATGGGGTGGAGAAGCCTTGCTTCTCCTGATTGACCAGGAACATTCTGGCTAACAGCCTGGCAGGCCTGATCTCCCCCAGGTGGACATACCCGCTGCCCCGGGGGCTGTGCCCTGACTTCCCACAGGCTCCCTTCCCTCACTGCAACCCGCGCCCAGAGCAAGCTGGGGCCCCGGCTCTTCTGAGTCTCGGTTGCCCTGCCGCTAAGCTGACAGTCCCTGGCACCTTCCTTCCACATTCGAGAACCAGCCCTCCATGGCTCCTCACCGACAGGTCCTCCTGTCAGCTCATTCCCATGGGCTGCCTTCCTGCCTCGGGTAGTACTGCAAGGGATTGGGCCACAGGTCCTCGATGATGATCTGGCACGCCAAAATGGGCAGGTGAGCACGGGGCCCAGGCCCCGGTCCCCGGCAGCCGGGGCTCCAGCATCACCGCTGCTGACGAAGGCTGCAGGGACCCCACCTCGGCGATCCTGTAGACCCTGGGCACCTGGGGTCAGACGACCAGTTAAAGTTCAGGCTGCTGGTGTCCTGCCTGCAGCTGGCAGCTCCACGTTCATAATCCCAGAACCAGTGGGCTGCAGTGCCACGAGTCGCAGGACGAGAAAATTTAAGGGAGGCTCTCCATGGCCATGGACCCACGCCGTCCCTCCCTCTCAACCTCCATCCTTTCTCCCTCCTGTGCCGAATCCCACCCCTGCCCCGAGTACCCTGCGTTCCCCCCTACGCGCTCCCAGTTCCCACCTGTCCGGCGGCCCTCCGCCAGCTCCCTTGAAGCTCAAGCCCACTCCTGCCGGCAACGCTAAGGTGATACTCCTTAACGATCATTTTGATCTGGAAGTAAGGGCTGCTCCCAGAGGAAAGCATCAACCAGCAGCGGTATGTGGGACGGCCCAGTTCCCCCACCTGCCCCGCCAAAGAAAGAGGAGGGGGAGGGGAAACATGTCCTCTCGGTGTCCTGACTGAGTGCCTGGCCATGACTCGGAACAACTTTACCACGCGCCCTCCTGCTCAAACCCCGCTGCCAACGCACCTCCGCCAGCCTAGGTCTCCAGGGCCAACCTCTAAATTGGTCAGGTAGCTGAGCATGTCTGTGTCCTGGCCGCCCGTCACGGCTGGTGTCTGGGGGGTGATTCAGGATCTGCCTTGGGTCGAGGAGCCTCGATGTCAGGGGCTCCGGAAAGAGAACCAGGATGGACCCAGCCCTTCCCGTCTGAGAGCAGGGGACCGAAACAGCAGGCACCGCCACCGCTTCCAACCTCCTTGGAAAGCGCTTGCCCTTTCATCCCACCCGTGCTCTACACTGGGGCATCGCTGGGCTTCGAGGACCAACAGGGCTGAGGCTGACAGGGCCCAACATGGGAAGGCCAAGGGCCTGCCTGCACTCCCTTCCTATGGCCCTCTGGCCTGTGCCCGGGGCCTGCTGTACCAGGGGGCAGTCACCACTTTGGAGGTCTGGATGTGCTGGGTCCCTGGATGATGGCCCTCCTTCCAGCCAGGTGAGAGCTCCGCTTCCGATTCATCCTGCGCTTGGGCCGCAAGTAGGCCCTGGAGGCTTGGGCATCCAGAGAGCGGAGCGCTTCCTGAACCACCACCAGCGCGGCAAGTGCGGCCCCGGCTGGGTCCGGCCACGGCACTGGCTCTGCCTGCGGCAGCTCCTGGAGCCTCTCGTCCTGCTCTGCTTGCGCCGCCTCCTCGTCTTCCACCGATGCCACCCCCACCACCAGGGCCCACGCGTCCCCCGCTGCGGCCTCCTCTGTATCCGGCTGGGCCTCAGCTTCCCGCACAGCCTCTGCCGCCATCCCCACAGCCTCTAGGGCCAGAAGCGCCCCCCGCGTGCCCACCGGAGCCCGGGATCCCTGAGGGGCCCCCGCCTCCTCACCGCCCCCTTCCAGGGCAAAGGCGGTCCGGGATCCTGGGGCAGCCCCGCCTTCTCCGGACCTCGCCTAGATCTCCATGGGCGGTGGCCCTGAGCCCAGGCAGCTGCGGAGGGAAGGAGATGGCCGCGAGACGGGCAGGTTGAGCTCTGCGGCCCAGGAGGTGGGCGGGTAGCAGCCACGTCTCAGAGTGTGCGGGCCTGGGGCACACACGCGCACAGGGCCTCGGTGCGGGAGGTGTCGGGGGCAGCGGCGGCGGAGGCGCGCATGCGGCCTGGGCTGGATGCCGCCTCCGAGCCATGCCCAGGATGCTGGGTGGCCCCTGGATCTAACCAGTGACAGGGCGGTGGGCGTGGCCACCACCAGCCTTGTCCCTTGCCCACGCAGGAGCCAGCCAGGGAGCCGGCCAGGGTTCCTCCTTCAGGGGGGGCCTGCGGCCCTCACCCCCAAACGTTTTCTTCGGAGACACCGCCCAGGCCATTCCCGCAAGTCCCCTGGCATCACAGACACACCCTACCCTCCCTCATCCGTTCTCCTGGGACCACTCGGCCGGCACCAGAGAACTGAAATCCAGCGGCTGAATCCACTGTCTGCCCGCTGCTCGGAGGCCTCACCCGCCCCTTCTCAGCCGACCTGGGGCAAAGCCCTGGAGTCATCAGCTGGTGCTCCACCGCTGCCACATCACTGTCCACGTGGCTTTCCCCCTTGACCCGCCCAGTGGTGGAGGGAGCCAGGTGGCCGCCGCTAAGACGCTGGATGCAGGGACCATCTCCCTCCCCCACCCTACCAACCCCCAGGTCCCACCTTTCCTTAAAACAGAGGAACCGCACACAAAGCAATGTCCCCGGAGTTAGTTAGCACTGAGCCACGGTCCGTGGCCACCCTGGTGTACGGATCTACTACCCCAGCCCCAGTGAGGTCCGTGGTTGCGACTCGGTGGCATGCCACTGGGCCAGACCTCTAGCCCGAAGGGCAATTCTGGGTATTCTTCCGTCCAAGCCACCAGTAGGACTCGCTCCCACTGTACTTTCCTCTGCCCGACCCTTTCCCCTGTTCTGTCAGTGTCTCTTCTCCTCTTTGCTTTCTCTTCCGTCGCCTGACTTTCATGCGAGGTCTCTCTGTGTCTTCCTTCCAACTCTGCTCCAAGTTCTCCCTTAGTCTGGGTCCGTCGCTGAGTGGAGTGCCAGTACCAGCCGGGGAGGGGATGGCCAGGCGAGCATTAACAGCACGCACGAGTGCCCTTTCTGTGGTACTCACCAGGTCCTTCCAGTCCGAACCACACCCTGTGCAGGTCCAGGCCGGGGGGGTGGGGGGTCATGGGGCCGATAGGACACATGCTGCCGGAGGTGTGAGGAAGTTCCCATGGGCGATGGCAAGGCTGGCAGCGTTGGGGTTGCATCATGGGAGGGCCTCATTTAAAAAGAATGGGTGGGGGTGTCCTGGGGGATTTGGACCGTAAAGAAGCAGGGGGAACTCCCTTGCGGTTACGTGCAGGGTGCTTGGTGGGTGCGAGCGTCTCTATTAAAAGTCTACTGGTCGGGGCAAACAGGGACGCCTGCAGGGAGAGAAATGCATGGCCGCCTGTGGGGAGGAGACAAATTTTCTGAGACTGTCCCTGAAACGGTCCCGGCATCGGAGTGACTGGCGCAATCCAAACTGACCTAGCACGTGCAACCGTACCCACAACACTAGAGGAGGCTCCTGAGGCCATGCTGCACTACAAACAGCCCAGCCTTGGAGATGGGGAAGGCTGGGGTGGTGACACGGAGAGGGGGGAAGAGAGGGAGACCGGGAAGAGAGGGAGAGACGCGGAGAAGGCTAGGAAGAGGCGGGTGAGTGAGGGGGAATGGGAGGGATGCACCGGAGGGAAGAGAGGGACACGGGCAGGAGGGAGAGTACTGTAGTAGCAGGGGTGGGAGGGGCAGAGAGGGAGGGAGTGAGGAAGGGCAGAGACAGGGAGGCAGGGCCTTGATTGGCCCCAGCCGCATTCATACGTTGCAAGGCATACAGACCAAAAGGACACACTGCCTGTGAGGAAGGGACCACCCACATGTGCAGAAGCAAGACGTCCTCTGAGCAGAGCTCAATCCGGTGGTGTCAATGAGGTCAGCAATCATGTTTCCTGGAAACAAGAATCATACACCACAGGAGGAAGTAATGGAGGAATAGAGGGTGGAAACAGGCCGGGGGCACACGGGGGTACACAGAAACCTAGTACTGCAGTCATGGACATCAGTCTGCCCTGGTCAGTAAAGAGGCTTCGGAGCAATGGAGTAAGATGTGGACGACAGCAGAACGGGCAGCCTCTGAAAAGCTGCCCATGTCTATGCTACGTGCAGGACACTGAGCTTTCAGTCCCAAAGCCACAGAGCAGTTGAAAGTGGGAGGAGTGAGAAAGATGAGTGACCTCATGCCCTAAGCGAGGCCACAGAGATCCCTACCCCTCGCGGACGGGCGGTAGGTGCGGGGCTGTTCCTCAATTCCCAAGGATGCGTCGCCACGTACCTTACGGCCCGGGCATCCAAGGACTTGTCGGGGCTCACCAAAGATCACAGATGCTGCGCCAGCCCCGTTGAAGGAGGAGAGGGTTCTGACTCCAAAATGGAAGAAACGGGGTCCAATTCACAGGCAGACCGCCTCAGAGATAGGAACTCATACAACCAACACAAGTCAGGCCAGCAACCCGGCAGCTGTCGCAAAGCAGAGACTCACCAGGGCCAAAGGCACTTACGGGGGCCCAACAACGGCATATCCGGGACGCCCACAGATGCGAGATCAGAGACGTGACGGCACAGGTAGAGCCACACCAAGGCACGCCAAGGCACGCTCCAGAAGACACAGAAACACAGGCAAAGAGCGGACCCCCCCTTTACCCAGACGAGTACACGAAGTTCCAGAGCGGCCAGGGACAGACGCACGTGCTCCAGGGCCTTGGAGGCAGAACGCCTGGCAGTTCTTCAGGCGGTCCTCTCCTATCAGACAGCACTCCGGGTTACAGAAGTTTTGTTCCCTTAGTGCCCAGGTTGCTGGGCATGCTTCTTCAGCGGAGGGAAGCGGTAGACCAGACACAGAGTGCTGGACCGCGGGGCAAACTTCACTGGGCAAGGGCACCAAGCTCCCGGGAAGGCTGCCGTGTTCCCATTCAGATGTAGGGTTTTGTTTTTGTTTTTTTTTGTTTTTTTTTAGCTCTTTCAGGGACCTTGAGAGTGATGCCCCTGCGGATTTGCTGTGAAGGTGCTGCCAGTCAGGGCTTTGATCATGCCCCTGTCCACCACGTCCACGGGGCGGATGGGCTGGCATCTCGAGACTCACTGCCTCAACTTGGGTCAGGGACTGATGTCTCATGGTTAGTGGCTTTGTTTCAGCTTGTGCTGCCAAAGTCAGCCCTGCAGAGGCGGCTGGACAGGACACCCTCGTGCTCTCGTCTAGGTGGGAAAACGGAATTTGTCTTAGCGCGGATTTGTCTTAGAAGTCCTGGCTCCCTGTCTTCGGGTTGGGGACCCTGGCCCTGACTCCCTCGCCCCCCATGAACTCCTAACATCTGGGGCTCCCTGAACTCCAGAAGGATCCGCCCTCCACAGCCTCACCTTCTCTCTGGGCCGGGCCAGGCCGGGCTGGGGGCAGGGGGCGGGCCATGCTTCAACACCAGCCCAGTGCCCAGAGCGAGGTGGGAGATGCCTAGGAGTGGGGGACCCTGTTCCTTCCTCCCCCCTAGGCTTCACATCCTCGGCAACAGCCTACCAAACGCCACAAGCGTAGAGGAATACGCGGCAGCCCCCGAAATGGCCCAGGCAGAGGACCCCTTAAGGCCATGCTCTACAACGGGAGTTGTCCCGCTCCCGCTGCTCAGCGAAGGTCCAGCACCTATGACAGTTTCAGCGGACCAGCACAAGCAGAGCCAGGTGCCAGCGTGCGGGTGCCCGTCGAGGATGCCCCAGCATTTCCAGGTCAAGAGTCCAAGACGACCGGTCTCCCCTACACTCTCAGAGAGACGAGCCTTCCCTCCTGGAGCCTCAGGCACCTCCACCCACCCCGGAAGGGGCAAGGCTAAGTCATAGAGATCATCAACTGCACAGCCTGACACCGAACAGGCAATTTGCGCTGCACACTGAAAGGGACCAGAAGCACCCATGAGTTTGACTGCCAGACCCTCCTGGCTGAGGCTCGTGACGGGTACTCTGTACACGCCAGGTCTTTCCACGGACCTTCACACAGAAGGCTAAGCCCTCAGACGACGGACAGTGCCCTATGCTTTCGGAAGCCCCCTGTGCGCACACAAGATGTCAGCCAGGGGCGCATGCTCCCTGAGGTGATGGTGAGGACTAGGTGTCGCTCTTGGTGGCATTTCCCTTTTGGGGTCTTCACCGGATGGAGGGCATTGGGCTGATGCCTTAAGCCCGTGGAGAGAGAGGCATATCAGCCTCAGAGTCAGCACGGGACAGACACTGCACGGGACGGGTGGCTGTACTGGTCCTTGCGTTCAGCAATCCTCCCACCCCTCGCCCTCTCCTCTGTTTACCGTCTGGGGGACCCCAACCCAAGGCCCTAGGGAAGCAGGGAACGGGGGATCCTGGGGCAGCATGGGTTTGTCAGTATGTGAGCGTGTCGCCGGACACGTCAGTGAGCGGAGGTTGTGTGCGTGGGAGGGGAGGGGAGTGTGTGCGTGTCAGGACATCAGAGTGAGGGAACGACTGTGGGGGGGGGCGGTGACTGGTTTGCCCCTGAGTGTGTGTGTCAGTATATGGGAGTGGCTAAAGGAGCCCATGTGGGCGGTGGGGGGGTGGTGGTCTTTGAAACCAAGGGAGTGTGTGTGTGCGTGCGCATTGCTCCCCTGCCTTTTGTACTTCCTCCCAGTCACTTGGGCCAGAATGAGAGTGTCACCTTTCCTACATTCCCACCTCCCTCTGTCCCCACTCCAACAGTCCCCCCACAGGGACTCGCCCCCCGTCTCTCATGTTTTGTTTTGTTTTTTTTTTTTTTTTTTTTTCTGGGGCTGAGAGGATGACTGTGTCAGCAAGAGCCCGGGCCCCTTGTTAGACCAACGGAGACACTGGCGCCGGGGTTCAACAGAGTAATGAAACACTAGTCCCCGCCCCGTGCTGTGTGTAGTGGATGTGTCTGAGGACATCCACCAGGGAGCATCTCTGGAGGACCGTCATCGCCATCCGGCAAACCTGGGCACTGGACGTGCTCGGCCCGGGCGCGTCCCTCCCTTTCCTTGACCTCTGTCATTTCCCCAGGGAAGAGATGAGCCCCGTCAGCAGGCCTTTCGCTCTTTTCTCCTCTCCCTGCCCACACCCCCAACCCCAGCGGAAGGACCTCTGCCCCCTGGGATGCCGTCCCAGTGCGTGTGTGACCTAGACCTCTGGGCAAGCATACGGGCCCATCCCTTCCACGGACCCGGGATGCCCAGGCAGAGTACGAAGCACCGATGGGAACCCCGTGAGCTCAGGCACCCCACTGGCCCCTTTCCGTGGAGAGAAGCGTGCTCGATCATACGGACACCACCGCACATAAACACAGCAGACATCGTATTACTAGTTTTCAGTATTTTTCCAAGGAGGCCTCCGTCGGCCCTGCGTTTCACCCCGGCACCAGACTTCGGGTATTCCCCGTGCTGAGGAACCGGGCTGACCATACGGCTCCATCTGAAGGTTCTGACTGGTTCCGGTCAAGTGCGATGCTTCTGCGTCTTCATCCCAACGTCTTGAAGCTCCCTGGGAGGGACACATACACTGAGACACACGGGCACACGGGCACACGGGCACACAGGAGGAGGCCCGTGTGTAACCTCTGTGGGCCATACGTAAGGTTGCTTGAGGGTTTCAAGGCCCTCCCGGGCAAGGGTGGTCATCCTCCCCCAGCCCCCCGCCGACCCGGACTGCGATCGCCCTCCATTTCCTCCACCCACGTAGTAAACGTATCTGTGCACGCTGGCCAGTGTTCTCGGGGTGATTGTGGTGGGCACAGAACACTGCCCCCAGAGAGGAAGGGGACAACCGTGCTGATGAACACAGAAAAGTGACGGGGTGACGCGTGAGGCTTTACACCACGGTACCCAGGCACCTGTGCCACGGGTGGTGGGAGGCCCGTAGGTGGGCACAAGGGTGAGGTGGTGGCTAGTCGACCTGCGGGCAGGAGTCCAGGGCCAGGGAATGGCACTTCCCACAAGGGCAGCTGCCGAGCCGACGCTGCTTCTCCAGCTCTGCTCATTGATGCTGCCTGGCCCCGCCTACCTCAAGCTTCCCCAGGCAGAACCAGTTCGACACCGCCCTCCTGCAGTCTCCCTGTCTCACGGCGAGGCCCTTCTGACCTGGGGCCACCGCCTCTGAGTGTTCCCCAGAGCCTCCGTCTCTGCATTTGTGGAGCCCAGCTCCCACGGAGCCGCACGGAGCATTTTCAGCGCCCACGCCCTGGGCGTCTCACCTGCCCTCCTCTCAGTTCCCTCTGCTGGGGCCTTCTTCCTCACGTAGTACTGCAGGGGATTGGGCCACAGGTCGTCCATGATGATCTGGCAGGGGAAACGGGGCAGGGCTCAGATGCACATCCCAGTCCGCTGGGGAGCACAGCCAGGTTCATGAGCGCGGTTTGTCACAGGGACCCACCTCAGCTATCCTGCTGGACCCGGCAAAGCTGTGGTCAGAGAACCAGTTGAAGAAGTTAAGGCCGCTGTTGTGGTGTCTGCGCCTATAGGCCTCCCGTTCATAATTCCGGTGCCACTGGATGGGAGTGGAATGAGACGGCTCGTACCCTGCAGGAAGAAGGGTCCGTGCGAAGGCGCTGGATAATGCATCATGCTCAGCCCCGCCGCCTCCACCCGCTGCCGCCCATCCACGCAGAGGCCCCTTACCAGCAGCCCTGAGGACATACTCCTTCTCAACGACTTCGTTGCGGAAGTAGGAGTTCTCGCGAAAGAAGAGCAGGATCTTGCGGCCATCACGGGGAGACTCGAGTTCCCCCACCTGCCGGGCAGCAAAGTGAGGGAGAGGGCTGAATTCTCTGTCCAGCGGACCCTTCCCGTCCTGGCTTTGGGGAGGAGTCACTTCTGTTACCCGCTCCTCTCCCATCCCCCTGGCCGGCCTCCCTCTCCCGGGCCAGACCTTCAAATCCGTCATGGAGCCAAGTATGCCTTTATCTCGGCCACTGATCATGCCTGACATCTGCGGGTGGTTCACAAACTGCTTTGGGTCAAGGGCTCTCTGAGGGCTGGAGATGAGAGTGCTAGAACAACAGAGCAAGCCTGGACGGCAGGTGGGCCCTGCATCCCCTCTCCTCCCACTGGGACCCACTCCCTCCTCACGGCCTTAGTCAAGGCCCCCTGGGCCTGCGCACGGCCTGTTGCAGTAGGTACTTAGGTAGCCCACGGCCGGGCACTAACACAGAAACAGCTGTGCATCCTCGGAGACCTCCCTCCCAGCCCACGCCACCCCTCTCTGGCCCATCCTCCTGGGCTGATGGCTAGGCAGAACTGGCTCATTCCCAGACAGCCTCCCTTGGTGCCTCCGGCTGACCAGAGTGGGCGTTCACACCCCCGTCCCCTGCTGCATTATTCCCAGGGGAGCCTGAGCTTTGAGTGGAGCTGTTTTGCGTGAGGCGGCCCCGGGGCTATGCCTAATTCGGACCCGGACTTCTGCTCCTACTCCGCCGGCGGAGCTTCAGGGCCTCCTGCGACATCAAGGGCAACCTGCAGGCCCCACCAGGGACCCCCGCCCGGAACCAGGAATTCAAGGCTGTCGTGATCACATGTCGAGGCATGAGCCAGGCCACCACAATGCGGGCCCCCTGCCACAGGAGTCTCCTGCACTAGCCCCGCCACCCTGGGGTCCCTCCAGGAAGGTATCAAGGATACAGCCTTGGCCCAGAAGCCAGGGATGCCCCGGATGAGGGCGCTTCGGTGGTCCAGGTGATGCCGTCGCCTCTGCCAGAACCTGAGCTTGAGCCGAGAGTAGGCCCTGCTGGCGTCCTTGTTCACGGGCTCCAGCTCTGACTGCAGGGCCCGGAGGGCCCGGAGGGCCTGGAGCGGGGACCGGGGCGGACCTGCCTGTGCCCCTCGCTGTTCTTCCCCTTCCTGCTTCTCCTGCAGCTCCTGGGCTGCTTCCTCCTTCTGGCTCTCCTCCCTGGCCTCTTCCCTCTTGTCCTCCTCCTCCGCCTCCGCCTCGGCCTCCACGTCCTCAGCCACGTGCTCTTCAAAATCCTCCTCTTTGGCCTCCTCAGCCTTAGCCCCTTCCTCCACAGAATCCCCCCCAGGCTCCTCTGGGGGATTAAGTTGCTCATCCTCCTCCTCAGCCTCTTCCTCAACAGACTCTTCCTTGTCATCTTTCTCCCCTTCCTCCTTAACCTCCTCAGCCCCCCGCCCCTCCGCAGCCTCCTCCTCGTCTCCCTCCTCAGCCTCTTCAGGACATTCCACCACTTCATCCTCTGCGTCCTCCTTCCCCTCCTCCCGTTCCTCTCGACCCTCGTCCCCCTCGTCTGCCGCTGCCCCAAGGTCAGGCGCCGCCATTGCGCCCTCCACCAAGACCACCAATTCCGCCCCCAGGCGGGCCTCGCCTCCGGCCTGCCGGGCCTCGGCTTCCCGCACAGCCTCTGCCG
Organism: Martes martes; assembly: GCF_963455335.1. Taxonomy (NCBI): domain Eukaryota; kingdom Metazoa; phylum Chordata; class Mammalia; order Carnivora; family Mustelidae; genus Martes; species Martes martes. The sequence continues at coordinate 16,246,252 of NC_137907.1, forward strand.
CCACCGCCCCAGCCCCTACGGCCTGCAGCAGCCCCACTTCCCCCGTGGCACCCGGCTCCCGGATGGCGCCCGCCCCCTCACCGCACCCTTCCCGGACCAAGGTGGACCAGGATTCTGGGGCAGCCCCGTCTTCCCCGGACCCCGCCCCGCTCTCCATGTGGCCGTGGCCCTGAGCCCTGGCAGCGCTGGAGGGAAGGAGACGCACGCGAGAGCACGTGGCTCCCCACACAGCCCGGCAGCTAGTGCTCTGGCGCCCAGGAATGGCGGCGGACAGCCGCCTCCAGACAGCGGGTGTGAGCCCGGGGGACGCATGCGCACAAGGCCTTCGGGCAAGCGGGCGACGCCGCAGAGGCGGCAGAGGCACGCATGCGGCTTGGGCCACGTGAGCCCGCCCAAGCCACGCCCAGGATGATGGTCGTGCCCCGGGGCCAACCACTGACACCAGGCCGGGCAGGGCCTCCTCTGGCCCCACCCCTCACCCCCACAGGAGCCAGCCAGGGAGCCCAGCGGTACACCTGCTACGGTGTGGCCTCGGTCTCCAGAGTAGCCTCGGGGGTCCTTGCGCCCCCCCCAGGCCACCAACACCCCCATCCCGTGCCCGCCTTCACCACGCTCTCCGCCCGGTGTTTGAAGCTTGTCAAGGAGAAACGGTCCCTCGCCCTTCCCCAACACGGTCCTCGAAGACAGAAGACACCGTATGCACCCCCGGGAACCCTGGTCAGGCGTGCCGGGAAATCGTCAGCCCAGGCATCGCAGAATAGTGCCATTCCAGGAGACAGAGGCCCCGAAGCTGTCTGCGTCTTTGGAGGATGGGGGTTGGGAAGGGCGGCCGCAGCTCCCCCTAGTCCCTGTCCTGGGCTGCTCAGTACAAGCAGGACGGAGAGTGCTCCATCCATCCGTCCGCCTGTCCTTTCCTCATGCTCTCCGCTCCGTCTTCCCCTCTCTCTCTCTTTGTATTCAGGGGCTCTTTCTCTGCCCTCTCCCTGCCCACAGGGTCTCTGGAAGATCCAGGCTTCAGCAAGAAAGATGCAGAAGCCTCTCTGAGCAGCTCTTCTCCCAGGAAGTAAAAGCCCTCGGCCCCTCTGCGACTTGCCGCCGGTCACGTGACCAGCAATAGGGACCCAGGCTGGGTGCCCCCCCAGACACTCAAACATTCACACACAGTCAAAGCACACGCCTCCGCATACGCACGCGACCCCAGCACAGGCATACACATACGGCCCCACCCCCAAAGAAACCATACACACGTGTGCCCAGGAAAACTCACACTCACGCTCTCACACACACACACACACCCAACCACATCCACGGCCTCTGGCACACAGGCATACACCATTGACCCCCACACATCTGAGCATGCGCGCGCATACACACACACACACACACACACAGACACAGACGCACCCCTGAGGATACAGAAACGTGTAAGTAAAACACATACTCTGAGGCTTACAGGCACACACGTAGCCACGTAAGAGCGCGTGCACAAGTGCGCGCTCTTATGCAAGCACACGAAACACACTAGCCACACGCGCACACGCACACGCACACAAACACACACAACACACTGAGGCATGCAACCCTGCGCCACCTAACATCACAGCTAGGCTCGCAAGCACACGCACCCTGAAACGACACGCAGAAGGTCTCCGGCACAGGCAGACACAGTTGAACCTGCCCTGAAGAAAAAAAATACACCTGTAGGCCTACTCCATCAAAACTCATCCACAGTCTGTGACACACAGGCATACACAACTGTCCCCCCACACACACACCCCTGAGGATACAGACACATGTGAGAAAAACACATGATCTCGGTGATACAGGAATGCACACTCACAGCTCCGACACATGCGCACACACACACTCATGCTCATACAAACCCACACGTGCTCCCTGCACACATCCTGGTACTGGCACAGAGGCATGCCCCTTATCTCACCAATGTACACAAAAGGGCACGTGTGAACACACAACCACAACACACATGAAAACTCTCCAGCACAATTGTATGCAAACAAGCCCCAGAGCAGCATACACAGACACACACACAAGCGCACGCGCGCGTGTGCCTGCACGACCTCCAACAGCGATCACGCACTGCTGGTGACACCTACACACGCAGGTACGCACACAAACACACAATCACCCATGGGCCTGCAAGCACACAGACACGCAACGGACACTCGGGGGCACGCAAGGATTATGCACCCAGAGCACTCGCGTACATGGTCTCTGGCACACAGCCATATACACGTAGCCCTGCAGGATCACACACCCAGCCGTGCCTGAAAAAGCACACACACACACACACAATACACACACGCGTCACCTCACACACAGCCAAGCAGATTTCTGCACGCAGGTACACACACACACACACACACACACACGTGTGCTTAGAAGCACACAAACACGCACAACACACCCGGTCCCCTGCTCCGGCGCATGACCCTCGGTCGCACAAACACACAATCCTGCGCGTGTAAACCCACAATCGAACAAAAACGAAACAAACACCTACATACACGGGGTCCAGCACGGAGGCGTTCATGCTCACCACAAACTCACACATAGGTGCACGAGAAACTATACAATGCAACAGGCAAGCATAGGTGGCCGCACTCAGAGGCACATATGTGCACATGCCGACATGCACACGAAGCTTATATGAACACATCTGGGTCCTATGCGCGTGCAGTCACACGAGGCCTCGCTACACTCACCCATGGGTGTGCAAACACACGGACACAAGACACAAACACACACTGTCTCCAGGATGCAGGCATACACCCTTGTCACTCTCACACACACGGACACAGGAACACACATGCACAACGCCTAATCACACATGATGTCCTCCTGCACACATGTGAGCAAACTGGGCCACACATGTCCACACACACGTGCAGAAGGATAAACACACGGTCCCAAGCTCAGAGGAATACTCAGGTGGCACAAGGGTGCTTGATGTGCGCGCGTGCACGCATGCACGCGCGCACGCACACACACTCACAAACGTGCACGTGCGCACGCGCGCTCGCAGAAACGACGGATACGCACGCAGACAGGCCCAAACCCGCTCCCCCACACGCAGCACACTCACGACGTCACACAGCCCACAGCGCACACCTGCCTTCCCTGAGACATCCTTGGAACTGTCTCCTGCGGGTGGGTGGTGTTATCAGCGGGAGGGTCGTGAGTCCACAGGGACCACGAGTGAGCGCCACCACCTTGGTCCTCCCGGGACCCTTGGTTTTGCGCTGGACCTGACCAGGCGCATGCGCGGGATCACATCACAGCCATGCAGGGCACACATCCAGGAGCAAGGGAGCTGGGCAAAGCTCTCCAAGCGAAGTGAATGTCGGGGTACGAGGAGCCACGGGGCCAATAGGGCCCTGCTTGGGCGGGAGCCTCCCCTGCCTGTGCCCCCTGCTCTAAAGAGCAAGGCTTCGCCAAGTGAGGTCTGCCTTTTCCCATCCTCCCCCCAGACCCTGCCTAGGAAGTGCGGGGGTCTCTCCGCAGGCCAAGCCCTGCCGCGCCCTGCCCCCATGCTACACATCACCCCCACACGTGGACTCCCACAGGATGGGGGTTGGAGGATCCCACCGGCCCGATTTCCTCCTTGCCATTTCCTGTGCCCCCGATATAAACTGACACACCGACACAAAGTGCCTCGTAACTTGCTTATGGCCCTCTCCCTGTCCCTGCAGGTATGTGCAGGATACACTCCAGACCTGCCCCTGGTGATCCTTTTCCTCGTCGCTGTCCCCCGCAGGCAGAGCAACACGCGGACGAGCCCATCCATGTCTCACAACGGTGGAGGCCTCCTCCACTTCTTCTTCGTGGTCAAACTCAGATGCTCTGCGATGTCCGTTTCCACAGAGCTGCCATGCCCCGACACATACACACAGGCAGACAGACAGACAGACAGACACACGCACGCACACGAAAATACACACAGAAATGTTAGCTCTTTGTGAAACTGTATGATGCCAAGGATAGCCAAGGCGGTGTTGAGAGCATGCCTCGTCCTTGTGGGATCCCTCTTCCTCCTCAGCGAGGGCTTCACGACCCATCCCCCAGATGGCCTAGTACCATCCCCAAGGATGGCCTGATGGGAGGACATGTGGGAGGACATGTGGTTCTCAGGAACGTGGAGGGAAGTCAGGGAATCGTGGCACAGGAGGGGATGGGACAAGGGAGCCCCACTCCCAAAGACAGGCAGGCCGTCCCCAACTGAATGAGTGGCAGGAGGACCCAGAGAGAGGGGCCGACCGTCACGGGTGACAGTTCGGAGGAATGGGGTGGAGAAGCCTTGCTTCTCCTGATTGACCAGGAACATTCTGGCTAACAGCCTGGCAGGCCTGATCTCCCCCAGGTGGACATACCCGCTGCCCCGGGGGTTGTGCCCTGACATCCCACAGGCTCCCTTCCCTCACTGCAACCCGCGCCCAGAGCAAGCTGGGGCCCCGGCTCTTCTGAGTCTCGGTTGCCCTGCCGCTAAGCTGACAGTCCCTGGCACCTTCCTTCCACATTCGAGAACCAGCCCTCCATGGCTCCTCACCGACAGGTCCTCCTGTCAGCTCATTCCCATGGGCTGCCTTCCTGCCTCGGGTAGTACTGCAAGGGATTGGGCCACAGGTCCTCGATGATGATCTGGCACGCCAAAATGGGCAGGTGAGCACGGGGCCCAGGCCCCGGTCCCCGGCAGCCGGGGCTCCAGCATCACCGCTGCTGACGAAGGCTGCAGGGACCCCACCTCGGCAATCTTGTAGACCCTGGGCACCTGGGGTCAGACGACCAGTTAAAGTTCAGGCTGCTGGTGTCCTGCCTGCAGCTGGCAGCTCCACGTTCATAATCCCAGAACCAGTGGGCTGCAGTGCCACGAGTCGCAGGACGAGAAAATTTAAGGGAGGCTCTCCATGGCCATGGACCCACGCCGTCCCTCCCTCTCAACCTCCATCCTTTCTCCCTCCTGTGCCGAATCCCACCCCTGCCCCGAGTACCCTGCGTTCCCCCCTACGCGCTCCCAGTTCCCACCTGTCCGGCGGCCCTCCGCCAGCTCCCTTGAAGCTCAAGCCCACTCCTGCCGGCAACGCTAAGGTGATACTCCTTAACGATCATTTTGATCTGGAAGTAAGGGCTGCTCCCAGAGGAAAGCATCAACCAGCAGCGGTATGTGGGACGGCCCAGTTCCCCCACCTGCCCCGCCAAAGAAAGAGGAGGGGGAGGGGAAACGTGTCCTCTCGGTGTCCTGACTGAGTGCCTGGCCATGACTCGGAACAACTTTACCACGCGCCCTCCTGCTCAAACCCCGCTGCCAACGCACCTCCGCCAGCCTAGGTCTCCAGGGCCAACCTCTAAATTGGTCAGGTAGCTGAGCATGTCTGTGTCCTGGCCGCCCGTCACGGCTGGTGTCTGGGGGGTGATTCAGGATCTGCCTTGGGTCGAGGAGCCTCGATGTCAGGGGCTCCGGAAAGAGAACCAGGATGGACCCAGCCCTTCCCGTCTGAGAGCAGGGGACCGAAACAGCAGGCACCGCCACCGCTTCCAACCTCCTTGGAAAGCGCTTGCCCTTTCATCCCACCCGTGCTCTACACTGGGGCATCGCTGGGCTTCGAGGACCAACAGGGCTGAGGCTGACAGGGCCCAACATGGGAAGGCCAAGGGCCTGCCTGCACTCCCTTCCTATGGCCCTCTGGCCTGTGCCCGGGGCCTGCTGTACCAGGGGGCAGTCACCACTTTGGAGGTCTGGATGTGCTGGGTCCCTGGATGATGGCCCTCCTTCCAGCCAGGTGAGAGCTCCGCTTCCGATTCATCCTGCGCTTGGGCCGCAAGTAGGCCCTGGAGGCTTGGGCATCCAGAGAGCGGAGCGCTTCCTGAACCACCTCCAGCGCGGCAAGTGCGGCCCCGGCTGGGTCGGGCCACGGCACTGGCTCTGCCTGCGGCAGCTCCTGGAGCCTCTCGTCCTGCTCTGCTTGCGCCGCCTCCTCGTCTTCCACCGACGCCACCCCCACCACCAGGGCCCACGCGTTCCCCGCTGCGGCCTCCTCTGTGTCCGGCTGGGCCTCAGCTTCCCGCACAGCCTCTGCCGCCATCCCCACAGCCTCTAGGGCCAGAAGCGCCCCCCGCGTGCCCACCGGAGCCCGGGATCCCTGAGGGGCCCCCGCCTCCTCACCGCCCCCTTCCAGGGCAAAGGCGGTCCGGGATCCTGGGGCAGCCCCGCCTTCTCCGGACCTCGCCTAGATCTCCATGGGCGGTGGCCCTGAGCCCAGGCAGCTGCGGAGGGAAGGAGATGGCCGCGAGACGGGCAGGTTGAGCTCTGCGGCCCAGGAGGTGGGCGGGTAGCAGCCACGTCTCAGAGTGTGCGGGCCTGGGGCACACACGCGCACAGGGCCTCGGTGCGGGAGGTGTCGGGGGCCGCGGCGGCGGAGGCGCGCATGCGGCCTGGGCTGGATGCCGCCTCCGAGCCATGCCCAGGATGCTGGGTGGCCCCCGGATCTAACCAGTGACAGGGCGGTGGGCGTGGCCACCACCAGCCTTGTCCCTTGCCCACGCAGGAGCCAGCCAGGGAGCCGGCCAGGGTTCCTCCTTCAGGGGGGGCCTGCGGCCCTCACCCCCAAACGTTTTCTTCGGAGACACCGCCCAGGCCATTCCCGCAAGTCCCCTGGCATCACAGACACACCCTACCCTCCCTCATCCGTTCTCCTGGGACCACTCGGCCGGCACCAGAGAACTGAAATCCAGCGGCTGAATCCACTGTCTGCCCGCTGCTCGGAGGCCTCACCCGCCCCTTCTCAGCCGACCTGGGGCAAAGCCCTGGAGTCATCAGCTGGTGCTCCACCGCTGCCACATCACTGTCCACGTGGCTTTCCCCCTTGACCCGCCCAGTGGTGGAGGGAGCCAGGTGGCCGCCGCTAAGACGCTGGATGCAGGGACCATCTCCCTCCCCCACCCTACCAACCCCCAGGTCCCACCTTTCCTTAAAACAGAGGAACCGCACACAAAGCAATGTCCCCGGAGTTAGTTAGCACAGAGCCACGGTCCGAGGCCGCCCTGGTGTACGGATCTACTACCCCAGCCCCAGTGAGGTCCGTGGTTGCGACTCGGTGGCATGCCACTGGGCCAGACCTCTAGCCCGAAGGGCAATTCTGGGTATTCTTCCGTCCAAGCCACCAGTAGGACTCGCTCCCACTGTACTTTCCTCTGCCCGACCCTTTCCCCTGTTCTGTCAGTGTCTCTTCTCCTCTTTGCTTTCTCTTCCGTCGCCTGACTTTCATGCGAGGTCTCTCTGTGTCTTCCTTCCAACTCTGCTCCAAGTTCTCCCTTAGTCTGGGTCCGTCGCTGAGTGGAGTGCCAGTACCAGCCGGGGAGGGGATGGCCAGGCGAGCATTAACAGCACGCACGAGTGCCCTTTCTGTGGTACTCACCAGGTCCTTCCAGTCCGAACCACACCCTGTGCAGGTCCAGGCCGGGGGGGTGGGGGGTCATGGGGCCGATAGGACACATGCTGCCGGAGGTGTGAGGAAGTTCCCATGGGCGATGGCAAGGCTGGCAGCGTTGGGGTTGCATCATGGGAGGGCCTCATTTAAAAAGAATGGGTGGGGGTGTCCTGGGGGATTTGGACCGTAAAGAAGCAGGGGGAACTCCCTTGCGGTTACGTGCAGGGTGCTTGGTGGGTGCGAGCGTCTCTATTAAAAGTCTACTGGTCGGGGCAAACAGGGACGCCTGCAGGGAGAGAAATGCATGGCCGCCTGTGGGGAGGAGACAAATTTTCTGAGACTGTCCCTGAAACGGTCCCGGCATCGGAGTGACTGGCGCAATCCAAACTGACCTAGCACGTGCAACCGTACCCACAACACTAGAGGAGGCTCCTGAGGCCATGCTGCACTACAAACAGCCCAGCCTTGGAGATGGGGAAGGCTGGGGTGGTGACACGGAGAGGGGGGAAGAGAGGGAGACCGGGAAGAGAGGGAGAGACGCGGAGAAGGCTAGGAAGAGGCGGGTGAGTGAGGGGGAATGGGAGGGATGCACCGGAGGGAAGAGAGGGACACGGGCAGGAGGGAGAGTACTGTAGTAGCAGGGGTGGGAGGGGCAGAGAGGGAGGGAGTGAGGAAGGGCAGAGACAGGGAGGCAGGGCCTTGATTGGCCCCAGCCGCATTCATACGTTGCAAGGCATACAGACCAAAAGGACACACTGCCTGTGAGGAAGGGACCACCCACATGTGCAGAAGCAAGACGTCCTCTGAGCAGAGCTCAATCCGGTGGTGTCAATGAGGTCAGCAATCATGTTTCCTGGAAACAAGAATCATACACCACAGGAGGAAGTAATGGAGGAATAGAGGGTGGAAACAGGCCGGGGGCACACGGGGGTACACAGAAACCTAGTACTGCAGTCATGGACATCAGTCTGCCCTGGTCAGTAAAGAGGCTTCGGAGCAATGGAGTAAGATGTGGACGGCAGCAGAACGGGCAGCCTCTGAAAAGCTGCCCATGTCTATGCTACGTGCAGGACACTGAGCTTTCAGTCCCAAAGCCACAGAGCAGTTGAAAGTGGGAGGAGTGAGAAAGATGAGTGACCTCATGCCCTAAGCGAGGCCACAGAGATCCCTACCCCTCGCGGACGGGCAGTAGGTGCGGGGCTGTTCCTCAATTCCCAAGGATGCGTCGCCACGTACCTTACGGCCCGGGCAGCCAAGGACTTGTCGGGGCTCACCAAAGATCACAGATGCTGCGCCAGCCCCGTTGAAGGAGGAGAGGGTTCTGACTCCAAAATGGAAGAAACGGGGTCCAATTCACAGGCAGACCGCCTCAGAGATAGGAACTCATACAACCAACACAAGTCAGGCCAGCAACCCGGCAGCTGTCGCAAAGCAGAGACTCACCAGGGCCAAAGGCACTTACGGGGGCCCAACAACGGCATATCCGGGACGCCCACAGATGCGAGATCAGAGACGTGACGGCACAGGTAGAGCCACACCAAGGCACGCCAAGGCACGCTCCAGAAGACACAGAAACACAGGCAAAGAGCGGACCCCCCCTTTACCCAGACGAGTACACGAAGTTCCAGAGCGGCCAGGGACAGACGCACGTGCTCCAGGGCCTTGGAGGCAGAACGCCTGGCAGTTCTTCAGGCGGTCCTCTCCTATCAGACAGCACTCCGGGTTACAGAAGTTTTGTTCCCTTAGTGCCCAGGTTGCTGGGCATGCTTCTTCAGCGGAAGGGAAGCGGTAGACCAGACACAGAGTGCTGGACCGCGGGGCAAACTTCACTGGGCAAGGGCACCAAGCTCCCGGGAAGGCTGCCGTGTTCCCATTCAGATGTAGGGTTTTGTTTTTGTTTTTCTTTTTTTTTTTTTTTTTAGCTCTTTCAGGGACCTTGAGAGTGAGGCCCCTGCGGATTTGCTGTGAAGGTGCTGCCAGTCAGGGCTTTGATCATGCCCCTGTCCACCACGTCCACGGGGCGGATGGGCTGGCATCTCGAGACTCACTGCCTCAACTTGGGTCAGGGACTGATGTCTCATGGTTAGTGGCTTTGTTTCAGCTTGTGCTGCCAAAGTCAGCCCTGCAGAGGCGGCTGGACAGGACACCCTCGTGCTCTCGTCTAGGTGGGAAAACGGAATTTGTCTTAGCGCGGATTTGTCTTAGAAGTCCTGGCTCCCTGTCTTCGGGTTGGGGACCCTGGCCCTGACTCCCTCGCCCTCCATGAACTCCTAACATCTGGGGCTCCCTGAACTCCAGAAGGATCCGCCCTCCACAGCCTCACCTTCTCTCTGGGCCGGGCCAGGCCGGGCTGGGGGCAGGGGGCGGGCCATGCTTCAACACCAGCCCAGTGCCCAGAGCCAGGTGGGAGATGCCTAGGAGTGGGGGACCCTGTTCCTTCCTCCCCCCTAGGCTTCACATCCTCGGCAACAGCCTACCAAACGCCACAAGCGTAGAGGAATACGCGGCAGCCCCCGAAATGGCCCAGGCCGAGGACCCCTTAAGGCCATGCTCTACAACAGGAGTTGTCCCGCTCCCGCTGCTCAGCGAAGGTCCAGCACCTATGACAGTTTCAGCGGACCAGCACAAGCAGATCCAGGTGCCAGCGTGCGGGTGCCCGTCGAGGATGCCCCAGCATTTCCAGGTCAAGAGTCCAAGACGACCGGTCTCCCCTACACTCTCAGAGAGACGAGCCTTCCCTCCTGGAGCCTCAGGCACCTCCACCCAAGCCAGAAGGGGCAAGGCTAAGTCATAGAGATCATCAACTGCACAGCCTGACACGGAACAGGCGATTTGCGCTGCACACTGAAAGGGACCAGAAGCACCCATGAGTTTGACTGCCAGACCCTCCTGGCTGAGGCTCGTGACGGGTACTCTGTACACGCCAGGTCTTTCCACGGACCTTCACACAGAAGGCTAAGCCCTCAGACGACGGACAGTGCCCTATGCTTTCGGAAGCCCCCTGTGCGCACACAAGATGTCAGCCAGGGGCGCATGCTCCCTGAGGTGATGGTGAGGACTAGGTGTCGCTCTTGGTGGCATTTCCCTTTTGGGGTCTTCACCGGATGGAGGGCATTGGGCTGATGCCTTAAGCCCGTGGAGAGAGAGGCATATCAGCCTCAGAGTCAGCACGGGACAGACACTGCACGGGACGGGCGGCTGTACTGGTCCTTGCGTTCAGCAATCCTCCCACCCCTCGCCCTCTCCTCTGTTTACCGTCTGGGGGACCCCAACCCAAGGCCCTAGGGAAGCAGGGAACGGGGGATCCTGGGGCAGCATGGGTTTGTCAGTATGTGAGCGTGTCGCCGGACACGTCAGTGAGCGGAGGTTGTGTGCGTGGGAGGGGAGGGGAGTGTGTGCGTGTCAGGACATCAGAGTGAGGGAACGACTGTGGGGGGGGGCGGTGACTGGTTTGCCCCTGAGTGTGTGTGTCAGTATATGGGAGTGGCTAAAGGAGCCCATGTGGGCGGTGGGGGGGTGGTGGTCTTTGAAACCAAGGGAGTGTGTGTGTGCGTGCGCATTGCTCCCCTGCCTTTTGTACTTCCTCCCAGTCACTTGGGCCAGAATGAGAGTGTCACCTTTCCTACATTCCCACCTCCCTCTGTCCCCACTCCAACAGTCCCCCCACAGGGACTCGCCCCCCGTCTCTCATGTTTTGTTTTTTTGTTTTTTTTGTTTTTTTCTGGGGCTGAGAGGATGACTGTGTCAGCAAGAGCCCGGGCCCCTTGTTAGACCAACGGAGACACTGGCGCCGGGGTTCAACAGAGTAATGAAACACTAGTCCCCGCCCCGTGCTGTGTGTAGTGGATGTGTCTGAGGACATCCACCAGGGAGCATCTCTGGAGGACCGTCATCGCCATCCGGCAAACCTGGGCACTGGACGTGCTCGGCCCGGGCGCGTCCCTCCCTTTCCTTGACCTCTGTCATTTCCCCAGGGAAGAGATGAGCCCCGTCAGCAGGCCTTTCGCTCTTTTCTCCTCTCCCTGCCCACACCCCCAACCCCAGCGGAAGGACCTCTGCCCCCTGGGATGCCGTCCCAGTGCGTGTGTGACCTAGACCTCTGGGCAAGCATACGGGCCCATCCCTTCCACGGACCCGGGATGCCCAGGCAGAGTACGAAGCACCGATGGGAACCCCGTGAGCTCAGGCACCCCACTGGCCCCTTTCCGTGGAGAGAAGCGTGCGCGATCATACGGACACCACCGCACATAAACACAGCAGACATCGTATTACTAGTTTTCAGTATTTTTCCAAGGAGGCCTCCGTCGGCCCTGCGTTTCACCCCGGCACCAGACTTCGGGTATTCCCCGTGCTGAGGAACCGGGCTGACCATACGGCTCCATCTGAAGGTTCTGACTGGTTCCGGTCAAGTGCGATGCTTCTGCGTCTTCATCCCAACGTCTTGAAGCTCCCTGGGAGGGACACATACACTGAGACACACGGGCACACGGGCACACAGGAGGAGGCCCGTGTGTAACCTCTGTGGGCCATACGTAAGGTTGCTTGAGGGTTTCAAGGCCCTCCCGGGCAAGGGTGGTCATCCTCCCCCGGCCCCCCGCCGACCCGGACTGCGATCGCCCTCCATTTCCTCCACCCACGTAGTAAACGTATCTGTGCACGCTGGCCAGTGTTCTCGGGGTGATTGTGGTGGGCACAGAACACTGCCCCCAGAGAGGAAGGGGACAACCGTGCTGATGAACACAGAAAAGTGACGGGGTGACGCGTGAGGCTTTACACCACGGTACCCAGGCACCTGTGCCACGGGTGGTGGGAGGCCCGTAGGTGGGCACAAGGGTGAGGTGGTGGCTAGTCGACCTGCGGGCAGGAGTCCAGGGCCAGGGAATGGCACTTCCCACAAGGGCAGCTGCCGAGCCGACGCTGCTTCTCCAGCTCTGCTCATTGATGCTGCCTGGCCCCGCCTACCTCAAGCTTCCCCAGGCAGAACCAGTTCGACACCGCCCTCCTGCAGTCTCCCTGTCTCACGGCGAGGCCCTTCTGACCTGGGGCCACCGCCTCTGAGTGTTCCCCAGAGCCTCCGTCTCTGCATTTGTGGAGCCCAGCTCCCACGGAGCCGCACGGAGCATTTTCAGCGCCCACGCCCTGGGCGTCTCACCTGCCCTCCTCTCAGTTCCCTCTGCTGGGGCCTTCTTCCTCACGTAGTACTGCAGGGGATTGGGCCACAGGTCGTCCATGATGATCTGGCAGGGGAAACGGGGCAGGGCTCAGATGCACATCCCAGTCCGCTGGGGAGCACAGCCAGGTTCATGAGCGCGGTTTGTCACAGGGACCCACCTCAGCTATCCTGCTGGACCCGGCAAAGCTGTGGTCAGAGAACCAGTTGAAGAAGTTAAGGCCGCTGTTGTGGTGTCTGCGCCTATAGGCCTCCCGTTCATAATTCCGGTGCCACTGGATGGGAGTGGAATGAGACGGCTCGTACCCTGCAGGAAGAAGGGTCCGTGCGAAGGCGCTGGATAATGCATCATGCTCAGCCCCGCCGCCTCCACCCGCTGCCGCCCATCCACGCAGAGGCCCCTTACCAGCAGCCCTGAGGACATACTCCTTCTCAACGACTTCGTTGCGGAAGTAGGAGTTCTCGCGAAAGAAGAGCAGGATCTTGCGGCCATCACGGGGAGACTCGAGTTCCCCCACCTGCCGGGCGGCAAAGTGAGGGAGAGGGCTGAATTCTCTGTCCAGCGGACCCTTCCCGTCCTGGCTGTGGGGAGGAGTCACTTCTGTTACCCGCTCCTCTCCCATCCCCCTGGCCGGCCTCCCTCTCCCGGGCCAGACCTTCAAATCCGTCATGGAGCCAAGTATGCCTTTATCTCGGCCACTGATCATGCCTGACATCTGCGGGTGGTTCACAAACTGCTTTGGGTCAAGGGCTCTCTGAGGGCTGGAGATGAGAGTGCTAGAACAACAGAGCAAGCCTGGACGGCAGGTGGGCCCTGCATCCCCTCTCCTCCCACTGGGACCCACTCCCTCCTCACGGCCTTAGTCAAGGCCCCCTGGGCCTGCGCACGGCCTGTTGCAGTAGGTACTTAGGTAGCGCACGGCCGGGCACTAACACAGAAACAGCTGTGCATCCTCGGAGACCTCCCTCCCAGCCCACGCCACCCCTCTCTGGCCCATCCTCCTGGGCTGATGGCTAGGCAGAACTGGCTCATTCCCAGACAGCCTCCCTTGGTGCCTCCGGCTGACCAGAGTGGGCGTTCACACCCCCCTCGCCTGCTGCATTATTCCCAGGGGAGCCTGAGCTTTGAGTGGAGCTGTTTTGCGTGAGGCGGCCCCGGGGCTATGCCTAATTCGGACCCGGACTTCTGCTCCTACTCCGCCGGCGGAGCTTCAGGGCCTCCTGCGACATCAAGGGCAACCTGCAGGCCCCACCAGGGACCCCCGCCCGGAACCAGGAATTCAAGGCTGTCGTGATCACATGTCGAGGCATGAGCCAGGCCACCACAATGCGGGCCCCCTGCCACAGGAGTCTCCTGCACTAGCCCCGCCACCCTGGGGTCCCTCCAGGAAGGTATCAAGGATACAGCCTTGGCCCAGAAGCCAGGGATGCCCCTGATGAGGGCGCTTCGGTGGTCCAGGTGATGCCGTCGCCTCTGCCAGAACCTGAGCTTGAGCCGAGAGTAGGCCCTGCTGGCGTCCTTGTTCACGGGCTCCAGCTCTGACTGCAGGGCCCGGAGGGCCCGGAGGGCCTGGAGCGGGGACCGGGGCGGACCTGCCTGTGCCCCTCGCTGTTCTTCCCCTTCCTGCTTCTCCTGCAGCTCCTGGGCTGCTTCCTCCTTCTGGCTCTCCTCCCTGGCCTCTTCCCTCTTGTCCTCCTCCTCCGCCTCCGCCTCGGCCTCCACGTCCTCAGCCACGTGCTCTTCAAAATCCTCCTCTTTGGCCTCCTCAGCCTTAGCCCCTTCCTCCACAGAATCCCCCCCAGGCTCCTCTGGGGGATTAAGTTGCTCATCCTCCTCCTCAGCCTCTTCCTCAACAGACTCTTCCTTGTCATCTTTCTCCCCTTCCTCCTTAACCTCCTCAGCCCCCCGCCCCTCCGCAGCCTCCTCCTCGTCTCCCTCCTCAGCCTCTTCAGGACATTCCACCACTTCATCCTCTGCGTCCTCCTTCCCCTCCTCCCGTTCCTCTCGACCCTCGTCCCCCTCGTCTGCCGCTGCCCCAAGGTCAGGCGCCGCCATTGCGCCCTCCACCAAGACCACCAATTCCGCCCCCAGGCGGGCCTCGCCTCCGGCCTGCCGGGCCTCGGCTTCCCGCACAGCCTCTGCCGCCACCGCCCCAGCCCCTACGGCCTGCAGCAGCCCCACTTCCCCCGTGGCACCCGGCTCCCGGATGGCGCCCGCCCCCTCACCGCACCCTTCCCGGACCAAGGTGGACCAGGATTCTGGGGCAGCCCCGTCTTCCCCGGACCCCGCCCCGCTCTCCATGTGGCCGTGGCCCTGAGCCCTGGCAGCGCTGGAGGGAAGGAGACGCACGCGAGAGCACGTGGCTCCCCACACAGCCCGGCAGCTAGTGCTCTGGCGCCCAGGAATGGCGGCGGACAGCCGCCTCCAGACAGCGGGTGTGAGCCCGGGGGACGCATGCGCACAAGGCCTTCGGGCAAGCGGGCGACGCCGCAGAGGCGGCAGAGGCACGCATGCGGCTTGGGCCACGTGAGCCCGCCCAAGCCACGCCCAGGATGATGGTCGTGCCCCGGGGCCAACCACTGACACCAGGCCGGGCAGGGCCTCCTCTGGCCCCACCCCTCACCCCCACAGGAGCCAGCCAGGGAGCCCAGCGGTACACCTGCTACGGTGTGGCCTCGGGCTCCAGAGTAGCCTCGGGGGTCCTTGCGCCCCCCCCCAGGCCACCAACACCCCCATCCCGTGCCGGCCTTCACCACGCTCTCCGCCCGGTGTTTGAAGCTTGTCAAGGAGAAACGGTCCCTTGCCCTTCCCCAACACGGTCCTCGAAGACAGAAGACACCGTATGCACCCCCGGGAACCCTGGTCAGGCATGCCGGGAAATCGTCAGCCCAGGCATCGCAGAATAGTGCCATTCCAGGAGACAGAGGCCCCGAAGCTGTCTGCGTCTTTGGAGGATGGGGGTTGGGAAGGGCGGCCGCAGCTCCCCCTAGTCCCTGTCCTGGGCTGCTCAGTACAAGCAGGACGGAGAGTGCTCCATCCATCCGTCCGCCTGTCCTTTCCTCATGCTCTCCGCTCCGTCTTCCCCTCTCTCGCTCTTTGTATTCAGGGGCTCTTTCTCTGCCCTCTCCCTGCCCACAGGGTCTCTGGAAGATCCAGGCTTCAGCAAGAAAGATGCAGAAGCCTCTCTGAGCAGCTCTTCTCCCAGGAAGTAAAAGCCCTCGGCCCCTCTGCGACTTGCCGCCGGTCACGTGACCAGCAATAGGGACCCAGGCTGGGTGCCCCCCCAGACACTCAAACATTCACACACAGTCAAAGCACACGCCTCCGCATACGCACGCGACCCCAGCACAGGCATACACATACGGCCCCACCCCCAAAGAAACCATACACACGTGTGCCCAGGAAAACTCACACTCACGCTCTCACACACACACACACACCCAACCACATCCACGGCCTCTGGCACACAGGCATACACCATTGACCCCCACACATCTGAGCATGCGCGCGCATACACACACACACACACACACAGACACAGACGCACCCCTGAGGATACAGAAACGTGTAAGTAAAACACATACTCTGAGGCTTACAGGCACACACGTAGCCACGTAAGAGCGCGTGCACAAGTGCGCGCTCTTATGCAAGCACACGAAACACACTAGCCACACGCGCACACGCACACGCACACAAACACACACAACACACTGAGGCATGCAACCCTGCGCCACCTAACATCACAGCTAGGCTCGCAAGCACACGCACCCTGAAACGACACGCAGAAGGTCTCCGGCACAGGCAGACACAGTTGAACCTGCCCTGAAGAAAAAAAATACACCTGTAGGCCTACTCCATCAAAACTCATCCACAGTCTGTGACACACAGGCATACACAACTGTCCCCCCACACACACACCCCTGAGGATACAGACACATGTGAGAAAAACACATGATCTCGGTGATACAGGAATGCACACTCACAGCTCCGACACATGCGCACACACACACTCATGCTCATACAAACCCACACGTGCTCCCTGCACACATCCTGGTACTGGCACAGAGGCATGCACCCTTATCTCACTAATGTACACAAAAGGGCACGTGTGAACACACAACCACAACACACATGAAAACTCTCCAGCACAACTGTATGCAAACAAGCCCCGGGGAAGCATACACAGACACACACACAAGCGCACGCGCGCGTGTGCCTGCACGACCTCCAACAGCGATCACGCACTGCTGGTGACACCTACACACGCAGGTACGCACACAAACACACAATCACCCATGGGCCTGCAAGCACACAGACACGCAACGGACACTCGGGGGCCCGCAAGGATTATGCACCCAGGGCACTCGCGTACAAGGTCTCTGGCACACAGCCATATACACGTAGCCCTGCAGGATCACACACCCAGTCGTGCCTGAAAAAGCACACACACACACACACAATACACACACGCGTTACCTCACACACAGCCAAGCAGATTTCTGCACGCAGGTACACACACACACACACACACACGTGTGCTTAGAAGCACACAAACACGCACAACACACCCGGTCCCCTGCTCCGGCGCATAACCCTCGGTCGCACAAACACACAATCCTGCGCGTGTAAACCCACAATCGAACAAAAACGAAACAAACACCTACATACACGGGGTCGAGCAAGGAGGCGTTCATGCTCACCACAAACTCACACATAGGTGCACGAGAAACTATACAATGCAACAGGCAAGCATAGGTGGCCGCACTCAGAGGCACATATGTGCACATGCCGACATGCACACGAAGCTTATATGAACACATCTGGGTCCTATGCGCGTGCAGTCACACGAGGCCTCGCTACACTCACCCATGGGTGTGCAAACACACGGACACAAGACACAAACACACACTGTCTCCAGGATGCAGGCATACACCCTTGTCACTCTCACACACACGGACACAGGAACACACATGCACAACGCCTAATCACACATGATGTCCTCCTGCACACATGTGAGCAAACTGGGCCACACATGTCCACACACACGTGCAGAAGGATAAACACACGGTCCCAAGCTCAGAGGAATACTCAGGTGGCACAAGGGTGCTTGATGTGCGCGCGTGCACGCATGCACGCGCGCACGCACACACACTCACAAACGTGCACGTGCGCACGCGCGCTCGCAGAAACGACGGATACGCACGCAGACAGGCCCAAACCCGCTCCCCCACACGCAGCACACTCACGACGTCACACAGCCCACAGCGCACACCTGCCTTCCCTGAGACATCCTTGGAACTGTCTCCTGCGGGTGGGTGGTGTTATCAGCGGGAGGGTCGTGAGTCCACAGGGACCACGAGTGAGCGCCACCACCTTGGTCCTCCCGGGACCCTTGGTTTTGCGCTGGACCTGACCAGGCGCATGCGCGGGATCACATCACAGCCATGCAGGGCACACATCCAGGAGCAAGGGAGCTGGGCAAAGCTCTCCAAGCGAAGTGAATGTCAGGGTACGAGGAGCCACGGGGCCAATAGGGCCCTGCTTGGGCGGGAGCCTCCCCTGCCTGTGCCCCCTGCTCTAAAGAGCAAGGCTTCGCCAAGTGAGGTCTGCCTTTTCCCATCCTCCCCCCAGACCCTGCCTAGGAAGTGCGGGGGTCTCTCCGCAGGCCAAGCCCTGCCGCGCCCTGCCCCCATGCTACACATCACCCCCACACGTGGACTCCCACAGGATGGGGGTTGGAGGATCCCACCGGCCCGATTTCCTCCTTGCCATTTCCTGTGCCCCCGATATAAACTGACACACCGACACAAAGTGCCTCGTAACTTGCTTATGGCCCTCTCCCTGTCCCTGCAGGTATGTGCAGGATACACTCCAGACCTGCCCCTGGTGATCCTTTTCCTCGTCGCTGTCCCCCGTAGGCAGAGCAACACGCGGACGAGCCCATCCATGTCTCACAACGGTGGAGGCCTCCTCCACTTCTTCTTCGTGGTCAAACTCAGATGCTCTGCGATGTCCGTTTCCACAGAGCTGCCATGCCCCGACACATACACACAGGCAGACAGACAGACAGACAGACACACGCACGCACACGAAAATACACACAGAAATGTTAGCTCTTTGTGAAACTGTATGATGCCAAGGATAGCCAAGGCGGTGTTGAGAGCATGCCTCGTCCTTGTGGGATCCCTCTTCCTCCTCAGCGAGGGCTTCACGACCCATCCCCCAGATGGCCTAGTACCATCCCCAAGGATGGCCTGATGGGAGGACATGTGGGAGGACATGTGGTTCTCAGGAACGTGGAGGGAAGTCAGGGAATCGTGGCACAGGAGGGGATGGGACAAGGGAGCCCCACTCCCAAAGACAGGCAGGCCGTCCCCAACTGAATGAGTGGCAGGAGGACCCAGAGAGAGGGGCCGACCGTCACGGGTGACAGTTCGGAGGAATGGGGTGGAGAAGCCTTGCTTCTCCTGATTGACCAGGAACATTCTGGCTAACAGCCTGGCAGGCCTGATCTCCCCCAGGTGGACATACCCGCTGCCCCGGGGGTTGTGCCCTGACATCCCACAGGCTCCCTTCCCTCACTGCAACCCGCGCCCAGAGCAAGCTGGGGCCCCGGCTCTTCTGAGTCTCGGTTGCCCTGCCGCTAAGCTGACAGTCCCTGGCACCTTCCTTCCACATTCGAGAACCAGCCCTCCATGGCTCCTCACCGACAGGTCCTCCTGTCAGCTCATTCCCATGGGCTGCCTTCCTGCCTCGGGTAGTACTGCAAGGGATTGGGCCACAGGTCCTCGATGATGATCTGGCACGCCAAAATGGGCAGGTGAGCACGGGGCCCAGGCCCCGGTCCCCGGCAGCCGGGGCTCCAGCATCACCGCTGCTGACGAAGGCTGCAGGGACCCCACCTCGGCAATCTTGTAGACCCTGGGCACCTGGGGTCAGACGACCAGTTAAAGTTCAGGCTGCTGGTGTCCTGCCTGCAGCTGGCAGCTCCACGTTCATAATCCCAGAACCAGT
The DNA here is from genome assembly GCF_963455335.1 of Martes martes. Lineage (NCBI taxonomy): Eukaryota > Metazoa > Chordata > Mammalia > Carnivora > Mustelidae > Martes > Martes martes. The sequence goes on from NC_137907.1 coordinate 16,265,882, forward strand.
GGGCTGCAGTGCCACGAGTCGCAGGACGAGAAAATTTAAGGGAGGCTCTCCATGGCCATGGACCCACGCCGTCCCTCCCTCTCAACCTCCATCCTTTCTCCCTCCTGTGCCGAATCCCACCCCTGCCCCGAGTACCCTGCGTTCCCCCCTACGCGCTCCCAGTTCCCACCTGTCCGGCGGCCCTCCGCCAGCTCCCTTGAAGCTCAAGCCCACTCCTGCCGGCAACGCTAAGGTGATACTCCTTAACGATCATTTTGATCTGGAAGTAAGGGCTGCTCCCAGAGGAAAGCATCAACCAGCAGCGGTATGTGGGACGGCCCAGTTCCCCCACCTGCCCCGCCAAAGAAAGAGGAGGGGGAGGGGAAACGTGTCCTCTCGGTGTCCTGACTGAGTGCCTGGCCATGACTCGGAACAACTTTACCACGCGCCCTCCTGCTCAAACCCCGCTGCCAACGCACCTCCGCCAGCCTAGGTCTCCAGGGCCAACCTCTAAATTGGTCAGGTAGCTGAGCATGTCTGTGTCCTGGCCGCCCGTCACGGCTGGTGTCTGGGGGGTGATTCAGGATCTGCCTTGGGTCGAGGAGCCTCGATGTCAGGGGCTCCGGAAAGAGAACCAGGATGGACCCAGCCCTTCCCGTCTGAGAGCAGGGGACCGAAACAGCAGGCACCGCCACCGCTTCCAACCTCCTTGGAAAGCGCTTGCCCTTTCATCCCACCCGTGCTCTACACTGGGGCATCGCTGGGCTTCGAGGACCAACAGGGCTGAGGCTGACAGGGCCCAACATGGGAAGGCCAAGGGCCTGCCTGCACTCCCTTCCTATGGCCCTCTGGCCTGTGCCCGGGGCCTGCTGTACCAGGGGGCAGTCACCACTTTGGAGGTCTGGATGTGCTGGGTCCCTGGATGATGGCCCTCCTTCCAGCCAGGTGAGAGCTCCGCTTCCGATTCATCCTGCGCTTGGGCCGCAAGTAGGCCCTGGAGGCTTGGGCATCCAGAGAGCGGAGCGCTTCCTGAACCACCTCCAGCGCGGCAAGTGCGGCCCCGGCTGGGTCGGGCCACGGCACTGGCTCTGCCTGCGGCAGCTCCTGGAGCCTCTCGTCCTGCTCTGCTTGTGCCGCCTCCTCATCTTCCACCGACGCCACCCCCACCACCAGGGCCCACGCGTTCCCCGCTGCGGCCTCCTCTGTGTCCGGCTGGGCCTCAGCTTCCCGCACAGCCTCTGCCGCCATCCCCACAGCCTCTAGGGCCAGAAGCGCCCCCCGCGTGCCCACCGGAGCCCGGGATCCCTGAGGGGCCCCCGCCTCCTCACCGCCCCCTTCCAGGGCAAAGGCGGTCCGGGATCCTGGGGCAGCCCCGCCTTCTCCGGACCTCGCCTAGATCTCCATGGGCGGTGGCCCTGAGCCCAGGCAGCTGCGGAGGGAAGGAGATGGCCGCGAGACGGGCAGGTTGAGCTCTGCGGCCCAGGAGGTGGGCGGGTAGCAGCCACGTCTCAGAGTGTGCGGGCCTGGGGCACACACACGCACAGGGCCTCGGTGCGGGAGGTGTCGGGGGCAGCGGCGGCGGAGGCGCGCATGCGGCCTGGGCTGGATGCCGCCTCCGAGCCATGCCCAGGATGCTGGGTGGCCCCCGGATCTAACCAGTGACAGGGCGGTGGGCGTGGCCACCACCAGCCTTGTCCCTTGCCCACGCAGGAGCCAGCCAGGGAGCCGGCCAGGGTTCCTCCTTCAGGGGGGGCCTGCGGCCCTCACCCCCAAACGTTTTCTTCGGAGACACCGCCCAGGCCATTCCCGCAAGTCCCCTGGCATCACAGACACACCCTACCCTCCCTCATCCGTTCTCCTGGGACCACTCGGCCGGCACCAGAGAACTGAAATCCAGCGGCTGAATCCACTGTCTGCCCGCTGCTCGGAGGCCTCACCCGCCCCTTCTCAGCCGACCTGGGGCAAAGCCCTGGAGTCATCAGCTGGTGCTCCACCGCTGCCACATCACTGTCCACGTGGCTTTCCCCCTTGACCCGCCCAGTGGTGGAGGGAGCCAGGTGGCCGCCGCTAAGACGCTGGATGCAGGGACCATCTCCCTCCCCCACCCTACCAACCCCCAGGTCCCACCTTTCCTTAAAACAGAGGAACCGCACACAAAGCAATGTCCCCGGAGTTAGTTAGCACTGAGCCACGGTCCGTGGCCGCCCTGGTGTACGGATCTACTACCCCAGCCCCAGTGAGGTCCGTGGTTGCGACTCGGTGGCATGCCACTGGGCCAGACCTCTAGCCCGAAGGGCAATTCTGGGTATTCTTCCGTCCAAGCCACCAGTAGGACTCGCTCCCACTGTACTTTCCTCTGCCCGACCCTTTCCCCTGTTCTGTCAGTGTCTCTTCTCCTCTTTGCTTTCTCTTCCGTCGCCTGACTTTCATGCGAGGTCTCTCTGTGTCTTCCTTCCAACTCTGCTCCAAGTTCTCCCTTAGTCTGGGTCCGTCGCTGAGTGGAGTGCCAGTACCAGCCGGGGAGGGGATGGCCAGGCGAGCATTAACAGCACGCACGAGTGCCCTTTCTGTGGTACTCACCAGGTCCTTCCAGTCCGAACCACACCCTGTGCAGGTCCAGGCCGGGGGGGTGGGGGGTCATGGGGCCGATAGGACACATGCTGCCGGAGGTGTGAGGAAGTTCCCATGGGCGATGGCAAGGCTGGCAGCGTTGGGGTTGCATCATGGGAGGGCCTCATTTAAAAAGAATGGGTGGGGGTGTCCTGGGGGATTTGGACCGTAAAGAAGCAGGGGGAACTCCCTTGCGGTTACGTGCAGGGTGCTTGGTGGGTGCGAGTGTCTCTATTAAAAGTCTACTGGTCGGGGCAAACAGGGACGCCTGCAGGGAGAGAAATGCATGGCCGCCTGTGGGGAGGAGACAAATTTTCTGAGACTGTCCCTGAAACGGTCCCGGCATCGGAGTGACTGGCGCAATCCAAACTGACCTAGCACGTGCAACCGTACCCACAACACTAGAGGAGGCTCCTGAGGCCATGCTGCACTACAAACAGCCCAGCCTTGGAGATGGGGAAGGCTGGGGTGGTGACACGGAGAGGGGGGAAGAGAGGGAGACCGGGAAGAGAGGGAGAGACGCGGAGAAGGCTAGGAAGAGGCGGGTGAGTGAGGGGGAATGGGAGGGATGCACCGGAGGGAAGAGAGGGACACGGGCAGGAGGGAGAGTACTGTAGTAGCAGGGGTGGGAGGGGCAGAGAGGGAGGGAGTGAGGAAGGGCAGAGACAGGGAGGCAGGGCCTTGATTGGCCCCAGCCGCATTCATACGTTGCAAGGCATACAGACCAAAAGGACACACTGCCTGTGAGGAAGGGACCACCCACATGTGCAGAAGCAAGACGTCCTCTGAGCAGAGCTCAATCCGGTGGTGTCAATGAGGTCAGCAATCATGTTTCCTGGAAACAAGAATCATACACCACAGGAGGAAGTAATGGAGGAATAGAGGGTGGAAACAGGCCGGGGGCACACGGGGGTACACAGAAACCTAGTACTGCAGTCATGGACATCAGTCTGCCCTGGTCAGTAAAGAGGCTTCGGAGCAATGGAGTAAGATGTGGACGACAGCAGAACGGGCAGCCTCTGAAAAGCTGCCCATGTCTATGCTACGTGCAGGACACTGAGCTTTCAGTCCCAAAGCCACAGAGCAGTTGAAAGTGGGAGGAGTGAGAAAGATGAGTGACCTCATGCCCTAAGCGAGGCCACAGAGATCCCTACCCCTCGCGGACGGGCGGTAGGTGCGGGGCTGTTCCTCAATTCCCAAGGATGCGTCGCCACGTACCTTACGGCCCGGGCATCCAAGGACTTGTCGGGGCTCACCAAAGATCACAGATGCTGCGCCAGCCCCGTTGAAGGAGGAGAGGGTTCTGACTCCAAAATGGAAGAAACGGGGTCCAATTCACAGGCAGACCGCCTCAGAGATAGGAACTCATACAACCAACACAAGTCAGGCCAGCAACCCGGCAGCTGTCGCAAAGCAGAGACTCACCAGGGCCAAAGGCACTTACGGGGGCCCAACAACGGCATATCCGGGACGCCCACAGATGCGAGATCAGAGACGTGACGGCACAGGTAGAGCCACACCAAGGCACGCCAAGGCACGCTCCAGAAGACACAGAAACACAGGCAAAGAGCGGACCCCCCCTTTACCCAGACGAGTACACGAAGTTCCAGAGCGGCCAGGGACAGACGCACGTGCTCCAGGGCCTTGGAGGCAGAACGCCTGGCAGTTCTTCAGGCGGTCCTCTCCTATCAGACAGCACTCCGGGTTACAGAAGTTTTGTTCCCTTAGTGCCCAGGTTGCTGGGCATGCTTCTTCAGCGGAGGGAAGCGGTAGACCAGACACAGAGTGCTGGACCGCGGGGCAAACTTCACTGGGCAAGGGCACCAAGCTCCCGGGAAGGCTGCCGTGTTCCCATTCAGATGTAGGGTTTTGTTTTTGTTTTTCTTTTTTTTTTTTTTTAGCTCTTTCATGGACCTTGAGAGTGAGGCCCCTGCGGATTTGCTGTGAAGGTGCTGCCAGTCAGGGCTTTGATCATGCCCCTGTCCACCACGTCCACGGGGCGGATGGGCTGGCATCTCGAGACTCACTGCCTCAACTTGGGTCAGGGACTGATGTCTCATGGTTAGTGGCTTTGTTTCAGCTTATGCTGCCAAAGTCAGCCCTGCAGAGGCGGCTGGACAGGACACCCTCGTGCTCTCGTCTAGGTGGGAAAACGGAATTTGTCTTAGCGCGGATTTGTCTTAGAAGTCCTGGCTCCCTGTCTTCGGGTTGGGGACCCTGGCCCTGACTCCCTCGCCCTCCATGGACTCCGAACATCTGGGGCTCCCTGAACTCCAGAAGGATCCGCCCTCCACAGCCTCACCTTCTCTCTGGGCCGGGCCAGGCCGGGCTGGGGGCAGGGGGCGGGCCATGCTTCAACACCAGCCCAGTGCCCAGAGCCAGGTGGGAGATGCCTAGGAGTGGGGGACCCTGTTCCTTCCTCCCCCCTAGGCTTCACATCCTCGGCAACAGCCTACCAAACACCACAAGCGTAGAGGAATACGCGGCAGCCCCCGAAATGGCCCAGGCCGAGGACCCCTTAAGGCCATGCTCTACAACGGGAGTTGTCCCGCTCCCGCTGCTCAGCGAAGGTCCAGCACCTATGACAGTTTCAGCGGACCAGCACAAGCAGAGCCAGGTGCCAGCGTGCGGGTGCCCGTCGAGGATACCCCAGCATTTCCAGGTCAAGAGTCCAAGACGACCGGTCTCCCCTACACTCTCAGAGAGACGAGCCTTCCCTCCTGGAGCCTCAGGCACCTCCACCCACCCCGGAAGGGGCAAGGCTAAGTCATAGAGATCATCAACTGCACAGCCTGACACGGAACAGGCGATTTGCGCTGCACACTGAAAGGGACCAGAAGCACCCATGAGTTTGACTGCCAGACCCTCCTGGCTGAGGCTCGTGACGGGTACTCTGTACACGCCAGGTCTTTCCACGGACCTTCACACAGAAGTCTAAGCCCTCAGACGACGGACAGTGCCCTATGCTTTCGGAAGCCCCCTGTGCGCACACAAGATGTCAGCCAGGGGCGCATGCTCCCTGAGGTGATGGTGAGGACTAGGTGTCGCTCTTGGTGGCATTTCCCTTTTGGGGTCTTCACCGGATGGAGGGCATTGGGCTGATGCCTTAAGCCCGTGGAGAGAGAGGCATATCAGCCTCAGAGTCAGCACGGGACAGACACTGCACGGGACGGGCGGCTGTACTGGTCCTTGCGTTCAGCAATCCTCCCACCCCTCGCCCTCTCCTCTGTTTACCGTCTGGGGGACCCCAACCCAAGGCCCTAGGGAAGCAGGGAACGGGGGATCCTGGGGCAGCATGGGTTTGTCAGTATGTGAGCGTGTCGCCGGACACGTCAGTGAGCGGAGGTTGTGTGCGTGGGAGGGGAGGGGAGTGTGTGCGTGTCAGGACATCAGAGTGAGGGAACGACTGTGGGGGGGGGCGGTGACTGGTTTGCCCCTGAGTGTGTGTGTCAGTATATGGGAGTGGCTAAAGGAGCCCATGTGGGCGGTGGGGGGGTGGTGGTCTTTGAAACCAAGGGAGTGTGTGTGTGCGTGCGCATTGCTCCCCTGCCTTTTGTACTTCCTCCCAGTCACTTGGGCCAGAATGAGAGTGTCACCTTTCCTACATTCCCACCTCCCTCTGTCCCCACTCCAACAGTCCCCCCACAGGGACTCGCCCCCCGTCTCTCATGTTTTGTTTTTTGTTTTTTTTTTTTTTTTTTCTGGGGCTGAGAGGATGACTGTGTCAGCAAGAGCCCGGGCCCCTTGTTAGACCAACGGAGACACTGGCGCCGGGGTTCAACAGAGTAATGAAACACTAGTCCCCGCCCCGTGCTGTGTGTAGTGGATGTGTCTGAGGACATCCACCAGGGAGCATCTCTGGAGGACCGTCATCGCCATCCGGCAAACCTGGGCACTGGACGTGCTCGGCCCGGGCGCGTCCCTCCCTTTCCTTGACCTCTGTCATTTCCCCAGGGAAGAGATGAGCCCCGTCAGCAGGCCTTTCGCTCTTTTCTCCTCTCCCTGCCCACACCCCCAACCCCAGCGGAAGGACCTCTGCCCCCTGGGATGCCGTCCCAGTGCGTGTGTGACCTAGACCTCTGGGCAAGCATACGGGCCCATCCCTTCCACGGACCCGGGATGCCCAGGCAGAGTACGAAGCACCGATGGGAACCCCGTGAGCTCAGGCACCCCACTGGCCCCTTTCCGTGGAGAGAAGCGTGCGCGATCATACAGACACCACCGCACATAAACACAGCAGACATCGTATTACTAGTTTTCAGTATTTTTCCAAGGAGGCCTCCGTCGGCCCTGCGTTTCACCCCGGCACCAGACTTCGGGTATTCCCCGTGCTGAGGAACCGGGCTGACCATACGGCTCCATCTGAAGGTTCTGACTGGTTCCGGTCAAGTGCGATGCTTCTGCGTCTTCATCCCAACGTCTTGAAGCTCCCTGGGAGGGACACATACACTGAGACACACGGGCACACGGGCACACAGGAGGAGGCCCGTGTGTAACCTCTGTGGGCCATACGTAAGGTTGCTTGAGGGTTTCAAGGCCCTCCCGGGCAAGGGTGGTCATCCTCCCCCGGCCCCCCGCCGACCCGGACTGCGATCGCCCTCCATTTCCTCCACCCACGTAGTACACGTATCTGTGCACGCTGGCCAGTGCTCTCGGGGTGATTGTGGTGGGCACAGAACACTGCCCCCAGAGAGGAAGGGGACAACCGTGCTGATGAACACAGAAAAGTGACGGGGTGACGCGTGAGGCTTTACACCACGGTACCCAGGCACCTGTGCCACGGGTGGTGGGAGGCCCGTAGGTGGGCACAAGGGTGAGGTGGTGGCTAGTCGACCTGCGGGCAGGAGTCCAGGGCCAGGGAATGGCACTTCCCACAAGGGCAGCTGCCGAGCCGACGCTGCTTCTCCAGCTCTGCTCATTGATGCTGCCTGGCCCCGCCTACCTCAAGCTTCCCCAGGCAGAACCAGTTCGACACCGCCCTCCTGCAGTCTCCCTGTCTCACGGCGAGGCCCTTCTGACCTGGGGCCACCGCCTCTGAGTGTTCCCCAGAGCCTCCGTCTCTGCATTTGTGGAGCCCAGCTCCCACGGAGCCGCACGGAGCATTTTCAGCGCCCACGCCCTGGGCGTCTCACCTGCCCTCCTCTCAGTTCCCTCTGCTGGGGCCTTCTTCCTCACGTAGTACTGCAGGGGATTGGGCCACAGGTCGTCCATGATGATCTGGCAGGGGAAACGGGGCAGGGCTCAGATGCACATCCCAGTCCGCTGGGGAGCACAGCCAGGTTCATGAGCGCGGTTTGTCACAGGGACCCACCTCAGCTATCCTGCTGGACCCGGCAAAGCTGTGGTCAGAGAACCAGTTGAAGAAGTTAAGGCCGCTGTTGTGGTGTCTGCGCCTATAGGCCTCCCGTTCATAATTCCGGTGCCACTGGATGGGAGTGGAATGAGACGGCTCGTACCCTGCAGGAAGAAGGGTCCGTGCGAAGGCGCTGGATAATGCATCATGCTCAGCCCCGCCGCCTCCACCCGCTGCCGCCCATCCACGCAGAGGCCCCTTACCAGCAGCCCTGAGGACATACTCCTTCTCAACGACTTCGTTGCGGAAGTAGGAGTTCTCGCGAAAGAAGAGCAGGATCTTGCGGCCATCACGGGGAGACTCGAGTTCCCCCACCTGCCGGGCGGCAAAGTGAGGGAGAGGGCTGAATTCTCTGTCCAGCGGACCCTTCCCGTCCTGGCTTTGGGGAGGAGTCACTTCTGTTACCCGCTCCTCTCCCATCCCCCTGGCCGGCCTCCCTCTCCCGGGCCAGACCTTCAAATCCGTCATGGAGCCAAGTATGCCTTTATCTCGGCCACTGATCATGCCTGACATCTGCGGGTGGTTCACAAACTGCTTTGGGTCAAGGGCTCTCTGAGGGCTGGAGATGAGAGTGCTAGAACAACAGAGCAAGCCTGGACGGCAGGTGGGCCCTGCATCCCCTCTCCTCCCACTGGGACCCACTCCCTCCTCACGGCCTTAGTCAAGGCCCCCTGGGCCTGCGCACGGCCTGTTGCAGTAGGTACTTAGGTAGCGCACGGCCGGGCACTAACACAGAAACAGCTGTGCATCCTCGGAGACCTCCCTCCCAGCCCACGCCACCCCTCTCTGGCCCATCCTCCTGGGCTGATGGCTAGGCAGAACTGGCTCATTCCCAGACAGCCTCCCTTGGTGCCTCCGGCTGACCAGAGTGGGCGTTCACACCCCCCTCGCCTGCTGCATTATTCCCAGGGGAGCCTGAGCTTTGAGTGGAGCTGTTTTGCGTGAGGCGGCCCCGGGGCTATGCCTAATTCGGACCCGGACTTCTGCTCCTACTCCGCCGGCGGAGCTTCAGGGCCTCCTGCGACATCAAGGGCAACCTGCAGGCCCCACCAGGGACCCCCGCCCGGAACCAGGAATTCAAGGCTGTCGTGATCACATGTCGAGGCATGAGCCAGGCCACCACAATGCGGGCCCCCTGCCACAGGAGTCTCCTGCACTAGCCCCGCCACCCTGGGGTCCCTCCAGGAAGGTATCAAGGATACAGCCTTGGCCCAGAAGCCAGGGATGCCCCGGATGAGGGCGCTTCGGTGGTCCAGGTGATGCCGTCGCCTCTGCCAGAACCTGAGCTTGAGCCGAGAGTAGGCCCTGCTGGCGTCCTTGTTCACGGGCTCCAGCTCTGACTGCAGGGCCCGGAGGGCCCGGAGGGCCTGGAGCGGGGACCGGGGCGGACCTGCCTGTGCCCCTCGCTGTTCTTCCCCTTCCTGCTTCTCCTGCAGCTCCTGGGCTGCTTCCTCCTTCTGGCTCTCCTCCCTGGCCTCTTCCCTCTTGTCCTCCTCCTCCGCCTCCGCCTCGGCCTCCACGTCCTCAGCCACGTGCTCTTCAAAATCCTCCTCTTTGGCCTCCTCAGCCTTAGCCCCTTCCTCCACAGAATCCCCCCCAGGCTCCTCTGGGGGATTAAGTTGCTCATCCTCCTCCTCAGCCTCTTCCTCAACAGACTCTTCCTTGTCATCTTTCTCCCCTTCCTCCTTAACCTCCTCAGCCCCCCGCCCCTCCGCAGCCTCCTCCTCGTCTCCCTCCTCAGCCTCTTCAGGACATTCCACCACTTCATCCTCTGCGTCCTCCTTCCCCTCCTCCCGTTCCTCTCGACCCTCGTCCCCCTCGTCTGCCGCTGCCCCAAGGTCAGGCGCCGCCATTGCGCCCTCCACCAAGACCACCAATTCCGCCCCCAGGCGGGCCTCGCCTCCGGCCTGCCGGGCCTCGGCTTCCCGCACAGCCTCTGCCGCCACCGCCCCAGCCCCTACGGCCTGCAGCAGCCCCACTTCCCCCGTGGCACCCGGCTCCCGGATGGCGCCCGCCCCCTCACCGCACCCTTCCCGGACCAAGGTGGACCAGGATTCTGGGGCAGCCCCGTCTTCCCCGGACCCCGCCCCGCTCTCCATGTGGCCGTGGCCCTGAGCCCTGGCAGCGCTGGAGGGAAGGAGACGCACGCGAGAGCACGTGGCTCCCCACACAGCCCGGCAGCTAGTGCTCTGGCGCCCAGGAATGGCGGCGGACAGCCGCCTCCAGACAGCGGGTGTGAGCCCGGGGGACGCATGCGCACAAGGCCTTCGGGCAAGCGGGCGACGCCGCAGAGGCGGCAGAGGCACGCATGCGGCTTGGGCCACGTGAGCCCGCCCAAGCCACGCCCAGGATGATGGTCGTGCCCCGGGGCCAACCACTGACACCAGGCCGGGCAGGGCCTCCTCTGGCCCCACCCCTCACCCCCACAGGAGCCAGCCAGGGAGCCCAGCGGTACACCTGCTACGGTGTGGCCTCGGTCTCCAGAGTAGCCTCGGGGGTCCTTGCGCCCCCCCCAGGCCACCAACACCCCCATCCCGTGCCCGCCTTCACCACGCTCTCCGCCCGGTGTTTGAAGCTTGTCAAGGAGAAACGGTCCCTCGCCCTTCCCCAACACGGTCCTCGAAGACAGAAGACACCGTATGCACCCCCGGGAACCCTGGTCAGGCGTGCCGGGAAATCGTCAGCCCAGGCATCGCAGAATAGTGCCATTCCAGGAGACAGAGGCCCCGAAGCTGTCTGCGTCTTTGGAGGATGGGGGTTGGGAAGGGCGGCCGCAGCTCCCCCTAGTCCCTGTCCTGGGCTGCTCAGTACAAGCAGGACGGAGAGTGCTCCATCCATCCGTCCGCCTGTCCTTTCCTCATGCTCTCCGCTCCGTCTTCCCCTCTCTCGCTCTTTGTATTCAGGGGCTCTTTCTCTGCCCTCTCCCTGCCCACAGGGTCTCTGGAAGATCGAGGCTTCAGCAAGAAAGATGCAGAAGCCTCTCTGAGCAGCTCTTCTCCCAGGAAGTAAAAGCCCTCGGCCCCTCTGCCACTTGCCGCCGGTCACGTGACCAGCAATAGGGACCCAGGCTGGGTGCCCCCCCAGACACTCAAACATTCACACACAGTCAAAGCACACGCCTCCGCATACGCACGCGACCCCAGCACAGGCATACACATACGGCCCCACCCCCAAAGAAACCATACACACGTGTGCCCAGGAAAACTCACACTCACGCTCTCACACACACACACACACCCAACCACATCCACGGCCTCTGGCACACAGGCATACACCATTGACCCCCACACATCTGAGCATGCGCGCGCGCATACACACACACACACACACACACACAGACACAGACGCACCCCTGAGGATACAGAAACGTGTAAGTAAAACACATACTCTGAGGCTTACAGGCACACACGTAGCCACGTAAGAGCGCGTGCACAAGTGCGCGCTCTTATGCAAGCACACGAAACACACTAGCCACACGCGCACACGCACACGCACACAAACACACACAACACACTGAGGCATGCAACCCTGCGCCACCTAACATCACAGCTAGGCTCGCAAGCACACGCACCCTGAAACGACACGCAGAAGGTCTCCGGCACAGGCAGACACAGTTGAACCTGCCCTGAAGAAAAAAAATACACCTGTAGGCCTACTCCATCAAAACTCATCCACAGTCTGTGACACACAGGCATACACAACTGTCCCCCCACACACACACCCCTGAGGATACAGACACATGTGAGAAAAACACATGATCTCGGTGATACAGGAATGCACACTCACAGCTCCGACACATGCGCACACACACACTCATGCTCATACAAACCCACACGTGCTCCCTGCACACATCCTGGTACTGGCACAGAGGCATGCCCCTTATCTCACCAATGTACACAAAAGGGCACGTGTGAACACACAACCACAACACACATGAAAACTCTCCAGCACAATTGTATGCAAACAAGCCCCAGAGCAGCATACACAGACACACACACAAGCGCACGCGCGCGTGTGCCTGCACGACCTCCAACAGCGATCACGCACTGCTGGTGACACCTACACACGCAGGTACGCACACAAACACACAATCACCCATGGGCCTGAAAGCACACAGACACGCAACGGACACTCGGGGGCACGCAAGGATTATGCACCCAGAGCACTCGCGTACATGGTCTCTGGCACACAGCCATATACACGTAGCCCTGCAGGATCACACACCCAGCCGTGCCTGAAAAAGCACACACACACACACACAATACACACACGCGTCACCTCACACACAGCCAAGCAGATTTCTGCACGCAGGTACACACACACACACACACACGTGTGCTTAGAAGCACACAAACACGCACAACACACCCGGTCCCCTGCTCCGGCGCATGACCCTCGGTCGCACAAACACACAATCCTGCGCGTGTAAACCCACAATCGAACAAAAACGAAACAAACACCTACATACACGGGGTCCAGCACGGAGGCGTTCATGCTCACCACAAACTCACACATAGGTGCACGAGAAACTATACAATGCAACAGGCAAGCATAGGTGGCCGCACTCAGAGGCACATATGTGCACATGCCGACATGCACACGAAGCTTATATGAACACATCTGGGTCCTATGCGCGTGCAGTCACACGAGGCCTCGCTACACTCACCCATGGGTGTGCAAACACACGGACACAAGACACAAACACACACTGTCTCCAGGATGCAGGCATACACCCTTGTCACTCTCACACACACGGACACAGGAACACACATGCACAACGCCTAATCACACATGATGTCCTCCTGCACACATGTGAGCAAACTGGGCCACACATGTCCACACACACGTGCAGAAGGATAAACACACGGTCCCAAGCTCAGAGGAATACTCAGGTGGCACAAGGGTGCTTGATGTGCGCGCGTGCACGCATGCACGCGCGCACGCACACACACTCACAAACGTGCACGTGCGCACGCGCGCTCGCAGAAACGACGGATACGCACGCAGACAGGCCCAAACCCGCTCCCCCACACGCAGCACACTCACGACGTCACACAGCCCACAGCGCACACCTGCCTTCCCTGAGACATCCTTGGAACTGTCTCCTGCGGGTGGGTGGTGTTATCAGCGGGAGGGTCGTGAGTCCACAGGGACCACGAGTGAGCGCCACCACCTTGGTCCTCCCGGGACCCTTGGTTTTGCGCTGGACCTGACCAGGCGCATGCGCGGGATCACATCACAGCCATGCAGGGCACACATCCAGGAGCAAGGGAGCTGGGCAAAGCTCTCCAAGCGAAGTGAATGTCGGGGTACGAGGAGCCACGGGGCCAATAGGGCCCTGCTTGGGCGGGAGCCTCCCCTGCCTGTGCCCCCTGCTCTAAAGAGCAAGGCTTCGCCAAGTGAGGTCTGCCTTTTCCCATCCTCCCCCCAGACCCTGCCTAGGAAGTGCGGGGGTCTCTCCGCAGGCCAAGCCCTGCCGCGCCCTGCCCCCATGCTACACATCACCCCCACACGTGGACTCCCACAGGATGGGGGTTGGAGGATCCCACCGGCCCGATTTCCTCCTTGCCATTTCCTGTGCCCCCGATATAAACTGACACACCGACACAAAGTGCCTCGTAACTTGCTTATGGCCCTCTCCCTGTCCCTGCAGGTATGTGCAGGATACACTCCAGACCTGCCCCTGGTGATCCTTTTCCTCGTCGCTGTCCCCCGCAGGCAGAGCAACACGCGGACGAGCCCATCCATGTCTCACAACGGTGGAGGCCTCCTCCACTTCTTCTTCGTGGTCAAACTCAGATGCTCTGCGATGTCCGTTTCCACAGAGCTGCCATGCCCCGACACATACACACAGGCAGACAGACAGACAGACAGACACACGCACGCACACGAAAATACACACAGAAATGTTAGCTCTTTGTGAAACTGTATGATGCCAAGGATAGCCAAGGCGGTGTTGAGAGCATGCCTCGTCCTTGTGGGATCCCTCTTCCTCCTCAGCGAGGGCTTCACGACCCATCCCCCAGATGGCCTAGTACCATCCCCAAGGATGGCCTGATGGGAGGACATGTGGGAGGACATGTGGTTCTCAGGAACGTGGAGGGAAGTCAGGGAATCGTGGCACAGGAGGGGATGGGACAAGGGAGCCCCACTCCCAAAGACAGGCAGGCCGTCCCCAACTGAATGAGTGGCAGGAGGACCCAGAGAGAGGGGCCGACCGTCACGGGTGACAGTTCGGAGGAATGGGGTGGAGAAGCCTTGCTTCTCCTGATTGACCAGGAACATTCTGGCTAACAGCCTGGCAGGCCTGATCTCCCCCAGGTGGACATACCCGCTGCCCCGGGGGCTGTGCCCTGACTTCCCACAGGCTCCCTTCCCTCACTGCAACCCGCGCCCAGAGCAAGCTGGGGCCCCGGCTCTTCTGAGTCTCGGTTGCCCTGCCGCTAAGCTGACAGTCCCTGGCACCTTCCTTCCACATTCGAGACCCAGCCCTCCATGGCTCCTCACCGACAGGTCCTCCTGTCAGCTCATTCCCATGGGCTGCCTTCCTGCCTCGGGTAGTACTGCAAGGGATTGGGCCACAGGTCCTCGATGATGATCTGGCACGCCAAAATGGGCAGGTGAGCACGGGGCCCAGGCCCCGGTCCCCGGCAGCCGGGGCTCCAGCATCACCGCTGCTGACGAAGGCTGCAGGGACCCCACCTCGGCAATCCTGTAGACCCTGGGCACCTGGGGTCAGACGACCAGTTAAAGTTCAGGCTGCTGGTGTCCTGCCTGCAGCTGGCAGCTCCACGTTCATAATCCCAGAACCAGTGGGCTGCAGTGCCACGAGTCGCAGGACGAGAAAATTTAAGGGAGGCTCTCCATGGCCATGGACCCACGCCGTCCCTCCCTCTCAACCTCCATCCTTTCTCCCTCCTGTGCCGAATCCCACCCCTGCCCCGAGTACCCTGCGTTCCCCCCTACGCGCTCCCAGTTCCCACCTGTCCGGCGGCCCTCCGCCAGCTCCCTTGAAGCTCAAGCCCACTCCTGCCGGCAACGCTAAGGTGATACTCCTTAACGATCATTTTGATCTGGAAGTAAGGGCTGCTCCCAGAGGAAAGCATCAACCAGCAGCGGTATGTGGGACGGCCCAGTTCCCCCACCTGCCCCGCCAAAGAAAGAGGAGGGGGAGGGGAAACGTGTCCTCTCGGTGTCCTGACTGAGTGCCTGGCCATGACTCGGAACAACTTTACCACGCGCCCTCCTGCTCAAACCCCGCTGCCAACGCACCTCCGCCAGCCTAGGTCTCCAGGGCCAACCTCTAAATTGGTCAGGTAGCTGAGCATGTCTGTGTCCTGGCCGCCCGTCACGGCTGGTGTCTGGGGGGTGATTCAGGATCTGCCTTGGGTCGAGGAGCCTCGATGTCAGGGGCTCCGGAAAGAGAACCAGGATGGACCCAGCCCTTCCCGTCTGAGAGCAGGGGACCGAAACAGCAGGCACCGCCACCGCTTCCAACCTCCTTGGAAAGCGCTTGCCCTTTCATCCCACCCGTGCTCTACACTGGGGCATCGCTGGGCTTCGAGGACCAACAGGGCTGAGGCTGACAGGGCCCAACATGGGAAGGCCAAGGGCCTGCCTGCACTCCCTTCCTATGGCCCTCTGGCCTGTGCCCGGGGCCTGCTGTACCAGGGGGCAGTCACCACTTTGGAGGTCTGGATGTGCTGGGTCCCTGGATGATGGCCCTCCTTCCAGCCAGGTGAGAGCTCCGCTTCCGATTCATCCTGCGCTTGGGCCGCAAGTAGGCCCTGGAGGCTTGGGCATCCAGAGAGCGGAGCGCTTCCTGAACCACCTCCAGCGCGGCAAGTGCGGCCCCGGCTGGGTCGGGCCACGGCACTGGCTCTGCCTGCGGCAGCTCCTGGAGCCTCTCGTCCTGCTCTGCTTGTGCCGCCTCCTCGTCTTCCACCGACGCCACCCCCACCACCAGGGCCCACGCGTTCCCCGCTGCGGCCTCCTCTGTGTCCGGCTGGGCCTCAGCTTCCCGCACAGCCTCTGCCGCCATCCCCACAGCCTCTAGGGCCAGAAGCGCCCCCCGCGTGCCCACCGGAGCCCGGGATCCCTGAGGGGCCCCCGCCTCCTCACCGCCCCCTTCCAGGGCAAAGGCGGTCCGGGATCCTGGGGCAGCCCCGCCTTCTCCGGACCTCGCCTAGATCTCCATGGGCGGTGGCCCTGAGCCCAGGCAGCTGCGGAGGGAAGGAGATGGCCGCGAGACGGGCAGGTTGAGCTCTGCGGCCCAGGAGGTGGGCGGGTAGCAGCCACGTCTCAGAGTGTGCGGGCCTGGGGCACACACGCGCACAGGGCCTCGGTGCGGGAGGTGTCGGGGGCAGCGGCGGCGGAGGCGCGCATGCGGCCTGGGCTGGATGCCGCCTCCGAGCCATGCCCAGGATGCTGGGTGGCCCCTGGATCTAACCAGTGACAGGGCGGTGGGCGTGGCCACCACCAGCCTTGTCCCTTGCCCACGCAGGAGCCAGCCAGGGAGCCGGCCAGGGTTCCTCCTTCAGGGGGGGCCTGCGGCCCTCACCCCCAAACGTTTTCTTCGGAGACACCGCCCAGGCCATTCCCGCAAGTCCCCTGGCATCACAGACACACCCTACCCTCCCTCATCCGTTCTCCTGGGACCACTCGGCCGGCACCAGAGAACTGAAATCCAGCGGCTGAATCCACTGTCTGCCCGCTGCTCGGAGGCCTCACCCGCCCCTTCTCAGCCGACCTGGGGCAAAGCCCTGGAGTCATCAGCTGGTGCTCCACCGCTGCCACATCACTGTCCACGTGGCTTTCCCCCTTGACCCGCCCAGTGGTGGAGGGAGCCAGGTGGCCGCCGCCAAGACGCTGGATGCAGGGACCATCTCCCTCCCCCACCCTACCAACCCCCAGGTCCCACCTTTCCTTAAAACAGAGGAACCGCACACAAAGCAATGTCCCCGGAGTTAGTTAGCACTGAGCCACGGTCCGTGGCCGCCCTGGTGTACGGATCTACTACCCCAGCCCCAGTGAGGTCCGTGGTTGCGACTCGGTGGCATGCCACTGGGCCAGACCTCTAGCCCGAAGGGCAATTCTGGGTATTCTTCCGTCCAAGCCACCAGTAGGACTCGCTCCCACTGTACTTTCCTCTGCCCGACCCTTTCCCCTGTTCTGTCAGTGTCTCTTCTCCTCTTTGCTTTCTCTTCCGTCGCCTGACTTTCATGCGAGGTCTCTCTGTGTCTTCCTTCCAACTCTGCTCCAAGTTCTCCCTTAGTCTGGGTCCGTCGCTGAGTGGAGTGCCAGTACCAGCCGGGGAGGGGATGGCCAGGCGAGCATTAACAGCACGCACGAGTGCCCTTTCTGTGGTACTCACCAGGTCCTTCCAGTCCGAACCACACCCTGTGCAGGTCCAGGCCGGGGGGGTGGGGGGTCATGGGGCCGATAGGACACATGCTGCCGGAGGTGTGAGGAAGTTCCCATGGGCGATGGCAAGGCTGGCAGCGTTGGGGTTGCATCATGGGAGGGCCTCATTTAAAAAGAATGGGTGGGGGTGTCCTGGGGGATTTGGACCGTAAAGAAGCAGGGGGAACTCCCTTGCGGTTACGTGCAGGGTGCTTGGTGGGTGCGAGTGTCTCTATTAAAAGTCTACTGGTCGGGGCAAACAGGGACGCCTGCAGGGAGAGAAATGCATGGCCGCCTGTGGGGAGGAGACAAATTTTCTGAGACTGTCCCTGAAACGGTCCCGGCATCGGAGTGACTGGCGCAATCCAAACTGACCTAGCACGTGCAACCGTACCCACAACACTAGAGGAGGCTCCTGAGGCCATGCTGCACTACAAACAGCCCAGCCTTGGAGATGGGGAAGGCTGGGGTGGTGACACGGAGAGGGGGGAAGAGAGGGAGACCGGGAAGAGAGGGAGAGACGCGGAGAAGGCTAGGAAGGGGCGGGTGAGTGAGGGGGAATGGGAGGGATGCACCGGAGGGAAGAGAGGGACACGGGCAGGAGGGAGAGTACTGTAGTAGCAGGGGTGGGAGGGGCAGAGAGGGAGGGAGTGAGGAAGGGCAGAGACAGGGAGGCAGGGCCTTGATTGGCCCCAGCCGCATTCATACGTTGCAAGGCATACAGACCAAAAGGACACACTGCCTGTGAGGAAGGGACCACCCACATGTGCAGAAGCAAGACGTCCTCTGAGCAGAGCTCAATCCGGTGGTGTCAATGAGGTCAGCAATCATGTTTCCTGGAAACAAGAATCATACACCACAGGAGGAAGTAATGGAGGAATAGAGGGTGGAAACAGGCCGGGGGCACACGGGGGTACACAGAAACCTAGTACTGCAGTCATGGACATCAGTCTGCCCTGGTCAGTAAAGAGGCTTCGGAGCAATGGAGTAAGATGTGGACGACAGCAGAACGGGCAGCCTCTGAAAAGCTGCCCATGTCTATGCTACGTGCAGGACACTGAGCTTTCAGTCCCAAAGCCACAGAGCAGTTGAAAGTGGGAGGAGTGAGAAAGATGAGTGACCTCATGCCCTAAGCGAGGCCACTGAGATCCCTACCCCTCGCGGACGGGCGGTAGGTTCGGGGCTGTTCCTCAATTCCCAAGGATGCGTCACCACGTACCTTACGGCCCGGGCAGCCAAGGACTTGTCGGGGCTCACCAAAGATCACAGACGCTGCGCCAGCCCCGTTGAAGGAGGAGAGGGTTCTGACTCCAAAATGGAAGAAACGGGGTCCAATTCACAGGCAGACCGCCTCAGAGATAGGAACTCATACAACCAACACAAGTCAGGCCAGCAACCCGGCAGCTGTCGCAAAGCAGAGACTCACCAGGGCCAAAGGCACTTACGGGGGCCCAACAACGGCATATCCGGGACGCCCACAGATGCGAGATCAGAGACGTGACGGCACAGGTAGAGCCACACCAAGGCACGCCAAGGCACGCTCCAGAAGACACAGAAACACGGGCAAAGAGCGGACCCCCCCTTTACCCAGACGAGTACACGAAGTTCCAGAGCGGCCAGGGACAGACGCACGTGCTCCAGGGCCGTGGAGGCAGAACGCCTGGCAGTTCTTCAGGCGGTCCTCTCCTATCAGACAGCACTCCGGGTTACAGAAGTTTTGTTCCCTTAGTGCCCAGGTTGCTGGGCACGCTGCTTCAGCGGAGGGAAGCGGAGGACCAGACACAGAGTGCTGGGCAGCGGGGCAAACTTCACTGGGCAAGGGCACGAAGCTCCCGGGAGGGCTGCCGTGTTCCCATTCAGATGTAGGGTTTTTTTTTTTTTTTTTTTTTTTTTTTTTTAGCTCTTTCAGGGACCTTGAGAGTGAGGCCCCTGCAGATTTGCCGTGAAGGTGCTGCCAGTCAGGGCTTTGATCATGCCCCTGTCCACCACGTCCACGGGGCGGATGGGCTGGCATCTCGAGACTCACTGCCTCAACTTGGGTCAGGGACTGATGTCTCATGGTTAGTGGCTTTGTTTCAGCTTGTGCTGCCAAAGTCAGCCCTGCAGAGGCGGCTGGACAGGACACCCTCGTGCTCTCGTCTAGGTGGGAAAACGGAATTTGTCTTAGCGCGGATTTGTCTTAGAAGTCCTGGCTCCCTGTCTTCGGGTTGGGGACGCTGGCCCTGACTCCCTCGCCCTCCATGGACTCCTAACATCTGGGGCTCCCTGAACTCCAAAAGGATCCGCCCTCCACAGCCTCACCTTCTCTCTGGGCCGGGCCAGGCCGGGCTGGGGGCAGGGGGCGGGCCATGCTTCAACACCAGCCCAGTGCCCAGAGCCAGGTGGGAGATGCCTAGGAGTGGGGGACCCTGTTCCTTCCTCCCCCCTAGGCTTCACATCCTCGGCAACAGCCTACCAAACGCCACAAGTGTAGAGGAATACGCGGCAGCCCCTGAAATGGCCCAGGCCGAGGACCCCTTAAGGCCATGCTCTACAACGGGAGTTGTCCCGCTCCCGCTGCTCAGCGAAGGTCCAGCACCTATGACAGTTTCAGCGGACCAGCACAAGCAGAGCCAGGTGCCAGCGTGCGGGTGCCCGTCGAGGATACCCCAGCATTTCCAGGTCAAGAGTCCAAGACGACCGGTCTCCCCTACACTCTCAGAGAGACGAGCCTTCCCTCCTGGAGCCTCAGGCACCTCCACCCACCCCGGAGGGGGCAAGGCTAAGTCATAGAGATCATCAACTGCACAGCCTGACACGGAACAGGCGATTTGCGCTGCACACTGAAAGGGACCAGAAGCACCCATGAGTTTGACTGCCAGACCCTCCTGGCTGAGGCTCGTGACGGGTACTCTGTACACGCCAGGTCTTTCCACGGACCTTCACACAGAAGGCTAAGCCCTCAGACGATGGACAGTGCCCTATGCTTTCGGAAGCCCCCTGTGCGCACACAAGACGTCAGCCAGGGGCGCATGCTCCCTGAGGTGATGGTGAGGACTAGGTGTCGCTCTTGGTGGCATTTCCCTTTTGGGGTCTTCACCGGATGGAGGGCATTGGGCTGATGCCTTAAGCCCGTGGAGAGAGAGGCATATCAGCCTCAGAGTCAGCACGGGACAGACACTGCACGGGACGAGCGGCTGTACTGGTCCTTGCGTTCAGCAACCCTCCCACCCCTCGCCCTCTCCTCTGTTTACCGTCTGGGGGACCCCAACCCAAGGCCCTAGGGAAGCAGGGAACGGGGGATCCTGGGGCAGCATGGGTTTGTCAGTATGTGAGCGTGTCGCCGGACACGTCACTGAGCGGAGGTTGTGTGCGTGGGAGGGGAGGGGAGTGTGTGCGTGTCAGGACATCAGAGTGAGGGAACGACTGTGGGGGGGGGCGGTGACTGGTTTGCCCCTGAGTGTGTGTGTCAGTATATGGGAGTGGCTAAAGGAGCCCGTGTGGGCGGTGGGGGGGTGGTGGTCTTTGAAAACAAGGGGGTGTGTGTGTGCGTGCGCGTTGCTCCCCTGCCATTTGTACTTCCTCCCAGCCACTTGGGCCAGAATGAGACTGTCACCTTTCCTACATTCCCACCTCCCTCTGTCCCCACTCCAACAGTCCCTCCACAGGGACTCGCCCCCCGTCTCTCATGTTTTTTTTTTTTTTTTTCTGGGGCTGAGAGGATGACTGTGTCAGCAAGAGCCCGGGCCCCTTGTTAGACCAACGGAGACACTGGCGCCGGGGTTCAACAGAGTAATGAAACACTAGTCCCCGCCCCGTGCTGTGTGTAGTGGATGTGTCTGAGGACATCCACCAGGGAGCATCTCTGGAGGACCGTCATCGCCATCCGGCAAACCTGGGCACTGGACGTGCTCGGCCCGGGCGCGTCCCTCCCTTTCCTTGACCTCTGTCATTTCCCCAGGGAAGAGATGAGCCCCGTCAGCAGGCCTTTCGCTCTTTTCTCCTCTCCCTGCCCACACCCCCAACCCCAGCGGAAGGACCTCTGCCCCCTGGGATGCCGTCCCAGTGAGTGTGTGACCTAGACCTCTGGGCAAGCATACGGGCCCATCCCTTCCACGGACCCGGGATGCCCAAGCAGAGTACGAAGCACTGATGGGAACCCCGTGAGCTCAGGCACCCCACTGGCCCCTTTCCGTGGAGAGAAGCGTGCGCGATCATACGGACACCACCGCACATAAACACAGCAGACATCGTATTACTAGTTTTCAGTATTTTTCCAAGGAGGCCTCCGTCGGCCCTGCGTTTCACCCCGGCACCAGACTTCGGGTATTCCCCGTGCTGAGGAACCGGGCTGACCATACGGCTCCATCTGAAGGTTCTGACTGGTTCCGGTCAAGTGCGATGCTTCTGCGTCTTCATCCCAACGTCTTGAAGCTCCCTGGGAGGGACACATACACTGAGACACACGGGCACACGGGCACACGGGCACACAGGAGGAGGCCCGTGTGTAACCTCTGTGGGCCATACGTAAGGTTGCTTGAGGGTTTCAAGGCCCTCCCGGGCAAGGGTGGTCATCCTCCCCCGGCCCCCCGCCGACCCGGACTGCGATCGCCCTCCATTTCCTCCACCCACGTAGTACACGTATCTGTGCACGCTGGCCAGTGCTCTCGGGGTGATTGTGGTGGGCACAGAACACTGCCCCCAGAGAGGAAGGGGACAACCGTGCTGATGAACACAGAAAAGTGACGGGGTGACGCGTGAGGCTTTACACCACGGTACCCAGACACCTGTGCCACGGGTGGTGGGAGGCCCGTAGGTGGGCACAAGGGTGAGGTGGTGGCTAGTCGACCTGCGGGCAGGAGTCCAGGGCCAGGGAATGGCACTTCCCACAAGGGCAGCTGCCGAGCCGACGCTGCTTCTCCAGCTCTGCTCATTGATGCTGCCTGGCCCCGCCTACCTCAAGCTTCCCCAGGCAGAACCAGTTCGACACCGCCCTCCTGCAGTCTCCCTGTCTCACGGCGAGGCCCTTCTGACCTGGGGCCACCGCCTCTGAGTGTTCCCCAGAGCCTCCGTCTCTGCATTTGTGGAGCCCAGCTCCCACGGAGCCGCACGGAGCATTTTCAGCACCCACGCCCTGGGCGTCTCACCTGCCCTCCTCTCAGTTCCCTCTGCTGGGGCCTTCTTCCTCACGTAGTACTGCAGGGGATTGGGCCACAGGTCGTCCATGATGATCTGGCAGGGGAAACGGGGCAGGGCTCAGATGCACATCCCAGTCCGCTGGGGAGCACAGCCAGGTTCATGAGCGCGGTTTGTCACAGGGACCCACCTCAGCTATCCTGCTGGACCCGGCAAAGCTGTGGTCAGAGAACCAGTTGAAGAAGTTAAGGCCGCTGTTGTGGTGTCTGCGCCTATAGGCCTCCCATTCATAATTCCGGTGCCACTGGATGGGAGTGGAATGAGACGGCTCGTACCCTGCAGGAAGAAGGGTCCGTGCGAAGGCGCTGGATAATGCATCATGCTCAGCCCCGCCGCCTCCACCCGCTGCCGCCCATCCACGCAGAGGCCCCTTACCAGCAGCCCTGAGGACATACTCCTTCTCAACGACTTCGTTGCGGAAGTAGGAGTTCTCGCGAAAGAAGAGCAGGATCTTGCGGCCATCACGGGGAGACTCGAGATCTCCCACCTGCCGGGCGGCAAAGTGAGGGAGAGGGCTGAATTCTCTGTCCAGCGGACCCTTCCCGTCCTGGCTTTGGGGAGGAGTCACTTCTGTTACCCGCTCCTCTCCCATCCCCCTGGCCGGCCTCCCTCTCCCGGGCCAGACCTTCAAATCCGTCATGGAGCCAAGTATGCCTTTATCTCGGCCACTGATCATGCCTGACATCTGCGGGTGGTTCACAAACTGCTTTGGGTCAAGGGCTCTCTGAGGGCTGGAGATGAGAGTGCTAGAACAACAGAGCAAGCCTGGACGGCAGGTGGGCCCTGCATCCCCTCTCCTCCCACTGGGACCCACTCCCTCCTCACGGCCTTAGTCAAGGCCCCCTGGGCCTGCGCACGGCCTGTTGCAGTAGGTACTTAGGTAGCGCACGGCCGGGCACTAACACAGAAACAGCTGTGCATCCTCGGAGACCTCCCTCCCAGCCCACGCCACCCCTCTCTGGCCCATCCTCCTGGGCTGATGGCTAGGCAGAACTGGCTCATTCCCAGACAGCCTCCCTTGGTGCCTCCGGCTGACCAGAGTGGGCGTTCACACCCCCCTCGCCTGCTGCATTATTCCCAGGGGAGCCTGAGCTTTGAGTGGAGCTGTTTTGAGTGAGGCGGCCCCGGGGCTATGCCTAATTCGGACCCGGACTTCTGCTCCTACTCCGCCGGCGGAGCTTCAGGGCCTCCTGCGACATCAAGGGCAACCTGCAGGCCCCACCAGGGACCCCCGCCCGGAACCAGGAATTCAAGGCTGTCGTGATCACATGTCGAGGCATGAGCCAGGCCACCACAATGCGGGCCCCCTGCCACAGGAGTCTCCTGCACTAGCCCCGCCACCCTGGGGTCCCTCCAGGAAGGTATCAAGGATACAGCCTTGGCCCAGAAGCCAGGGATGCCCCGGATGAGGGCGCTTCGGTGGTCCAGGTGATGCCGTCGCCTCTGCCAGAACCTGAGCTTGAGCCGAGAGTAGGCCCTGCTGGCGTCCTTGTTCACGGGCTCCAGCTCTGACTGCAGGGCCCGGAGGGCCCGGAGGGCCTGGAGCGGGGACCGGGGCGGACCTGCCTGTGCCCCTCGCTGTTCTTCCCCTTCCTGCTTCTCCTGCAGCTCCTGGGCTGCTTCCTCTTTCTGGCTCTCCTCCCTGGCCTCTTCCCTCTTGTCCTCCTCCTCCGCCTCCGCCTCGGCCTCCACGTCCTCAGCCACGTGCTCTTCAAAATCCTCCTCTTTGGCCTCCTCAGCCTTAGCCCCTTCCTCCACAGAATCCCCCCCAGGCTCCTCTTCCTCCTTAAGTTGCTCATCCTCCTCCTCAGCCTCTTCCTCAACAGACTCTTCCTTGTCATCTTTCTCCCCTTCCTCCTTAACCTCCTCAGCCCCCCGCCCCTCCGCAGCCTCCTCCTTGTCTCCCTCCTCAGCCTCTTCAGGACATTCCACCACTTCATCCTCTGCGTCCTCCTTCCCCTCCTCCCGTTCCTCTCGACCCTCGTCCCCCTCGTCTGCCGCTGCCCCAAGGTCAGGCGCCGCCATTGCGCCCTCCACCAAGACCACCAATTCCGCCCCCAGGCGGGCCTCGCCTCCGGCCTGCCGGGCCTCGGCTTCCCGCACAGCGTCTGCCGCCACCGCCCCAGCCCCTACGGCCTGCAGCAGCCCCACTTCCCCCGTGGCACCCGGCTCCCGGATGGCGCCCGCCCCCTCACCGCACCCTTCCCGGACCAAGGTGGACCAGGATTCTGGGGCAGCCCCGTCTTCCCCGGACCCCGCCCCGCTCTCCATGTGGCCGTGGCCCTGAGCCCTGGCAGCGCTGGAGGGAAGGAGACGCAGGCGAGAGCACGTGGCTCCCCACACAGCCCGGCAGCTAGTGCTCTGGCGCCCAGGAATGGCGGCGGACAGCCGCCTCCAGACAGCGGGTGTGAGCCCGGGGGACGCATGCGCACAAGGCCTTCGGGCAAGCGGGCGACGCCGCAGAGGCGGCAGAGGCACGCATGCGGCTTGGGCCACGTGAGCCCGCCCAAGCCACGCCCAGGATGATGGTCGTGCCCCGGGGCCAACCACTGACACCAGGCCGGGCAGGGCCTCCTCTGGCCCCACCCCTCACCCCCACAGGAGCCAGCCAGGGAGCCCAGCGGTACACCTGCTACGGTGTGGCCTCGGGCTCCAGAGTAGCCTCGGGGGTCCTTGCGCCCCCCCCCAGGCCACCAACACCCCCATCCCGTGCCCGTCTTCACCACGCTCTCCGCCCGGTGTTTGAAGCTTGTCAAGGAGAAACGGTCCCTTGCCCTTCCCCAACACGGTCCTCGAAGACAGAAGACACCGTATGCACCCCCGGGAACCCTGGTCAGGCGTGCCGGGAAATCGTCAGCCCAGGCATCGCAGAATAGTGCCATTCCAGGAGACAGAGGCCCCGAAGCTGTCTGCGTCTTTGGAGGATGGGGGTTGGGAAGGGCGGCCGCAGCTCCCCCTAGTCCCTGTCCTGGGCTGCTCAGTACAAGCAGGACGGAGAGTGCTCCATCCATCCGTCCGCCTGTCCTTTCCTCATGCTCTCCGCTCCGTCTTCCCCTCTCTCGCTCTTTGTATTCAGGGGCTCTTTCTCTGCCCTCTCCCTGCCCACAGGGTCTCTGGAAGATCCAGGCTTCAGCAAGAAAGATGCAGAAGCCTCTCTGAGCAGCTCTTCTCCCAGGAAGTAAAAGCCCTCGGCCCATCTGCGACTTGCCGCCGGTCACGTGACCAGCAATAGGGACCCAGGCTGGGTGCCCCCCCAGACACTCAAACATTCACACACAGTCAAAGCACACGCCTCCGCATACGCACGCGACCCCAGCACAGGCATACACATACGGCCCCACCCCCAAAGAAACCATACACACGTGTGCCCAGGAAAACTCACACTCACGCTCTCACACACACACACCCAACCACATCCACGGCCTCTGGCACACAGGCATACACCATTGACCCCCACACATCTGAGCATGCGCGCGCGCATACACACACACACACACACACAGACACAGACGCACCCCTGAGGATACAGAAACGTGTAAGTAAAACACATACTCTGAGGCTTACAGGCACACACGTAGCCACGTAAGAGCGCGTGCACAAGTGCGCGCTCTTATGCAAGCACACGAAACACACTAGCCACACGCGCACACGCACACGCACACAAACACACACAACACACTGAGGCATGCAACCCTGCGCCACCTAACATCACAGCTAGGCTCGCAAGCACACGCACCCTGAAACGACACGCAGAAGGTCTCCGGCACAGGCAGACACAGTTGAACCTGCCCTGAAGAAAAAAAATACACCTGTAGGCCTACTCCATCAAAACTCATCCACAGTCTGTGACACACAGGCATACACAACTGTCCCCCCACACACACACCCCTGAGGATACAGACACATGTGAGAAAAACACATGATCTCGGTGATACAGGAATGCACACTCACAGCTCCGACACATGCGCACACACACACTCATGCTCATACAAACCCACACGTGCTCCCTGCACACATCCTGGTACTGGCACAGAGGCATGCACCCTTATCTCACTAATGTACACAAAAGGGCACGTGTGAACACACAACCACAACACACATGAAAACTCTCCAGCACAACTGTATGCAAACAAGCCCCAGAGCAGCATACACAGACACACACACAAGCGCACGCGCGCGTGTGCCTGCACGACCTCCAACAGCGATCACGCACTGCTGGTGACACCTACACACGCAGGTACGCACACAAACACACAATCACCCATGGGCCTGCAAGCACACAGACACGCAACGGACACTCGGGGGCACGCAAGGATTATGCACCCAGAGCACTCGCGTACAAGGTCTCTGGCACACAGCCATATACACGTAGCCCTGCAGGATCACACACCCAGCCGTGCCTGAAAAAGCACACACACACACACAATACACACACGCGTCACCTCACACACAGCCAAGCAGATTTCTGCACGCAGGTACACACACACACACACACACACACACACACACGTGTGCTTAGAAGCACACAAACACGCACAACACACCCGGTCCCCTGCTCCGGCGCATGACCCTCGGTCGCACAAACACACAATCCTGCGCGTGTAAACCCACAATCGAACAAAAACGAAACAAACACCTACATACACGGGGTCCAGCACGGAGGCGTTCATGCTCACCACAAACTCACACATAGGTGCACTTGAAACTATACAATGCAACAGGCAAGCATAGGTGGCCGCACTCAGAGGCACATATGTGCACATGCCGACATGCACACGAAGCTTATATGAACACACCTGGGTCCTATGCGCGTGCAGTCACACGAGGCCTCGCTACACTCACCCATGGGTGTGCAAACACACGGACACAAGACACAAACACACACTGTCTCCAGGATGCAGGCATACACCCTTGTCACTCTCACACACACGGACACAGGAACACACATGCACAACGCCTAATCACACATGATGTCCTCCTGCACACATGTGAGCAAACTGGGCCACACATGTCCACACACACGTGCAGAAGGATAAACACACGGTCCCAAGCTCAGAGGAATACTCAGGTGGCACAAGGGTGCTTGATGTGCGCGCGTGCACGCATGCACGCGCGCACGCACGCGCGCGCACACACACACACACTCACAAACGTGCACGTGCGCACGCGCGCTCGCAGAAACGACGGATATGCACGCAGACAGGCCCAAACCCGCTCCCCCACACGCAGCACACTCACGACGTCACACAGCCCACAGCGCACACCTGCCTTCCCTGAGACATCCTTGGAACTGTCTCCTGCGGGTGGGTGGTGTTATCAGCGGGAGGGTCGTGAGTCCACAGGGACCACGAGTGAGCGCCACCACCTTGGTCCTCCCGGGACCCTTGGTTTTGCACTGGACCTGACCAGGCGCATGCGCGGGATCACATCACAGCCATGCAGGGCACACATCCAGGAGCAAGGGAGCTGGGCAAAGCTCTCCAAGCGAAGTGAATGTCGGGGTACGAGGAGCCACGGGGCCAATAGGGCCCTGCTTGGGCGGGAGCCTCCCCTGCCTGTGCCCCCTGCTCTAAAGAGCAAGGCTTCGCCAAGTGAGGTCTGCCTTTTCCCATCCTCCCCCCAGACCCTGCCTAGGAAGTGCGGGGGTCTCTCCGCAGGCCAAGCCCTGCCGCGCCCTGCCCCCATGCTACACATCACCCCCACACGTGGACTCCCACAGGATGGGGGTTGGAGGATCCCACCGGCCCGATTTCCTCCTTGCCATTTCCTGTGCCCCCGATATAAACTGACACACCGACACAAAGTGCCTCGTAACTTGCTTATGGCCCTCTCCCTGTCCCTGCAGGTATGTGCAGGATACACTCCAGACCTGCCCCTGGTGATCCTTTTCCTCGTCGCTGTCCCCCGCAGGCAGAGCAACACGCGGACGAGCCCATCCATGTCTCACAACGGTGGAGGCCTCCTCCACTTCTTCTTCGTGGTCAAACTCAGATGCTCTGCGATGTCCGTTTCCACAGAGCTGCCATGCCCCGACACATACACACAGGCAGACAGACAGACAGACAGACACACGCACGCACACGAAAATACACACAGAAATGTTAGCTCTTTGTGAAACTGTATGATGCCAAGGATAGCCAAGGCGGTGTTGAGAGCATGCCTCGTCCTTGTGGGATCCCTCTTCCTCCTCAGCGAGGGCTTCACGACCCATCCCCCAGATGGCCTAGTACCATCCCCAAGGATGGCCTGATGGGAGGACATGTGGGAGGACATGTGGTTCTCAGGAACGTGGAGGGAAGTCAGGGAATCGTGGCACAGGAGGGGATGGGACAAGGGAGCCCCACTCCCAAAGACAGGCAGGCCGTCCCCAACTGAATGAGTGGCAGGAGGACCCAGAGAGAGGGGCCGACCGTCACGGGTGACAGTTCGGAGGAATGGGGTGGAGAAGCCTTGCTTCTCCTGATTGACCAGGAACATTCTGGCTAACAGCCTGGCAGGCCTGATCTCCCCCAGGTGGACATACCCGCTGCCCCGGGGGCTGTGCCCTGACTTCCCACAGGCTCCCTTCCCTCACTGCAACCCGCGCCCAGAGCAAGCTGGGGCCCCGGCTCTTCTGAGCCTCGGTTGCCCTGCCGCTAAGCTGACAGTCCCTGGCACCTTCCTTCCACATTCAAGACCCAGCCCTCCATGGCTCCTCACCGACAGGTCCTCCTGTCAGCTCATTCCCATGGGCTGCCTTCCTGCCTCGGGTAGTACTGCAAGGGATTGGGCCACAGGTCCTCGATGATGATCTGGCACGCCAAAATGGGCAGGTGAGCACGGGGCCCAGGCCCCGGTCCCCAGCAGCCGGGGCTCCAGCATCACCGCTGCTGACGAAGGCTGCAGGGACCCCACCTCGGCAATCCTGTAGACCCTGGGCACCTGGGGTCAGACGACCAGTTAAAGTTCAGGCTGCTGGTGTCCTGCCTGCAGCTGGCAGCTCCACGTTCATAATCCCAGAACCAGTGGGCTGCAGTGCCACGAGTCGCAGGACGAGAAAATTTAAGGGAGGCTCTCCATGGCCATGGACCCACGCCGTCCCTCCCTCTCAACCTCCATCCTTTCTCCCTCCTGTGCCGAATCCCACCCCTGCCCCGAGTACCCTGCGTTCCCCCCTACGCGCTCCCAGTTCCCACCTGTCCGGCGGCCCTCCGCCAGCTCCCTTGAAGCTCAAGCCCACTCCTGCCGGCAACGCTAAGGTGATACTCCTTAACGATCATTTTGATCTGGAAGTAAGGGCTGCTCCCAGAGGAAAGCATCAACCAGCAGCGGTATGTGGGACGGCCCAGTTCCCCCACCTGCCCCGCCAAAGAAAGAGGAGGGGGAGGGGAAACGTGTCCTCTCGGTGTCCTGACTGAGTGCCTGGCCATGACTCGGAACAACTTTACCACGCGCCCTCCTGCTCAAACCCCGCTGCCAACGCACCTCCGCCAGCCTAGGTCTCCAGGGCCAACCTCTAAATTGGTCAGGTAGCTGAGCATGTCTGTGTCCTGGCCGCCCGTCACGGCTGGTGTCTGGGGGGTGATTCAGGATCTGCCTTGGGTCGAGGAGCCTCGATGTCAGGGGCTCCGGAAAGAGAACCAGGATGGACCCAGCCCTTCCCGTCTGAGAGCAGGGGACCGAAACAGCAGGCACCGCCACCGCTTCCAACCTCCTTGGAAAGCGCTTGCCCTTTCATCCCACCCGTGCTCTACACTGGGGCATCGCTGGGCTTCGAGGACCAACAGGGCTGAGGCTGACAGGGCCCAACATGGGAAGGCCAAGGGCCTGCCTGCACTCCCTTCCTATGGCCCTCTGGCCTGTGCCCGGGGCCTGCTGTACCAGGGGGCAGTCACCACTTTGGAGGTCTGGATGTGCTGGGTCCCTGGATGATGGCCCTCCTTCCAGCCAGGTGAGAGCTCCGCTTCCGATTCATCCTGCGCTTGGGCCGCAAGTAGGCCCTGGAGGCTTGGGCATCCAGAGAGCGGAGCGCTTCCTGAACCACCTCCAGCGCGGCAAGTGCGGCCCCGGCTGCGTCTGGCCACGGCACTGGCTCTGCCTGCGGCAGCTCCTGGAGCCTCTCGTCCTGCTCTGCTTGCGCCGCCTCCTCGTCTTCCACCGACGCCACCCCCACCACCAGGGCCCACGCGTCCCCCGCTGCGGCCTCCTCTGTGTCCGGCTGGGCCTCAGCTTCCCGCACAGCCTCTGCCGCCATCCCCACAGCCTCTAGGGCCAGAAGCGCCCCCCGCGTGCCCACCGGAGCCCGGGATCCCTGAGGGGCCCCCGCCTCCTCACCGCCCCCTTCCAGGGCAAAGGCGGTCCGGGATCCTGGGGCAGCCCCGCCTTCTCCGGACCTCGCCTAGATCTCCATGGGCGGTGGCCCTGAGCCCAGGCAGCTGCGGAGGGAAGGAGATGGCCGCGAGACGGGCAGGTTGAGCTCTGCGGCCCAGGAGGTGGGCGGGTAGCAGCCACGTCTCAGAGTGTGCGGGCCTGGGGCACACACGCGCACAGGGCCTCGGTGCGGGAGGTGTCGGGGGCAGCGGCGGCGGAGGCGTGCATGCGGCCTGGGCTGGATGCTGCCTCCGAGCCATGCCCAGGATGCTGGGTGGCCCCCGGATCTAACCAGTGACAGGGTGGTGGGCGTGGCCACCACCAGCCTTGTCCCTTGCCCACGCAGGAGCCAGCCAGGGAGCCGGCCAGGGTTCCTCCTTCAGGGGGGGCCTGCGGCCCTCACCCCCAAACGTTTTCTTCGGAGACACCGCCCAGGCCATTCCCGCAAGTCCCCTGGCATCACAGACACACCCTACCCTCCCTCATCCGTTCTCCTGGGACCACTCGGCCGGCACCAGAGAACTGAAATCCAGCGGCTGAATCCACTGTCTGCCCGCTGCTCGGAGGCCTCACCCGCCCCTTCTCAGCCGACCTGGGGCAAAGCCCTGGAGTCATCAGCTGGTGCTCCACCGCTGCCACATCACTGTCCACGTGGCTTTCCCCCTTGACCCGCCCAGTGGTGGAGGGAGCCAGGTGGCCGCCGCCAAGACGCTGGATGCAGGGACCATCTCCCTCCCCCACCCTACCAACCCCCAGGTCCCACCTTTCCTTAAAACAGAGGAACCGCACACAAAGCAATGTCCCCGGAGTTAGTTAGCACAGAGCCACGGTCCGTGGCCGCCCTGGTGTACGGATCTACTACCCCAGCCCCAGTGAGGTCCGTGGTTGCGACTCGGTGGCATGCCACTGGGCCAGACCTCTAGCCCGAAGGGCAATTCTGGGTATTCTTCCGTCCAAGCCACCAGTAGGACTCGCTCCCACTGTACTTTCCTCTGCCCGACCCTTTCCCCTGTTCTGTCAGTGTCTCTTCTCCTCTTTGCTTTCTCTTCCGTCGCCTGACTTTCATGCGAGGTCTCTCTGTGTCTTCCTTCCAACTCTGCTCCAAGTTCTCCCTTAGTCTGGGTCCGTCGCTGAGTGGAGTGCCAGTACCAGCCGGGGAGGGGATGGCCAGGCGAGCATTAACAGCACACACGAGTGCCCTTTCTGTGGTACTCACCAGGTCCTTCCAGTCCGAACCACACCCTGTGCAGGTCCAGGCCGGGGGGGTGGGGGGTCATGGGGCCGATAGGACACATGCTGCCGGAGGTGTGAGGAAGTTCCCATGGGCGATGGCAAGGCTGGCAGCGTTGGGGTTGCATCATGGGAGGGCCTCATTTAAAAAGAATGGGTGGGGGTGTCCTGGGGGATTTGGACCGTAAAGAAGCAGGGGGAACTCCCTTGCGGTTACGTGCAGGGTGCTTGGTGGGTGCGAGTGTCTCTATTAAAAGTCTACTGGTCGGGGCAAACAGGGACGCCTGCAGGGAGAGAAATGCATGGCCGCCTATGGGGAGGAGACAAATTTTCTGAGACTGTCCCTGAAACGGTCCCGGCATCGGAGTGACTGGCGCAATCCAAACTGACCTAGCACGTGCAACCGTACCCACAACACTAGAGGAGGCTCCTGAGGCCATGCTGCACTACAAACAGCCCAGCCTTGGAGATGGGGAAGGCTGGGGTGGTGACACGGAGAGGGGGGAAGAGAGGGAGACCGGGAAGAGAGGGAGAGACGCGGAGAAGGCTAGGAAGGGGCGGGTGAGTGAGGGGGAATGGGAGGGATGCACCGGAGGGAAGAGAGGGACACGGGCAGGAGGGAGAGTACTGTAGTAGCAGGGGTGGGAGGGGCAGAGAGGGAGGGAGTGAGGAAGGGCAGAGACAGGGAGGCAGGGCCTTGATTGGCCCCAGCCGCATTCATACGTTGCAAGGCATACAGACCAAAAGGACACACTGCCTGTGAGGAAGGGACCACCCGAATGTGCAGAAGCAAGAGGTCCTCTGAGCAGAGCTCAATCCGGTGGTGTCAATGAGGTCAGCAATCATGTTTCCTGGAAACAAGAATCATACACCACAGGAGGAAGTAATGGAGGAATAGAGGGTGGAAACAGGCCGGGGGCACACGGGGGTACACAGAAACCTAGTACTGCAGTCATGGACATCAGTCTGCCCTGGTCAGTAAAGAGGCTTCGGAGCAATGGAGTAAGATGTGGACGACAGCAGAACGGGCAGCCTCTGAAAAGCTGCCCATGTCTATGCTACGTGCAGGACACTGAGCTTTCAGTCCCAAAGCCACAGAGCAGTTGAAAGTGGGAGGAGTGAGAAAGATGAGTGACCTCATGCCCTAAGCGAGGCCACTGAGATCCCTACCCCTCGCGGACGGGCGGTAGGTTCGGGGCTGTTCCTCAATTCCCAAGGATGCGTCACCACGTACCTTACGGCCCGGGCAGCCAAGGACTTGTCGGGGCTCACCAAAGATCACAGACGCTGCGCCAGCCCCGTTGAAGGAGGAGAGGGTTCTGACTCCAAAATGGAAGAAACGGGGTCCAATTCACAGGCAGACCGCCTCAGAGATAGGAACTCATACAACCAACACAAGTCAGGCCAGCAACCCGGCAGCTGTCGCAAAGCAGAGACTCACCAGGGCCAAAGGCACTTACGGGGGCCCAACAACGGCATATCCGGGACGCCCACAGATGCGAGATCAGAGACGTGACGGCACAGGTAGAGCCACACCAAGGCACGCCAAGGCACGCTCCAGAAGACACAGAAACACGGGCAAAGAGCGGACCCCCCCTTTACCCAGACGAGTACACGAAGTTCCAGAGCGGCCAGGGACAGACGCACGTGCTCCAGGGCCGTGGAGGCAGAACGCCTGGCAGTTCTTCAGGCGGTCCTCTCCTATCAGACAGCACTCCGGGTTACAGAAGTTTTGTTCCCTTAGTGCCCAGGTTGCTGGGCACGCTGCTTCAGCGGAGGGAAGCGGAGGACCAGACACAGAGTGCTGGGCAGCGGGGCAAACTTCACTGGGCAAGGGCACGAAGCTCCCGGGAGGGCTGCCGTGTTCCCATTCAGATGTAGGGTTTTTTTTTTTTTTTTTTTTTTTTTTTTTAGCTCTTTCAGGGACCTTGAGAGTGAGGCCCCTGCAGATTTGCCGTGAAGGTGCTGCCAGTCAGGGCTTTGATCATGCCCCTGTCCACCACGTCCACGGGGCGGATGGGCTGGCATCTCGAGACTCACTGCCTCAACTTGGGTCAGGGACTGATGTCTCATGGTTAGTGGCTTTGTTTCAGCTTGTGCTGCCAAAGTCAGCCCTGCAGAGGCGGCTGGACAGGACACCCTCGTGCTCTCGTCTAGGTGGGAAAACGGAATTTGTCTTAGCGCGGATTTGTCTTAGAAGTCCTGGCTCCCTGTCTTCGGGTTGGGGACGCTGGCCCTGACTCCCTCGCCCTCCATGGACTCCTAACATCTGGGGCTCCCTGAACTCCAAAAGGATCCGCCCTCCACAGCCTCACCTTCTCTCTGGGCCGGGCCAGGCCGGGCTGGGGGCAGGGGGCGGGCCATGCTTCAACACCAGCCCAGTGCCCAGAGCGAGGTGGGAGATGCCTAGGAGTGGGGGACCCTGTTCCTTCCTCCCCCCTAGGCTTCACATCCTCGGCAACAGCCTACCAAACGCCACAAGTGTAGAGGAATACGCGGCAGCCCCTGAAATGGCCCAGGCCGAGGACCCCTTAAGGCCATGCTCTACAACGGGAGTTGTCCCGCTCCCGCTGCTCAGCGAAGGTCCAGCACCTATGACAGTTTCAGCGGACCAGCACAAGCAGAGCCAGGTGCCAGCGTGCGGGTGCCCGTCGAGGATACCCCAGCATTTCCAGGTCAAGAGTCCAAGACGACCGGTCTCCCCTACACTCTCAGAGAGACGAGCCTTCCCTCCTGGAGCCTCAGGCACCTCCACCCACCCCGGAGGGGGCAAGGCTAAGTCATAGAGATCATCAACTGCACAGCCTGACACGGAACAGGCGATTTGCGCTGCACACTGAAAGGGACCAGAAGCACCCATGAGTTTGACTGCCAGACCCTCCTGGCTGAGGCTCGTGACGGGTACTCTGTACACGCCAGGTCTTTCCACGGACCTTCACACAGAAGGCTAAGCCCTCAGACGATGGACAGTGCCCTATGCTTTCGGAAGCCCCCTGTGCGCACACAAGACGTCAGCCAGGGGCGCATGCTCCCTGAGGTGATGGTGAGGACTAGGTGTCGCTCTTGGTGGCATTTCCCTTTTGGGGTCTTCACCGGATGGAGGGCATTGGGCTGATGCCTTAAGCCCGTGGAGAGAGAGGCATATCAGCCTCAGAGTCAGCACGGGACAGACACTGCACGGGACGAGCGGCTGTACTGGTCCTTGCGTTCAGCAATCCTCCCACCCCTCGCCCTCTCCTCTGTTTACCGTCTGGGGGACCCCAACCCAAGGCCCTAGGGAAGCAGGGAACGGGGGATCCTGGGGCAGCATGGGTTTGTCAGTATGTGAGCGTGTCGCCGGACACGTCAGTGAGCGGAGGTTGTGTGCGTGGGAGGGGAGGGGAGTGTGTGCGTGTCAGGACATCAGAGTGAGGGAACGACTGTGGGGGGGGGCGGTGACTGGTTTGCCCCTGAGTGTGTGTGTCAGTATATGGGAGTGGCTAAAGGAGCCCGTGTGGGCGGTGGGGGGGTGGTGGTCTTTGAAACCAAGGGGGTGTGTGTGTGCGTGCGCGTTGCTCCCCTGCCTTTTGTACTTCCTCCCAGCCACTTGGGCCAGAATGAGACTGTCACCTTTCCTACATTCCCACCTCCCTCTGTCCCCACTCCAACAGTCCCTCCACAGGGACTCGCCCCCCGTCTCTCATGTTTGTTTTTTTTTTTTTCTGGGGCTGAGAGGATGACTGTGTCAGCAAGAGCCCGGGCCCCTTGTTAGACCAACGGAGACACTGGCGCCGGGGTTCAACAGAGTAATGAAACACTAGTCCCCGCCCCGTGCTGTGTGTAGTGGATGTGTCTGAGGACATCCACCAGGGAGCATCTCTGGAGGACCGTCATCGCCATCCGGCAAACCTGGGCACTGGACGTGCTCGGCCCGGGCGCGTCCCTCCCTTTCCTTGACCTCTGTCATTTCCCCAGGGAAGAGATGAGCCCCGTCAGCAGGCCTTTCGCTCTTTTCTCCTCTCCCTGCCCACACCCCCAACCCCAGCGGAAGGACCTCTGCCCCCTGGGATGCCGTCCCAGTGAGTGTGTGACCTAGACCTCTGGGCAAGCATACGGGCCCATCCCTTCCACGGACCCGGGATGCCCAAGCAGAGTACGAAGCACTGATGGGAACCCCGTGAGCTCAGGCACCCCACTGGCCCCTTTCCGTGGAGAGAAGCATGCGCGATCATACGGACACCACCGCACATAAACACAGCAGACATCGTATTACTAGTTTTCAGTATTTTTCCAAGGAGGCCTCCGTCGGCCCTGCGTTTCACCCCGGCACCAGACTTCGGGTATTCCCCGTGCTGAGGAACCGGGCTGACCATACGGCTCCATCTGAAGGTTCTGACTGGTTCCGGTCAAGTGCGATGCTTCTGCGTCTTCATCCCAACGTCTTGAAGCTCCCTGGGAGGGACACATACACTGAGACACACGGGCACACGGGCACACGGGCACACAGGAGGAGGCCCGTGTGTAACCTCTGTGGGCCATACGTAAGGTTGCTTGAGGGTTTCAAGGCCCTCCCGGGCAAGGGTGGTCATCCTCCCCCGGCCCCCCGCCGACCCGGACTGCGATCGCCCTCCATTTCCTCCACCCACGTAGTACACGTATCTGTGCACGCTGGCCAGTGCTCTCGGGGTGATTGTGGTGGGCACAGAACACTGCCCCCAGAGAGGAAGGGGACAACCGTGCTGATGAACACAGAAAAGTGACGGGGTGACGCGTGAGGCTTTACACCACGGTACCCAGACACCTGTGCCACGGGTGGTGGGAGGCCCGTAGGTGGGCACAAGGGTGAGGTGGTGGCTAGTCGACCTGCGGGCAGGAGTCCAGGGCCAGGGAATGGCACTTCCCACAAGGGCAGCTGCCGAGCCGACGCTGCTTCTCCAGCTCTGCTCATTGATGCTGCCTGGCCCCGCCTACCTCAAGCTTCCCCAGGCAGAACCAGTTCGACACCGCCCTCCTGCAGTCTCCCTGTCTCACGGCGAGGCCCTTCTGACCTGGGGCCACCGCCTCTGAGTGTTCCCCAGAGCCTCCGTCTCTGCATTTGTGGAGCCCAGCTCCCACGGAGCCGCACGGAGCATTTTCAGCACCCACGCCCTGGGCGTCTCACCTGCCCTCCTCTCAGTTCCCTCTGCTGGGGCCTTCTTCCTCACGTAGTACTGCAGGGGATTGGGCCACAGGTCGTCCATGATGATCTGGCAGGGGAAACGGGGCAGGGCTCAGATGCACATCCCAGTCCGCTGGGGAGCACAGCCAGGTTCATGAGCGCGGTTTGTCACAGGGACCCACCTCAGCTATCCTGCTGGACCCGGCAAAGCTGTGGTCAGAGAACCAGTTGAAGAAGTTAAGGCCGCTGTTGTGGTGTCTGCGCCTATAGGCCTCCCGTTCATAATTCCGGTGCCACTGGATGGGAGTGGAATGAGACGGCTCGTACCCTGCAGGAAGAAGGGTCCGTGAGAAGGCCGCCCATCCACGCAGAGGCCCCTTACCAGCAGCCCTGAGGACATACTCCTTCTCAACGACTTCGTTGCGGAAGTAGGAGTTCTCGCGAAAGAAGAGCAGGATCTTGCGGCCATCACAGGGAGACTCGAGATCTCCCACCTGCCGGGCGGCAAAGTGAGGGAGAGGGCTGAATTCTCTGTCCAGCGGACCCTTCCCGTCCTGGCTTTGGGGAGGAGTCACTTCTGTTACCCGCTCCTCTCCCATCCCCCTGGCCGGCCTCCCTCTCCCGGGCCAGACCTTCAAATCCGTCATGGAGCCAAGTATGCCTTTATCTCGGCCACTGATCATGCCTGACATCTGCGGGTGGTTCACAAACTGCTTTGGGTCAAGGGCTCTCTGAGGGCTGGAGATGAGAGTGCTAGAACAACAGAGCAAGCCTGGACGGCAGGTGGGCCCTGCATCCCCTCTCCTCCCACTGGGACCCACTCCCTCCTCACGGCCTTAGTCAAGGCCCCCTGGGCCTGCGCACGGCCTGTTGCAGTAGGTACTTAGGTAGCGCACGGCCGGGCACTAACACAGAAACAGCTGTGCATCCTCGGAGACCTCCCTCCCAGCCCACGCCACCCCTCTCTGGCCCATCCTCCTGGGCTGATGGCTAGGCAGAACTGGCTCATTCCCAGACAGCCTCCCTTGGTGCCTCCGGCTGACCAGAGTGGGCGTTCACACCCCCCTCGCCTGCTGCATTATTCCCAGGGGAGCCTGAGCTTTGAGTGGAGCTGTTTTGCGTGAGGCGGCCCCGGGGCTATGCCTAATTCGGACCCGGACTTCTGCTCCTACTCCGCCGGCGGAGCTTCAGGGCCTCCTGCGACATCAAGGGCAACCTGCAGGCCCCACCAGGGACCCCCGCCCGGAACCAGGAATTCAAGGCTGTCGTGATCACATGTCGAGGCATGAGCCAGGCCACCACAATGCGGGCCCCCTGCCACAGGAGTCTCCTGCACTAGCCCCGCCACCCTGGGGTCCCTCCAGGAAGGTATCAAGGATACAGCCTTGGCCCAGAAGCCAGGGATGCCCCGGATGAGGGCGCTTCGGTGGTCCAGGTGATGCCGTCGCCTCTGCCAGAACCTGAGCTTGAGCCGAGAGTAGGCCCTGCTGGCGTCCTTGTTCACGGGCTCCAGCTCTGACTGCAGGGCCCGGAGGGCCCGGAGGGCCTGGAGCGGGGACCGGGGCGGACCTGCCTGTGCCCCTCGCTGTTCTTCCCCTTCCTGCTTCTCCTGCAGCTCCTGGGCTGCTTCCTCCTTCTGGCTCTCCTCCCTGGCCTCTTCCCTCTTGTCCTCCTCCTCCGCCTCCGCCTCGGCCTCCACGTCCTCAGCCACGTGCTCTTCAAAATCCTCCTCTTTGGCCTCCTCAGCCTTAGCCCCTTCCTCCACAGAATCCCCCCCAGGCTCCTCTTCCTCCTTAAGTTGCTCATCCTCCTCCTCAGCCTCTTCCTCAACAGACTCTTCCTTGTCATCTTTCTCCCCTTCCTCCTTAACCTCCTCAGCCCCCCGCCCCTCCGCAGCCTCCTCCTCGTCTCCCTCCTCAGCCTCTTCAGGACATTCCACCACTTCATCCTCTGCGTCCTCCTTCCCCTCCTCCCGTTCCTCTCGACCCTCGTCCCCCTCGTCTGCCGCTGCCCCAAGGTCAGGCGCCGCCATTGCGCCCTCCACCAAGACCACCAATTCCGCCCCCAGGCGGGCCTCGCCTCCGGCCTGCCGGGCCTCGGCTTCCCGCACAGCGTCTGCCGCCACCGCCCCAGCCCCTACGGCCTGCAGCAGCCCCACTTCCCCCGTGGCACCCGGCTCCCGGATGGCGCCCGCCCCCTCACCGCACCCTTCCCGGACCAAGGTGGACCAGGATTCTGGGGCAGCCCCGTCTTCCCCGGACCCCGCCCCGCTCTCCATGTGGCCGTGGCCCTGAGCCCTGGCAGCGC
Source organism: Martes martes (assembly GCF_963455335.1). NCBI lineage: Eukaryota > Metazoa > Chordata > Mammalia > Carnivora > Mustelidae > Martes > Martes martes. Next base: position 16,305,424 of record NC_137907.1, read on the forward strand.
TGGAGGGAAGGAGACGCAGGCGAGAGCACGTGGCTCCCCACACAGCCCGGCAGCTAGTGCTCTGGCGCCCAGGAATGGCGGCGGACAGCCGCCTCCAGACAGCGGGTGTGAGCCCGGGGGACGCATGCGCACAAGGCCTTCGGGCAAGCGGGCGACGCCGCAGAGGCGGCAGAGGCACGCATGCGGCTTGGGCCACGTGAGCCCGCCCAAGCCACGCCCAGGATGATGGTCGTGCCCCGGGGCCAACCACTGACACCAGGCCGGGCAGGGCCTCCTCTGGCCCCACCCCTCACCCCCACAGGAGCCAGCCAGGGAGCCCAGCGGTACACCTGCTACGGTGTGGCCTCGGGCTCCAGAGTAGCCTCGGGGGTCCTTGCGCCCCCCCCCAGGCCACCAACACCCCCATCCCGTGCCCGCCTTCACCACGCTCTCCGCCCGGTGTTTGAAGCTTTTCAAGGAGAAACGGTCCCTTGCCCTTCCCCAACACGGTCCTCGAAGACAGAAGACACCGTATGCACCCCCGGGAACCCTGGTCAGGCGTGCCGGGAAATCGTCAGCCCAGGCATCGCAGAATAGTGCCATTCCAGGAGACAGAGGCCCCGAAGCTGTCTGCGTCTTTGGAGGATGGGGGTTGGGAAGGGCGGCCGCAGCTCCCCCTAGTCCCTGTCCTGGGCTGCTCAGTACAAGCAGGACGGAGAGTGCTCCATCCATCCGTCCGCCTGTCCTTTCCTCATGCTCTCCGCTCCGTCTTCCCCTCTCTCGCTCTTTGTATTCAGGGGCTCTTTCTCTGCCCTCTCCCTGCCCACAGGGTCTCTGGAAGATCCAGGCTTCAGCAAGAAAGATGCAGAAGCCTCTCTGAGCAGCTCTTCTCCCAGGAAGTAAAAGCCCTCGGCCCCTCTGCGACTTGCCGCCGGTCACGTGACCAGCAATAGGGACCCAGGCTGGGTGCCCCCCCAGACACTCAAACATTCACACACAGTCAAAGCACACGCCTCCGCATACGCACGCGACCCCAGCACAGGCATACACATACGGCCCCACCCCCAAAGAAACCATACACACGTGTGCCCAGGAAAACTCACACTCACGCTCTCACACACACACACACACCCAACCACATCCACAGCCTCTGGCACACAGGCATACACCATTGACCCCCACACATCTGAGCATGCGCGCGCATACACACACACACACACACACACACACACACACAGACGCGCCCCTGAGGATACAGAAACGTGTAAGTAAAACACATACTCTGAGGCTTACAGGCACACACGTAGCCACGTACGAGCGCGTGCACAAGTGCGCGCTCTTATGCAAGCACACGAAACACACTAGCCACACGCGCACACGCACACGCACACAAACACACACAACACACTGAGGCATGCAACCCTGCGCCACCTAACATCACAGCTAGGCTCGCAAGCACACGCACCCTGAAACGACACGCAGAAGGTCTCCGGCACAGGCAGACACAGTTGAACCTGCCCTGAAGAAAAAAAATACACCTGTAGGCCTACTCCATCAAAACTCATCCACAGTGTGTGACACACAGGCATACACAACTGTCCCCCCACACACACACCCCTGAGGATACAGACACATGTGAGAAAAACACATGATCTCGGTGATACAGGAATGCACACTCACAGCTCCGACACATGCGCACACACACACTCATGCTCATACAAACCCACACGTGCTCCCTGCACACATCCTGGTACTGGCACAGAGGCATGCACCCTTATCTCACCAATGTACACAAAAGGGCACGTGTGAACACACAACCACGACACACATGAAAACTCTCCAGCACAACTGTATGCAAACAAGCCCCAGAGCAGCATACAGAGACACACACACAAGCGCATGCACGCGTGTGCCTGCACGACCTCCAACAGCGATCACGCACTGCTGGTGACACCTACACACGCAGGTACGCACACAAACACACAATCACCCATGGGCCTGCAAGCACACAGACACGCAACGGACACTCGGGGGCACGCAAGGATTATGCACCCAGAGCACTCGCGTACAAGGTCTCTGGCACACAGCCATATACACGTAGCCCTGCAGGATCACACACCCAGCCGTGCCTGAAAAAGCACACACACACACACAATACACACACGCGTCACCTCACACACAGCCAAGCAGATTTCTGCACGCAGGTACACACACACACACACACACACACACACACACGTGTGCTTAGAAGCACACAAACACGCACAACACACCCGGTCCCCTGCTCCGGCGCATGACCCTCGGTCGCACAAACACACAATCCTGCGCGTGTAAACCCACAATCGAACAAAAACGAAACAAACACCTACATACACGGGGTCCAGCACGGAGGCGTTCATGCTCACCACAAACTCACACATAGGTGCACTTGAAACTATACAATGCAACAGGCAAGCATAGGTGGCCGCACTCAGAGGCACATATGTGCACATGCCGACATGCACACGAAGCTTATATGAACACACCTGGGCCCTATGCGCGTGCAGTCACACGAGGCCTCGCTACACTCACCCATGGGCGTGCAAACACACGGACACAAGACACAAACACACACTGTCTCCAGGATGCAGGCATACACCCTTGTCACTCTCACACACACGGACACAGGAACACACATGCACAACGCCTAATCACACATGATGTCCTCCTGCACACATGTGAGCAAACTGGGCCACACATGTCCACACACACGTGCAGAAGGATAAACACACGGTCCCAAGCTCAGAGGAATACTCAGGTGGCACAAGGGTGCTTGATGTGCGCGCGTGCACGCATGCACGCGCGCACGCACGCGCGCGCACACACACACACACTCACAAACGTGCACGTGCGCACGCGCGCTCGCAGAAACGACGGATACGCACGCAGACAGGCCCAAACCCGCTCCCCCACACGCAGCACACTCACGACGTCACACAGCCCACAGCGCACACCTGCCTTCCCTGAGACATCCTTGGAACTGTCTCCTGCGGGTGGGTGGTGTTATCAGCGGGAGGGTCGTGAGTCCACAGGGACCACGAGTGAGCGCCACCACCTTGGTCCTCCCGGGACCCTTGGTTTTGCGCTGGACCTGACCAGGCGCATGCGCGGGATCACATCACAGCCATGCAGGGCACACATCCAGGAGCAAGGGAGCTGGGCAAAGCTCTCCAAGCGAAGTGAATGTCGGGGTACGAGGAGCCACGGGGCCAATAGGGCCCTGCTTGGGCGGGAGCCTCCCCTGCCTGTGCCCCCTGCTCTAAAGAGCAAGGCTTCGCCAAGTGAGGTCTGCCTTTTCCCATCCTCCCCCCAGACCCTGCCTAGGAAGTGCGGGGGTCTCTCCGCAGGCCAAGCCCTGCCGCGCCCTGCCCCCATGCTACACATCACCCCCACACGTGGACTCCCACAGGATGGGGGTTGGAGGATCCCACCGGCCCGATTTCCTCCTTGCCATTTCCTGTGCCCCCGATATAAACTGACACACCGACACAAAGTGCCTCGTAACTTGCTTATGGCCCTCTCCCTGTCCCTGCAGGTATGTGCAGGATACACTCCAGACCTGCCCCTGGTGATCCTTTTCCTCGTCGCTGTCCCCCGCAGGCAGAGCAACACGCGGACGAGCCCATCCATGTCTCACAACGGTGGAGGCCTCCTCCACTTCTTCTTCGTGGTCAAACTCAGATGCTCTGCGATGTCCGTTTCCACAGAGCTGCCATGCCCCGACACATACACACAGGCAGACAGACAGACAGACAGACACACGCACGCACACGAAAATACACACAGAAATGTTAGCTCTTTGTGAAACTGTATGATGCCAAGGATAGCCAAGGCGGTGTTGAGAGCATGCCTCGTCCTTGTGGGATCCCTCTTCCTCCTCAGCGAGGGCTTCACGACCCATCCCCCAGATGGCCTAGTACCATCCCCAAGGATGGCCTGATGGGAGGACATGTGGGAGGACATGTGGTTCTCAGGAACGTGGAGGGAAGTCAGGGAATCGTGGCACAGGAGGGGATGGGACAAGGGAGCCCCACTCCCAAAGACAGGCAGGCCGTCCCCAACTGAATGAGTGGCAGGAGGACCCAGAGAGAGGGGCCGACCGTCACGGGTGACAGTTCAGAGGAATGGGGTGGAGAAGCCTTGCTTCTCCTGATTGACCAGGAACATTCTGGCTAACAGCCTGGCAGGCCTGATCTCCCCCAGGTGGACATACCCGCTGCCCCGGGGGCTGTGCCCTGACTTCCCACAGGCTCCCTTCCCTCACTGCAACCCGCGCCCAGAGCAAGCTGGGGCCCCGGCTCTTCTGAGCCTCGGTTGCCCTGCCGCTAAGCTGACAGTCCCTGGCACCTTCCTTCCACATTCAAGACCCAGCCCTCCATGGCTCCTCACCGACAGGTCCTCCTGTCAGCTCATTCCCATGGGCTGCCTTCCTGCCTCGGGTAGTACTGCAAGGGATTGGGCCACAGGTCCTCGATGATGATCTGGCACGCCAAAATGGGCAGGTGAGCACGGGGCCCAGGCCCCGGTCCCCGGCAGCCGGGGCTCCAGCATCACCGCTGCTGACGAAGGCTGCAGGGACCCCACCTCGGCAATCCTGTAGACCCTGGGCACCTGGGGTCAGACGACCAGTTAAAGTTCAGGCTGCTGGTGTCCTGCCTGCAGCTGGCAGCTCCACGTTCATAATCCCAGAACCAGTGGGCTGCAGTGCCACGAGTCGCAGGACGAGAAAATTTAAGGGAGGCTCTCCATGGCCATGGACCCACGCCGTCCCTCCCTCTCAACCTCCATCCTTTCTCCCTCCTGTGCCGAATCCCACCCCTGCCCCGAGTACCCTGCGTTCCCCCCTACGCGCTCCCAGTTCCCACCTGTCCGGCGGCCCTCCGCCAGCTCCCTTGAAGCTCAAGCCCACTCCTGCCGGCAACGCTAAGGTGATACTCCTTAACGATCATTTTGATCTGGAAGTAAGGGCTGCTCCCAGAGGAAAGCATCAACCAGCAGCGGTATGTGGGACGGCCCAGTTCCCCCACCTGCCCCGCCAAAGAAAGAGGAGGGGGAGGGGAAACGTGTCCTCTCGGTGTCCTGACTGAGTGCCTGGCCATGACTCGGAACAACTTTACCACGCGCCCTCCTGCTCAAACCCCGCTGCCAACGCACCTCCGCCAGCCTAGGTCTCCAGGGCCAACCTCTAAATTGGTCAGGTAGCTGAGCATGTCTGTGTCCTGGCCGCCCGTCACGGCTGGTGTCTGGGTGGTGATTCAGGATCTGCCTTGGGTCGAGGAGCCTCGATGTCAGGGGCTCCGGAAAGAGAACCAGGATGGACCCAGCCCTTCCCGTCTGAGAGCAGGGGACCGAAACAGCAGGCACCGCCACCGCTTCCAACCTCCTTGGAAAGCGCTTGCCCTTTCATCCCACCCGTGCTCTACACTGGGGCATCGCTGGGCTTCGAGGACCAACAGGGCTGAGGCTGACAGGGCCCAACATGGGAAGGCCAAGGGCCTGCCTGCACTCCCTTCCTATGGCCCTCTGGCCTGTGCCCGGGGCCTGCTGTACCAGGGGGCAGTCACCACTTTGGAGGTCTGGATGTGCTGGGTCCCTGGATGATGGCCCTCCTTCCAGCCAGGTGAGAGCTCCGCTTCCGATTCATCCTGCGCTTGGGCCGCAAGTAGGCCCTGGAGGCTTGGGCATCCAGAGAGCGGAGCGCTTCCTGAACCACCTCCAGCGCGGCAAGTGTGGCCCCGGCTGCGTCTGGCCACGGCACTGGCTCTGCCTGCGGCAGCTCCTGGAGCCTCTCGTCCTGCTCTGCTTGCGCCGCCTCCTCGTCTTCCACCGACGCCACCCCCACCACCAGGGCCCACGCGTCCCCCGCTGCGGCCTCCTCTGTGTCCGGCTGGGCCTCAGCTTCCCGCACAGCCTCTGCCGCCATCCCCACAGCCTCTAGGGCCAGAAGCGCCCCCCGCGTGCCCACCGGAGCCCGGGATCCCTGAGGGGCCCCCGCCTCCTCACCGCCCCCTTCCAGGGCAAAGGCGGTCCGGGATCCTGGGGCAGCCCCGCCTTCTCCGGACCTCGCCTAGATCTCCATGGGCGGTGGCCCTGAGCCCAGGCAGCTGCGGAGGGAAGGAGATGGCCGCGAGACGGGCAGGTTGAGCTCTGCGGCCCAGGAGGTGGGCGGGTAGCAGCCACGTCTCAGAGTGTGCGGGCCTGGGGCACACACGCGCACAGGGCCTCGGTGCGGGAGGTGTCGGGGGCAGCGGCGGCGGAGGCGCGCATGCGGCCTGGGCTGGATGCTGCCTCCGAGCCATGCCCAGGATGCTGGGTGGCCCCCGGATCTAACCAGTGACAGGGTGGTGGGCGTGGCCACCACCAGCCTTGTCCCTTGCCCACGCAGGAGCCAGCCAGGGAGCCGGCCAGGGTTCCTCCTTCAGGGGGGGCCTGCGGCCCTCACCCCCAAACGTTTTCTTCGGAGACACCGCCCAGGCCATTCCCGCAAGTCCCCTGGCATCACAGACACACCCTACCCTCCCTCATCCGTTCTCCTGGGACCACTCGGCCGGCACCAGAGAACTGAAATCCAGCGGCTGAATCCACTGTCTGCCCGCTGCTCGGAGGCCTCACCCGCCCCTTCTCAGCCGACCTGGGGCAAAGCCCTGGAGTCATCAGCTGGTGCTCCACCGCTGCCACATCACTGTCCACGTGGCTTTCCCCCTTGACCCGCCCAGTGGTGGAGGGAGCCAGGTGGCCGCCGCCAAGATGCTGGATGCAGGGACCATCTCCCTCCCCCCCCCTACCAACCCCCAGGTCCCACCTTTCCTTAAAACAGAGGAACCGCACACAAAGCAATGTCCCTGGAGTTAGTTAGCACAGAGCCACGGTCCGTGGCCGCCCTGGTGTACGGATCTACTACCCCAGCCCCAGTGAGGTCCGTGGTTGCGACTCGGTGGCATGCCACTGGGCCAGACCTCTAGCCCGAAGGGCAATTCTGGGTATTCTTCCGTCCAAGCCACCAGTAGGACTCGCTCCCACTGTACTTTCCTCTGCCCGACCCTTTCCCCTGTTCTGTCAGTGTCTCTTCTCCTCTTTGCTTTCTCTTCTGTCGCCTGACTTTCATGCGAGGTCTCTCTGTGTCTTCCTTCCAACTCTGCTCCAAGTTCTCCCTTAGTCTGGGTCCGTCGCTGAGTGGAGTGCCAGTACCAGCCGGGGAGGGGATGGCCAGGCGAGCATTAACAGCACGCACGAGTGCCCTTTCTGTGGTACTCACCAGGTCCTTCCAGTCCGAACCACACCCTGTGCAGGTCCAGGCCGGGGGGGTGGGGGGTCATGGGGCCAATAGGACACATGCTGCCGGAGGTGTGAGGAAGTTCCCATGGGCGATGGCAAGGCTGGCAGCGTTGGGGTTGCATCATGGGAGGGCCTCATTTAAAAAGAATGGGTGGGGGTGTCCTGGGGGATTTGGACCGTAAAGAAGCAGGGGGAACTCCCTTGCGGTTACGTGCAGGGTGCTTGGTGGGTGCGAGTGTCTCTATTAAAAGTCTACTGGTCGGGGCAAACAGGGACGCCTGCAGGAAGAGAAATGCATGGCCGCCTGTGGGGAGGAGACAAATTTTCTGAGACTGTCCCTGAAACGGTCCCGGCATCGGAGTGACTGGCGCAATCCAAACTGACCTAGCACGTGCAACCGTACCCACAACACTAGAGGAGGCTCCTGAGGCCATGCTGCACTACAAACAGCCCAGCCTTGGAGATGGGGAAGGCTGGGGTGGTGACACGGAGAGGGGGGAAGAGAGGGAGACCGGGAAGAGAGGGAGAGACGCGGAGAAGGCTAGGAAGGGGCGGGTGAGTGAGGGGGAATGGGAGGGATGCACCGGAGGGAAGAGAGGGACACGGGCAGGAGGGAGAGTACTGTAGTAGCAGGGGTGGGAGGGGCAGAGAGGGAGGGAGTGAGGAAGGGCAGAGACAGGGAGGCAGGGCCTTGATTGGCCCCAGCCACATTCATACGTTGCAAGGCATACAGACCAAAAGGACACACTGCCTGTGAGGAAGGGACCACCCGAATGTGCAGAAGCAAGAGGTCCTCTGAGCAGAGCTCAATCCGGTGGTGTCAATGAGGTCAGCAATCATGTTTCCTGGAAACAAGACTCATACACCACAGGAGGAAGTAATGGAGGAATAGAGGGTGGAAACAGGCCGGGGGCACACGGGGGTACACAGAAACCTAGTACTGCAGTCATGGACATCAGTCTGCCCTGGTCAGTAAAGAGGCTTCGGAGCAATGGAGTAAGATGTGGACGACAGCAGAACGGGCAGCCTCTGAAAAGCTGCCCATGTCTATGCTACGTGCAGGACACTGAGCTTTCAGTCCCAAAGCCACAGAGCAGTTGAAAGTGGGAGGAGTGAGAAAGATGAGTGACCTCATGCCCTAAGCGAGGCCACTGAGATCCCTACCCCTCGCGGACGGGCGGTAGGTGCGGGGCTGTTCCTCAATTCCCAAGGACGCGTCACCACGTACCTTACGGCCCGGGCAGCCAAGGACTTGTCGGGGCTCACCAAAGATCACAGACGCTGCGCCAGCCCCGTTGAAGGAGGAGAGGGTTCTGACTCCAAAATGGAAGAAACGGGGTCCAATTCACAGGCAGACCGCCTCAGAGATAGGAACTCATACAACCAACACAAGTCAGGCCAGCAACCCGGCAGCTGTCGCAAAGCAGAGACTCACCAGGGCCAAAGGCACTTACGGGGGCCCAACAACGGCATATCCGGGACGCCCACAGATGCGAGATCAGAGACGTGACGGCACAGGTAGAGCCACACCAAGGCACGCCAAGGCACGCTCCAGAAGACACAGAAACACGGGCAAAGAGCGGACCCCCCCTTTACCCAGACGAGTACACGAAGTTCCAGAGCGGCCAGGGACAGACGCACGTGCTCCAGGGCCGTGGAGGCAGAACGCCTGGCAGTTCTTCAGGCGGTCCTCTCCTATCAGACAGCACTCCGGGTTACAGAAGTTTTGTTCCCTTAGTGCCCAGGTTGCTGGGCACGCTGCTTCAGCGGAGGGAAGCGGAGGACCAGACACAGAGTGCTGGGCAGCGGGGCAAACTTCACTGGGCAAGGGCACGAAGCTCCCGGGAGGGCTGCCGTGTTCCCATTCAGATGTAGGGTTTTTTTTGTTTTGTTTTGTTTTTTTTTTTTAGCTCTTTCAGGGACCTTGAGAGTGAGGCCCCTGCAGATTTGCCGTGAAGGTGCTGCCAGTCAGGGCTTTGATCATGCCCCTGTCCACCACGTCCACGGGGCGGATGGGCTGGCATCTCGAGACTCACTGCCTCAACTTGGGTCAGGGACTGATGTCTCATGGTTAGTGGCTTTGTTTCAGCTTGTGCTGCCAAAGTCAGCCCTGCAGAGGCGGCTGGACAGGACACCCTCGTGCTCTCGTCTAGGTGGGAAAACGGAATTTGTCTTAGCGCGGATTTGTCTTAGAAGTCCTGGCTCCCTGTCTTCGGGTTGGGGACCCTGGCCCTGACTCCCTCGCCCTCCATGGACTCCTAACATCTGGGGCTCCCTGAACTCCAAAAGGATCCGCCCTCCACAGCCTCACCTTCTCTCTGGGCCGGGCCAGGCCGGGCTGGGGGCAGGGGGCGGGCCATGCTTCAACACCAGCCCAGTGCCCAGAGCCAGGTGGGAGATGCCTAGGAGTGGGGGACCCTGTTCCTTCCTCCCCCCTAGGCTTCACATCCTCGGCAACAGCCTACCAAACGCCACAAGCGTAGAGGAATACGCGGCAGCCCCCGAAATGGCCCAGGCCGAGGACCCCTTAAGGCCATACTCTACAACGGGAGTTGTCCCGCTCCCGCTGCTCAGCGAAGGTCCAGCACCTATGACAGTTTCAGCGGACCAGCACAAGCAGAGCCAGGTGCCAGCGTGCGGGCGCCCGTCGAGGATGCCCCAGCATTTCCAGGTCAAGAGTCCAAGACGACCGGTCTCCCCTACACTCTCAGAGAGACGAGCCTTCCCTCCTGGAGCCTCAGGCACCTCCACCCACCCCGGAGGGGGCAAGGCTAAGTCATAGAGATCATCAACTGCACAGCCTGACACGGAACAGGCGATTTGCGCTGCACACTGAAAGGGACCAGAAGCACCCATGAGTTTGACTGCCAGACCCTCCTGGCTGAGGCTCGTGACGGGTACTCTGTACACGCCAGGTCTTTCCACGGACCTTCACACAGAAGGCTAAGCCCTCAGACGATGGACAGTGCCCTATGCTTTCGGAAGCCCCCTGTGCGCACACAAGACGTCAGCCAGGGGCGCATGCTCCCTGAGGTGATGGTGAGGACTAGGTGTCGCTCTTGGTGGCATTTCCCTTTTGGGGTCTTCACCGGATGGAGGGCATTGGGCTGATGCCTTAAGCCCGTGGAGAGAGAGGCATATCAGCCTCAGAGTCAGCACGGGACAGATACTGCACGGGACGGGTGGCTGTACTGGTCCTTGCGTTCAGCAATCCTCCCACCCCTCGCCCTCTCCTCTGTTTACCGTCTGGGGGACCCCAACCCAAGGCCCTAGGGAAGCAGGGAACGGGGGATCCTGGGGCAGCATGGGTTTGTCAGTATGTGAGCGTGTCGCCGGACACGTCACTGAGCGGAGGTTGTGTGCGTGGGAGGGGAGGGGAGTGTGTGCGTGTCAGGACATCAGAGTGAGGGAACGACTGTGGGGGGGGCGGTGACTGGTTTGCCCCTGAGTGTGTGTGTCAGTATATGGGAGTGGCTAAAGGAGCCCGTGTGGGCGGTGGGGGGGTGGTGGTCTTTGAAACCAAGGGGGTGTGTGTGTGCGTGCGCGTTGCTCCCCTGCCTTTTGTACTTCCCACCTCCCTCTGTCCCCACTCCAACAGTCCCTCCACAGGGACTCGCCCCCCGTCTCGAATGTTTTTTTTTTTTTTTTTCTGAGGCTGAGAGGATGACTGTGTCAGCAAGAGCCCGGGCCCCTTGTTAGACCAACGGAGACACTGGCGCCGGGGTTCAACAGAGTAATGAAACACTAGTCCCCGCCCCGTGCTGTGTGTAGTGGATGTGTCTGAGGACATCCACCAGGGAGCATCTCTGGAGGACCGTCATCGCCATCCGGCAAACCTGGGCACTGGACGTGCTCGGCCCGGGCGCGTCCCTCCCTTTCCTTGACCTCTGTCATTTCCCCAGGGAAGAGATGAGCCCCGTCAGCAGGCCTTTCGCTCTTTTCTCCTCTCCCTGCCCACACCCCCAACCCCAGCGGAAGGACCTCTGCCCCCTGGGATGCCGTCCCAGTGAGTGTGTGACCTAGACCTCTGGGCAAGCATACGGGCCCATCCCTTCCACGGACCCGGGATGCACAGGCAGAGTACGAAGCACCGATGGGAACCCCGTGAGCTCAGGCACCCCACTGGCCCCTTTCCGTGGAGAGAAGCATGCGCGATCATACGGACACCACCGCACATAAACACAGCAGACATCGTATTACTAGTTTTCAGTATTTTTCCAAGGAGGCCTCCGTCGGCCCTGCGTTTCACCCCGGCACCAGACTTCGGGTATTCCCCGTGCTGAGGAACCGGGCTGACCATACGGCTCCATCTGAAGGTTCTGACTGGTTCCGGTCAAGTGCGATGCTTCTGCGTCTTCATCCCAACGTCTTGAAGCTCCCTGGGAGGGACACATACACTGAGACACACGGGCACACGGGCACACGGGCACACAGGAGGAGGCCCGTGTGTAACCTCTGTGGGCCATACGTAAGGTTGCTTGAGGGTTTCAAGGCCCTCCCGGGCAAGGGTGGTCATCCTCCCCCGGCCCCCCGCCGACCCGGACTGCGATCGCCCTCCATTTCCTCCACCCACGTAGTACACGTATCTGTGCACGCTGGCCAGTGCTCTCGGGGTGATTGTGGTGGGCACAGAACACTGCCCCCAGAGAGGAAGGGGACAACCGTGCTGATGAACACAGAAAAGTGACGGGGTGACGCGTGAGGCTTTACACCACGGTACCCAGACACCTGTGCCACGGGTGGTGGGAGGCCCGTAGGTGGGCACAAGGGTGAGGTGGTGGCTAGTCGACCTGCGGGCAGGAGTCCAGGGCCAGGGAATGGCACTTCCCACAAGGGCAGCTGCCGAGCCGACGCTGCTTCTCCAGCTCTGCTCATTGATGCTGCCTGGCCCCGCCTACCTCAAGCTTCCCCAGGCAGAACCAGTTCGACACCGCCCTCCTGCAGTCTCCCTGTCTCACGGCGAGGCCCTTCTGACTTGGGGCCACCGCCTCTGAGTGTTCCCCAGAGCCTCCGTCTCTGCATTTGTGGAGCCCAGCTCCCACGGAGCCGCACGGAGCATTTTCAGCACCCACGCCCTGGGCGTCTCACCTGCCCTCCTCTCAGTTCCCTCTGCTGGGGCCTTCTTCCTCACGTAGTACTGCAGGGGATTGGGCCACAGGTCGTCCATGATGATCTGGCAGGGGAAACGGGGCAGGGCTCAGATGCACATCCCAGTCCGCTGGGGAGCACAGCCAGGTTCATGAGCGCGGTTTGTCACAGGGACCCACCTCAGCTATCCTGCTGGACCCGGCAAAGCTGTGGTCAGAGAACCAGTTGAAGAAGTTAAGGCCGCTGTTGTGGTGTCTGCGCCTATAGGCCTCCCGTTCATAATTCCGGTGCCACTGGATGGGAGTGGAATGAGACGGCTCGTACCCTGCAGGAAGAAGGGTCCGTGCGAAGGCGCTGGATAATGCATCATGCTCAGCCCCGCCGCCTCCACCCGCTGCCGCCCGTCCACGCAGAGGCCCCTTACCAGCAGCCCTGAGGACATACTCCTTCTCAACGACTTCGTTGCGGAAGTAGGAGTTCTCGCGAAAGAAGAGCAGGATCTTGCGGCCATCACGGGGAGACTCGAGTTCCCCCACCTGCCGGGCGGCAAAGTGAGGGAGAGGGCTGAATTCTCTGTCCAGCGGACCCTTCCCGTCCTGGCTTTGGGGAGGAGTCACTTCTGTTACCCGCTCCTCTCCCATCCCCCTGGCCGGCCTCCCTCTCCCGGGCCAGACCTTCAAATCCGTCATGGAGCCAAGTATGCCTTTATCTCGGCCACTGATCATGCCTGACATCTGCGGGTGGTTCACAAACTGCTTTGGGTCAAGGGCTCTCTGAGGGCTGGAGATGAGAGTGCTAGAACAACAGAGCAAGCCTGGACGGCAGGTGGGCCCTGCATCCCCTCTCCTCCCACTGGGACCCACTCCCTCCTCACGGCCTTAGTCAAGGCCCCCTGGGCCTGCGCACGGCCTGTTGCAGTAGGTACTTAGGTAGCGCACGGCCGGGCACTAACACAGAAACAGCTGTGCATCCTCGGAGACCTCCCTCCCAGCCCACGCCACCCCTCTCTGGCCCATCCTCCTGGGCTGATGGCTAGGCAGAACTGGCTCATTCCCAGACAGCCTCCCTTGGTGCCTCCGGCTGACCAGAGTGGGCGTTCACACCCCCCTCGCCTGCTGCATTATTCCCAGGGGAGCCTGAGCTTTGAGTGGAGCTGTTTTGCGTGAGGCGGCCCCGGGGCTATGCCTAATTCGGACCCGGACTTCTGCTCCTACTCCGCCGGCGGAGCTTCAGGGCCTCCTGCGACATCAAGGGCAACCTGCAGGCCCCACCAGGGACCCCCGCCCGGAACCAGGAATTCAAGGCTGTCGTGATCACATGTCAAGGCATGAGCCAGGCCACCACAATGCGGGCCCCCTGCCACAGGAGTCTCCTGCACTAGCCCCGCCACCCTGGGGTCCCTCCAGGAAGGTATCAAGGATACAGCCTTGGCCCAGAAGCCAGGGATGCCCCGGATGAGGGCGCTTCGGTGGTCCAGGTGATGCCGTCGCCTCTGCCAGAACCTGAGCTTGAGCCGAGAGTAGGCCCTGCTGGCGTCCTTGTTCACGGGCTCCAGCTCTGACTGCAGGGCCCGGAGGGCCCGGAGGGCCTGGAGCGGGGACCGGGGCGGACCTGCCTGTGCCCCTCGCTGTTCTTCCCCTTCCTGCTTCTCCTGCAGCTCCTGGGCTGCTTCCTCCTTCTGGCTCTCCTCCCTGGCCTCTTCCCTCTTGTCCTCCTCCTCCGCCTCCGCCTCGGCCTCCACGTCCTCAGCCACGTGCTCTTCAAAATCCTCCTCTTTGGCCTCCTCAGCCTTAGCCCCTTCCTCCACAGAATCCCCCCCAGGCTCCTCTGGGGGATTAAGTTGCTCATCCTCCTCCTCAGCCTCTTCCTCAACAGACTCTTCCTTGTCATCTTTCTCCCCTTCCTCCTTAACCTCCTCAGCCCCCCGCCCCTCCGCAGCCTCCTCCTCGTCTCCCTCCTCAGCCTCTTCAGGACATTCCACCACTTCATCCTCTGCGTCCTCCTTCCCCTCCTCCCGTTCCTCTCGACCCTCGTCCCCCTCGTCTGCCGCTGCCCCAAGGTCAGGCGCCGCCATTGCGCCCTCCACCAAGACCACCAATTCCGCCCCCAGGCGGGCCTCGCCTCCGGCCTGCCGGGCCTCGGCTTCCCGCACAGCCTCTGCCGCCACCGCCCCAGCCCCTACGGCCTGCAGCAGCCCCACTTCCCCCGTGGCACCCGGCTCCCGGATGGCGCCCGCCCCCTCACCGCACCCTTCCCGGACCAAGGTGGACCAGGATTCTGGGGCAGCCCCGTCTTCCCCGGACCCCGCCCCGCTCTCCATGTGGCCGTGGCCCTGAGCCCTGGCAGCGCTGGAGGGAAGGAGACGCACGCGAGAGCACGTGGCTCCCCACACAGCCCGGCAGCTAGTGCTCTGGCGCCCAGGAATGGCGGCGGACAGCCGCCTCCAGACAGCGGGTGTGAGCCCGGGGGACGCATGCGCACAAGGCCTTCGGGCAAGCGGGCGACGCCGCAGAGGCGGCAGAGGCACGCATGCGGCTTGGGCCACGTGAGCCCGCCCAAGCCACGCCCAGGATGATGGTCGTGCCCCGGGGCCAACCACTGACACCAGGCCGGGCAGGGCCTCCTCTGCCCCACCCCTCACCCCCACAGGAGCCAGCCAGGGAGCCCAGCGGTACACCTGCTACGGTGTGGCCTCGGTCTCCAGAGTAGCCTCGGGGGTCCTTGCGCCCCCCCCAGGCCACCAACACCCCCATCCCGTGCCGGCCTTCACCACGCTCTCCGCCCGGTGTTTGAAGCTTGTCAAGGAGAAACGGTCCCTTGCCCTTCCCCAACACGGTCCTCGAAGACAGAAGACACCGTATGCACCCCCGGGAACCCTGGTCAGGCGTGCCGGGAAATCGTCAGCCCAGGCATCGCAGAATAGTGCCATTCCAGGAGACAGAGGCCCCGAAGCTGTCTGCGTCTTTGGAGGATGGGGGTTGGGAAGGGCGGCCGCAGCTCCCCCTAGTCCCTGTCCTGGGCTGCTCAGTACAAGCAGGACGGAGAGTGCTCCATCCATCCGTCCGCCTGTCCTTTCCTCATGCTCTCCGCTCCGTCTTCCCCTCTCTCGCTCTTTGTATTCAGGGGCTCTTTCTCTGCCCTCTCCCTGCCCACAGGGTCTCTGGAAGATCCAGGCTTCAGCAAGAAAGATGCAGAAGCCTCTCCGAGCAGCTCTTCTCCCAGGAAGTAAAAGCCCTCGGCCCCTCTGCGACTTGCCGCCGGTCACGTGACCAGCAATAGGGACCCAGGCTGGGTGCCCCCCCAGACACTCAAACATTCACACACAGTCAAAGCACACGCCTCCGCATACGCACGCGACCCCAGCACAGGCATACACATACGGCCCCACCCCCAAAGAAACCATACACACGTGTGCCCAGGAAAACTCACACTCACGCTCTCACACACACACACCCAACCACATCCACGGCCTCTGGCACACAGGCATACACCATTGACCCCCACACATCTGAGCATGCGCGCGCGCATACACACACACACACACACACAGACACAGACGCACCCCTGAGGATACAGAAACGTGTAAGTAAAACACATACTCTGAGGCTTACAGGCACACACGTAGCCACGTAAGAGCGCGTGCACAAGTGCGCGCTCTTATGCAAGCACACGAAACACACTAGCCACACGCGCACACGCACACGCACACAAACACACACAACACACTGAGGCATGCAACCCTGCGCCACCTAACATCACAGCTAGGCTCGCAAGCACACGCACCCTGAAACTACACGCAGAAGGTCTCCGGCACAGGCAGACACAGTTGAACCTGCCCTGAAGAAAAAAAATACACCTGTAGGCCTACTCCATCAAAACTCATCCACAGTGTGTGACACACAGGCATACACAACTGTCCCCCCACACACACACCCCTGAGGATACAGACACATGTGAGAAAAACACATGATCTCGGTGATACAGGAATGCACACTCACAGCTCCGACACATGCGCACACACACACTCATGCTCATACAAACCCACACGTGCTCCCTGCACACATCCTGGTACTGGCACAGAGGCATGCCCCTTATCTCACCAATGTACACAAAAGGGCACGTGTGAACACACAACCACAACACACATGAAAACTCTCCAGCACAACTGTATGCAAACAAGCCCCAGAGCAGCATACAGAGACACACACACAAGCGCACGCGCGCGTGTGCCTACACGACCTCCAACAGCGATCACGCACTGCTGGTGACACCTATACACGCAGGTATGCACACAAACACACAATCACCCATGGGCCTGCAAGCACACAGACACGCAACGGACACTCGGGGGCACGCAAGGATTATGCACCCAGAGCACTCGCGTACAAGGTCTCTGGCACACAGCCATATACACGTAGCCCTGCAGGATCACACACCCAGCCGTGCCTGAAAAAGCACACACACACACACACACAATACACACACGCGTCACCTCACACACAGCCAAGCAGATTTCTGCACGCAGGTACACACACACACACACACACACACACACACACACACACGTGTGCTTAGAAGCACACAAACACGCACAACACACCCGGTCCCCTGCTCCGGCGCATGACCCTCGGTCGCACAAACACACAATCCTGCGCGTGTAACCCACAATCAAACAAAAACGAAACAAACACCTACATACACGGGGTCCAGCACGGAGGCGTTCATGCTCACCACAAACTCACACATAGGTGCACTTGAAACTATACAATGCAACAGGCAAGCATAGGTGGCCGCACTCAGAGGCACATATGTGCACATGCCGACATGCACACGAAGCTTATATGAACACATCTGGGCCCTATGCGCGTGCAGTCACACGTGGCCTCGCTACACTCACCCATGGGCGTGCCAACACACGGACACAAGACACAAACACACACTGTCTCCAGGATGCAGGCATACACCCTTGTCACTCTCACACACACGGACACAGGAACACACATGCACAACGCCTAATCACACATGATGTCCTCCTGCACACATGTGAGCAAACTGGGCCACACATGTCCACACACACGTGCAGAAGGATAAACACACGGTCCCAAGCTCAGAGGAATACTCAGGTGGCACAAGGGTGCTTGATGTGCGCGCGTGCACGCATGCACGCGCGCACGCACGCGCGCGCACACACACACACACTCACAAACGTGCACGTGCGCACGCGCGCTCGCAGAAACGACGGATACGCACGCAGACAGGCCCAAACCCGCTCCCCCACACGCAGCACACTCACGACGTCACACAGCCCACAGCGCACACCTGCCTTCCCTGAGACATCCTTGGAACTGTCTCCTGCGGGTGGGTGGTGTTATCAGCGGGAGGGTCGTGAGTCCACAGGGACCACGAGTGAGCGCCACCACCTTGGTCCTCCCGGGACCCTTGGTTTTGCACTGGACCTGACCAGGCGCATGCGCGGGATCACATCACAGCCATGCAGGGCACACATCCAGGAGCAAGGGAGCTGGGCAAAGCTCTCCAAGCGAAGTGAATGTCGGGGTACGAGGAGCCACGGGGCCAATAGGGCCCTGCTTGGGCGGGAGCCTCCTCTGCCTGTGCCCCCTGCTCTAAAGAGCAAGGCTTCGCCAAGTGAGGTCTGCCTTTTCCCATCCTCCCCCCAGACCCTGCCTAGGAAGTGCGGGGGTCTCTCCGCAGGCCAAGCCCTGCCGCGCCCTGCCCCCATGCTACACATCACCCCCACACGTGGACTCCCACAGGATGGGGGTTGGAGGATCCCACCGGCCCGATTTCCTCCTTGCCATTTCCTGTGCCCCCGATATAAACTGACACACCGACACAAAGTGCCTCGTAACTTGCTTAGTGCTGCTGCCATGTCTCTAACCATTATGGAGAAGTCTCGGAGAGTGCAAGTTTCAGTGAGCAACAAGTTGCTTGCAAGGAAATGCTATGGCAGGGATGTGTTTCAATACACGAATGTGGTTGCTTCCTCCATCTGAGCAAGAACAAAACGTGTAAGGAATCTCATGTGCCTTGATGAATAGTGTCTTCAAAGGCACAAGTGGAATCAGGAGGAACCAGCCTTTACTTGGCCTCTGGACACAAGCCCTTGGAGGCAGGAAGTGTCAACGCCCTGTCTTGTTTTCTGAAATTGGCATGATAGCCCATCAATCTGGGGTTGTATATGAAAAGTGCCATGACAAGGGTGGTTAGAATGAGGTCTGTGGAAAGAGAACCCCTACAGTATTTGACTCTCGAAAAATCTTGGTTTCCCGGAGATTGCAGCAATATCAAAGACATGTGTGGTGGTTGAGGGAAAGAGCAATGTCCCAGACGTTAGGAAAAAACTCTGTGGAGGATGCAACTTCATAGGAACAACAGGATCCATCCAGGGGGATGCCTTGGAGCATGGAGATTTGTAAGCCACAGGAGAGTGCCCTTTTCTTCGCCCTCAGAAGTCATCTGTGAAGAACACAACATTCTTAAACCTCTGCTTCCTGAAGTTCTTTCTGCCAAGGTCTTGAACTCATCCCAAAAGCACCACCCATGTATCTCTGAGCAACAAGGGTGTGGAGAATGCAATTCACCGCATAGTCTGGATTTCAGAATATAGGATAGCAAGGGCAGGTGTGGTCATAGGGGGATGGTACCATGTCCCTGACATAGACCAAAATTTCTGTGAGGAACGTAACTGTCAGGGACTGTTACAGCACTGGAAAACTCTTATAGCACCTGGAAAGTGCCTTCTTTTTCCATCTGAGAAAGAAGCCTGTGCAGAATGCAACGTTAATGGAAACTCTTGCTTCCTCATGTGAAAAGTGTTTTCCAGTGGAGGTGTGGAATTGGGAGGAACACACTACTGACGGAACTCGGAGGATAAAAGTGTGTGGACAATGCAACTCTGAGCGAAGAGCAAGTCCCTTCCAGGTAGAAGCCTTCTAACATGAATGCGTTTACAGACCAGGAAAGGGACAACACCTTTCTCTGAGGAAGCAGTCTCTGGAGATCCCATCATGCACGTAAACTTGGATATCGTGAAGAGAGACACGTTTCAAGGGGATGTGTGGAATCACCACGAAACGGCCTTGGAGGAACCTCTAAGAAGAAAACCTGTGAGTTTTGGATCTGTGAGTTTTTGGATTTGGCAACATACACTTGTTTCCAGAAGATAGAAGTGACATCTAATAGGTGCCCAGTAGCCCAGAAAGGTGCCCTATCCAGGACACCTAGCAACAAGTCTGTGGAGAAGGCAACATTCAGCCAACAACAATATCCTTCAAGGGAGAAGTCTTGCAGAGTGTAATGGTTGAAGCCCCAGCAAAAGGACCTAGCCTTCCTTCTGAGAATGAAGTCTGTGGAGGACCAAATGTTCCAGTCAGTCTCATGCCCAGAAGACAGAAGTGTTTTATACAGAAGTGTGGGATCATGAGGAACATGACAAGGATTTCACTCTGAGATACAAGCCTGTGGGAAATGTAATTCACTGTGAGTTCCTCTTCCCAGAAGACAGCTGAGATATCACATGCAGTTGTGGTAGTACACGCCAGAGTTAGGGCCCTGACACGGCTGTTGAGAGTGCAAGGTTCAGATCACAGCAAGAGTCTGTAAGGGAGAAGCCTTGGAGTGTGTGCACATTCAACAACATGAAAATGCCCTAACCTTCTGCCCAAGAGAGATGTCTTGGTGAACACAGTGTTCTAGTTGTGTCTTGCTTCCTGAAGAGAGAACAGTTTCCATAAGGATATGTGGAATCCTGGATTCACTGCCTCAGATTGAGTTCTGAGAAACAAGTGTGGAAAGAATGGATTCTTAACCAATTCTGCTTTCTGGAACATTGAGGCCCCATCAAATGGAAGTGGGGCCGTAGAAATGAGGTGCCATGTAGCATACAATTGAAAGCATGCTTATGGAGAATACTTTCCTCAGTAAGAAACAAGGATCTTCAGTGGACAAGCCTTCCTGTATGTCTGCTGATAAAACACAGAAATACCCTTTTCCTCCTGAGACTTCTTCTGTGGAGAACAAAGTGCTCAAGTATTCTTGGCCTTTCTTATGATAGAAGTGTTAGGGTCCATGATCAAAGGAACAAGACTGATGCAAAGCGAAAGTCAAGCAAAGCTTTATTTCGCGCCAAGCATGGAAAATCGAACCGACTGGTAAGGGCTGTCTCTTACGAAGAGATGACGATGATGACCTCGACAGGGCCGCTCCGGACAAAGCCGCTCTGGACGAGGCTGCTCCCTGACGAGGCCGCTTCCCCGATGAGGCCGCTCCCCAGACGAGGCCACTCTGGACGAGGCCACTCTCCAGACGAGGCCACTCCAGACGAGGCCGCTCCCTGGATGAGGCTGCTCCCGACGATGAAGAGGCAATGATGACTACGAGGATGACAGCCCCGATGACGCAGACTCTTCTCCCCATGACGCTGCTCCCAGCGAGGACGCTCTGGACGAGACTGCTCCAGACGAGGCTGCTTCCCCGATGAGGCCGCTCCCCAGACGAGGCCACTCTGGACGAGGCTGCTCTGGCAAGGCCACTCCCCCCAGAGGGGAGGCTGCTCTGGCAAGGCCACTCCCCCGAGAGGGAGGCCGCTCTGGCAAAGGCCACTCCCCCGAAGGGGAGGCTGCTCTGGCAAGGCCACTCCCCCAGAGAGGATGCTGCTCTGGCAAGGCCACTCCCCAGAGGGGAGGCTGCTCTGGCAAGGCCATTCCCCTGAAGGGGAGGCTGCTCTGGCAAGGCCACTCCCCCAAAGGGGAGGTTGCTCTGGCAAGGCCACTCCCCTGAGAGGGAGGCTGCTCTGGCAAGGCCACTCCCCCGAAGGGAGGCTGCTCTGGCAAGGCCACTCCCCCAGAGGGGAGGTTGCTCTGGCAAGGCCACTCCCCCGAAGGGGAGGCTGCTCTGGACGTGGCCGCTCTCCGATGACTCTTCCTGCTGACAGCTCTTACTGCTCCGGCGAGACTCCCTACTAGCCTCACAACCCAGCTTTTATAGAGGCACTTTTAGCCGGGCTATACACAGGTAGCCAATGAGATTGCAATACACAGAGAAAACTCCAGTCATGCTAGATCTGCCACACATAAAAAAAAAAAAACTGCTAGGTTACACACGGGCAGCCAATTGAATTTCAATTTACCCTAGTGGATATACGCATGCCCCTCTGATTGGATGTCCTCACCTGGCCTGGCCCGCCCTTGTATCCAGGCCTTGCAAGGAAGTTCCTCTGGGAGGGGCAGGGTCAATCTAAGTTCACTACAACAAGATGGGTCCCTCTGCTCAGGTAAGCCCTTATATTTGCCAGAGCAGCCTCCCTCTCGGGGGAGTGGCCTTGCCAGAGCAGCCTCCCCTCCGGGGGAGTGGCCTTGCCAGAGCAGCCTCCCCTCCGGGGGAGTGGCCTTGCCAGAGCAGCCTCCCTCCGGGGAATATGAGCTGTTAGTAAGAGCTGTCAGAGTCATCGGAGAACGGCCATGTCCAGAGCAGCCTCATCCAGAGCAGCCTTCTTGAGAGTGGCACTGTCGAAGTCATCATCATCACCTCTTTGTAAGAGACGGCCCTTACCAGTCGGTTTGATTCCTGATGTTTGGCGTGAAATAAAGCTTTGCTTGACCTTCGCTTTGTATCAGTCTCGTTCCTTTGATCACAGACCCTAACAGAAGCATTTTCAAATGCATGTGGGGAATTATAAGGAAGCCAATCTGAATGAACTCTGATAAGCAGTCTGTGCAGAAACTTTTGATCTTGATGTAGTACCATAAATTTATTTTCACTTTTGTTTCCTTGCCTTTGGAGACATGTCTTGAAAGAAGTTGCTGTGGCCAACATTGAAGCAGTTACTGCCTATGTTCTCCTCCATGAATCTGATGGATTACTGCCTGACGTTGAGGTCTTTCATCCATTTTGAGTTTATCTTTGTGTATGGTGTAATAGAATGGTAGAGTTTCATTCTTCTACACATAGCTCTCCAATTTTCCCAGCACCATTTATTGAAAAGACTGTACTTTTTCCACTGTATATTTTTTCCTGCTTTCAGAAATAAACCTTTGATCAACACAGGTCAAAATATTGACACAAAGACCAATGGAACATAATTGAAATCTAGACATTAACCTTCACATTCATAGCCAAATAATTTTGGCAAGGATGCCAGAACCATTCAATGGAAAAAGGACTGTCTTTTCAACAAACAATACTGAGAAAACTGAATACCCAAAAGGAAGAAAATGAAAGCAAACCCCTTCTTATCACTATATACCAAAATTAATGATAAAAATATCAGTGACCTATATTTCATAGTTAACATCTGAGACTAATAAAGTTTGTATACAATTATTCTTCAATAATAATCAAATAAAAAGAGATAAGTAAATGTAAATAATATCTAAAAAATACCCAAACTAAAGATAAAAGAACAAAACCCACAAAACTCTGAGATGAAAATGTAGGAAAAGCTACTCAAAAATGGCAATATTACAACTTGATTCCAAAGCAAGGGAAGAAATTGAACAGACATTTCTTATGTGTGTGTACAAATGGTTAATAAACAAATGAAGATTCTTGTTACAACCATAAGGGAAATAAATGCAAATCAAAACTACCACAAGATACCACTTATTATTTTAGTTATTGGTGGAATAACTGCTCTGAAATTAAGACTGTAATGAAGACAATATGATACTGGCTCTTATTTAAAAAGCAGAAGATTGTAAGTGTTGGCAAGAATGTAGAGAATATTTGAGCATCAGTGGTGGAATTGTAAAATTGTGCAACCATTGTGGAAAACAGTATGGAAGTCCCGCTAAAAATAGTAAAAGTATGACAATATGATTCAGCAACTTCATTGCTATGTATATACCTAAAAGAATTAGAAACAGGAATCCAAATAGATATTTATTCGAACACCAATGTTCTTAAGCATTAGTTAAAATAGCCAAAAATTGGGTCAGTTATATAATACATTAAAAATCCATTTGTCTTTTCCTTTAAAAAAATATTTTAAAAAATTTATTTTTAAAAATAAATGTACCTCCAACGTGGGGTTTAAACTCACAACCACAAGATCAAGAGTTGCATGTCTACTGACTTTGGCAGTCAGGAGACTCTGAGGGGTTTCCCCATATTTTTGACAAACATTTTTTAGTTTTGCATTTTACCTATAATTTCATAATCTATTTTCAGCTAGTTTTATTTAAAGTGTCAAATTTATGCTGAGGTTTATTTATTTTTACTAAGTTTTTGCTTCTATATGTCCACATTTGCTCCAGCCCTATTTGTTGAACTGCTATTAATCATCCCTTCTATTAGTTTTGCACTTTCATCAGAAAAAAACAAACAAACAAACAAACAAACAAACCACAAAGCAAAACAGGTAAATTTGTGTGAGTCCATTTCTGCTTCTTCATTTTTTTCTATTGATTTTTGTTTCTGTCCTTTTGTAAGTATCATATTGTCTTGATAACACCTTAATTAGGGATTAGTGATTCTTCCCATTTTACTTTCTTCTCAAAATTATTTTGACTTTTGTAGAGCTTTCCATTTCCTTGTCAGTTTTAGAGCTTGTCTCTGTCTATATAAACCTTGTTGAGATTTTGATAGGAATTGCATTAAATAAAAATATTAACCAATTGGGGTGAATTGGTATCTTTACCATATTGGTATTCCAATTGATATCTTTTCATTTATTCCATTCTCAATTACTTTTTTCACCAGCACTTGGTACTTTCAACATTGAGATGGTTATGTGTTTTGTAAGATTTCTTTAAATATAAATACTGTATGTAGTTTTATTTGGAGCAATAACAAATGATACTGTTCTTTATTTCATTTCTGCATATTTATTTTGCATATATAAAAGGCATTCTGGTGTTGATTCCATATCTGGGGACTTTGCTTACCATGACCTAATTTTTGAATGGTGAAATCTAATAATTTTATCTTTTTATTTATTTGGTAAGTAAGCAGTGGTAAATTAGTAAAGTCAGCCAAAGCTTAAGAAAGGCAAGAGTGTCTGCTTTGAAAGTCTTGTGTGAGTCTACTAACTCCATTGTCACTACTCACATTTACTCCTTTCTTTGACCTGAATAGATATCTAATTTAACTACAAGATTATACAAGCAAAGAGAAAAGAGACCTAGTTAAGTATATGAGTTAGTTTTTACAATGTTACCTTACGTATTTAGACAACCAAGAACCATATAGTAGCTTGTGATTTTGTAGTATGGCATTTTGGGTTAGGCAGAGCTAGACAGGTAATTTTTTGTTTGTTTGTTTCATTTTGTTTTTAAGATTTTTATTTTTTCTTAAGTAATCTTTACACCTAATATAGGAATTGAACTTACAAGCCTGAAATCAAGAGTTGCACATGCTATGGACTGAGCCAGCCAGCCAATGCTGGGCAGTTCTTTTGCTTCCTGTTGGATGGGGTTTTTAGTCAGTTTTTAGGTTGGTGAGAGACTAGCTGGTTTAGGATTGCTTTATCTGGTGAGGCATTTCTCTGCTACTAGTAATCTCTCATCCTGGAATTTGTTAATCTAGATTTGTTTACCTGTTGTCTTGGTAGGGTTTTGAGAGAATAAGAGAAAACATGCAAGATCTCTTAAGACCTAAACCTCGCAATTGGCTCAACATCACTTTTCATATTCTCTTGGCCAGAGGCAGTGGTAAGGACATTTCAGATTTGAACTGTGGGAAGATACACTCTATTTTTTCTTTATTTTTAATTATTTATTTTTTATTTTTATTAATCTATAATGTATTATTTGCCCAAGGGTACAGGTCTGTGAATCATCAGGCTTACACATTTCACAGCACTCACCATAGCACATACCCTCCCCAATGTCCATCACCCAGCCACTCCATCCCTCCCCCCACTCCCAGCAACCCTCAGTTTGTTTTGTGATATTAAGTCTCTTATGGTTTGTACTCCTGATCCCATCTTGTTGCATTTTTTCCCCTTCCCTACCCCCCACAACTCCCTGCCCTGCCTCTCAAATTCCTCATAACAGAGAGATCATATGATAATTGTCTTTCTCTGATTAACATATTTTGCTTAGATAATACCTTCTAGTTCCATCCATGTCATTGCAAATAGCAAGATTCCATTTATTTTGAAGGCTGCATAGTATTCCAGTGTGTGTGTGTGTGTGTGTGTGTGTGTGTGTGTACTTGCATACATACCACACCTTCTTTATTCATTCATCTATTGATGGACATCTAGGTTCTTTCCATAGTTTGGCTATTGTGGAATTTGCTGCTATAAACATTCAGGTGCACATGCCCCTTTGGATCACTACAATTGTATCTTTAGCATAAACACCCAATAGTGCAATTTCTGGGTCATAGGGTAGCTCTATTGTCAACTTTTTGAGGAACCTCCACGCCGTCTTCCAGAGTGGCCACACCAGCTTACATTTCCACCAACAGTGTAGGAGGGTTCCCTTTCTCCACAATCTCACCAACATCTGTTGTTTCCTGACTTGTTAATTTTAGCTATTCTGCCTTGTGTGGTGATATCTCATTGTGGTTTTGATTTGTATTTCCCTGATGCTGAGTGATGTGGAGCACTTTTTCATGTGTCTATTGGCCATCTGGATGTCTTCTTTGCAGAAATGTCTGTTCATGTTTTCTGCCCATTTCTTGGTTGGATTCTTTGTTCTTTGGGTGTTGAGTTTGGTGAGTTCTTTATAGATCTTAGAATCTAGCCCTTTATTTGATATGTCATTTGCAAATATCTTCTCCCATCCTCTAAGTTGTCTTTTGGTTTTGTTGACTGTTTCCTTTCCTGTGCAAAAGGTTTTGATCTTGATGAAGTCACAATAGTTCATTTTTATCCTTGGTTTCCTTGCCTTTGGCAATGGTTCTAGGAAGAAGTTGTTGTGGCTGAGGTCGATGAGGTTGCTGCCTGTGTTCTCCTCAGGGATTTTAATGGATTCTTATCTCACATTGAGGTCTTTCATCCATTTTCAGTCTATTTTTGTATGTGGTGTAAGAAAATGGTCCAGTGTCATTCTTCTGTTCGTGTCTGTTTAATTTCCCCAATACCATTTGTTGTCTTTTTTCCATTGGACTGTATTTCCTGCTTTTTCAAAGATTAGTTGGCCATAGAGTTGAGGGTCTATTTCTGGGCTCTCTATTCTGTTCCATTGATCTATGTGTCTGTTTTTGTGCCATTACCATACTGTCTTGATGATTACAGCTTTGTAATAAAGCTTGAGGTCTGGAATTGTGATACCACCAAGTTTGGCTTTCTTTTTCAACATTCCTCTGGCTACTCACAGTCGTTTCTGGTTCCATATAAATTTTAGGATTATTTGTTCCATTTCTTTGCAAAAATTGATGGTATTTTGACAGGGATTGCATTAAATATGTAGATTACTTTAGGTAGCATAGATATTTCACACTATCTGTTTTTCCAATTCATGAGCATGGAATGTTCTTCCATTTCTTTGTGTCTTCCTCAATTTCTTTCAGGAGTATTCTATAGTTTTCTTAGAACCAATTCTTTGCCTCTTTGGTTTGGTTTATTCCTAGGTATCTTATGGTTTTAGGTGCAATTGTAAATAGGATTGACTCCTTAATTTCACTTTCTTCTGTCTTGCTGTTGGTGTATAGAAATGCAACTGATGTCTGTGCATTGAATTTTATATACTGACACTTTACTGAATTCATGTATGAGTTTGAGCAGTTTTGGAGTTGAGTCTTTTGAGTTGTCCACAAAAAGTATCATATCATCTGCAAAGAGAGAGGCTTTGAATTCTTTGCTGATTCAGATGCCTTTTATTACTTTTTGTTGTCTGATTACCAAGGCTAGGACTTCTAGCACTATGTTGAATAGCAGTGGTGATAGTGGACATCCCTACCATGTTTCTGACATTAGAGGAAAAATTCTAAGTTTTTCCCCATTGATAATGATATTTGCTCTGGAATTTGCATAGATGGCTTTGATGATATTGAGTATGTACCCTCTATCCCTACACTGTGAAGAGTTTTGATCAAGAAAGGATGCCTTATTTTGACAAATTCTTTTTCAACATCTATTGGGAGTATCATATGGTTCATTTTCAGCATCTGTTCAGTATCATATGGTTATTGTCCTTTCTTTTTTTTAATGTATTGTATCACTTTGATTGATTTGTGGATATTGAACCAACCTTGCAGCCTAGGAATAAATCTCACTTGGTTGTGCTGAGTGACCCTTTTAATGTATTGTTGGATCCTATTGCTAGTATTTTGAAGAGAATTTTTGCATCCATGTTCATCAAGGATATTGGTCCTCTAATTCTCTAATTCTCCTTTTTGATGGGGTCTTTATCTGGTTTTGGGATCAGGGTAATGCTTGCCTTATAAAATGAGATTGGAAGTTTTCCTTCCATTTCTATTTTTTTGAACGGTTTCAGGAGAATAGGTTTTATTTCTTCTTTGAATGTTTGGTATAATTCCCCAGGGAATCCGTCAGGTCCTAGGCTCTTGTTTTTTGGGAGGTTTTTGATCACTGCTTTAATCTCATTACTAGATATTGGTCTATTCAGGTTGTCAATTTCCTTCCTGATTCAGTCTCAGAAGTTTATGGGTTTCCAGGAATGCATCCATTTCTTCTACGTTGCTTAACTTATTGGCATATAACTGTTGATGATTGTTTCTATTTCCTTGGTGTTAGTCATGATCTCTCTCCTTTCATTCATAATTTATTAATTAGGGTCCTCTCTCTTTTCTTTTGGATTAGTTTGGCCAGTGCGTTATCAATCTTAGTAATTCTTTCAAAGAACCAACTTTTGGGGATAATGGGTTGTGGCTCAGTTGGTTAAGCTGCTGCCTTTGGCTCAGGTCATGATCCCAGGGTCCTGGGATCGAGTCCCACATCGGGATCCTTGCTCAGCAGGGAGCCTGCTTCTCTCACTGCCTCTGCCTGCCTCTCTGCCTGCTTGTGTGTGCTCTCTCTCTTTCTCTCTCTGGTAAATAAATAAAATCTTAAAAAAAAAAAAGAACCAGCTTTTGTTTCCTTGATGTGTTCTACCATATCTCTAGTTTCTAACTCATTGGTCTCAGCTCTAATCTTGATTATTTCCCTTCTTGTGTGTGGGGTTGGTTTAATTTGTTATTGATTCTCCAGTTCTTTAAGGTGTAAAGAGAGCTGGTGTATTTTGGATTTTTCAGTTTTTCTGAGGGAGGCTTGGATGGCTATGTATTTCCCCCTTAGGACTGCCTTTGCCATATCCCATAGGATTTGGACCAAGGTGGCTTCATTCTCATTGGTTTTCATTCCATGAATTGTTGAAGTTCTTCTTTGATTTCCTGGTTGATCCAAACATCCTTGAGCAGGTTGATCTTTAGCTTCCATGTGTTTGAATTCCTTCCAAACTTTTTCTTGTGGTTGAGTTCCAGTTTCAAAGCAATGTTGTCTGAGAATATGCAGGAAATAATCTCAATTTCTTGGTATTGGTTGAGTCCTGATTTGTGATGTGGTATGTCTATTCTCCAGAATAGAACACCCAGTAGGTTGTCTATTCTGGAGAAAGTTCATGTGCACTCAAGAAGAATGAACATTCTGTTGTTCTGCAGCCATAGTGCTATGAAACTTGATGTCAACCCCAAGAAAACATCATTGTGGGAAGGACCACCACCATATGGAGCTGAAGAAATGTTCTCCAAAGGAATGAAGGGGTCGATGGTGAAATCCAAGCTAAATGGAAATGCAAAGACATAGAAGTAAACAAACAGGACAGTGGGAAAGACCCAGACTTTGGGATGTAGTCATGGGCATCCTAGGAAGGAAGTAGATAGAAATGCAGTCCTTCCTCAAGAGGCAAGCAAAGTCTCCAATACACAGCCTGAACTTAGACCCAAAGGAGCTGCAGAACCAATAATAAAGAATGCAAAAATCTAGCATAAGAGACCTAATCCAGATAAGAGCAGGAATCAATGATATAGAAAAAATAATGAAACCAGGAGATGGTTCTTTGAGAGAATTAATAAGATTGATAAATCCCTATCAAGACTCATCAAAAAGAAAAGGGGGAGAACCTAAATAAATAAAATAATGAATAAAAGAGGAGTAACTGCAACCAATGTCACAGATACACAAACAATTATAAGAGAATGTCATGAATTATTGTATATAAAAAACCGGGTATTTTGGAAGAAATGGATGAACTCCAAGAAACATACAAACTATGAAAACTGAAACAGGAATAGAAAACTTGACAACATTTATCCCTGGGATGCAAAGGTGGTTCAACATTCACAAGTCAATCAATGTGATAGAACAAATCAATGAGAGAAGAGAAAAGAACCAGCGAACCATGGCCCTCTCAACGGTGCAGAAAAAGCATTTGAAAAAATACAGCACTGTTCCTGATTAAAACTCTTCAGTGTATAGGGATAGAGGGAACATTCCTCAACTTTACAAAATCTATCTATGAAAAATGCACATTAAATATCATTCTCAATGGGGAAAACCTGACAGCCTTCCCTTTGAAATCAGGAACATGACCAGGATGCCCACCCTCACCACTGTTGTCAACATAGTACTAGAAATCCTAGCAACAGCAATAAGACAACAAAAAGAAACAACAGGTATTCAAATTGGTAGAGAAGAAGTAAACTCTCTCTCTTTACAGATGACATGACAATGTATATGGAAAACCCAAAGGAATCCACCCCCAAACTGCTAGAACTCATACAGCAACTCAGTAATGTGGCAGGATACAAAAGCAATGTACAGAAATCAGTTACTTTCTTATACACTAACAATGAAAATACAGAAAGGGAAATTAGAGAATCAATTCCATTTACTATAGCATCAAGGAGCACAAGATACCTGGGAATAAAACTAACCAAAGAGGTAAAGGAACTGTACTCAAGTTAACTATGAACACACCTGAAAGAAATTGAAGAAGACACAAAAAGATGGAAAAGCATTCCATGCTCATGGATTGGAAGAATAAACATTGTTAAAATGTCTATACTGCCCAGAGAAATCTGTATTTTCTTTCTTTCTTTTTTTTTTACATATCTTTCTTTTAATTTGATTCTTTATGACTAGAAAGGCTAAACATTTTCTTGTTTTCTATACCCATTTTTAAACTTTTTACTTTTTATTTATTTTTTTAAAATTTCTTTTCAGTGTTCCAGAATCCATTGTTTATGCACCATACACAGTGCTCCATACAATACATGCCCTCCATAATTCCAATCACCAGGCTAAACCAACCTCCCATCCCCTCCCCTCCAAAACCCTCAGTTTTTTTCTTAGAGTCTACAGTCCCTCTGATTTCCCCCAACTTATTTCTCCTCTCCATATCCCCATGTCCTCCGTTATTCCTTATCCTCCACAAATAAGCAAAACCTATGATAATTGACTCTCTCTGCTTGATTTATTTCACTCAGCATAATCTCTTCCAGTCCCATCCATGTTGATACAAAAGTTGGATATTCTTCCTTTCTGATGGAGGCATAATACTCCATAGTATATATGGACCATATCTTCTTTATCCATTTGCCCATTGAAGGACATCTTGGTTCTTTCCATAGTTTGGTGACTGTGTCCATTGCTGCCATAATCATTGGGGTAGAGGTGGCCCTTCTTTTCACTACATCTGTATCTTTGGGGTAAATACCCAGTAGTGCAATTTAAGGGTCATAAGGTAGCTCTATATTTAGTTTCTTAAGGAATCTTCATACTGTTTTCCAATGCAGCTGTCCAACTTAGAAATCCCACCAAAAGTCTAAGAGGGTTCCCCTTTCTCCATATCCTCACCAATACATGTTGTTTACTGTTTGGTAATTTTGGTCATTCTATCTGGTGT
Organism: Martes martes; assembly: GCF_963455335.1. Lineage (NCBI taxonomy): Eukaryota > Metazoa > Chordata > Mammalia > Carnivora > Mustelidae > Martes > Martes martes. Next base: position 16,336,617 of record NC_137907.1, read on the forward strand.
TAGGTGGTATCTCCATGTGGTTTTGATTTGTATCATCCTGATGGCTAACGATGATGAACAATTTTTCACGTATCTCTTAGACATTTGTATGGCTTCATTGGAGAAGTGTCTGTTCATGTCTTCTGCCCATTTTTTGGCATGATTATCTGTTTTGTGTGTGTTGAGGTTGAGGGATTCTTTATAGATTCTGGATATCAGCCCTTTGTCTGCACTGCCACTTCCGAATATCTTCACTGATTCCATGGGTTGCCTCTTTGTTTTGTTGACTGTTTCCTTTGCTGTGCAGAAGCTATTGATATTGATGATGTCCCAAAAATTCATTTTTGCTTTTATTTCCTTTGACTTTGGAGACATATCTTGAAAGAAGTTGCTGTGGCCGATATCAAAGAGGTTACTGCCTATGTTCGCCTCTAGGATTCTGATGTATTCCTGTCTCACATTGAGGTCTTTTATCCATTTTGAGTTTATCTTTGTGTATGGTTAAGAGAATGATAGAGTTTCATTCTTCTACATATAGCTGTCCAATTTTCCCAGCACCATTTATTGAAGAGACTGTATTTTTCCACTGTATATTTTTTCCCGCTTTATTTGACCATAGAGTTGAGGGTCCATATCTGGGCTCTCTACTCTGTTCCACTGGTCTATATGTCTGTTTTTGTACCAGTACCATGCTGTTTTGGTGATCACAGCTTTGTAGTAAAGCTTGAAATCAGGCAACGTGATGCCCCCAATTTTATTTTTCTTTATCAACATTTCCTTAGCAATTTGGGGTCCCTTAAGGCTTCATGCAAATTTTAGGATTGTTTGCTCTTAATCTTTGAAAAATGCAGCAGAATTTTGATCGAGATGGCATTGAAAGTATAGATTGCTTTGAATGAGAAGGGAGAGATCAAGACTAACACCAAGGAAATAGAAACAATAATCCGATATTATTATCAACAGTTATATGCAAAGAAGTTAAGCAACCTAGATGAAATGGATGCATTCCTGGAAACCTATAAATGTCCAAAACTGAATCAGGAAGAAATTGACAATCTGAAGAGACCAGTATCTAGTAATGAAATTTAAGCAGTGGTCAAAAACCTCCCAAAAAACAAGAGCTCAGGACCTGATGGATTCCCTGGGGAATTCTAGCAAATATTCAAAGAAGAAATAATACCTATTCTCTGGAAGCTGTTTCAAAAAATTGAATAGAAGGAAAACTTCCAGACTCTTTATATTAACCAGCATTACCCTGATCCACAAACCAGGCAAAGACCATGTATTTGCTACCTATAAGAGCCTCATTTTAGACATAGGACACCTGCAGATTGAAAGTGCAAGTATGGAGAAACACCTCACATGCTAACCCACATCAAAACAAAGCTGATTAGCAACATTTATATCAGACAACATAAACCTTAAAACAAAGACTATAATGATAGGCAAAGAAAAACATTTCATAGTAATAAAAAAGGACAATCCAACTAGGGTATTCAACAATTATAAATAGTTATGCACCCAACCGATGGTCAAGCAAATAAATAAAGCAGTTAATAACAAATATAAAGGAACTAATTGATAATAATATAATAATAGCAAGGAGTTTAGCACTACACTTATAACAATGGATAGTAAATCTTCAAAGAAACAATGGCTTGAATGACTCGACTGGATCATTTTTCCAGGTATTTTCAGAACATTCTATCCCAAAGCAGCAGAATACACATTCTTTTCGAGTATATGAGGGACATTCTTGAGAATACTTCATATACTGGGTCACAGACCAGACCTCAACAGCTAAAAAGAAGACTGAGATCATACCATTCATAATTTCAGATCAAACACTGTGAAACTTGAAGTCAACCACAAGAAAAAATTTGGGAATATCACAAATACATTGAGGTTAAAGAGCACACTACTGAAGAATGAATAGGTTGACCAGGAAATCAAAGAAGAAATTGACAAATAAAAGGAAAACAAATGAAAGTAAAAAGTCCAAAACTTTTGGGATACTAAAGGTGCTAAGAGTTAAGTATATTGAAATACAGGACTCCCTGAAGAAGCAAGAAAGATCTGAAATAAGCAACCTAACCTTACACTTAAAGGAACTAGAAAAAGAATGAGCAAACCTAAATCCAGAAGGACAGAAAAAATAAAGATGAGAGCAGGAATAAATGATACAAAAATGAAAGAAAATGATAGGACAGATCAATAATACTAGGAGATGATTCTTTGGATGAAATCAATAAAGCTAATAAGCCTCTAACCAGACTTAAAAAAAAAAAGGATAGAGACATGACCCAAATAAATAAAATAAAATAAATAAAATCACAAATGAGAGAGGAGAAATAACAAACAAAACTATAGAAATACAAAAAAGCTATAAAAAAAGAAAGTTAGGGGGAGACAAGATAGCGGGGAAGTAGGAGGAGGCGCCTTTTCAACCTGTACCCTAAAGTGACCTGATTACCTACCAAAGAACTCCGATCACCCATGAAATCAGCCTGAGATCAGAATTATACATGTCTGGATCTCTACGGGGACCAGAAGAGGCCAGTGGGCAGGTAAAGTGGAGTGGGAACGTCGGACTGATATCGGAAGATAAACAAAAGGGGGAGGGAGCCACCAGAGGCGACCGATTGGAAAATAATACCCCAATACGAGAGTGCCCTGCATCTGGGGACCAGCATTAACTTGGAGTCTTGTTGAAAGCACTCAAAAGAGCAAAGGATCGCGGGGGGAAATTGTGGGAATCGGGGCGGCTAGGGACAGGGGCTTAAGTCCCCAGACCCAGGACAGCCTCCCCTGGCACTGAGCCAGAGAGAGTGCAGCGGAGAAACCTGGTCTTTGTCCCTGAGCCGCCAGTGCGCCCGAGAACAAGTGGAGTCCGGCTCCCGTGAGGGGCTGGGAGCCACACCAGATGGCAGAACGCGCACCTTACTGGAGATCCGCACGTGCCTCAACCTCCCCTGAGAGAGGTGCACGAATGCCCAGCCTGGTGTTCTCGGACCCACGCGGCAATAGAGCCGACAGAGCTGGAGGCGCCGCGCCCCAAACCCTCCCCTGGGAGAGGTGCGCTCAAGCCCGGCGCTCTTAGCCCCAGCCAGCAGGATAATCTCAGTCTGCGATCGCTGCTTGGAACCTCTCTGGCGGTCTGGAGCTGCCCAGACAGCCACAGCTGCCTTGGTTTTGCGTACAAGCAGGAGATCTGTGTCCCCAGGGACCGCTACTCAGAACCTGCTCTGTCAGCGGCCCAGCGGCTGCAGCACCTGCACGGGAGCAGACTGAGGCTTCTCTCTGAGAGGGAGGTTGGGGTGCAGTTTTCTTTCCTCTAAACCTCCAAAAACCATCAAAAGCTGTCAAGGCGAGAGAAAAGAAGTGAACAAACATAAAAACCTCCAGAGAACAAAAACCTGAAAAAACTGTTTTTCTCAGAGCCCACCCCCTTGAGGGGGTCGGGAGGACTTAACTCAGGGAACATCATTGACTGAAAACCCACGTGGCAGCCCCCTCCCCCAGAAAATAAATCAGGAAAGAAAAAAGAAAGAAAAAGAAAAAGATAGAAAAAAAAAAAAGACTACACGGGAATAACCACCACTACTTCATAGATACAACTTTTATTTTTAATTCTTTCCCACTATCCTGGTTCATTTTTTCTTCTTTTTTTATATAGATAATTTTTTAACCTATTTACCATCACAGTGAGATGTCCAGTACATCAAATTCCATAATAAACTTCTAACCTGAATTTTTTGATACATGCACATGTGTTTTTCTTTTGCTTTTCTATTTTTTTAATTTTTTTAAAAAAATTAGTTTAGTTTAGTCCAGTTTATTCCTTTTTTATTTTTATTTTCTAATATTCATATAGAGTTAAACTTCAAGGTAACCCCCTTTCTCCAAGCAATGTTACCCCTATAGGTGAACCAATTTTTAATCCCCCTTTTTCTTAGGAAAATTGAGTCCTTTAACAAAGATATCAAGATACATCCAAGAAGAATCAAAATAACCTTCCTCGCCCACACCGAGAATCTATAACCATGCTCCCATCTTTTTCTTCTGCCAGTGTCTCTGTGTATTTATGTCTGTCCTGATAGTATATAAATCTTATAATTGTGGTTCTTCTTGACAAGGCTCCTCCTTTTTTTTTGCTTATATATATATATATATATTTTTTTCTCTCGTCATATACTTTTATCAGTCTTTTTGTTTGTCTGTTTTTGTTTGTATACGTCATAAATCTTACCCTGGGGCCCATTTGGGCTTAACCTTCTCTTCTATCTTCCCTTTTTTTCTGTCTCTCTCTCTCTCTCTTTTTTCTTTTTCTTTTCTTTTTTCTCTCGTTTGGGTGGGGAATCCTGAGTGCTCAGAAGCGTTCCAGGGTGCACCTTGACTGCACCACGGTCGATACATCCAGCTACATCTGTCCAGTCATCTCTCACCAAAATGACTAGGAGGAGGAATCCCCAACAGAAGAAAAATACAGAGGATGGGCCTTCTGCAACAGAGGTAACAGCTATCAACATAGACAATATGTCAGAAAGAGAATTCAGGCTAACAATTATCCAGGCAATAGCTAGGTTGGAGAAAGCCATGGATGACCAAACGGAATTGATTAGGGCAGAATTGAAAGCGACCAGGGAGGAGGTTCATAATGTTAGGGCGGAGCTGAAGGCCACCAGGGATGAGGTTCACAATGATCTCAATGAGTTCCAATCTAATCTAAATCCTCTAAAAGCTAGGGTAACTGAGACAGAAGATAGAATTAGTGATCTGGAGGACAAAGAGATAGAGAGAAAGGATCAGGAGGAAGCCTGGAACAAACAGCTTAGAAGCCACGAAAACAGAATCAGGGAAATAAATGATGCCATGAAACGTTCCAACGTCAGAATTATTGGAATCCCTGAAGGGGAGGAGAAAGAAAGAAGTCTAGAAGATAGAGTGGAACAAGTTCTTCATGAACATTTTCCCAATCTTGCGAATGGAACAAGTGTTCATGTACTAGAAGTAGAAAGGTCCCCCCCCAAGATTATAAATTCCAAAAAAACATCCAGGCACCTCAGAGTAAAATTGAGGAATCATCATTGTAGATACAATCTCTTGAAAGCCGCTAGGACAAAGAAGCTCCTTACGTACAGAGGAAAGCCCATCAGAACAACGTCAGACCTGTCCACAGAGACCTGGCAAGCCAGAAAGGGCTGGCAAGATATATTCAGGGCACTACATGAGAAGAACATGCAGCCAAGAATACTTTATCCAGCAAGACTGACATTCAAAATGGATGGAGAGATAAAGAGTTTCCAAGACCGGCAAGGCTTAAAAGACTATGCAACCACCAAGCTGACACTGCAGGAAATATTAAGGGGGGTTCTATAAAAGAGGAAAAATCCTAAGAATAGTATTGAACAGAAATATAGAGACAATCGACAGAAAGAAAGACTTTAAAGATAACACAATGTCAATAAAAACATATCTCTCAATAATCACTCTCAATGTGAATGGCCTAAATGCACCCATAAAATGACACAGGGTTGCAGATTGGATAAAACGACAGGACCCATCCATATGTTGTCTACAAGAGACCCATTTTGAACCTAAAGATACACCCAGACTGAAAGTGAAGGGATGGAGAAGCATCTTTCACGCCAATGGTCCTCAAAAGAAGGCCGGGGTAGCGATTCTCATATCAGATAAATTAGATTTTAAACTAAAGACGGTAGTCAAAGATACAGAAGGACACTACATCATTCTTAAAGGGACTATCCACCAAGATGATCTAACTATTGTAAATATCTATGCCCCCAATATGGGAGCAGCCAATTACATAAGAAAACTATTAATCAAGATAAAGAGTCATATTGATATGAATACACTAATAGTAGGAGATCTTAACACGCCTCTCTCAGAAATAGACAGATCATCGAAGCAGAAAATCAATAAAGAAATAAGAGCATTGAAAGACACATTGGACCAGATGGACCTCATAGATATATACAGAACATTCCACCCTAAAACAACAGAATACTCATTCTTCTCAAGTGCACATGGAACCTTCTCCAGAATAGACCACATACTGGGTCACAAATCAGGGCTCAACCGATACCAAACGACTGAGATGATTCCCTGCATATTCTCAGATCACAATGCTTTGAAACTGGAGCTCAATCACAAGGAAAAGTTCAGAAGGAACTCAAATACCTGGAAGCTAAAGACCACCTTGCTTAAGAATGCTTGGATCAACCAGGAGATCAAAGAAGAACTTAAACAATTTATGGAAACCAATGAGAACGAAGACACTTCACTCCAAAACCTATGGGATACAGCAAAGGCGGTCCTAAGGGGGAAATTCATAGCCATCCAAGCCTCCCTCAAAAAAATTGAAAAATCCAGAATACACCAGCTGTCTCTACACCTTAAAGAACTGGAGAATCAACAACAAATCAAACCAATTCCACACGTAAGAAGGGAAATAATCAAGATTAGAGCAGGGATCAACGAGGTAGAAACCAGAGATACAGTAGAACATATCAACGAAACTAGAAGCTGGTTTTTTGAAAGAATCAATAAGATCAATAAACCATTGGCCACACTAATCCAAAAGAAAAGAGAGAAAGCCCAAATTAATAAAATTATGAATGAAAAGGGAGAGATCACAACTAACACCAAGGAAGTAGACACAATCATCAGAAGTTATTATCAACAGTTATATGCCAATAAGCTAAGCAACCTAGATGAAATGGATGCATTCCTGGAAAACTATAAACTCCCAAAATTGAACCAGGAAGAAATTGACAACCTGAATAGACCGATATCTAGTAACGAGATTGAAGCAGTGATCAAAAACCTCCCAAAAAACAAGAGCCCAGGACCTGACGGATTCCCTGCGGAATTCTATCAAACTTTCAAAGAAGAAATAATATCTATTCTCCTGAAGCTGTTTCAAAAAATTGAAACAGAAGGAAAACTTCCAGACTCTTTTTATGAAGCCAGCATTACCCTGATCCCCAAACCAGGCAAAGACCCTACCAAAAAGGAGAATTTCAGACCGATATCACTGATGAATATGGATGCTAAGATTCTCAACAAGATCCTAGCAAACAGGATCCAACAGCACATTAAAAAGATTATCCACCATGACCAGGTGGGATTCATCCCTGGGTTACAAGGATGGTTCAACATTCGCAAATCAATCAATGTGATAGAACAAATCAATAAGAGAAGAGAGAAGAACCACATGATCCTCTCCATTGATGCAGAAAAAGCTTTTGACAAAATCCAGCATCCGTTCCTGATTAAAACGCTTCAAAGTATAGGGATAGAGGGAACATTCCTGAACTTCATCAAATCTATCTATGAAAAACCCACAGCAAATATCATCCTCAATGGGAAAAAGCTTGCAGCCTTCCCATTGAGATCAGGAACACGACAAGGATGCCCACTCTCACCACTCTTGTTCAACATAGTATTAGAAGTCCTAGCAACAGCAATCAGACAACAAAGAGAAATAAATGGTATCCAAACTGGCATGGAAGAAGTCAAACTCTCTCTCTTCGCAGATGACATGATTCTTTATATGGAAAACCCGAAAGACTCCACCCCCAAACTACTAGAACTCATACAGCAATTCAGTAATGTAGCAGGATACAAAGTCAATGTCCAGAAATCAGTGGCTTTCTTATAGACTAACAATGAAAATACAGAAAGGCAAATTAGAGAATCGATTCCATTTACTATAGCACCAAAAACCATAAGATACCTCGGAATAAACCTAACCAAAGAGGTTAAAGGTCTGTACTCGAGGAACTACAGAACACTCCTAAAATAAATTGAAGAAGACACAAAAAGATGGAAGACCATTGAATGCTCTTGGATCGGAAGAATAAACATCGTTAAAATGTCTATACTGCCCAGAGCAATCTATACTTTTAATGCCATTCCAATCAAAATTCCACCAGTATTTTTCAAAGAGCTGGAGCAAATAATCCTAAAATTTGTATGGAATCAGAAGAGACCCCGAATTGCTAAGGAAATGTTGAAAAACAAAAATAAAACTGGTGGCATCACATTACCTGATTTCAAGCTTTACTACAAAGCTGTGATCACCAAGACAGCATGGTACTGGCATAAAAACAGACACATGGACCAGTGGAACAGAGTAGAGAGCCCAGATCTGGACCCTCAACTCTATGGTCAAATAATCTTCGACAAAACAGGAAAAATATCCAGTGGAAAAAACACAGTCTCTTCAATAAATGGTGCTGGGAAAACTGGACAGCTATATGTAGAAGAATGAAACTTGACCATTCTCTTACACCGTACACAAAGATAAACTCGAAATGGATAAAAGACCTCAACGTGAGACAGGAATCCATCAGAATCCTCGAGGAGAACATAGAGAGTAACCTCTTTGATATCAGCCACAGCAACTTCTTTCAAGATATGTCTCCAAAGGCAAAGGAAACAAAGGCAAAGATGAACTTTTGGGACTTCATCAAGATCAAAAGCTTCTGCATAACAAAAGAAACAGTCATCAAAACAAAGAGGCAACCCACGGAATGGGAGAAGATATTTGCAAATGACAGTACAGACAAAAGGTTGATATCCAGGATCTATAAAGAACTCCTCAAACTCAACACACACAAAACAGATAATCATATTAAAAAATGGGCAGAAGATATGAACAGACACTTCTCCAGGAAGACATACAAATGGCTACCAGACACATGAAAAAATGTTCATCATCACTAGCCATCAGGGAGATTCAAATCAAAACCACATTGAGATACCACCTTCCACCAGTGAGAATGGCCAAAATTAGCAAGACAGGAAACAACGTGTGTTGGAGAGGATGTGGAGAAAGGGGAACCCTCTTACACTGTTGGTGGGAATGCAAACTGGTGCAGCCACTTTGGAGAACAGTGTGGAGATTCCTCAGGAAATTAAAAATAGATCTTCCCTATGACCCTGCAATTGCACTGCTGGGTATTTACCCCAAAGATACAGATGTAGTGAAAAGAAGGGCCATCTGTACCCCAATGTTTATAGCAGCAATGGCCACGGTCGCCAAACTGTGGAAAGAACCAAGATGCCCTTCGACGGATGAATGGATAAGGAAGATGTGGTCCATATACACTATGGAGTATTATGACTCCATCAGAAAGGACGAGTACCCAACTTTTGTAGCAACATGGACAGGACTGGAAGAGATTATGCTGAGTGAAATAAGTCAAACAGAGAAAGTCAAATATCATATGGTTTCACTTATTGGTGGAGCATAACAAATAATATAGAGGACAAGGGTAGATGGAGAGGAGAAGGGAGTTGAGGGAAATTGGAAGGGGAGGTGAACCATGAGAGACTATGGACTCTGAAAAACAACCTGAGGGTTTTGAAGGGGCGGGGTGGGAGGGTGGGGAACCAGGTGGTGGGTATTAGGGAGGGCACAGATTGCATGGAGCACTGGGTGTGGTGAAAAAACAATGAATACTGTTACGCTGAAAATAAATAAAAAATTTAATTAAAAAAAAGTATATGGAAACATGCAAAAATTAAAATGTAGTCATCCAAATCCTGTGGGATGCAACAAAAGTGGTCCTAGGGGTGAAGTATATAGTAATACAGACCTACCTTAAGAAGCAAAACAAATCTCAAATAAACAACCTAGCCTTCTACCTAAAGAAGCTCAGAAAATGAACAACAAACAAAACCCAAACCAGCAGAAGGAAAAAAATAATAAAAATTAGAGCAGAAATAAGTGATAAAGATACCAAACAAAATAGAACAGATCATTGAAATCAGGAACTGTTTCTTTGAAAGGACAAACAAAATTGATAAAAATCCAGCAAGACTCATAAAAGAAAGAAAAAGGAAGGAAGGGCCAAGGAAGGGAGGAAGAGAGTGTGGAAGGAAGGAAGGAAGGAAGGATAGAAGGAAAGAAGGAAAGAAGGGACTCCAAAGTGACAAAGTGGAGAAATATCCAATATCACAGAAATACAACTGTAAGGGAATATTATGTAAAAATTATGCCAACAAATTAACCTAAAATAAATTGACAAATTCCTATAAATATAGCCTGCCAAAACTAAAGCAGGAAGAAATAAAAATTTGACAAGATCAATATTCCGCAAGGAGATTGAAATGACAATCTCCCAACAAACAAAAAGTCCAGGGTCAGATGGCTCCACAGGTGAATTCTACCAAACATTCAAAGAAGAGTTAATACCTAATACCAAACTACTCCCAGAGAAAGAAGAAGGACCTTTAAATTCATTTTCTGAATTTAAATTCATTTACCTTGATACCTAAACAACATAAAGACACCATAAAACAAAACAAAAAACAGAGAACTACAAGCTAATATCTCTGATGACGCTTAACACAAGAAACTTCAAAAAAGTATTAGCAAACTAAATCCAACAATACATCAAAAAAATCATTCACCACAGTAAAGTGGGACTTATTCCCAGGATGCAAGGGTAGTTCAATACCTGCAAATCAATTGATATGATACATCACATCAATAAGAGAAAGAAAAAAATCTATATGATCATATCAATAGGTACAGAAAAAACATTTGACAAAGTAAAATATCCACTCATGTTAAAGACCCTGAACAATGTAGATTTAGAGGGAATATACCTCAACATAATAAGGGTTATATGTGACAAAACCACAGCTAACATACTTAATGATGAAAACTGAGAATATATATTTCCTCAAAGATCAGGAACAGGGCAGGGATATTCACTCTCATGTCTTAAATTCAACTTAGTATTGGAAGTCCTACCTATAACAGTCAGACAAAAAAAAAGACATTTGAATTTGTGAGGAAGAAATAAAATTTTCACTGTTTGCAGGTGACATGATACACAGTATAGAAAACCTAGAAGATGCCACCACAAAACTCCTAGGACTGATATATGAATTCAGTATCACAGGATATAATAACAATGTGCATAAATCTGTTGCATTTATGTACACTAATAATGAAGTAGTAGAAAGAGAAGTAAAGAAAATAATTCCACTTGCAATTGCATCAAAAACAATAAGATACATAGAAATAAATCTAACCAAATTGGTGAAAGACCAGCACTCTGAAAACCATAAATCACTAATGAAAGAAATTGAAGACCATGAAAAGGGATTAAAAGATATTCTATGTTCAAGAAGTCTAGGCACAAATATTGTTAAAATGCCCATACTACTGAAAGCAATCTAGACAGTTAATACAATCCCAAGCCAAATAAACTGCATTTTTCACAGTACTGGAACAAACAATCCTAAAACTTGTGGGGAACCACAAAAGACCCCAAACAGCTAGAGTAATCTTGAAAAAGAAAAGCAAATCTGGAGGTATTGCAATTCCAGATTTCAGGTTATATTACATATGGTACTGGCACAAAAAGACACATAGCTCAATGGAATAGAATAGAAAACCCAGAAATGATCCCACAATTATATGGTCAATTAATCTTTAATAAAGCAGGAAAGAATACACAATTGGAAAAAGACAGTCTTTTCATTGAATGGTGTTGGGACCACTGACAGGCACAGGCAAAGGAATGAGGCTGGACCACTTTATTACACAATACACGAAAGTAAGTTCCAAAAGATTAAAGACCTAAATGTGAGACAGGAAACCATAAAAATTTGAGAAGAGAGCACAGGCAGTAATGCCTGTGACATTGACTATAGCAACATTTTTCTAGAACTGAGTCCTGAATCTGAGGAAATAGCAAAAATAAACTATTGGGACTATTTCAAATAAGAAAAAAAAAACACCTTTGCACAGCTAAGGAAACAATACAACTTAAAGGGAACTACTGAATGAGAGAAAATATTTGCAGATGTCATATCTGAACACGGTTAGTAACCAAAACATATAAAAACTGATAAAACTCAACACCCCTTGCAAACAATACAATTAAAAAATGGGCAGAAGACATGAACGGACATTTCCCCAAAGAACACGTACTTGGCAACAGATATGTGAAAAGATGTTCATCGTCATTAATCATCAGGGAAATGCAAATCAAAACTACAATGAGATATCATCTCACACTTCAGAATGGCAAAATCAACAACACAAGAAACAAGTGTTGGCGAGAAAGTAGAGAAAAAGGAAACTTGTGTTGGTGGGAATGCAAACTGGTATAGCCATTGTGGTTTCAGTATGGAGGTTTCTCAGAAAAGTTAAAAATAGAGCTTCCTTAAGATCCAATAATTGCAGTACATGATATTTACTCCAGTAATACAGAAATTATAAATTAAAAGGATACATGCACCCCTATGCATATGGCAGCATTACTTACAGTCTTCAAACTATGGAAGCAACCCAAGAGTCCATGGGTTGATAAATAGATAAAGATGTGATATATATATATGCTACGGGATAACGCATGTGCATCTAACAAGAGTTGAAAATACAAAGGATAAGATTGAGAGAAATAAAGTAGAAATAATTGGAGCCACTATCATAGTTGGTGATTTCATCATGCCTCTGTCAAAGATGGATGACTGGATCCAAAAGATATAAAATCACTAAGGCCACAGTTGAACCCAACAGCACCATTAATAAACTAGGTATAGTTGACATCTATAGGCAACTTCATTCAACAACAACAAAATACACATATTTCACAAGATCACATGGAATCATCAACAAATGGACCAAATTCTGTTCTATAAGACAAAAAAGGGACCCCAAAGGAACAGAAATAATGTTGTATCTACTCCTAAATCAAAGGAATTAATCTGGAAATCAGTATCAGAAAGGAAGCTGGAAAAAAACCCCAAAACATAAAGGTTAAACCAAACACAAAATTACATTTCTGTCAAAGAGAAAATGTCATGAGAAATGGATACTTTGAGAGTAATACAACATGTGTGAAATTCAGCAAAAGGAATGCTTAAAGAAATATTTTCAATGCATATATTAGAAAACAAAAACCAGGTGGAGAGACAAGATGGCGGGGAAGTAGGAGGAGGCGCCTTTTCAACCTGCACCCTAAAGTGACCTGATTACCTACCAAAGAACTCCGATCACCCATGAAATCAGCCTGAGATCAGAATTATACACGTCTGGATCTCTACGGGGGCCAGAAGACGCCAGTGGGCAGGTAAAGTGGAGTGGGAACGTCGGACTGATATCGGAAGATAAACAAAAGGGGGAGGGAGCCACCAGAGGCGACCGACTGGAAAATAATACCCCAATACGAGAGTGCCCGGCATCTGGGGACCAGCATTAACTTGGAGTCTTGTTGAAAGCACTCAAAAGAGCAAAGACTCGAGCGGGGAAATTGTGGGAATCGGGGCGGATAGGGATAGGGGCTTAAGTCCCCAGACCCAGGGCAGCATCCCCTGGCGCTGAGCCGGAGAGTGCGGTGGAGAAACCTGGTCTTTGTCCCGGAGCCGCCAGTGCGCCCGAGAACGGGTGGAGTCCGGCTCCCGTGAGGGGCTGGGAGCCACACCAGACGGCAGAACGCGCACCTTACTGGAGATTCGCGCGTGCCTCAACCTCCCCTGAGAGAGGTGCACGCCCAGCCTGGTGTTCTGGGACCCACGCGGCGATAAACCCACGCGGCGATAGAGCCGATAGAGCTGGAGGCGCCGCGCCCCAAACCATCCCCTGGGAGAGGTGCGCGCAAGACCTGAGCTCTTAGCCCCAGCCAGCGGGAAAATCTCAGTGTGCAATTGCTGCTTGGAACCTCTCTGGCGGTCTGGAGCTGCCCAGACAGCCACAGCTGCCTTGGTTTTGCGTACAAGCAGGAGATCCTGCGTCCCCAGGGACCGTGACTCAGAACCTGCTCTGCCAGCAGCCCAGCGGCTGCAGCACCTGCAGGGGAGCAGACTGAGGCTTCTCTCTGAGAGGGAGGTTGGGGTGCAGTTTTCTTTCCTCTAAACCTCCAAAAACCATCAAAAGCTGTCAAGGCGAGAGAAAAGAAGTGAACAAACATAAAAACCTCCAGAGAACAAAAACCTGAAAAAAAACGTTTTTCTCAGAGCCCACCCCCTTGAGGGGGTCGGGAGGACTTAACTCAGGGAACATCATTGACTGAAAACCCACGTGGCAGCCCCCTCCCCCAGAAAACAAATCAGGAAAAAAAAAAAAAAAAGACTACAAGAGAACAACCACCACTACTTCATAGATACAACTTTTATTTTTAATTCTTTCCCACTATTCTGGTTCATTTTTTTTCTTTTTTTATATAGATAATTTTTTAACCTATTTACCATCACAGTGAGATGTCCAGTACATCAAATTCCATGATAAACTTCTAACCTGAATTTTTTGATACATACACATGTGTTTTTCTTTTGCTTTTCTATTTTTTTAATTTTTAAAAAAAAATTTTAATTTAGTTTAGTCCAGTTTATTCCTTTTTTATTTTTATTTTCTAATATTCATATAGAGTTAAACTTCAAGGTAATCCCCTTTCTCCAAGCAATACTACCCCTATAGGTGAACCAATTTTTAATCCCCCTTTTTCTTAGGAAAGTTGAGTCCTTTAACAAAGATATCTAGATACATCCAGGAAGAATCAAAATAACCTTCCTCGCCCACACCGAGAATCTATAACCATGCTCCCATCTTTTTCTTCTGCCAGTGTCTCTGTGTATTTATGTTTGTCCGGATAGTATATAAATCTTATACTTGGGGTTCTTCTTGACGAGGCTCCTCCTTTTTTTTGCTTATATATATATATATTTTCTCTCGTCATATACTTTTATCAGTCTTTTAGTTTGTCTGTTTTTGTTTGTATACATCATAAACCTTACCCTGGGGCCCATTTGGGCTGAACCTTCACTTTTATCTTCCCTTTTTTTCTGTCTCTTTCTCTCCCTCTTTTTTCTTTTTCTTTTCTTTTTTCTCTCGTTTGGGTGGGGAATCCTGAGTGCTCAGAAGCGTTCCAGGGTGCACCTTGACTGCACCACGGTCAATACATCCAGCTACATCTGTCCAGTCATCTCCCACCAAAATGACTAGGAGGAGGAATCCCCAACAGAAGAAAAATACAGAGGATGGGCCTTCTGCAACAGAGCTAACGGCTATCAACATAGACAATATGTCAGAAAGAGAATTCAGGCTAACAATTATCCAGGCAATAGCTAGGTTGGAGAAAGCCATGGATGACCAAACGGAATTGATTAGGGCAGAATTGAAAGCGACCAGGGAGGATGTTCATAATGTTAGGGCAGAGCTGAAGGCCACCAGGGATGAGGTTCACAACGCTCTCAATGAGTTCCAATCTAATCTAAATTCTCTAAAAGCTAGGGTAACTGAGACAGAAGATAGAATTAGTAATCTGGAGGACAAACAAATAGAGAGAAAGGATCAGGAGGAAGCCTGGAACAAACAGCTTAGAAGCCACGAAAACAGAATCAGGGAAATAAATGATGCCATGAAATGTTCCAATGTCAGAATTATTGGAATCCCTGAAGGGGAGGAGAAAGAAAGAAGTCTAGAAGATAGAGTGGAACAAGTTTTTCATGAAAATTTTCCCAATCTTGCGAATGGAACAAGTGTTCATGTACTAGAAGTAGAAAGGTCCCCCCGCAAGATTATAAATTCCAAAAAAACATCCAAGCACCTCAGAGTAAAATTGAGGAATCATAATTGTAGATACAATCTCTTGAAAGCCGCTAGGACAAAGAAGCTCCTTACATACAGAGGAAAGCCCATCAGAATAACGTCAGACCTGTCCACAGAGACCTGGCAAGCCAGAAAGGGCTGGCAAGATATATTCAGGGCACTACATGAGAAGAACATGCAGCCAAGAATACTTTATCCAGCAAGACTGACATTCAAAATGGATGGAGAGATAAAGAGTTTCCAAGACCGGCAAGGCTTGAAAGACTATGCAACCACCAAGCCGACACTGCAGGAAATATTAAGGGGGGTTCTATAAAAGAGGAAAAATCCTAAGAATAGCATTGAACAGAAATATAGAGACAATCGACAGAAAGAAAGACTTCAAAGATAACACAATGTCAATAAAAACGTATCTCTCAATAATCACTCTCAATGTGAATGGCCTAAATGCACCCATAAAATGACACAGGGTTGCAGATTGGATAAAACGACAGGACCCATCCATATGTTGTCTACAAGAGACCCATTTTGAACCTAAAGATACACCCAGACTGAAAGTGAAGGGATGGAGAAGCATCTTTCACGCCAATGGGCCTCAAAAGAAGGCCGGGGTAGCGATTCTCATATCAGATAAATTAGATTTTAAACTAAAGACGGTAGTCAGGGATACAGAAGGACACTACATCATTCTTAAAGGGACTATCCACCAAGATGATCTAACAATTGTAAATATCTATGCCCCCAATATGGGAGCAGCCAATTACATAAGAAAACTATTAATCAAGATAAAGAGTCATATTGATATGAATACATTAATAGTAGGAGATCTTAACACGCCTCTCTCAGAAACAGACAGATCATCGAAGCAGAAAATCAATAAAGAAATAAGAGCATTGAATGATACATTGGACCAGATGGACCTCATAGATATATACAGAACATTCCACCCTAAAACAACAGAATACTCATTCTTCTCAAGTGCACATGGAACCTTCTCCAGAATAGACCACATACTGGGTCACAAATCAGGGCTCAACCGATACCAAAAGACTGAGATTATTCCCTGCATATTCTCAGATCACAATGCTTTGAAACTGGAGCTCAATCACAAGGAAAAGTTCAGAAGGAACTCAAATACCTGGAAGCTAAAGACCACCTTGCTTAAGAATGCTTGGATCAACCAGGAGATCAAAGAAGAACTTAAACAATTTATGGAAACCAATGAGAACGAAGACACTTCACTCCAAAACCTATGGGATACAGCAAAGGCGGTCCTAAGGGGGAAATTCATAGCCATCCAAGCCTCCCTCAAAAAAATTGAAAAATCCAGAATACACCAGCTGTCTCTACACCTTAAAGAACTGGAGAATCAACAACAAATCAAACCAACTCCACACGTAAGAAGGGAAATAATCAAGATTAGAGCAGAGATCAACGAGGTAGAAACCAGAGATACAGTAGAACGTATCAACGAAACTAGAAGCTGGTTTTTTGAAAGAATCAATAAGATCGATAAACCATTGGCCACACTAATCCAAAAGAAAAGAGAGAAAGCCTAAATTAATAAAATTAAGAATGAAAAGGGAGAGATCACAACTAACACCAAGGAAGTAGAAACAATCATCAGAAGCTATTATCAACAGTTATATGCCAATAAGCTAAGCAACCTAGATGAAATGGATGCATTCCTGGAAAACTATAAACTCCCAAAATTGAACCAGGAAGAAATTGACAACCTGAACAGACCGATATCTAGTAACGAGATTGAAGCAGTGATCAAAAACCTCCCAAAAAACAAGAGCCCAGGACCTGACGGATTCCCTGGGGAATTCTATCAAACTTTCAAAGAAGAAATAATACCTATTCTCCTGAAGCTGTTTCAAAAAATTGAAGCAGAAGGAAAACTTCCAGACTCTTTTTATGAAGCCAGCATTACCCTGATCCCCAAACCAGGCAAAGACCCTACCAAAAAGGAGAATTTCAGACCGATATCACTGATGAATATGGATGCTAAGATTCTCAACAAGATCCTAGCAAACAGGATCCAACAGCACATTAAAAAGATTATCCACCATGACCAGGTAGGATTCATCCCTGGGTTACAAGGATGGTTCAACATTCGCAAATCAATCAATGTGATAGAACAAATCAATAAGAGAAGAGAGAAGAACCACATGATCCTCTCCATTGATGCAGAAAAAGCTTTTGACAAAATCCAGCATCCGTTCCTGATTAAAACGCTTCAAAGTATAGGGATAGAGGGAACATTCCTGAACTTCATCAAATCTATCTATGAAAAACCCACAGCAAATATCATCCTCAATGGGAAAAAGCTTGCAGCCTTCCCGTTGAGATCAGGAACACGACAAGGATGCCCACTCTCACCACTCTTGTTCAACATAGTATTAGAAGTCCTAGCAACAGCAATCAGACAACAAAGAGAAATAAAAGGTATCCAGATTGGCAAGGAAGAAGTCAAACTCTCTCTCTTCGCAGATGACATGATTCTTTATATGGAAAACCTGAAAGACTCCACCCCCAAACTACTAGAACTCATACAGCAATTCAGTAATGTAGCAGGATACAAAGTCAATGTCCAGAAATCAGTGGCTTTCTTATGCACCAACAATGAAAATACAGAAAGGCAAATTAGAGAATCGATTCCATTTACTATAGCACCAAAAACCATAAGATACCTCGGAATAAACCTAACCAAAGAGGTTAAAGATCTGTACTCGAGGAACTACAGAACGCTCCTAAAAGAAATTGAAGAAGACACAAAAAGATGGAAGACCATTCCATGCTCTTGGATGGGAAGAATAAACATCGTTAAAATGTCTATACTGCCCAGAGCAATCTATACTTTTAATGCCATTCCAATCAAAATTCCACCAGTATTTTTCAAAGAGCTGGAGCAAATAATACTAAAATTTGTATGGAATCAGAAGAGACCCCGAATTGCTAAGGAAATGTTGAAAAACAAAAATAAAACTGGTGGCATCACATTACCTGATTTCAAGCTTTACTACAAAGCTGTGATCACCAAGACAGCATGGTACTGGCATGAAAACAGACACATGGACCAGTGGAACAGAGTAGAGAGCCCAGATCTGGACCCTCAACTCTATGGTCAAATAATCTTCGACAAAACAGGAAAAAATATCCAGTGGAAAAAACACAGTCTCTTCAATAAATGGTGCTGGGAAAACTGGACAGCTATATGTAGAAGAATGAAACTTGACCATTCTCTTACACCGTACACAAAGATAAACTCGAAATGGATAAAAGACCTCAACGTGAGACAGGAATCCATCAGAATCCTCGAGGAGAACATAGGGAGTAACCTCTTTGATATCAGCCACAGCAACTTCTTTCAAGATATGTCTCCAAAGGCGAAGGAAACAAAGGCAAAGATGAACTTCTGGGACTTCATCAAGATAAAAAGCTTCTGCACAGCAAAAGAAACAGTCATCAAAACAAAGAGGCAACCCACGGAATGGGAGAAGATATTTGCAAATGACAGTACAGATAAAAGGTTGATATCCAGGATCTATAAAGAACTCCTCAAACTCAACACACACAAAACAGATAATCATATTAAAAAATGGGCAGAAGATATGAACAGACACTTCTCCAAGGAAGACATACAAATGGCTATCAGACACATGAAAAAATGTTCATCATCACTAGCCATCAGGGAGATTCAAATCAAAACCACATTGAGATACCACCTTACACCAGTGAGAATGGCCAAAATTAGCAAGACAGGAAACAACGTGTGTTGGAGAGGATGTGGAGAAAGGGGAACCCTCTTACACTGTTGGTGGGAATGCAAACTGGTGCAGCCACTCTGGAGAACAGTGTGGAGATTCCTCAGGAAATTAAAAATAGATCTTCCCTATGACCCTGCAATTGCACTGCTGGGTATTTACCCCAAAGATACAGATGTAGTGAAAAGAAGGGCCATCTGTACCCCAATGTTTATAGCAGCAATGGCCACGGTCGCCAAACTGTGGAAAGAACCAAGATGCCCTTCAACGGATGAATGGATAAGGAAGATGTGGTCCATATACACTATGGAGTATGATGCCTCCATCAGAAAGGACGAATACCCAACTTTTGTAGCAACATGGACAGGACTGGAAGAGATTATGCTGAGTGAAATAAGTCAAACAGAGAAAGTCAAGTATCATATGGTTTCACTTATTGGTGGAGCATAACAAATAATATAGAGGACAAGGTTAGATGGAGAGGAGAAGGGAGTTGAGGGAAATTGGAAGGGGAGGTGAACCATGAGAGACTATGGACTCTGAAAAACAACCTGAGGGTTTTGAAGGGGCGGGGTGGGAGGGTGTGGGAACCAGGTGGTGGGTATTAGGGAGGGCACAGATTGCATGGAGCACTGGGTGTGGTGAAAAAACAATGAATACTGTTACGCTGAAAATAAATAAAAAATTAAAAAAAAAACCAAATCAATAATCTTACTTCCACCTTTGGAAATTATAAGGTGAGGAATCTGAAAGTAAAGTGATGATGAAAATAATAATTAATAACTAGATTCTCTTAAATACAGTAAACACAGTTACATAACTTGCAACAAAAATAGTTGAATTGGGGCGCCCAGGTGGCTCAGTCAGTGAAGTGTCTGCCTTCAGCTTAGGTCATGATCCCAGGGGCCTGGGATTGAGCCCTTCATTGAACTCCCTGCTCAGGGAGAGTCTGCTTCTCCCTTCCACTCTCTCACCACAGCTTCCTCTGCTTGTGCTTGTGTTCTCTCTCTCAAATAAATAAATAAAATATTTAAAAAAAACAAAAATAGTTGAATCATGTTTTAAGCCAAACTGTTGTGTTTTGAATCTAATTTACTTGATTTAAAAGTCTCCACTCATTAATTTTGTGAAAATAAAGATCATCCAAAGGAAAACAAACAGAAGCCACTTATTTAGAACTTGCAAAAAAATGTCATCCACCACTTGTATTTGATAGAGGCTCGAAGTTAGGCAGAAGAGTAAGACAACTTTATAGTTAATGAGGGAAGGTTTTAGCTGTGTTTTGATTGCAGGTTCTTGGCATGGAGACGCTGGAGGTGGGGAACAGGACATTCATGTGATTGGTTTAGGAAACATATTTGAGTTTCTCTGATTAGCACTGTCTTGAAAATCAGGGCAGAGTTTAGGCACATGACAAGCAATGGCCAGTCTAACTGTTCCTAGGTTGATTGCTGTGGTTGTAGTTTGGGTTCCTTGCCTAGTTGCTGCAGAAGTTCTGGAAGTTACTGTCATGAATATTTTGGATGTTGTCAATTGGTATACTGACTGTCTAACTTCCAACCCCTTCCATGAATGCTAAGTACTTGGACTCATCAAAACCTTCAACACTAGGAATTAAAATGCTTCATTTATATTGTAATTATATTTTATATAGTGATGTTGAAATTGAAAAATTATGATTAAACAATTTGAAAAAATGCTATCACTGAATCTAGATTTCAGAGAATTCTTGACTTTTCAAATTTGGGGCACTTCTGCATGTATATAAAATTATGTGTGTTGTATTTATTTATGATTGTATGGCTTAATATCACAAAAATGTGTTTTTGCTCAACAACAGCTTCCTGTATTCATTAACATTAAAATCATTAAATCAATCTCAAAATATTAAAATAATAATAAAATAATAATGGTAAAATTAGAGTAAAGAATGAGCAGAGAGTATCAACAAGACTAAAAGCTGATTCTCTCAAAAAATCAACGCAAGTTTATAAGCCTGGACTTATTAAGAAAAAAAAGACATAAATTACTAAAATCAGAAATGAAGGAGAGGTTTTGAATTAAAAATCCCATGGGAAAGTAAATGATAATAAACAAACCTATACCCACAATTGATAAAGTAGATGAAATGGACTGATTCCCTGAAAGTCACTACCTGTCTAAAACGCATAAGAAGAAATAGATATTTTGAATTTATTAAAGTAATTGAATCAATAATTAATGACTTTCTAAAACAGATAACACCAAGCTTATATGAGCTCATCAATGAATTCTCCCAAGCATTAAAGGAAGAAATTATACAAATTATCTACAATCTTATTTACAATATGGAAGCTGGGGATATACTTTCCAACTCATGCTGTGTGGACAGCACTACATTAATACTATAGCCAAGTACTTATAAGAAAATTATTGACCAAAGTATCACATAAATGTTAGTGCAATATCTTCAAGAAAATTTTGGTAATGATATATACAAAGAATTATACACCACAACTAAGTCAGATATACAGCAGGTATGTCAGGCTTGTTCAAGATTAAAAAGTCAATTAGTATAATCCATCAAATCAACTAGCTGAAATAGAAAAAAAATACATGATCATAATAAAAAATTTTTAAGAAGCTTTTGACAGAATACAATACCTGTTCATGATGAAAGCCCTCTGTAAACTAAGAATAGAAAGTAACTTCTTATATTTTATAAGAAATATTACCAAAAAACATACTGGTAAATTCATGCTTAAGGGTGAAAAACTTGAATCCTTCCAGTACAATAATGAACAATGACACATTAATGTCCCACCCTTGGTTCTCAATATATTGAAAATCCTGACTAATGCAAAAAAGAAAAGGTAATAATACATATACATATAAGGAAGAACAACTATCTTCGTTCATACCTGATATGGGCATCTATGTAGGAGATATGAAAGAATTAGTAAAAAAATTTATAACACAGTTATTTATAACACATTTATAACAGAGTTGCAGGATACAAGGTTAGTGTTTTAAAAAAGTAAAATCACTGTCTTGTTTATAAGAAGCAAACATGTGGAATTTGGAGTTAAAAATAAAATATCATTTATATTACATTATACTTCAATCAAAGTAAAAAAAAAAAGCACTTAGAAAATGAATCTAGGGGCACCTGGGTGGCTCAGTGTGTTGAAGCCTCTGCCTTCAGCTCAGGTCATGATACCAGGGTCCTAGGATCAAGCCTGGCATCTGGCTCTCTGCTTGGTGGGGAGCCTGCTTCCTCCTCTCTTTGTGTCTGCGACTCTGCCTACTTGTGATCTCTCTCTGCCTAATAAATAAATAAATAAATAAATATCATTATAAAAAAAAGAAAATGAATCTAATAAGATATGTGCAAGGTCTGGGAGCAAAACTAAAAAAATTCTGATAACCAAAATCAAAGGAGGAATAAATAAATATTCCACGTTCATGAATAGGGAGAGTTAATATTGTCAAAACGTCAGTTGTTTGCAAATGGGTATATAGATTCAACGTAATCCAAATCAAAGCCCCACCAAGTTATTGTGCGGATCCTAAAAAATTCATTCCAAACTTAACATGGAAAAGGAGATGACACCAAATAGCTAAAACCAATATTGAAGAAGAGCAAAGTTGGAGAGCTGACATTACTCAAGTTTAAGACAGATTATAAAATTTCAGTAATTTAGATTACTTGATATTGATGAAAGAATAGACAGGTTAATGGAACAGAATAGAAGGTTGAAAATATTTATTTTTTTAAAGATTTTTATTTATTTATCTCATAGACAGAGATCACAAGTAGGCTGAGAGGTAGGCAGGGAGAGAAAGAAAGAAGCAGGCTCCCCGCTGAGCAGAGAGCCTGATGTGGAGCTCAATCCCAGGACCCTGAGATCATGACCTGAGCTGAAGGCAAAGCCTTTAACCTACTGAGACACCCAGGCACCCCATGAAAGTCTAAAATATACCCATCTAAATATATCCAACTTGTCTTTGATAGACGAGCAAAGGCAATACAAGAGACCAAAATAGTCTTTTCAACAAATGTTGTAGGAGCCACAGGACATCCACATTTGAAAAGGAAAGGGAAGGGAAGGGGAGGAATGGAAGGAAAGATGGAGAAAAGGAAGGAAGGAAGGAAGAAAAGGAGGAGGAAGGGAAAGAATGAAGGGAGGAAAAAGGGTGGAAGGAAAGAGAGGTCAACACAAAAGTTAACTCAGAATGTATTATAGGTAGATATAAAATATGAAGCTATGAAATCCATATAAAACAACATATGGAAAAATATTAATAATCTTAGGTGGAGGGATAGATTAGAAACACCAACAAAAACATAATCCACAAAAGAAGTAATTAATAAGCTAAACTTCATTATAGTAAAACTTCCACTATTTGAGAGACAATATATAAAAATGAGAAGCTACAGGTTGGAAAAAAATTGTAAAAGATATATTTGAGAAAGGAGTAGTACCCAATATTCAAAGAAACTATAAAAAATGAACAACCCAATTTAAAAATAGATCAAAAGATCTATAGAGAAACCTACCCTAAAAAGACACAAAGATGGTAAATTTTTGTATGAAAAGATGCTCAGATTATAGGTCATCAGAAACATGCATATTAAAACAACAAAGTACTAGTACTACACTCTTATTAGAATGGCTTAAAAGCACAACACTGACAACACCAAAAGCCCACAAAGATGTGGAATACTAATTCTCACTCATTGCATGTGAAACATAAAATGGTCCAGACACTTTGCAAGATAGTTTAGGAGTTTCTTGTATTTTTAAACTAAACATACACTTATAATATGATCTGGCAATAGTGCTCCTTTGTTTATATGCAAATAAGTTGAAAATTTATGTGTAAATAGTTTTACTCATAATTGCCAAAACTTGGATTCAACTAAGGTATCCTTTAGCAATTGAATAAATACATAAACTTGGGTACATTTGGACAATGGAATAGAATTCAGTGTTAAGAAGAAATAATCTGTGAAGACATGAAAAGACATGAAAGAACTTAAAATGTATGCTATCAAATGGAAAAAGCCGTTCTGAAAAGTTCTAGAAAAAGCAAAACTATGGACCAAAAAGAGGAGTCATCGCCAGAGAGTAAGTGTGTAAGACAAAGAAGGGAAGAATGGAAAGAGCCCAGAGGATTTAGGATACAGTGAAACTATTCTGTATGATACTAAAATGGTGGGCGCATGTTGTACATTTGTCAAGACTTACAGAATACATAGCACCAAAAAATGAACCGTAATTAAAATTATGGCCTTGGAATGATAATGATGTGTCAGTGTATATACCTCTGTTGTAACAAATGTACTACAGTGGTACAGGATGAAAACAGTGGGGAGGTTATATGTGTGTGTCAATAGGCAGTGTGTGGGAATTCTGTTCCTTGTACTCTATTTGGCCATGAACCTAAAACTGCTCTATAGATAAAATCTATTAATGTAATTAAATTAAATTAATTTAATTTAATTTAAGTATTCAACAGACAGAGATCACAAGCAGGCAGAGAGGCAGGCAGGGGTGGGGAAGCGTGCTCCCTGCTGAGCAGAGAGCCCGATGTGGGGCTCAATCACAGGACCCTGAGGTCACGACCCGAGCTGAAGGCAGAGGCTCAACCTACTGAGCGACCCAGATGCCCCAAAATCTATTAATCTCAAAAATATGAAGAAATGACCTGTGGCTTCACAGAGATTTTTAAAAAATAAATTAACTGTAACCCTAAAATATCTTACTTGACTCACTGAATTATGGTTTCCACTCAATTTACATATTCTCCTTAATTTATTTTAACCAGGTACCTGATTTCTCTTTCAGGAGCTCTGGCTATTGTCAGTGCAGTGCCCTAATTTGCTTTGGATGGTCAGTGGATTTTAAACTCTTTCCTAGATGCTACAACACATTCCTCAGTGATTGGAGATAATGAAAGGTCTGATAGGATTTTTCATCTTACTTGTTTGTAGTGTGCTTTTGGCTGCCAACATGACCCTGGGACTCTGGTTGGTTACAGTAGAGTAATGTTTGCACTCATCTGGAAGGATTTCTGAATCACAATTTTTGCTATGTTGCAATATTTATAGCCATCAATGCCTTACTAGTATTAAATGTAATGCATCTCCTTAAAATGACATCTTATAACATCTTATAACTCTGAGATTCAGGCCACCTGGGAGAGTGAGGATTTTCTTGGCTAATGTTTTTTGTCTTTTCACTTTTTTGCAAAGTATTTTAAAAGTTACTGGTGTATTGTTTTCTACCCTGAAAACTTAAGCCTGCTTACAATTAAATTAAAAATTAAATAAAACAATGTGCTGACATGAAAGGGGAAATCTTGGAAATAATACCTATGGTTTAATGAGAGACATGCTTTGCCCCAAAGAGTTGCATTTTGATAATGTGCCTTTATTCCCTCACAAAGCAGAATTAGTTTTGACATTCAGGATAATTTTCAGTGTCTCATATCTGCAGCATGTGAAACAAAGGACTTAAGAATTGAACATTCAGAAGTAAACCAGGTCTTCTCGAAAGCACAGAAGCAACTCTTCAGCAATCCTTGTAACCATTCTCTATAGAGCCTGGAACCCCTTTGGCTTGGGCATTTTATGTTGTGGTATTAGGGCCCCATGAGGCCTAACTGCCAGGTTCCAGATTCAAGAAAGTCCAGAACTGTGCTCTGTTCTCATTCCCTGCTCCCACGTTTTGCTGTACTAGTTGATTAAATGCTGAGTTCTCACCCTCCATCTTTCCCTAAACTATTTCCAGTGAGGTGATGCGAGACTTAGTAGTACAATAAGAATGGTTACACGTAGGTGCACATGTGTATTTGCCAGAAAATCCTACAGAACCTCCACCCCCCTTCAAAAAACCCTGCTGTGTTCAAGATCTTTTAGATCTGACATGCAAGGGTTCCAGGGTGGCATAGTCAGTTAAGGTTCCAGCTGCTGATTTCAGCTCAGGTCATGATCTCAGGGTCCTGAGATTGAGTGCTGCATCAGGCCCTGCCTTGAGCATGCAGTCTGCTTAAGATTCTCTCTACCTAAAAAAAAAGAAAAAAAAAAGATTCTCTCTCCCTCTCTCTCCCTGTTCCTCTGTCCCTCCCCCCACCCCTGCCTCTCTCTTTCTCTGTCCAAAACCAAAACAAACAAATAAATAGATATGACATGCAACCATTTGAAATTTAGGAAGTCAACAGGCCTGTGTGAAGATTACTTCTAGAAGTGTATGAGCATGATGGTTTTTTATTTTTTTATAAAAAATACATAGTTCTTTCATATATGCAAAGCAGTAACTTCTCTAATTGAGGTATCCTTTTTTAGATCTCTCAGTTGCTTTTTCACACTAAGGGAACGTCTTTTAGATAATCCTTTTAGAGTTTACTCCAGACTTTTGTCCTAAGCAAATTACAATTGACCCCTGCACAACATGGATTTGAATTGCACAGGTTCAGTTATATGCAGATTTTTCCACAATCCAGTACTGTAAACTGTATTTTCTCTTCCTTTTGATTTTCTTAATAACACTTCCCTCCAGCCTATTCTATTAACAAATTTGTATCTGGCACATATATACTAAATATGTGTTAATTGGCCATGTTCTTAGGAAGTCTTTTGATCATCAGCAGGTTATTGGCAGTTACATTTTGGGGAAGTCAAAAGTTATATGTGGAATTTGAAATGTGAGGCAGTCAGCCTCCTTAACCATCACATTTTCAAGGGTCAATTATATATATTATATTACATATATAATATATATTATAATTTAACATTTTAGTAAAGCAGTTAATACTAGCCCTGAAACCAGAAAAATCATTAATTTGTCCCAGGAAAACATATTGTATTCTTAAATAGTTATTTTTCACTGATTTTCAGATCACATATTACTATCACAGTAATTATCAAGATTCATTGTATGATCATATTATATTAGATAGGCCACATAACATCAGAAAGGAAATATGTGCTTATCTCTAGCTGGAATGTATGTGAAGAACCATCTTTGCATATCTGCTGTAGTTCATGACTTATAAATGCTTAATAAACGTGGTTTACACAATAAAGATCAGAGTTGTTTATTGAATCCAAAAGAATTTCTATTTAAGTAAACTACAAAATTATTGTCATTATAATTATATCAAAATACATATAATGTCAATATAATTCTTACATTAAAAAAACTTGAAATGGGGCGTCTGGGTGCCTCAGTGGGTTGAAGTCTCTGCCTTAGGCTCAGGTCATGATCTCAGAATCCTGGGATCAAGGCCCTCATAGGGCTTTCTGCTCAGCGGGGAGCCTGCTTCCCTAGCAATCTCTCTGCCTGCCTCTCTGCCTGCTTGTGATCTCTGTCAAATAAATAAAATCTTTAAAAAAATTCCTGAAAGGCCTTTGTATTCCTGACATTTAATTTTCTTTATGAAAATGACCCATTTTGGTTTCTGTAGATTAATTCAAAAAATGAAATTATTTTGCATATTTTAAAAAAAGTATTACTGACAGTTAAGATTTATTTTCAATGTTTCTACTCGGCAATTTTTACATTTCACCCACAATCTACCAAAAAATATATACATTATTTTCAGCATTTCAGTTTGAAAAGCCATGCAATTAAACTTGACCCTTGATAATTGTTCTTATAGTACACTGTTCTAATAATAAATTGTAAATGTGTGCTTGGTGAGTATGTGGTGTTTAGTCATCATTTCATCCCAAGGTATTTATTTGCATACACACATACTGATGGTACACGAGTATTTTTTTTTTCAATTATTTCACTTAAGCTTTAACTTGAAGGTATCTTAGAGATGCTTCATGCTGACCAATAAGGGAATACATGTGTTCCAGCGTCTTAGGCTTTACCATTTTCTATGTCTTTCTCTGCTTTTTATTTACTTTTTGTATTGAAGTACATGGCATGTTATCTTAGTTTTGGGTGTACAACATTTCCATACATTACAAAACAATCACCATTGGAATAGTTACTATCAATCACCATATAATAATAGTTATTGCAATATCATTGACCATATTTCCTGTGTTATGCTTAACACTCTTGTGATTTATTTTATAACCAGAAGTTTGTAACTTGTAGTCTCTTTCACCTATGTTACCCATTCATTCACCTGCCTCCCTTCTTGGAAACAAGTTATTCTCTGTTTCTGAGTCTGTTTTGTTTTGATTATTTCTTTGTTTTTTAGGTTCCACATGTAAGTGAAATCCATGGTATTTGTCTATCTCTCACTTATTTCACTTAGCATAATATCCTCTTGGTCTGTCTCTGTCACAAATGATAAGATGTAGTTTTTTTATTGCTTAATATTATTTAATTGAGTATTATTTCATATATATGTATATGTACATGTATATGTACATATTAATGGAGTATATATATATATGTACAAGTATGTACCCAAAAGTGGAATATATATATATATATATACCCCCCCAAAAAAATATATATATAACCAAAAGTGGAATATTAGGTTATATTGTAGTTCTATTTCTATTTTCAATTTTCCAAGGACACTCCACAGTGTTTTCCACAGTGGATGCATGAATTTTTGTTCTCAAAAACAATGCACAAAAATCGCACTTTCCTCACATCTTTGACAGCATCCAGAACATCATTGTGCTTTGATTTTTTTAATACTAGCTATTCTGACTGATATAAAGTGATATTTTATTTTATTTTTCTGTTGTTTACCCAAGTGTAACTTAGATTCAGTGTTATGCTAGTTTTAGGTGTACAATAAAATTATTCAACACTTCTATACATTAGACAAGGGTCATCATAATAAGTGTTCTCTTTTCTAAAGATTTATTTGTTTGCTTGTTTGTTTATTTGAGAGAGAGAGAGAATCTCAAGCAGACTCCCCGATGAGCCTGGATCCTGACATGGTGCAACCCTGAGATCCTGACCTGAGCTGAAATCAAGAGTTGGCCACCTACCTGACTGAGCCACCCAGGCACCCCATGCCTTTCCATTTTTAAACATAACATGGTTGACTTCATCTGTACAGTCATTTATAGAATAATCATCCTTGGATTTCAATAAAGCTTTATCCAACAGATATTATTAGACCACACCTTGTCTCCTACTAAAGTTAACTTTTGTATAAGAAACATAATTTCAAAATGCTATTTCAAAAATATCACTAACTTGCTTCTGACTTTTAAGGCTATTTTGTCTGACGGTGCCTGGGTGGCTCAGTGGGTTAAGCATAAGGCTCTTGATCTCAGCTTAAAACTTGATCTCGGGGTCATGAATTCAAGCCCTGCTTTGGACCCCTCATGGAGCCTAATTTTAAATAAATAAATAAATGAATAAAGAGTCTATTTTGTCTCATATCAGACATTGCTACCCCAATTTCCTTTTTGTCTCTATTTGCATGAAATGCTTTTTTCATCCTTTTATTTTCAGACTATATGTGTCTTTGGTCTGAAGTCAGTCTGTTGTAGACAGCATATAGATGGCCTTATTTTCTTTTAATCCATTCAGTCACCCTATATCTTTTTCCTAATAAATTCACATTTAAAATAATTTTATTATATATTTTTATTGCCACTTTGTTCATTGTATTCTTCCTTTTTCTAAATTTCTGCTGAATCTTTTCTTTTTCTTGCTCTCTTCCATCAGGATTTGATGACTTTTAAAAATTATGTTTGGAGTTATTTTTCCTTTAATTTTTTTTTGTGTGATTAGCAAGAGGAACATGTAGTATATCTGCATATATAGAAATCTGCTTGAGGTTGATGGTCACCTAAGTTAAAACACATTTTAAAAGCATTATATTCTTACTTCCTCTTCCACATATTATATATTCAATGTCATATTTTGTGTCTTTTATTTTGTTTAACTTCCCCTTTAAAAAAAGATTTTATTTTTTTTATTTGTGTGTGTGTGTATGTGTGTGTGTGTGTGTGTGTGTGTGTGTGTGAGAGAGAGAGAGAACATAAGCAAGGGAATAGCAGGCAGAGGGAGAAGCAGGCTCTCTGCTGAGCAAGGATCTTGATGCAGGACTTGATCCCAGAACCCTGGGATCATGGCTTGAGCCAATGGCAGCACTTAACTACTGGACCACCCAGGTGTCTCTACTTTGTGTAACAATTAATTAATATTTGTAGACTGTATTTACTATATCAATGTTTTAACCTTTATACCACAGTTCTAAGTAGCTGATACGTTACCTTTACTATGTATTTGTTTTTAGTGTGAGATTTTTTTCTTTCAATATTTTCTTATTTATAGTTGTGATCTTCTTTTTCCACTTAAAGAAGTCCTTTTAACTTTTCTTGTAATACCAGCATATTGATGATGAATCCTTAATTTTTATTCATCTGACAAACATCTCTTTCTTTGTCAATTCTGATCACCCTTGTGGGTAGAGTGGTTGTAGGCTTTATGTGTTAGCACTTTGAATATATCATGATGCCCTTTCCTGTGCGGAAAAATCAGCCAATAGCCTTAAGCAATTTCCCTTGTATATAATTAGTCATTTTTCCTTTTGATTTTTTAACTTACATTTAATCTTTACCTTCTTAATTATTATGTGTCCTCATGTGGACTCTTTCAGATCATCTTGTTGAAGGTTCTCTGTGTTTCCTAAACCTCGTTTTCTGTTTCATTCCCCACATTGTGGAAATTTTCAGCACTCATTTCTTCGAGTAAGCTTTCTGGTCCTTTCTTCCTCTTCTCCTTCTGGGTTCCTTGTAACGTGAATGTTATTATGCTTGATGCTGTCCCAAATGTCCTCATTCTAAAATTCTTTTTCCTTCCTGCTCCTCAACTGGAATGTTTCCCCACTCCATTCCCTGTCTCCCAGATCACTAATCCATTCTTCCCTGTCTTCTAATGTACTGTTAATTTATTCCTTCTAGCATATTGCTTATTTCAATTATTGTATTCTTCAATTTTGATTGGTATTTTTCTTTCTTTTTTTTTAAAAGAGATTTTATTTATTTGAGACATAGAGTGAACAAGCAAGAGAGAACAGAAGTTGAGAAAGAGACAGAAGTAGAGATAAAGCAGACTCCCCACTGATCAGGGAGCCCAATGCAGTTCTCAATCCCAGGGCCCTGGGATCATGACCCGAGCCAAAGGCAGATGATTAACTGACTGAGCAACCCAGGTGCCCTAGTAATTTTTATTTCTAGGCACATTTAATTAATTTATTTTTTTCTAGGCACATTTAATTTAATATCAAGAATGCAATGGGAAAAAAGGCCCAAATACAATGAAGGAAACACATCAACACCAATGACAAGGCTCTTTCAGCATATACCTGTAACAAAATGTGGGTTTAATTTCACTACTGGAAAAAAATAACAGTGAGTCTCATCACAGCCAATATCCTTACACAATCTATAATGACATGAATATTTATAGTGCTTCCAAAATTTTCAACCTGAGGTTTGATACCACACCTTTATGTTTGTACAGTCCTCTGTAAGATTACCCATAGCATTAGCAATCATTCAAAGATCAAACCATTGATTGAAATTATATTGATTTAAGGCCCAATCTAGTAATACAGAGCCCCAAACTAATTGGTTAAATATATGAACTATTTGTGCTGACATCTATCATTTGATTTTTTCATGACTATTAAATTGTTCTCAGCAAATAAACTCTTTAATGACAAAATTTATGTCATTTGAGCTTTGACCCAGAAGTTCAACAAGAATCATGAAGTCCATAGTCTTGATAGTGAAATGGATATACAATGTCCTTAAGTCACTATGGGCAAGGTTAGGAGTGATGCATATTCCAAGTTTCCATTTTAATGGAATTTTACATATTCAGTTCAGGAGTTCAAATCTCTAGGTTTTCGTTCCTCCAAAAAACAGTGTGCCTCAGACTTAAGACCTCTGTTTTCTCTATCTATTTTCTTAAAACAGAAACATTTCTTAAGTGTCTACTTGTTCTAGAAGGGGAATTTTTCAGAGGTGGCCACTTTGGAATAGTCCCACACAATCAAGCCTCTATCAGGTGTAAACTCCCAGGCACTCAGTTCATTTTGGGCTTGTTCCTGTTTGTCTTTAGCCTGTTTCAGTTCACCTTTCATTTTTAGGAAAAGTAAGTTGATTGCTGGGCCTACCATTGTTAATCTCATTTGGGCAATGCTGGGCTATTGGACTCGCCTGAGGTACTAGATTTGAGTAGTACACACTTGTATCTCTTGCTCATTAGTTGCTGACTAGTATTGTTGATGCTTTAGTTTTTCTTCAGACTCCCTTAACCTTGTTATATCATAAGAATTCATATCTGCGTCCTTGCCCTCTGAAGCTTGGACATATGATTCATGTTGTTTCCATCTTAGAATTAACTCATCTGGTGCCATAATTTTAAGTCCGTTTTACTTACCTATTTGGGAAGCTGTTCTTCATTGGTCATCTTGAATCATCTCCAGATAGAGGCTGAATGGTATCACCCAGTCACATAGGACAAAACCGTGCTGCCTGCTGGCCACCCAGGCTGCCAGACCAGGCTACTACAACCCCTGCACTCTTCCTTGATTGGTTCTTTATATTTTATATCTCTTTATGTTCTTTGACTTCCTTTGTGTTGAGGTCTGTGAGCATCCTTATGATCACATTACTTTGAATTCTTTCTCAGACATATTGCTGATCTCTGTCCTGTGTAGTTCTTTTTCTGACATTTAGTTTTGTTTTTTGCTTGTTTATTTGGAACATACTGATCCACTTCCTCATTTTGCCTGGCTTTTTGGGATCACTCTCAGTGATCTCCAGCACACCTATTCAAGTGATTTTCAAAATGCTTCCTCCATGCTGTGTTTCATGTTGAGTGATACAGTGCTCTGACTCTTTAAGACTGGAGTCTTCATTTCCTACAACCCTCCGTCTGTCCTGGACTTAAGCAGCACTGAGTTTGTAACCCCCCCAGAGTATTGTTGATTTCCAAATCCAGACAGAGTGGAGTCTTTCTTACTTTTTCACGTCCCCAGGGAAAAGTGTGCCTGATGTGGGGCTTGGATCCCTCAATATTCAAGAAGTGCCTTGGTGTGTGTGATATCACTCTTGCTTGTAGATCTCTTCCAGATGACATCTCTGCCCCTCGGATCCATTTGATGTGACATTTTCTTCATAGCCATATCTATGGGAGAGCTTATGTGCTAGTCTTCTAGTCATTTTCAGAGGGAATTGCCCTAAATGCAGTTTCACCCTTGGTGTATCTGGAAAGAGATAACCAGTTTCTTCCTCTCTGCCATATTGATTCATTACCTACACTTTTAAAAAAATCAACATCTTAAATATATTTTTTCAGTGTTCCAAGAATTGTTGGGTATGCACCACACCTAGTGCTCCATGCAATACATGCCCTCCTTAAGACCCACCACCATGCTCACCCAACCCCCCACATCCTCCCTTCCCAAACCCTCAGTTTGCTACCCACACTTTCAAAATTTTGTACTCTGTTGAATTTTTCTCCATTTAGTTACAGTAAGATATTATTTGCATCTGCTTTATTTATTCTAAAAGCAGCATTTGATTTTATTTCAAGTAATGTGTAAAGGGAAATGTGTGGCAATTCAATGAAACAAATTTTTTCATATGATATTGGTGTCTTCTCACTACAGTTTTGTAATTGTCCTACTTATGAAAAAGGTGTCATGTTTGCTTTTATTCATGCCTAAAAAATGCCTTTTGTAAGTTGGTTTGAGTATTCTTCAAAGAAAGCATTTACCTATCATGTTTTTGAAGTACTACTCTAGAACTTTCTTTCTACTCTCTCCTATTCCCACCATCTAGATACACTGTACCATGTGCTTAACGGTCAATACACAGATTAAATAGACTGAGAATTAAGCACATTTCCAAGAGATCAATGTGTTATCCCACTTCTTTTCTCTGATCAAAATACTGCAGAGTTAGGAACCTCAATACCAGGTGACAGATAATATAAACATTTAAATAATTTTTCTTTCAATTTTGTATCAAACATCAGGATGCATATGTTGTTGCAAAATTCAGTTCTTTGACCAAATGTACTTGTGAATCAAAAATGGGAAAAATGTTTTCTAACAAGTTCACATTTGACTTCATGATTATCTTAACTATGGAGTAATTGTGAGCACTGAAATAGATGTATTGCTTTTTAAAAATTAACATATAATATATATAATAATAATAATATATTATATTAACAAAGTTTTGGGGGTACAGTTCTGTGATTCATCAGTCTTACACAATTCACAGCACTCACAATAGCACATAACCTCCCCAATGTCCATCACCCCATGCCTCCCATCCTTCTCTCTTCCAGCAATCCTCAGTTTGTTTCCTGAGATTAAGAATCTCTTATGGTTTGTCTCCCTCTCTGGTCCCATCTTGTTTCATTTTTCCTTCCCTTCCCCTACAATCCTCTGTCTTGTTTCTCAAATTCTTCATATCGGTGAGATCATAAGATAATTGTGTTTCTCTGATTGACTGATTTTGCTTAGGATAATACCCTTTAGTTCCAGCCAAATCATTTCAAATGGCAAGATTTCATTTTTTGATGGGTGTGTAATATTTCATTATATATATATATATATATATATATATATATATATATATATATATATATATATCACATCTTCCTTATCCATTCCTCTGTCCTTGGACATCTAGGCTCTTTCCATAGTTTGGTTATTGTGGACATTGCTGCTATAAACATTTGGGTGAATGTGCCCCTTCATATCACTACATTTGTATCTTTAGGATAAACACCCAGTTACCTGGGTCATATGGTAGATCCATTTTCAACTTTTTGAGGAACCTCCACACCGTTTCCAGAGCGGCTGCACTAGCTTGCATTCTCACCAACAGTGTAGGAGGCTTCCCCTTCTTCTGCATCCTCACCAATGTCTGCCATTTCCTGACTTGTTAATTTTAGCCATTCCAACTGGTGTGAGGTGGTATCACATTATAGTTTTGATTTGTATTTTCACAATGCCGAATGATGTGGACCACTTTTTCATGTGTCTGTTGGCCATCAGAGTGTCTTCTTTGCATAAATTTCTGTTCATGTTTTCTGCCCATTTCTTGATTGGATTCTTTGTTCTTTGGGTATTGAGTTTGATAAGTTCTTTATAGATTTTGGATAAAAGCCCATTGTCTGATATGCCAATTGCAAATATTTTCTTCCTTTCTGTCAGTTGCCCTTTGGTTTTGTGGACTGTTTCCTTTGCTGGGCAAAAGCTTTTGATCTTGATGAAGATCAATACTTCATTTTTGCCCTTGCTTCCCTTGCCTTTGGTGATGTTTCTAGGAAGAAGTTGCTGTGGCTGGGGTCGAAGAGGTTGCTGCCTGTGTTCTCCTCAGCTGTTTTGATGAATTCCTGTCTCACATTGGTGTCTTTCATTCCTTTGAGTCTATTTTTGTGTGTGGTGTAAAGAAATGGTCAAGTTTAATTTTTCTGCATGTGGCTGTCCAATTTTCCCAACAGCACTTGTTGAAGAGACTGTCTTTTTCCATTGGCCATTTATTCCTGCTTTGTCAAAGAATAGTTGGCCATAGAGTTGAGGGTCGGTTTCTGGGCTCTCTACTCTGTTCCGTTGATCTATGTGTCTGTTTTTGTGTCAGTATACCATACTGTCTTGATAATTACAGCTTTGTAATAGAGTTTGAAGTCTGGAATTGTGGTGCTGCCAGGTTTGGAATGTTTTCAACATTCATATGGCTATTTGGGGTCTTTTCTGGTAACATATAAATTTTAGGATTGTTTGTTCCATTTCTTTGAAAAAAGTTGATGGTATTTTGATATGGGTTGCATTCAATGTGTAGATTGCCTTAAGTATCATAGACATTATTTGTTCTTCCAATCCATAAGAATGAGATATTTTTCCATTTCATTGTGTCTTCCTCAATTTCTTTTATGAGTGCTTTATAGTTTCCTGAATACAGATTCTTTGCCTCTTTCATTAGACTTATTCCTTGGTATCTAACGGCTTTGGGTACAGTTGTAAATGGAATCAACTCTTTAATTTCTTCTTCATCTGTCTTGTTGGTGTACAGAAATGCAATTGATTTCTGTGCATTGATTTTGTATGCTGACACACTACTGAATTCCTGCATGAGTTCTAGCAGCTTTGGAGTGTAGTCTTTTGGGTTTTCCACAGAAAGTATAATATCATCTGCAAAGAATGAGAGTTTGACGTCTTCTTTGCTAATCCAGATGCCTTTTATTTCTTTTTGTTGTCTAATTGCTGAGGCTAGGACTTCTAGTACTATTTTGAATAGCAGTAGTGATAATTTTCAGAAGGAATTGTTCCTGAACATAGGGGGAAAGCTCTCAGTTTTTCCCCATTGAGAATGATATTTGCTGTGTGTTTTTCATACATGGCTTTGATAATACTGAGGTACGTACCCTCTATCCCTATACTGTGAAGAGTTTTGATCAAGAAAGGATGCTGTACTCTGTCAAATGCTTTTCAAACCACTATTGAGAGTATCATATGGATCTTGTTCTTTCTTTTGTTAATGTATTGTATGACACTGATTGATTTGCAGATGTTGAACCATCCTTGCAGCCCAGGAATAAATCTCACTTGGTCATACTGAATTATCCTTTTTATGTATTGTTGAATACAATTGGCTTTTATTTTGGTGAGAATTTTTGCAGCCATGTTCATCAGGGATTTTGGTCTATAATTCTCCTTTTTGATGGGGTCTTTGATTGGTTTGGGATCAAGGCAATGCTGGCCTCGTAATATGGGTTTGGAAGTTTTTCTTCCATTTCTATTGTTTGGAATGATGTCAGGAGAATAAGTATTAGTTTTTCTTTAAATGTGGGGTAGAATTCAACTGGGAAGCTCTCTGGTCCTGGGCTCTTATTTTATTAATTATCTATTAATCTTATTAATTCTTTCAAAGAACTAGCTCCTAATCTTATCAATCTGCTCCACTGTTCTTTTGCTTTCTATTTCACAGATTTCTGCTCTGATCTTTATTATTTCTCTTCTCCTGATGGGTTTAGGCTTTCCTTGCTGTTCTTTCTCCAGCTCTTTATAGGTGTACAATTAAGTTGTGTGCTTAAGACTGTTCTAATTTCTTGAGAAAGGCTTGTATTGCTCTGTACTTTCCTCCCAGGACTGCCTTTGGGGCATCCCAATGATTTTGAACAGTTGTGTTGTCACTTTCATTTGTTTCAATGAATTTTTAATTTTTTTTTTTACATTTCTTTTAAGTGTTCCAGAATTAATTGTTTTGCACTACACAAAGTGTTCCATGCAATACGTGTCCTCCATCATACCCACCACTAGGCTCACACAAACTACCACCCCCCGTCCCTCCAAAACCCTCAGATTGGTTTTCAGAGTCCACAGTCTCTCATGATTCATCTCCCCCTCCAATTTCCCTCAACTCCCTTCTCCTCTCCATTTCCCCATGTCCTCTGTGTTATTTCTTATGCTCCACAAATAAGCAAAACCATATGATAATTGACTCTATCTGCTTGACTTATTTCATGCAGCATAATCTCTTCCAGTCCTAACCATGTTTATACAAAAGTTGGGTATTCATCCTTTCTGCCGGAGGCATAATACTCCATAGTATATATGGACCACATATTTCTTATCCATCCATCTCTTGAATAGCATCTTGGTTCTTTCCACAGTTTGGAAAAACTGTGGCCACAGACTGTGGCCATTACTGCTATGAACATTGGGGTACAAATGCCTTTCTTTTTTACTACATCTGTATCTTTGGGGTAAATACCCAACAGTGCAATTGCAGGGTCATAGGGAAGCTCTATTTTTAATTTCTTCAGGAATCTCTACACTTTTTTCCAAAGTGGCTGCCCCAATTTTCATTCCCTGAATAGATCAATATCTAGTAACAAGATTGAAGCAGTGATCAAAAACCTCCCTCCCCGCCAAAAAAAACAAAACAACATCAACAACAACAACAACAACAACAACAAAAAACAACTAAACTAAACTAAACTAAACTAAACTAAACTAAACAAAAACAAGAGCCCAAGACCTGACAGCTTCTCTGGGGGAATTCTACCAAACTTTCAAAGAAGAAATAATACTTATTCTCCTGAAGCTGTTTCAGAAAATTGAAGCAGAAGGAAAACATCCAGACACTTTTTATGAAGCCAGCATTACCCTGATCCCCAAAACCAGAAAAGACCCCGCCAAAAAGGAGAATTTCACACCAATATCCCTGAGGAATATGGATGGTAAGATTCTCAACAAGATCCTAGCTAATAGGATCCAAGAGTACATTAAAATGATTATCCACCATGACCAAGTGGGATTCATCCCTGGGTTGCAAGAGTGGTTCAAGATCCGCAAATTGATCAAGGTGATAGATGAAATCAATAAGGGAAGAGAGAAGAACAACATGGTCCTCTCAATTGATGCAGAAAAAGCATTTGAGAATATATAGCATCTTCTTCTGATTAAACTGTTTCAAAATATAGGGATAGAGGGAACATTCCTCAACTTCATAAAATCTATCTATGAAAAACGCACAGCAAATACCATTCTCAGTGGGAAAAAGCTGAAAGTTTTCCCTTTGAGATCAGGAATATGACAAGGATGCCCACGCTCACCATTCTTGTTCACCATAGTATTAGAAGTCCTAGCAACTGCAATCAGACAACAAAGAGAAATAAAATGTATTCAAATTGGCAATGAATAAATCAAACTCTCTCTCTTCAGAGATGACATAGTACTTTATATGGAAAACCCAAAAGATTCCACCCCAAACTACTAGAACGTCTACAACAATTCATTAATGTAGCAGGATATAAAATCAATGTACAGAAATCAGTGGCTTTCTTATACACTAACAAGGAAAATAGAGAAAGGGAAATTAGAGAATCGATTTCATTTACTCTAGTACCAGGAACCATAAGATACCTGGGAATAAACCTAACCAAGGACGTAAAGGATCTGTACTCGAGGAACTACAGAACACTCATGAAAGAAATTGAAGAAGACACAAGAAGATGGAAGATCATTCCATGCTCATGGACTGGAAGAATAAACATTGTTAAAATTTCTATACTGCCTAGAGCAATCTTTATTTTTCAATGTCATTCTGATAAAAATTCCATGAGTATTTTTCAAAGAGCTGCAACAAACAATCCTAAAATTTGTATGGAATCAGAAGAGACCCCGAATCACTAAGGAAATGTTGAAAAAGAAAAACAAAACTGGGGGCATCACGTTGCCTGATTTCTAGCTTTACTACAATGCTGTGATTACCAAGATAGCATGGTATTGGCATAAAAACAGACACATAGACCAGTGGAACAGAGTAGAGAGTACAGATATGGACCCTCAACTCTATGGTCAAATAATCTTCGACAAAACAGGAAAAAATATACAGTGGAAAAAAGAGTCTCAGAGAGACAAGATGGCGGGGAAGTAAGAGGAAGCGCCTTTTCAACCTGTACCTTAAAGTGAGCTGATTACCTACTAAAGAACTCCTATCACCCATGAAATCAGCATGAGATCAGATTTATACACGTCTGGATCTCTAGAGGGTCAGAAGACACCAGTGGGCAGGTAAAGTGGAGTGGGAATATTGGACTGATATTGGAAGATAAACAAAAGGGGGAGGGAGCCATCAGAGGTGACTGATTGGAAAGGAATACCCCAATAGGAGAGTGCCCTGCATCTGGGGACCAGCATTAACTTGGAGTCTGGTTGAACGCACTCAAAAAGAGCAAAGGATTGTGGGGGGAAATTGTGGGAATCAGGCAAGCTAGGGACAGGAGCTTAAGTGCCCAGACCCAGGACAGCTTCTCCTGGCACTGAACCAGAGAAAGTGCAGCGGAGAAACCAGGTCTTGGTCCCTGAGCCACCAGAAAAGCGTGCGTCCGAGAAAGCATGGAGTCCAGCTCCCGTGAGGGGCTGGGAGCCATGCCAGATGGCAGAATGTGCACCTTGCTATCAGCCTGAGATTCGCGTGCACCTCACCCTCCCCTGAGAGAGGTGCGCGAACGCCCAGCCTGGTGTTCTGGGACCCTCGCAGTGCTAGAGTCGGAGACGCCCGTGCCCCTCACCCTCCCCTGGGAGAGGTGCGCCCAAGCCTGGTGGTCTTAGATCTGGAAAGACCAGGCACTCCCAGCCCTGGCCAGCGGGAAAATCTCAGTATGCGATCGCTGCTTGGAATCTCTCTGGCGGTCTGAAGCTGCCCAGACAGCCAACGCTGCCATGGTTTTGCATACAAGCAGGAGATCCTGCATCCCCAGGGACCACAACTAGGAACCTGCTCTGCAGGCGGCCAAGGGGGAATTTATATGGTCTCTGCAGCACCCACAGGGGAGCAGACTGAGGCTTCTCTCTGAGAGGGAGATTGGGGTGCAGTTTGCTTTCCTCTAAACCACCAAAAGCCATCAAAAACTGTCAAGGTGAGAGAAAAGAAGTGAACAAACATAAAAACCTCCAGAGAACAAAAGCCTGGAAAAAAGAGTTTCCTCAGAGCCCAACCCTTGAGGGGGGCGGGAGGACTTAACTCAGGGAACATCACTGATTGACAACCCACGTGGCAGGTCCCTCCTCCAGAAAACAAACCAGGAAAGAAAAAAAAAAGAGATTACAAGAGAACAACCACCACTACTTCATAGATACAACTTTATTTTTTAATTTATTTAATAAATATATAATGTATTTTTATCCCCAAGGGTACAGGTCTGTGAATCGCCAGGTTTACACATTTCACAACACTCATCATAGCGCATACCCTCCCCAATGTCCATATCCCCACCACCCTCTCCCATCCCCTTCCCCCCAGCAACCCTCAGTCTGTTTTTTGAGATTGAGTCTTTTATGGTTTGTCTCCCTCCCAATCCCATCTTTTCATTTTTTCTTTTCCTACCTCCCCCTAAGCCCCCCACATTGCATCTCCACTTCCTCATATCAAAGAGATCATATTATAGTTGTCTTTCTCCAATTGACTTATTTCGCTAAGCATAATACCCTCTAGTTCCATCCATGTCATCGCAAATGGCAAGATTTAATTTCTTTTGATGGCTGCATAGTATTCCATTGTGTATATATACCACCTCGTCTTTATCCATTCATCTGTTGATGGACATCTAGGTTCTTTCTATAAACATCGGGTGCACGTGCCCCTTCGGAGCACCACATTTTTATCTTTAGGATATATACCCAGTAGTGCAATTGCTGGGTCATAGGGTAGCTCTATTTTCAGTTTTTTGAGGAACCTCCACACTGTTTTCCAGAGTGGTTGCACCAGCTTGCATTCCCACCAGCGGTGTAGGAGGGTTCCCCTCTCTCCGCATCCTCGCCAGCATCTGTCATTTCTTGACTTGTTAATTTTAGCCATTCTGACGGGTGTGAGGTGGGATCTCATTGTGGTTTTGATTTGTATTTCCCTGATGCCGAGTGATGTGGAGCATTTTTTCATGTGTCTGTTGGCCATCTAGATGTCTTCTTTGCAGAAATGTCTGTTCATGTCCTCTGCCCATTTCTTGACTGGATTATTTGTTCTTTGGGTGTTGAGCTTGATAAGCTCTTTATAGATTTTGGGTACTGGCCTTTATCTAATATGTCGTTTGCAAATATCTTCTCCCATTCTGTCAGTTGTCTTTTGGTTTCGTTAACTGTTTCCTTTGCTATGCAAAAGCTTTTGATCTTGATGAAATCCCAATGGTTCATTTTTGCCCTTGCTTCTCTTGCCTTTGGCGATGTTCCTAGGAAGAAGTTGCTGCAGT
Source organism: Martes martes (assembly GCF_963455335.1). Classification (NCBI taxonomy): domain Eukaryota; kingdom Metazoa; phylum Chordata; class Mammalia; order Carnivora; family Mustelidae; genus Martes; species Martes martes. The sequence continues at coordinate 16,378,664 of NC_137907.1, forward strand.
TGAGGTCAAAGAGGTTGCTGCCTGCGTTCTCCTCAAGGATTTTGATGGATTCCTTTCTCACATTGAGGTCCTTCATCCATTTTGAGTCTATTTTCATGTGTGGTGTAAGGAAATAGACCAATTTCATTTTTCTGCATGTGGCTGTCCAATTTTCCCAGCACCATTTGTTGAAGAAGCTGTCTTTTTTCCATTGGACAGTCTTTCCTGCTTTGTCAAAGATTAGTTGACCATAGAGTTGAGGGTCTATTTCTGGGCTCTCTATTCTGTTCCATTGATCTAGATGTCCGTTTTTGTGCCAGTACCATACTGTCTTGATGATGACAGCTTTGTAATAGAGCTTGAAGTCTGGAATTGTGATGCCACCGACTTTGACTTTCTTTTTCAGTATTCCTTTGGCTATTCAAGGTCTTTTCTGGTTCCATATAAATTTTAGGATTATTTGTTCTATTTCTTTAAAAAAAGTGGATGGGATTCTGATAGGGATTGCATTAAATGTGCAGGTTGCTTTACGTAGAATAGACATTTTCACAATATTTGTTCTTCCAATCCATAAGCATGGAATATTTTTCCGTTTCTTTGTGTCTTCCTCAATTTCTTTCATGAGTACTTTATAGTTTTCTGAGTATAGATTCTTTGCCTCTTTGGTTAGATTTATTCCTATGTATCTTATGGTTTGGGGTGCAATTGTAAATGGGACTGACTCCTCAATTTCTCTTTCTTCTGTCTTGTTGTTAGTGTAAAGAAATGCTACTGGTTTCTGTGCATTGACTTTATATCCTGACACTTTACTGAATTCCTGTACAAGTTCTAGTAGTTTTGGAGTGGAGCATTTTGGCTTTTCGACATATAGTATCATATCATCTGCAAAGAGTGATAGTTTGACTTCTTTTTTGCCAATTTGGATGCCTTTAATTTCTTTTTGTTGTCTGATTGCTGAGGCTAGGACTTCTAGTACTATGTTGAACAGCAGTGTCTATAACGGACATCCTTGCCATGTTCCTGACCTTAGCGGGAAAGTTTTCAGTTTTTCTCCATTGAGAATGATATTTGCAGTGGGGTTTTCATAGATGGCTTTGATAATATTGAGGTATGTGCCTTTTATCCCTACACTTTGAAGAGTTATTCAGGAAGGGATGCTGCACTTTGTCAAATGCTTTTTCAGCATCTATTGAGAGTAACATATGGTTCTTATTCTTCCTTTTATTAATGTATTGTATCACATTGATGGATTTGCGGATGTTGAACCAACCTTGCAGCCCTGGAATAAATCCCACTTGGTCGTGGTGAATAATCCTTTTAATGTACTGTGGGATTCTATTGTCCAGTATTTTGGTGAGAATTTTCGCATCTGTGTTCATCAAGGATATTGGTCTGTAATTCTCTTTTTTGGTGGGATCCTTGTCTGGTTTTGGGATCAAGGTGATGCTGGCCTCATAGAATGAGTTTGGAAGTTTTCCTTCCATTTCTGTTTTTTGGAACAGTTTCAGGAGAAAAGGAATTAATTCTTCTTTAAATGCTTGGTAGAATTCCCCTGGGAAGCCATCTGGTCCTGGACTTTTGTTTGTTTGGAGATTTTTGATGACTGTTTCAATCTCCTTACTGGTTATAACTCTGTTCAGGTTTTCTATTTCTTCCTGGTTCAGTTGTGGTAGTTTATACATCTCTAGAAATGTATCCATTTCTTCCAGATTGTCAAATTTGTTGGCATAGAGTTGCTCGTAGTAAGTTCTTATAATTGTTTGTATTTCTTTGGTGTTGGTTGTGATCTCTCCTCTTTCATTCATGATTTTATTTATTTGCGTCCTTTCTCTTCTTTTTGATAAGTCTGGCCAGGGGTTTGTCAATCTTATTAATTCTTTCAATGAACCAGCTCCTAGTTTCGTTGATTTGTTCTATTGTTTTTTTAGTTTCTCTTTCATTGATTTCTGCTCTGATCTTTATGATTTCTCTTCTCCTGCTTGTTTTAGGCTTTCTTTGTTGTTCTTTCTCCTCCTTTAGGTGTAGGGTTAGGTTGTGTATTTGAGACCTTTCTTGTTTCTTGAGAAAGGCTTGTACCGCTATATATTTTCCTCTCAGGACTGCCTTTGTTGTGTCCCACAGATTTTGAACCGTTGTGTTTTCATTATCATTTGTTTCCATGATTTTTTTCAATTCTTCTTTAATTTCCTGGTTGACCCATTCATTGTTTAGAGGGATGCTGTTTAGTGTCCATGTATTTGCATTCTTTCCAAATTTCCTCTTGTGATTGAGTTCTAGCTTCAGAGCATTGTGGTCTGTAAATATGCAGGGAATGATCTCGATCTTTTGGTACCAACTGAGACCTGATTTATGACCCAGGATGTGGTCTATTCTGGAGAATGTTCCATGTGCACTGGAGAAGAATGAATATTCTGTTGCTTTGGGATGGAATGTTCTGAATATATCTGTGATGTCCATCTGGTCCAGTGTGTCCTTTAAGGCCTTTATTTCCTTGTTGATTGTTTTCTTAGATGATCTGTCCATTTCAGTGAGGGGAGTGTTAAAGTTCCCTGCTATTATTATATTACTGTCGATGTATTTCTTTGATTTTGTTATTAATTGGTTTATATAGTTGGCTGCTCCCATGTTAGGGGCATAGATATTTAAGATTGTTAGGTCTTCTTGTTGGACAGACCCTTTGAGTATGATATAGTGTCCTTCCTCACCTCTTATTATAGTCTTTGGCTTAAAATCTAATTGATCTGATATAAGGATTACCACCCCAGCTTTCTTCTGCTGTCCATTAGCATGGTACATTGTTTTCCACCCCCTCACTTTAAATATGGAGGTGTCTTCGGGTCTAAAATGAGTTTCTTCTAGGAAGCATATGGATGGGTTTTGTTTTTTTATCCATTCTGATACCCTGTGTCTTTTGATTGGGGCATTTAGCCCATTAACATTCAGGGTAACTATTGAGAGATATGAATTTATTGCCATTGTATTGCCTGTAAGGTGACTGTTACTGTATATTGTCTCTGTTTCTTTCTGATCTACTACTTTTAGGGTCTCTCTTTGCTTAGAGGACACCCTTTCAATATTTCCTGTAGAGCTGGTTTGGTGTTTGCAAATTCTTTCAGCTTTTGTTTGTCCTGGAAGCTCTTTATCTCTCCTATTTTCAATGACAGCTTATACAGATATAGTATTCTTGGCTGCACGTTTTTCTTGTTTAGTGCTCTGAATATATCATGCCAGTTATTTCTGGCCTGCCAGGTCTCTGTGGATAGGTCCGCTGCCAATCTAATGTTTTTACCCTTGTATGTTACAGACTTCTTTTCCCGGGCTGCTTTCAGGATTTTCTCCTTGTCGCTAAGACTTGTAAATTTTACTATCAGGTGACGAGGTGTGGACCTATTTTTATTGATTTTGAGGGGCATTCTTAGCATCTCCTGGATTTTGATGTTTGTTCCCTTTGCCATATTAGGGAAATTCTCTCCAATAATTGTCTCTAATATACCGTCTGTTCCCCTCTCTCTTTCTTCTTCTTCTGGAATCCCAATTATTCTAATGTTGTGTCGTCTTATGGTGTCGCTTATCTCTCGAGTTCTCTCCTCGTGGTCCAGTATTTGTTTGTCTCTCTTTTGCTCAGCTTCTTTATTCTCTGTCATTTGGTCTTCTATGTCACTAATTCTTTCTTCTGCCTCATTTATCCTAGCAGTGAGAGTTTTCATTTTTTATTGCACCTCATTAATAGCTTTTTTTGATTTCAACTTGGTTCGATTTTAGTTCTTTTATTTCTCCAGAAAGGGCTTTTATCTCTCCGGAAAAGGTTTCTCTAATATCTTCTATGCCTTTTTCGAGCCCAGCTAGAACCTTGAGAATCGTCATTCTGAACTCTAGATCTGTCATATTACCAATGTCCGTATTGATTAGGTCCCCAGCCTTTGGTACAGCCTCTTGTTCTTTTTTTTGTGGTGAGTTTTTAAACCTTGTCATTTTGTCCAGATAAGATTTGCTTTCTCCTCCTCTAGAATTCTGCAGTTCTTCGTGAGTGAAGTTGTTTTTGGCTGCGTTTCTTGTTGATCTTCTGGGGGAGGGGCCTCTTGTGGTGATTCTCAAGTGTCTTTGCCACAGATGGAATTGTACCACCCTTGCCAAGGGCTGGGCTAAGTAATCCGCTCGGGTTTGCTTTCAGGAGCTTTTGTTCCTTGAGCGTTTCCATAGAGTTCTGGAGGATGGGAATGAAGATGGCGGCCTCCCAATCTCTGGCCCAGAGGAGCCGAGAGCTTGGGGTCCTGCTCCTCAGTGCGCCCCTCAGAGAAAAGCACCCAACCACCCTGCCTCCCTGGCCTGTGGTTGCACCTTGAGGAAAGCAGTCAATTGCTGGGACTTGGAGAAAAGTGCCTGGTCGCTTCCATCTCCGTGGTCTCCAGCTGCGCTCTGAGCCCACCCAGCCTGCAACTGACACAAGGTAACCCCGGGCTGAGAGCTCACTCCTCAGCTTTGTCTCTGTAGCTGGCTTCCCTGCTCTAATACCTGTGAGCTCTGTGGCACTCAGACACCCCCAGTCCTTCTGTGATCCCACGGGACCTGGGGTTATGCTGACCCCGGATGGGCTTCCCCCCGGTTTAGCCTCTGAAGCGATGTCCCTCCATGGAGCAAACTTTTAAAAGTCCCAATTTTGTGCTCCGTTGCTCTGCCGCTTGCCAGGAGCTTGCCCCTCCCCCCGCGGTCTGTCTTTCCATTGCTTTGGATTCACTTCTCCACAGGTCCTACCTTTCAGAAAGTGATCGATTTTCTGTTTCTAGAATTGTTGCTCTTCTTCTCTTTGATTTCCTGTTGAATTTGTAGGTGTCAGAATGGTTAGATAAGCTGTCTAGCTGATCTCCTGCTACCCGATGTCATCTCAGCCTGCTACTTCTCCGCCAACTTGAATCCTCCCCCCATAGATACAACTTTTGTTTTTAACTAATTCCCACTGTTATGGTTCATTTTTTCTCTTTTTTTATATAGATAATTTTTAACCTATTTACCGTCACAGTGAGATGTCCAGTACATTACATTCCATAATAAACTTCTAACCTGAACTTTTTGATACATACACTTGAGTTTTTCTTTTGTTTTTCTATTTTTTTATTTTTTTAAATTTTAGTTTAGTATAGTGCAGTTTATTCCTTTTTTATTTTTATTTTCTAATATTCATATAGAGTTAAACTTCGAGGTACCCTCATTTCTCCAATCAATGCTACCGCTATAGGTAAACTAATTTTTAATCCCCCTTTATCTTAGGAAAGTTGAGTCCTTTAACAAAGATATCAAGGTACATCCAAGAAGAATCAAAACAACCTTCCTCGCCCACACTGAGAATCTATAACCACGCTCCCATCTTTTTCTTCCACCAGTGTTTCTGTGTATTTGTGTTTGTCCTGATAGTATATAAATCTTACTTGGGGTTCTTTTTGACGAGGTTCTTACTATTTTTGCTTATATATATATATTTTTTCTTGTCATATACTTTTATCACTCTTTTTGTTTGTCTGTTTTTGTTTGTATACGTCATGAATCTTACCTTGGCGCCCATTGGGGCTGAACCTTCTCTTTTATCTTCCCTTTTTTCCCTGTCTCTCTCTCTCTCTCTTTTCTTTTCCTTTTCTTTTTTCTCTCATTTGGGTGCGGAAACCTGAGTGCTCAGAAGCATTCCAGGGTGCACCTTGACTGCACCACGGTCGATACATCCAGCTACATCTGTTCAGTCATCTCTCACCAAATTGATTAGGAGGAGGAATCCCCAACAGAAGAAAAGTACAGAGGATGGGCCTTCTGCAACAGAGCTAACGGCTATCAACATAGACAATATGTCAGAAAGAGAATTCAGGTTAACAATTATCCAGGCAATAGCTAGGTTGGAGAAAGCCATGGATGACCAAACAGAATTGATTAGGGCAGAATTGAAAGCGACCAGGGATGATGTTCACAATGTTAGGGATGAGGTTCACAATGATCTCAATGAGTTCCAATCTAATCTAAATTCTCTAAAAGTAGGGTAAATTAGACAGAAGATAGAATTAGTGATCAGGAGGACAAACAGATAGAGAGAAAGGACCAGGAGGAAGCCTGGAACAAACAGCTTAGAAGCCACGAAAACAGAATCAGGGAAATAAATGATGCCATGAAATGTTCCACCATCAGAATTATTGGAACCCCTGAAAGGGAGGAGAAAGAAAGAAGTCTAGAAGATATAGTGGAACAAGTTCTTCATGAAAATTTTCCCAATCTCGCGAATGGAACCAGCGTTCATGTACTAGAAGTAGAATGGTCTCCTCCCAAGATTATAGATTCCAAAAAACATCCAGGCACCTGATAGTAAAATTGAGAAATCATCATTGTAGATACAATCTCTTGAAAGCCACTAGGAAAAAAAGCTCCTTATGTACAGAGGAAAGCCCATCAGAATAACGTCAGACCTGTCCACAGAGACCTGGCAAGCCAGAAAGGGCTGGCAAGATATATTCAGGGCACTAAATGAGAAGAACATGCAGCCAAGAATACTTTATCTAGCAAGACTGACATTCAAAATGGATGGAGAAATAAAGAGTTTACAAGACCAGCAAGGCTTAAAAGAGTATACAACCACCAAGCCGACACTGCAGGAAATATTAAGGGGGGTTCTATAAAAGAGGAAAAATCCTAAGAATAACATTGAACAGAAATATAGAGACAATTGACAGAAAGAACAACTTCAAAGATAACACAATGTCAATAAAAACGTATCTCTCAATAATCACTCTCAATGTGAATGGCCTAGATGCACTCATAAAATGACACAGGGTTGCAGATTGGATAAAACGACAGGACCCATCCATATGGTGTCCACAAAAGACCCATTTCAAACCTATAGATACACCCAGACTGAAAGTGAAGGGATAGAGAAGCATCTTTCATGCCAATGGGCCTCAAAAGATGGCCGGGGTAGCAATTCTCATATCAGGTAAATTAGATTTTAAAGTAAAGACTGCAGTGAGAGATACAGAAGGACACTACATGATTCTTAAAGGGACTATCCACCAAGATGATCTAACAATTGTAAATATCTACACCCCCAATATGGGAGCAGCCAACTATATAAGAAAACTATTAATCAAAATAAAGAGTCATATTGACATGAATACATTAATAGTAGGAGATCTTAACATGTCTCTCTCAGAAATAGACAGATCATCGAAGCAGAAAATCCATAAAGAAACAAGAGCATTGAATGACACATTGGACCAGATGGACCTCATAGATATATACAGAACATTCCACCCTAAAACAACAGAATACTCATTCTTCTCAAGTGCACATGGAACCTTCTCCAGAATAGACCACATACTGGGTCACAAATCAGGGCTCACCCGGTACCAAAAGACTGAGATTATTCCCTGCATATTCTCAGATCACAATGCTTTGAAACTGGAGCTCAATCACAAGGAAAAGTTCAGAAGGAACTCAAATACCTGAAAGCTAAAGACCACCTTGCTTAAGAATGCTTGGATCAACCAGGAGATCGAAGAAGAACTTAAACAATTTATGGAAACCAATGAGAACGAAGACACTTCACTCCAACACCTATGGGATACAGCAAAGGCGGTCCTAAGGGGGAAATACATAGCCATCCAAGCCTCCCTCAAAAAAATAGAAAAATCCAGAATACACCAGCTATCTCTACACCTTAAGGAACTGGAGAATCAACAACAAATCAAACCAACTCCACACGTAAGAAGGGAAATAATCAAGATTAGAGCAGAGATCAATGAGGTAGAAACCAGAGATACAGTAAAATGTATCAACGAAACTAGAAGCTGGTTTTTTGAAAGAATCAATAAGATCGATACACCGTTGGCCACACTAATCCAAAAGAAAAGAGAGAAAGCCCAAATTAATAAAATTATGAATGAAAAGGGAGATATCACAACTAACACCAAGGAAGTAGACACAATCATCAGAAGCTATTATCAACAGTTATATGCCAATAAGCTAAGCAACCAAGATGAAATGGATGCATTCCTGGAAAACTATAAACTCCCAAAATTGAACCAGGAAGAAATTGACAACCTGAATAGACTGTTAAGTAGTAACGAGATGAAGCAGTGATCAAAAACCTCCCAAAAAACAAGAGCCCAGGATCTGATGGATTCCCTGGGGAATTCCACCAACCTTTCAAAGAAGAAATAACACCTATTCTCCTGAAGCTGTTTCAAAAAATTGAAGCAGAAGGAAAACTTCCAGACTCTTTTTATGAAGCCAGCATTACCCTGATCCCCAAACCAGGCAAAGACCCTACCAAAAAGGAGAATTTCAGACCGATATCACTGATGAATATGGATGCTAAGATTCTCAACAAGATCCTAGCAAACAGGATCCAACAGCACATTAAAAAGATTATCCACCATGACCAGGTGGGATTCATCCCTGGGTTACAAGGATGGTTCAACATTCGCAAATCAATCAATGTGATAGAACAAATCAATAAGAGAAGAGAGAAGAATCACATGATCCTCTCAATTGATGCAGAAAAAGCTTTTGACAAAATCCAGCCTCCATTCCTGATTAAAAGGCTTCAAAGTATAGGGATAGAGGCAACATTCCTGAACTTCATCAAATCTATCTATGAAAGACCCACAGCAAATATCATCCTCAATGGGAAAAAGCTTGCAGCCTTCCCATTGAGATCAGGAACACGACAAGGATGCCCACTGTCGCCACTCTTGTTCAACATAGTATTAGAAGTCCTAGCAACAGCAATCAGACAACAAAGAGAAATAAAAGTTATCCAAATTGGCAAGGAAGAAGTCAAACTCTCTCTTTTCGCATATGACGTGATTCTTTATATGGAAAACCTAAAGACTCCACCACCAAAATTCTAGAACTCATACAGCAATTCAGTAACGTGGCAGGAGACAAAGTCAATGTCCAGAAATCAGTGGCTTTCTTATACACTAACAATGAAAATACAGAAAGACAAATTAGAGAATCAATTCCATTACTATACCACCAAAAACCATAAGATACCTGGTAATATACCTAACCAAAGAGGTAAAGTATCTGTACTCGAGGAACTACAGAACACTCATGAAAGAAATTGAAGAAGACACATAAAGATGGAAGACAATTCCATGCTCTTGGATTGGAACAATAAATATTGTTAAAATATCTATACTGCCTAGAGCAATCTATACCTTTAATGCCATTCTGATCAAAATTCCACCGGTATTTTTCAAAGAGCTTGAACAATTAATCCTAAAATTTGTATGGAATCAGAAGAGACCCCGAATTGCTAAGGAAATTTTGAAAAAGAAAAACAAAACTGGGGACATCCCGTTACCTGATTTCAAGCTTTACTACAAAGCTGTGATCACCAAGACAGCATGGTACTGACATAAAAACAGATACATAGACCAGTAGACAGAGTAGAGAGCCCAGATATGGACATTTATCTCTTTGGTCAAATAATCTTTGACAAAGCAGGAAAAAATATCCAGTGGAAAAAAGACAGTCTCTTCAATAAATGGTGCTGGGAAAATTGGACAGCTATATGTAGAAGAATGAAAGTCGACCATTCCCTTACACCGTACACAATGATAAACTCAAAATGTATAAAAGAACTCAATGTGAGACAGGAATCCATCAGAATCCTCAAGGAGATCATAGGCAGTAACCTCTTTGATATCAGCCACAGCAACTTCTTTCAAGAAATGTCTCCAAAGGCGAAGGAAACAAAAGCAAAAATGAACTTTTGGGACGTCATCAAGATCCAAAGCTTCTGCACAGCAAAAGAAACAGTCAACAAAACAAAGAGGCAACCCACGGAATGGGAGAAGATATTTGCAAATGACAGTACAGGCAAAGGGTTGATACACAGGATCTATAAAGTACTTCTCAAACTCAACATACACAAACAGATATTCATGTCAAAAATGGGCAGAAGACATGAACAGACACTTCTCCAATGAAGACATACAAATGACTATCAGACACATGAAAAAATGTTCATCATCACTAGCCATCAGGAAGATTCAAATCAAAACCACATTGAGATACCACCTTACACCAGTTAGAACGGCCAAAATTAGCAAGACAGGAAACAACGTGTGTTGGAGAGGATGTGGAGAAAAGGGAACCCTCTTCCACTGTTGGTGGGAATGCAATCTGGTGCAGCCACCTTGGAGAACAGTGTGGAGATTCCTCAGGAAATAGAGCTTCCCTATGACCCTGCAATTGCACTACTGGGTATTTACCCCAAAGATACAGATGCAGTGAAAAGAAGGGCCATCTGTACCCCAATGTTTATAGCAGCAATGGCCACGGTCGCCAAACTGTGGAAAGAACCAAGATGCCCTTCAACAGATGAATGGATAAGGAAGATGTGGCCCATGTACATTATGGAGTATTATGCCTCCATCAGAAAGGACGAATACCCAACTTTTGTATCAACATGGACAGGACTGGAAGAGATTATGCTGAGTGAAATAAGTCAAGCAGAGAGAGTCAATTATCATATGGTTTCACTTATTTCTGGAGCCTAACAGATAACATGGAGGACGTGGGGAGGTGGAGAGGAGAAGGGAGTTGAGGGAAATTGGAAGGAGAGGTGAACCATGAGAGACTATGGACTCTGACAAACGACCTGAGGGTTTTGCAGGCTCAGGGGGTGGGAGGTTGGGGGAGCCAGGTGGTGGGTATTATGGAGGGCATGTAGTGCATGGAGCACTGGGTGTGGTGCAAAAACATTTAATACTGTTACACTGAAAAGAAATTAAGCATAAAACACTATAAATTTTGGTATTTTGGTGATATTCCCTTCTTGATGTAATTTCATATATCCAAGCAAACATTAACTAGCAGATATTGTAACCCAAAAAAGGATCATAATAAACATGTTATGTGGTTTTTCCTGTTAAAGTATTAAAACAGAAAGAGAACTGGGTTTAAGTGGTTCTAATGCCTTGGCAGCCAACAGTAGGAAACAAACCTAAGCCAAAGTCAATTTCTGCACTGACCTCAAAATCAAGAAATTGCAACTTAAAAATGACCAATCACAAACACTTAACTAGGCTTTACTAACCATTTAAGTTATTGCCTATCAAATAGCATCTTTGCTTTGCTCTGTGTCTTCTTTAGAAAAACATTTACCATGATCCTATCCAGAGAGCACTACAAATGATATTTGTTTAGTACTGTCTGATATGAATCACTTTTACTCCCATGAAATATGGAAAATCTTAATGTGTTTCAGTTTTTCTTTTTTAAACATTATTGGTTTATTTATTTATTACATTCCAGTGTAGCTGATATAGGGCGTTATATTAGTTTCAGGTATACTACGTAGTGATTCAAGAATTCTGTACATAACTAAGTGCTCATCATGATAAGTGCACTCTTCATCCCCAACACCTGTTTCACGCATCCCTCACCCACCTCTTGTCCGGTAACCATCAGTGTGTTCTCTGTAGTGTAGTTAAAGGTTGGGTTTTCAGTTGTTGTTTTTGGGGGGAGGGGAGCTGTTTTCGTCCCATTATTTTCTCTGTTGTTTTGTTTATTTCTTTTTTTTTAATTAAATTTTTTATTTATTTTCAGCGTAACAGTATTCATTGTTTTTTCACCACACCCAGTGCTCCATGCAATCTGTGCCCTCCCTAATACCCACCACCGGGTTCCCCCACCCTCCCACCCCGCCCCTTCAAAACCCTCAGGTCGTTTGTCAGAGTCCATAGTCTCTCATGGTTCACCTCCCCTTCCAATTTCCCTCAACTCCATCTCCTCTCCACCTCCCCACGTCCTCCATGTTATCTGTTAGGCTCCAGAAATAAGTGAAACCATATGATAATTGACTCTCTCTGCTTGACTTATTTCACTCAGCATAATCTCTTCCAGTCCTGTCCATGTTGATACAAAAGTTGGGTATTCGTCCTTTCTGATGGAGGCATAATACTCCATAGTGTACATGGACCACATCTTCCATATCCATTCATCCGTTGAAGGGCATCTTGGTTCTTTCCACAGTTTGGCGACCGTAGCCGTGGCTGCTATAAACATTGAGGTACAGATGGCCCTTCTTTTCACTACATCTGTATCTTTGGAGTAAATACCCAGCAGTGCAATTGCAGGGTCATAGGGAAGATCTATTTTTAATTTCCTGAGGAATCTCCACACTGTTCTCCAAGGTGGCTGCACCAGTTTGCATTCCCACCGACAGTGGAAGAGGATTCCCCTTTCTCCACATCCTCTCCAACACACGTTGTTTCCTGTCTTGCTAATTTTGGCCATTCTAACTGGTGTAAGGTGGTATCTCAATGTGGTTTTGATTTGAATCTCCCTGATGGCTAGTGATGATGAACATTTTTTCATGTGTCTGATAGCCATTTGTATGTCTTCATTGGAGAAGTGTCTGTTCATATCTTCTGCCCATTTTTTTAATATGATTATCTGTTTTGTGTGTGTTGAGTTTGAGGAGTTCTTTAGAGATCCTGGATATCAACCTTTTATCTGTACTGTCATTTGCAAATATCTTCTCCCATTCCATGGGTTGCCTCTTTGTTTTGATGACTCTTTCTTTTGCTATGCAGAAGCTTTTGATCTTGATGAAGTCCCAAAAGTTCATCTTTGCCTTTGTTTCCTTTGCCTTTGGAGACATATCTTGAAAGAAGTTGCTGTGGCTGATATCAAAGAGGTTACTGCCTATGTTCTCCTCGAGGATTCTGATGGATTCCTGTCTCACGTTGAGGTCTTTTATCCATTTCGAGTTTATCTTTGTGTATGGTGTAAGAGAATGGTCAAGTTTCATTCTTCTACATATAGCTGTCCAGTTTTCCCAGCACCATTTATTGAAGAGACTGTCTTTTTTCCACTGGATATTTTTTCCTGTTTTGTCGAAGATTATTTGACCATAGAGTTGAGGGTCCAGATCTGGGCTCTCTACTCTGTTCCACTAGTCTATGTGTCTGTTTTTATGCCAGTACCATGCTGTCTTGGTGATCACAGCTTTGTAGTAAAGCTTGAAATCAGGTAATGTGATGCCACCAGTTTTATTTTTGTTTTTCAACATTTCCTTAGCAATTCGGGGTCTCTTCTGATTCCATACAAATTTTAGGATTATTTGCTCCAGCTCTTTGAAAAATACTGGTGGAATTTTGATCGAAATGGCATTAAAACTATAGATTGCTCTAGGCAGTATAGACATTTTAACGATGTTTATTCTTCCCATCCAAGAGCATGGAATGGTCTTCCATCTTTTTGAGTCTTCTTCAATTTCTTTTAGGAGTGTTCTGTAGTTCCTCGAGTACAGACCTTTAACCTCTTTGGTTAGGTTTATTCCGAGGTATCTTATGGTTTTTGGTGCTATAGTAAATGGAATCGATTCTCTAATTTGCCTTTCTGTATTTTCATTGTTAGTCTATAAGAAAGCCACTGATTTCTGGACATTGACTTTGTATCCTGCTACATTACTGAATTGCTGTATGAGTTCTAGTAGTTCGGGGGTGGAGTCTTTCGGGTTTTCCATATAAAAAATCATGTCATCTGCGAAGAGAGAGAGTTTGACTTCTTCCTTGCCGATTTGGATACCTTTTATTTCTCTTTGTTGTCTGATTGCTGTTGCTAGGACTTCTAATACTATGTTGAACAAGAGTGGTGAGAGTGGGCATCCTTGTCGTGTTCCTGATCTCAATGGGAAGGCTGCAAGCTTTTTCCCATTGAGGATGATATTTGCTGTGGGTCTTTCATAGATAGATTTGATGAAGTTCAGGAATGTTCCCTCTATCCCTATACTTTGAAGCGTTTTAATCAGGAGCGGATGCTGGATTTTGTCAAAAGCTTTTTCTGCATCAATGGAGAGGATCATGTGGTTCTTCTCTCTTCTCTTATTGATTTGTTCTATCACATTGATTGATTTGCGAATGTTGAACCATCCTTGTAACCCAGGGATGAATCCCACCTGGTCATGGTGGATAATCTTTTTAATGTGCTGTTGGATCCTGTTTGCTAGGATCTTGTTGAGAATCTTAGCATCCATATTCATCAGTGATATCGGTCTGAAATTCTCCTTTTTGGTAGGGTCTTTGCCTGGTTTGGGGATCAGGGTAATGCTGGCTTCATAAAAAGAGTCTGGAAGTTTTCCTTCTGCTTCAATTTTTTGAAACAGCTTCAGGAGAATAGGTATTTCTTCTTTGAAAGTTTGGTAGAATTCCCCAGGGAATCCGTCAGGTCCTGGGCTCTTGTTTTTGGGAGGTTTTTGATCACTGCTTCAATCTCGTTACTAGATATCGGTCTATTCAGGTTGTCAATTTCTTCCTGGTTCAATTTTGGGAGTTTATAGTTTTCCAGGAATGCATCCATTTCATCTAGGTTGCTTAGCTTATTGGCATATAACTGTTGATAATAGCTTCTGATGATTGTGTCTACTTCCTTGGTGTTAGTTGTGATCTCTCCCTTTTCATTCATAATTTTATTAATTTGGGCTTTCTCTCTTTTCTTTTGGATTAGTGTGGCCAACGGTGTATCGATCTTATTGATTCTTTCAAAAAACCAGCTTCTAGTTTCGTTGATACGTTCTACTGTATCTCTGGTTTCTACCTCGTTGATCTCTGCTCTAATCTTGATTATTTTCCTTCTTACGTGTGGAGTTGGTTTGATTTGTTGTTGATTCTCCAGTTCTTTAAGGTGTAGAGACAGCTGGTGTATTCTGGATTTTTCAATTTTTTTGAGGGAGGCTTGGATGGCTATGAATTTCCCCCTTAATACCGCCTTTGCTGTATCCCATAGGTTTTGGAGTGAAGTGTCTTCGTTCTCATTGGTTTCCATAAATTGTTTAAGTTCTTCTTTGATCTCCTGGTTGATCCAAGCATTCTTAAGCAAGGTGGTCTTTAGCTTCCAGGTATTTGAGTTCCTTCTGAACTTTTCCTTGTGATTGAGCTCCAGTTTCAAAGCATTGTGATCTGAGAATATGCAGGGAATAATCTCAGTCTTTTGGTACTGGGTGAGCCCTGATTTGTGACCCAGTATGTGGTCTATTCTGGAGAAGGTTCCATGTGCACTTGAGAAGAATGAGTATTCTGTTGTTTTAGGGTGGAATGTTCTGTATATATCTATGAGGTCCATCTGGTCCAATGTGTCATTCAATGCTCTTATTTCTTTATTGATTTTCTGCTTCGATGATCTGTCTATTTCTGAGAGAGGTGTGTTAAGATCTCCTACTATTAATGTATTCATATCAATATGACTCTTTATCTTGATTAATAGTTTTCTGCTCCCATATTGGGGGCAAGATAAAGAGTCATATCAATATGACTCTTTATCTTGATTAATAGTTTTCTGCTCCCATATTGGGGGCATAGATATTTACAATTGTTAGATCATCTTGGTGGATAGTCCCTTTAAGAAGTATGTAGTGTCCTTCTGTATCTTTGACTACCATCTTTAGTTTAAAATCTAATTTATCTGATATGAGAATCGCTACCCCGGCCTTCTTCTGAGGCCTATTGGCGTGAAAGATGCTTCTCCATCCCTTCACTTTCAGTCTGGGTGTATCTTTAGGTTCAAAATGGGTCTCTTGTAGACAACATATGGATGGGTCCTGTCGTTTTGTCCAATCTGCAACCCTGTGTCGTTTTATGGGCGCATTTAGGCCATTCACATTGAGAGTGATTATTGAGAGATACGTTTTTATTGACATTGTGTTATCTTTGACGTCTTTCTTTCTGTCAATGCTATTCTTAGGATTTTTCCTCTTTTATAGAACCCCCCTTAATATTTCCTGCAGTGTCAGCTTGGTGGTTGCATAGTCTTTTAAGCCTTGCCGGTCTTGGAAACTCTTTATCTCTCCATCCATTTTGAATGTCAGTCTTGCTGGATAAAGTATTCTTGGCTGCATGTTCTTCTCATGTAGTGCCCTGAATATATCTTGCCAGCCGTTTCTGGCTTGCCAGGTCTCTGTGGACAGGTCTGACGTTATTCTGATGGGCTTTCCTCTGTATGTAAGGAGCTTCTTTTTCCTAGCGGCTTTCAAGAGATTGTATCTACAATTATGATTCCTCAATTTTACTATGAGGTGCCTGGATGTTTTTTTGGAATTTATAATCTTGGTGGGGGGGGGACCTTTCTACTTCTAGTACATGAACACTTGTTCCATTCGCAAGATTGGGAAAATTTTCATGAAGAACTTGTTCCACTATATCTTCTAGACTTCTTTCTTTCTCCTCCCCTTCAGGGATTCCAATAATTCTGACATTGGAACGTTTCATAGCATCATTTATTTCCCTGATTCTGTTTTTGTGGCTTCTAAACTGTTTGTTCCAGGCTTCCTCCTGATCCTTTCTATCTGTTTGTCCTCCAGATCACTAATTCTATCTTCTGTCTCAGTTACCCTAGCTTTTAGAGAATTTAGATTAGATTGGAACTCATTGAGAGCATTGTGAACCTCATCCCTGGTGGGCTACAGCTCTGCCCTAACATTATGAACCTCCTCTCTGGTCGCTTTCAATTCTGCCCTAATCAATTCCGTTTGGTCATCCATGGCTTTCTCCAACCTAGCTATTGCCTGGATAATTGTTAGCCTGAATTCTCTTTCTGACATATTGTCTATGTTGATAGCCGTTAGTTCTGTTGCAGAAGGCCCATCCTCTGTATTTTTCTTCTGTTGGGGATTCCTCCTCCTAGTCATTTTGGTGAGAGATGACTGGACAGATGTAGCTGGATGTATTGACCGTGGTGCAGTCAAGGTGCACCCTGGAATGCTTCTGAGCACTCAGGATTCCCCACCCAAACGAGAGAAAAAAGAAAAGAAAAAGAAAAAGAGGGAGAGAGAGAGACAGGAAAAAAAGGGAAGATAAAAGAGAAGGTTCAGTCCAAGTGGGCCCCAGGGTAAGATTTATGACAAACAAACAAAGATTTATACAAACAAAAGATTTGTAAGATTTATACAAACAAAAACAGACAAACAAATAGACTGATAAAAGTATATGATGAGAGAAAATATATATATATATATATATATATATATATATATGCAAAAAAAAGGAGGAGCCTTGTCAAGAAGAACCCCAAGTATAAGATTTATATACTATCAGAACAAACATAAATACACAGAGACACTGGCAGAAGAAAAAGATGGGAGCATGGTTATAGATTCTCGGTGTGGGCGAGGAAGGTTATTTTGATTCTTCCTGGATGTATCTTGATATCTTTGTTAAAGGACTCAACTTTCCTAAGAAAAAGGGGGATTAAAAATTGGTTCACCTATAGGGGTAGCTTTGCTTGGAGAAAGGGGGTTACCTTGAAATTTAACTCTATATGAATATTAGAAAATAAAAATAAAAAAGGAATAAACTGGACTAAACTAAATTAAAATTTTTTTAAAAAATTAAGAAAATAGAAAAGCAAAGAAAAACACACGTGTATGCATCAAAAAATTCAGGTTAGAAGTTTATCATGGAATTTGATGTACTGGACATCTCACTGTGATGGTAAATAGGTTAAAAAATTATCTATATAAAAAAAGAAAAAAATGAACCAGAATAGTGGGAAAGAATTAAAAATAAAAGTTGTATCTATGAAGTAGTGGTGGTTGTTCTCTTGTAGTCTTTTTTTTTTTCTTTCCTGATTTGTTTTCTGGGGGAGGGGGCTGCCACGTGGGTTTTCAGTCAATGAAGTTCCCTGAGTTAAGTCCTCCCGACCCCCTCAAGGGGGTGGGCTCTGAGAAAAACAGTTTTTTCAGGTTTTTGTTCTCTGGAGGTTTTTATGTTTGTTCACTTCTTTTCTCTCGCCTTGACAGCTTTTGATGGTTTTTGGAGGTTTAGAGGAAAGAAAACTGCACCCCAACCTCCCTCTCAGAGAGAAGACTCAGTTGGCTCCCCTGCAGGTGCTGCAGCTGCTGGGCCGCTGGCAGAGCAGGTTCTGAGTCGCGATCCCTGGGGACGCAGGATCTCCTGCTTGTACGCAAAACTAAGGCAGCTGTGGCTGTCTGGGCAGCTCCAGACCGCCAGAGAGGTTCCAAGCAGCGATCGCAGACTGAGATTTTCCTGCTGGCTGGGGCTAAGAGCGCCGGGCTTGAGCGCACCTCTCCCAGGGGAGGGTTTGGGGCGCGGCGCCTCCAGCTCTGTCGGCTCTATTGCCGCGTGGGTCCGAGAACACCAGGCTGGGCATTCGTGCACCTCTCTCAGGGGAGGTTGAGGCACGTGCGGATCTCCAGTAAGATGCGCGTTCTGCCGTCTGGTGTGGCTCCCAGCCCCTCACGGGAGCCGGACTCCACCTGTTCCTGGGCGCACTGGCAGCTCAGGGACAAAGCCCAGGTTTCTCCGCCGCACTCTCTCTGGCTCAGCACCAGGGGAGGCTGCCCTGGGTCTGGGGACTTATGCCCCTGTCCCTAGCCGCCCCGATTCCCACAATTTCCCCTCACGATCCTTTGCTCTTTTGAGTGCTTTCAACAAGACTCCAAGTTAATGCTGGTCCCCAGATGCAGGGCACTCTCGTATTGGGGTATTATTCTCCAATCGGTCGCCTCTGGTGGCTCCCTCCCCCTTTTGTTTATCTTCCGATATCAGTCCGACGTTCCCACTCCACTTTACCTGCCCACTGGCCTCTTCTCGTCCCCGTAGAGATCCAGACGTGTATAATTCTGATCTCAGGCTGATTTCATGGGTGATCGGAGTTCTTTGGTAGGTAATCAGGTCACTTTAGGGTACAGGTTGAAAAGGCGCCTCCTCCTACTTCCCCGCCATCTTGTCTCCCCCGTTTTGTTTATTTCTTAAATTCCTCATATCTGTGAGATTTTATGCTGTTTGTCTTTCTTTCACTTTACGTAAATCCACGCTTTGAAAAATGTCAAGATTCATTCTTCTTTGTGGCTGAGTAACATTCTATTGCATATATATATATATATTTTTAAATTACATATATTCAATATTTATACATAGGCATAATATATTATATATGTGTGAGGATATACTGCATCTTCCCTATCCATTCACCAATCAATGGACACTTGGGTTCCTTCTGCATCTTGACTATTATAAATAATGCTGTAGTAAACATAGGAATGCATTTGTTTTTCTTTTAACATCCATTTAAATGTTGTAGACCAAAGTATGCCAGAAATAAGCTATATTGGGAAGGTGTCAATATTCCAGGTACTATCTTAAGTGTTCTGCATGGATAATATGTTATTCATCATGACAACACTATGTTTTAGGTTTTCTGCTTATCCCAGTTACAGATCAAAATAGAGACCAAGATAATTCCTCAGAAATAGAGAAAATAAAACTAGTTTCATTAAAAAGTTTACAGATTTTGTTGTCATTAAAAATTATATGCATTAGGATTTTTAACAACTTTATATTTTTAAGCTTTTACTTAAACCCCAGTTAGTTAACATACAGTGTAATAATATTTTGGGTGTACAATATAGTGATTCACCACTTCCATACCTCATCTGGTGTTCATCATCACAAGTGCACTCCTTAATCCCTATCACCTATCTCACCCAGTCCTCCACGACCTCCTCTCTGGTAACCCTTGGTGTTTTCTCAGGAGTTAAGGTTTTGTCTCTTGGTCTGCCTCTCCTTCTCTCTTCCCCCCCCTATTGCTCATTTGTTTTGTTTCTTGAATTACACATTTGAGTGAAATCTTAGAATTGTCTTTCTCTGACTGACTTATTTTCCCTAGCATAATATTCTAGCTCCATCCATGTCATTGCAAATATCAAGACTTCATTTTTTAATTTTTTAATTTTTAATGGCTAAGTTCCATTATATATGGAACTGATATATAATGGAACTGTATGTATGTATATACATATATATGTTTGTGTGTATGTATACATATATATACATAATGGAACTATATATATGTGTATATATATACACACACACACACATATATATATATATGTGTGTGTCATGAATTTGCAATGAATATTGGGGTGTATTTATCTTTTTGAATAAGTATTTTTGTATTCTTTGGATGAATACAAAGTACAATTGCTGGATTATAGAATAGTTCTATTTTGAACTTTGTAAGGGATCTCCATACTGTTTTCTATATGGGCTGCTCCAGGGTAAGAGTGTTCCTTTCCTCTTCATCCTCATTAACCCCAGTTGTTTCCTGTGCTGTTAATTTTAGTCATCCTGACAGGTGTGAGGTGGAATCTCATTGTAGCTTTGACTTGTATTTCCTTGATGATGAGTGTTGTTGAGCATCTCTTCATGTGTCTCTTAGCCATCTGGGTGTCCTCTTTGGGAAAATGACTGCTCAGGTCTTCTGCCCATTCTTAACTGGATGTGTGTGTGTGTGTGTGTGTGTGTGTGTGTGTGTGTGTGAGTTTGATAACTTCTGCATGCATAGGTTTTGGACACTAACCTTTAATCTGTTAAGACATTTGCAAATACCTTCGCCCATTCTGTAGGTTGGCCATTAGTTTTGTTGCTTGTTTCCTTTGT